>NC_086363.1:18889181-19508347 GCF_036324505.1 Eleginops maclovinus | reverse complement strand
AAAATGATTTTGTCACAGCAGCATTTTGATAGTCAATCTACAGGAATTACAGAATTATTTAAAAAATAGAATAAAATAAAGATGCATTTAAAATGTGCAATTTTAAGTAAAAAATACCTTTATTCAGAAGAGTATCTAAACGTTATAAAATATACAGAATACATTAAAATAATAATATATATAAATATAACTAATATGCCAATCTACTAAACATATAAACATAATGTAATATATACATTAAGAGTTAGAGCAAGTAGGCTGCAATATGTAAGTACAGTATATGCAAGTTGTTCATGCGTGAAGAGAGGTTCATTGAGTTTTTTTTCGTGCACTTCAGCTGGTCGAGGAGGTGTGTGTGGAGCGCCACTGGGGTCAGAAAGGAAGTCCCTGGGAGTTCAACCTGCGGGACATGTTCCGCTGGTGTCAGCTGATGCAGGCTGACCAGTCTCCAGGGTTCTTCAACCCGGGTCAGCATGTTGCCCTGGTGTATGCCGACCGGATGAGAGCGGAGGCCGACAAGGCTCAGGTGCTGCTCCACCCTGCACCAAAACATAATCATTAGTAAATACAATTAGAAGTAGTTGAATTGGGTTTCCAAACAATCATATTTAATGAATATGTGTGTGTTGTACTTGAGATACTTTCTTTTGTGTTTTGATCCAGTTGTTTTTATGCTTTTAATGGTGTTACTGTTGCACATGAACTCTGTACACTTAAAAACATGCCGAGGACACGAAGATGATCCTTTTTTTTTTATTATTTTTTGGGGGCTTTTTGCCTTTAATCGGATAGGACAGTAAAGAGTGACAGGAAAGTGGGACAGAGAGTCGGGGTGGGATCCGGAAAGGACCATGGGTCGGGAATCAAACCCAGGGTCGCCGGCGTACGGTGCAGGTGCCCCAGCCAGTTGCGCCACGGCCGGGGCCACGAAGTTGATCTTTAACTAAAACCTATGATAATTATTTAGGATGTTTGTTGTCTTATCATCTATCTATGTAGAGCAAGCATGACATTTCAGACTCGGGCATAGGTAAACAACAGAGACAGTGTTTTGGTTAGACAGTGAAGGGCGCTGGCCAATTGTCCTTTTCTGAGTTGCTTTCACGACCATATCTGGTCCTGGTCTGAAGGTGTGGGAACATTATAAACTACATCTTTCTTCAGGACAAGTTAGTCAGAGATGTGTTTGGCTTGAACGTATTGTGTGGTAACCTTCGAAATATGTAACTGTACAACGATTACTGAGTTGCTGAATTGTGCTGGCTGAAATTTAATACAAACATTCATACTTTGTACATTTTGAGTAGTTCACTACACCAAGGAGATGGTTTCTCCTGATTCAGAGTAGTTCAACTGCTCATCATGCACATATTACACTCTGTAACTTCAGTGCATTCAGGGACCAGCCTCACTATTCTTTCTTGTGACTCACCTCTTTGTAAAGTCTGTTCCACTGTTCATCCTGTGAACCCCTGCCGTCCCACACAGGTTCTGTCGGTGTTCAGGAAGGTGTTTGGTGAGGACTTTGAGCCGTACAGCGGCTCCCGGCAGTTCCACATCACTCCTCTCAACCTACAGGTTCGTCTGAACAACAGAACTATCTGATGTTTTAGAAATCTAAATTATTAGCAGAAGTTAATGGTTTCTTCTCCCAATGGATTGCTCCTACAGGTGGGCTTCTCCGTCCTGCAGCGCATCGGTGGGGCCTCTGTAGCCCTGGATCCCCCCTTGTCCATCACACACCAGGTGCTGCGGCCCCTGGAGTCCCTGATGAAGTGTGTGGAGATGGGCTGGATGACCATACTGGTGGGCCCCACAGCCAGCGGGAAGACCAGTCTGGCCAGACTGCTGGCCCTGCTGACAGGACACCGCCTTAGGGTGCTGGCCATGAACAGCGCCATGGACACCACGGAGCTGCTGGGGGGGTTCGAACAGGTAACAGGACATCAGATCTCTAGTTTAACCAGCCTCTATCTGTCTGGAAACATCACACTACATCCCTTTGAACTCATTTATATTTATCATTTTAGAGACTTAACATATTGGACATACAAACAATCTCTCTAACCATAGGACACATAATGCAAATATATCAGGGTGCATAAATGATAATTAAAACAAATATCTATATCACTTAAAAATCAAATAAATAGTAAAAAAAAAGGCATAGATTTACCTAAATAATACAATGTAAGTAAATTAACTTCATTTCTATACACACAAAACAGCCAACATCCTCACAATGGTTAATTCATGTGAACTGAAATGCCCTAATTTAAATGCCTCTTCAATTTCCCCAGGTTGATATCATGCGGCCATGGCAGCAAGTGCTGGAGAGTGTGGACTACATAGTTGCCATGGTGATAAGGCGTGGCCTGATGTCGCTGGATGTGGGAGTCCAGGACACAGAGTTCCTGCTGCAGACCTGGGGTCTGTTCTGCCACTGGCTGAAGGAGGAGAGGCAGCAGAGGACGGGGGGGACCATCAACTCAGAGGCTCTGAACAAGCTGGAGGTCATCATCCTGCTCCTGCAGAAACTCAACACCAAGCTCAAAGTGTTCACTGGTAATGGCCCAGGAGTGTAGTGCTGAATACTGCCTGATGGACCGCTTCAGGATGGTCCCAGTGCTCTAATATATCTGTGTGTCTCCTCCAGACATGTCCAAACTGCAGATGGATTTCACACTGCTGAAGGAGCGCCTGGCTCAGCTGGAGGATGGCTGGACCAATGGAGGCTTCGAGTGGCTGGACGGGATGCTGGTCCAGGCCCTGCAGGCCGGAGACTGGCTGCTCATGGACAACGTCAACTTCTGCAGGTGGGAGGAAGTGCAGGCTGCTGTCTCTGGTTCTTGTAGATCTATTTGTAAAAACATTGTTTAGTTGTGATTTGGCTCGTACACGGTTTACATAAAAAATGGCCTCAACCCTGGGCTTGGTTAAAAGAGCATCATTATAAATTCAGGGCCAGATGTTTTAGAAAATATCATCATTTTGATACCGGCTTTAAAAAACTAAACCAAAGCTTGTTTGACATATTGATAGAAATCAATAATGTATGTCTGGGAAGCAAAGAAATTCAAGTCCAGAAACGTTTGAGATAGTTTTTTGAAATGAACTGTAGATAAAGATGAAGATATGAAAACAAGTCATCTCATTGCACCATGTATTCTCTGTTAGTGCCTCTGTCCTGGATCGCCTCAATGCTCTGCTGGAGCCCGGTGGATCTCTCACCATCAACGAACGTGGCGTCATAGACGGGAAGACCCCCAGAATCACCCCTCATCCTAACTTCAGGTAGCACGCAGTATTGCTCACTTCTTTTATTGAGGATGTATAAAAGTGTGTCCGGTCAGCTGATGTTGGGGCGTTGCAGGTTGTTCCTCACCATGGATCCTCTGCACGGGGAGCTCTCCAGAGCCATGAGGAACCGAGGGGTGGAGATATACATACCAGGGGAACACGAGGGGGTCTGCTGGGACACACTGGACATGAAGACCCTGCTTCACACTGCGGGGGTGACCGGGGACTGCGTGTGTGATCTGCTAATTGGAATCCATCAAAGCATCAAATCTGCCATCTGGGGTAAGCACTGAGTAACGACAACACATAATTGCCGCATGGCAGTGAGTCTGCAGAGGTCATTTAAACATGGTGCTTCCATTTTTCAGATTCCCCGGCTTCTTCAGTGGCCTCCCTCCTCCATGCGGCCTCCCTGCTGTCCTGCCAGCTGCAGCGGGGTGTGGATTTACCCAGCGCCCTGCAGCATGCCTGTGGAGAGGCCTACTCACAGTGCCAGCGCACCACCGCCAACCAAAAGGTATAGACACCCTGTTATCAATGCATGATTCCTTCAATATTATTTCTCTTTCTTAACATAATAATGCCCTCCTCACCTCTGGTGCCACCAAGGATCTTACCTGGGACTCCTTTTGTTTTCTTTATCTCTCTGGGCCACATTTTCAAGAGTTTTGTCATTATAAACTCCATCTATGCTGATGACACATGGAACTCCTTTGAAGTGTTTAAATAAAACGACATACAAGTGTAAATGTCTCTCCTGGACTTGGAAGCAGCCCTAATGTTGCCCAAATCTTGTCAGGGCACAACTGAACACTTCTAAATCAGATATTTTTGTGAATGGTCTAGTTGTGTTACATTGTCTTTCATCTTAAATTTTTTTCTTAATTTCTTTTTATGTATCAGACATAAAAAAGCAGTTTATATCCTGCTTAAAGAAAATGTTGACTTTTAACAAGCCATTGCTCATATCTTGACTGCCTCTTCTGGCTCCATCTGTCCTCAAAGTTTCTCAAAAACTAAACTTTTTAGATTATACAGGAAATGTTTCAACCAGAGTATACTGTAAAAATGTTAGCATAAAGATATATAATGAGTACCTCCAGTGTTCCTATGGGCTAGGTAAACATTGATGCATTACTTTCCTTCCAGCAAGTCCAGCTGCTGATAGAGCAGCACCTGGCCATCCTGGACACAGAGGACTGGGGGAGTGGGCTGCTGTGTGCCGGGGTCTGGCCCGACGGCTTCCCCTCCGCCCTCCTCTCCACCGAGGACTCCTGCTTCTCCGCTGTCCTTCGAGATGGACAGGTCCTCTCATTCTGCCTAAACACCCTCAGCCTGCAGGGCAAACGGTGAGGAGAGAAACAAAGCAAATAGCACATTACTATCTATGTGGGTTATTACAGGTATTAGAAGAAATGCAGATGTACGTTGAAATATTGAAAAGCACCTAAATTGGCCGTTGAATTACAGAAAACACGGTTAAATTAAAAGGAGTTGACATGTTAACATAAAGTAGTGCAAGTGTTAGATGTTGCAAAAAGGAAAAGGACAGTTTAATCCCAGGTAAGGAAACTTCATAACTTTAGCAACTACCCTCATTCCTATTGTCCACAGGAACCGCCCCCTGAGCCTGAGTGACCTGCGGAGGGCACTTCAGAGCAGTGGGTGCCATGAAGGCCTGAGTTTCTCTGGGGGAGTGGTGGACCTGGCAGAGGGAGACGCTCTGAGGCTGATCCCCACCGCAGTGAGGTTGCTCACTGAGAGAGCCTCTCACGGAGACTGGTTCCTCCGCAGCAACTGGCTCTCACACCTGGGGAAGAGCTTCAAGCAGGCCCCCGGTCCGTCTCTCACACACACAAACCAGAAGATTTGAAAATAATTGAACTTTCATGTTTGTTTTAATATGAAATATAGTACAGACAATGACATCACAGCACGGTATTCTCAGTGATGAGTTCTACAGTGTTATTTTGTAACCACACTTGCTTGCAGAAATGAAAATGGTAGCTTTAGTCAGGAGTGTTCAGCACTATCCAGTACTTTGGATCCTGAAACATTGTGTTTGTTTCTCTTCCAGACCCAGCTCTGGTGCAGGTGGAGGCAGGAAACCGGGCCCTGAAGGCGGTGTTCGGGGGCAAACTGGCTGCCAAGGGCAAGTCCCTGACACAGCTGCTCCAGCCCCACAGCATAGGTAACTCTTTGGTTGTCTTGTTCTTCCATAAAAAAAATCTATTTGTAATCCATGACCAGAATATGGAAAGCACAACCCGCAAATATAAATAATAACAATAACTATGTATTATTCATAGTATAACAATGGGCATGACTTTGTACTGCAGCTTTGAGTTACTGCCATAACAGACACACAGCAGATCTTTTTCGCTCTCTTAAACAAATAAGCTCTATAATACATTTCATCCTCAATAAATATACTTAAATACAGAGCACACAACATGACTCAGTTATGCAATTCTGCTATTTGTTTTATTTAAGAGTTTAAACAAAAATAACTGGAATCAGCATCATTGATTGGTCGCCTTTACCTCAATTACATTTATGGTATGAGCTAATTGGATAGGAATAGATTACACTTTTTTAACTGTCATTCAATCCATTGATGTTGTCGTTTGGGGACATTCTGATATAATATTAAAAATATAAGGTTTAATTTGAAATCCAAGTTAATATTACCATGATTCAAAATATTGTTCATGACCCTGCTAGTTTGAGGTTGCTCAATGCAGGTTAATGTAATATCAATTTGTGGTTCATGAAAAGATTGAACAAAGATACAATAATTTTGGATTTAACAAACTAGTTGAGAATATACAGACTTTGTTCTCCTGCTGTAAGTAAGTGTTCCTGTTGTGTTAGCTTGTTTCCTTGAGGTCTTTATCATCACAGTATAAATTGATATTTATGATTTTTTTCATAAATTAAGGGTAAAAACCGACCATGATTTTTGTGCATTTTATTCTCTGCATTTCTATCAGGTATGCTACCATCATCAGTGTTGGGTATAGTTACTTTGGAAAGTAGTTAATTAGGTTACAACGTTACTATCAATTAAAAGTAATCAGTTACGTTACAGCGTTACCTATTAATAAAAGTAACGCGTTAGAGTACTCCTGCGTTACCGAAAATTAAAAGCCGTTTGCAGCGCCTCGCACATGCTGCAGCTTAACTGACGCAGACACACAGCCTACTTTAAATGCACCGAGACGTCCTGACAATGAATAACATCATCCAACCAAATTAACTCTGCAGGATAACAATAACGACAGTCAGTTATATGCCACATAGCATTTATTTTTTATAATCACAGAACATGTGATCAAAATTCAGGAGTTGCCTAACGTTTGGTACCCAGCCCAGGTAGCAGATATGATGCAGTTATGAAAGTGCATAAATTTACGTGCGCTTAAGTAAACAGAATCTGAGGTAAACAGGTTGCAGATTCAGATCCATTTATAAATTAATGACCAATCAACGATCTAACAAAAATGCTGAATAAAACAAACAATAAAATCGCTCACTGGCACACAGCAGGCAAATTACATATATAGCCTAATAGCTGAACTATGAAAATACTATTCAAGTATCACAGGCCTAAACTCACATATATACTCTTCAAAGATGGAGACTCCACAGTTGAAACTGGAAGCATCTCCTCAACCACATAACCGGCGACAATCTTATTAATTTCACTGGTAGAGAGGGTAGCTGAGCTCAAACTCAGACGCTGTTGCTTTGGAGCTGGTGCACCACCGTCGTCCTCCTCAGCAGGCCTTGCTACCAGCGGGATAGAGTGGTGCTTCGATGCAAGATGTTTTTTTAAATTCGAAGTGGAATTTCTTGAGGTCGACAGAAGCTTTTCAACAACACAGAGAGTGCACTTTACCGTTATGTTGTTCTTGTCCTTTTCGCTGGTGAATTGAAAATAATGTGCGTACTTCCACGATGAAAACGCTGACCTCTCTGCCATCTTGCCGGGGGTTCGAGACACACACACACAGGTAATGTAGGTCAGCAGCAGGGCACAGACGCATCACAGCGCTGCGCTTCCGCTGACACATCCGCAGGTGGCACAGAACTGTCTGAAAAAAAGCAGGCTGCACTCGGGATTTTTACAGATTACCTTTTTTTTTTAAATAACTAAGTTACTGATTACCGAACGCACGAAACTAACGCGTTACATTACTCGATAAAAGTAATTAGAGTACTCTAACGCATTAGTTAGTAACGCGTTACCCACAACACTGACCATCATCATGGAATTCTAAACACTGTCTTTTTCCAGATGAATACAGGATTCTCGTAGACATGCGATGGAACAAGCAGTACCTCGATATTTTAGCCAACAAGTGCAACTTTGAGGACGAGGAGCGATACACAGAGTTCCTGGAGGCCCTGAACGCAGTCGCCAACAGGTACTGTACTATGTGGCCTGTAAACCTTGTCCTCATCATGTATATAAACATATATTTATTTGGTAGGGCGACAAACAGCATTAGAGTCTCCCTGTTTGTACCACACACAGAGAAATTGATAATACAGTTAACTTTGATCCACTACTGAAGAAATATGTTTAAAGATTTTTCACTTGCTAGTGGAAGGCTAACAAATTAAGCGCAGCACACAATAAAGAAGCTGTTACTCTAAAATCAGCAGCAGAAACCCAGTCTGTAAAGACTTGGCTTCGGAACCGAAGGGTCGCCGGTTCAATTCCAAGAAGTATGAGGAGTTTGAGAAGTGTCAGTTGGTCTCCTGGGCCACTCCTCCCCACTGCACTGTATAATGGCTGCTACTGCTCCTAAAAGGGATTACAAGTCACTGTGTGTGGTGCTGTGTTCATACTGTATGTGTGACCATTAAAGAGGAATATATTTGAGTCATCCATTTCTAAATGTCTAACATGATTGGAAATGAACACATTTCTATGATATTGGTTGTCTCCATGCAAAGTGATTTGTGTATTAAGTGCGTAAAAGTATCTGATGAAACAAAACAGTCTTACAGCTCGTCACGTCAAAGTGTTTAAAAAGCGTACTGTGTTTGTCAGGATCGGTCTAATGATGGACAGAGAGGAGAGGTCGGTCATCTGCACCTGTGCGATCAACCTGTCCGCTCAGAACTCCGCCCTGAGAATCGCCACAGCCTTCAGTAAAGGTGAGCTGCACTCTGCATGATATTGACCTGACAGCAATCACATCATATCTACATGAACTATATGCACGCAGCAGAGTATGTACCTCAACATATATTCCCACCCCCCCTTTACAGGCACTGTGGATATCGGTCACCTGCCCCACCCTGTGCTCATGCACCTGCGTACCTTCTTTGACCTGTGGGACTCCTTCGTCCTGCAGGCGGTGCAGAGCGGACAGCCCTACATCTCAGACCACATCATGTTCGAGGTCAGTTCTCACCTATAGCGTGTTACTCTGTCCCTCAATAACTAGAGCAGGTGGAGCAGAATGAACATTATTGCAAGGTTCCACCACCTGGTCAAAAATATGAAGGACATCCTGAAGGAAAAGCAGATCCTCAGGGGGGAACACCGTTCTTAACATAATAAACTCATGTCTCTCTCCCTGTGTTCAGATCCTGCAGCTGCTGCAGTGGCTCGACCGGTTCTGGGACGTGTGCAGCACACTGCCCGCTGACTCTCAGGGCATCTCCGTGCTGTCCCTGCACTGGCAGTGGGTGCAGAAACACCTGATCCTCCGGCTGCCCCACCTGCTGCTGGGAGACACCGACGCCCCACCAGAGTAAACACTTTTCTCTACACTTCATGATTTAACTTGAAATAGTTAGTTTGATATTATTTAATATTTTTTCCATTTAGTTTAACTTTACAGAGATCATACGCTGGTAATAGTCTGTATGACTTCATCAGAATCACATTTTGAGTTGCACAAACTGTTGGAAAGGAAGATTCTTAGTTTTTAATGATATCTTTATTGTGTTTGTTCTCCAAAATTGGTGATGGAAGAAGTATTCAGATATTAAAAATATATTATTGTCAAAAAGTAAAAGTCCTTGCATTTAAAATGTCATATGTCACATAACGTAGCATTTTACAGTTAAGTTTCGATTACATTTTTGTAAAATATTAAAATAATTTCACTCTTTTGTAACTTAAAAAGTAAGTTTACTAGTTTAATTGTTAGAGTTGCGCTTTAAAAAGTAGCTAAAGATATTACATAAATGTAATGGAGTAAAATTACATTATTTATAAAGTAGCATCAGTTGGAAATACTCAAGTAAAGTACAAGTACCTCGAAATTGTACTTAAGTACTGTACTTGTGTAGTAAATGTACTTAGTTACTTCCAACCTAAATCTATGTCCATCTTGAAATGAGCCGATGGACATCAACTGATTTTGATAGGGCGGCTCGTATAATATGCTACACTTGTATAAGAGGATATTTATGTCTACAGTCAGTATGTTTCCACTTCTCCTGAATTGGCTGTCAAAACTGGATGGCAAATATTGATGCAAGATTAGTCATAAAAAAATGGATATTTCAAATCTGGAAAAAGTAAGGAAGCACCTACCCTACACACATGGAACATTTTAATGAGGTATTATTGAACATGGAAAAAACTGTCAGTAGACAATTCAACAAAATGTTTTTGTGTCTTTTTTTGTTTGACAAGCATGAGCAGTGAAGAAATGTAATGACAACTATATCCATTAACTCTGTTCTCTAAGATATTTATGTTTTGAGAACAAGTGCATTGTTGGTATCATGTTGAAATCTTGAAAGTAATGTTATTAAACCCCTACTCATCCAGTAAAAATTAGATTATTTAAAATAATGTTCCCCTCCCTAACCCCTGACTGTTGTGTCTGCAGAGGTCAGCAGGAGCTGCAGGCGGTGTCCGCAGCCATCCAGACGGTCCTGTCCACCCCGCTGTCTGTGGCCACGGCTCTGAAGGGCATGCAGAAGACTTTAGGAAAAGCTCTACCATTCAAGGTCTGACACTCAGCTGCTGTATCCGAGTTTAACTATGGTCGCTTCTGTCCTGGTTATATCCCACCTAAAAGAAGAAAGTTTAAAAGCAGTGGTCTAAAGTAACTAAGTACATCTACTTAAGTACTTTACTCAAGTACAATTGTACAGTATTTTCATTTTATGCTAGTTTTTTCTTCTGCTCTACAACCTACCTTTAGTTACTTTACAGATCTGGATTAATGATGGTAAATATAATCAGCCCTTAAATCAGACTTTAGTTCACCTGGAGTAAATCCAGCAGCTACCCTGCAGTATACAAAGCCATTCAAACTAGCTGCACCTTTACCAGCTCTGAGAACACTTTAATGATCAATCAGTTATAAAACATATCAGAGATATTATTCTGAAATGGACCAATCAAACAATGACTACTTTTACTGTCCCTACTTTAAGTACATTTAGAGGAGAATACTTTCTACTTTTACTGGAGGAACATTTAGAATGCAGGACTTTTACTGTGACAGAGTATTCCTACTCTCTGGTACTTCTACTTTTACTCAAGTACAAGACCTGAGTACTACTACTTTACTCAAGTACAAGATCTTAGTACTTCTCCCACCTCTGATGTCACTAACCGTATCCGTGTCGTGCTGCAGCTGGAGTCGGTGGCGGAGTGTGCGTCCCGGCTCAGGTTCCTGAGTAAAGCGCTGGATGTGAGAGACCTGAGGCTGGACGACAGTAGCGGGCCCTGGAGGCAGGAGCTGGTCCGACTCCACGGCGCCGGGTTGGGGCTGGACATCAAAGAGAGCCTGCTGGAAGCCTGCGGCCTGGTTCTGCAGGCCAACAACCAGCTGGACCCACACAAGACGGGTGAGCTTGTGCTACAAACATACAGTTTCCTGCTGTGGTAGCTGCAGGGCCAAGTGTATGAAGTACAAATATATCATCACTTCCCTTCCCCCCCTGCTCTGATAGCTCATGGCTATTAAGTTTGCATGCTCCAATAAGGATACACAATTTGGGTCGTAATGAACCACCCTCAGAAATTAAAGTAAGGTCTCTAGCTCTACTACTGTTCAGTCTCCAATAACTCAGAAATCATCCTGAAGTTGTTTGTCCTTTCCGGAATGACTATATTTTAGGGTTGTACTCAACCTTACAGTGTGAAACAAGTACTTGTGGGGGCATAGGACAGTTTGTCTTCCTTCCTTCCGATATCAAAGGGTCAGTGTGTGAGTGTTCTAATTTATTTTCTGTTCAGGAGTGTTGGAGAGGCTGGTGTCGAGTGTGGAGCAGCAGCAGCGTCACATGACCTCCAGAGGACTGCTGGAGGTGTGCTCCCTGCCTGAGGGGGAGGAGCCAGGGGAGGGGGTGCACCTGGCCAGGGAGGAGTTGCAGCAGCTGAGCCGCAGGGCCCAGCTGTGGCCACTTATGGAGGAGCTGGCAGTCCTGAACCAGCTGCGCCTCAGCACTGACCTGCTGCACCTGGCTCTGTCTCCTGGGTAAAATTGCTTTTCCTCCTCAAAGCAAAACTAATGTTGAAACAGTGAAGAGGCTTATTATTCAACTCTGAAAAGTTATTATACTTGACCCCAAACATTTTGGAATGAAATATCAAATGACATAATTACTGTTGATGGTATCACCTTGGCCTCCAGCTCCACAGGAAAAAAATCTCGGCATTGTCTTTGATGAGGATTTGTTTTTCATGCCACATATAAAGCATATTACACCGACTGCCTTCTTTCATCTATGCAATATCCCAAAACTCAGACACATTCTAACTCGTCTACTACCGATCTACTAACAAAAACCAGGAAAAAGGAACCATATTGCTTGAATTTTACCAGCTCTACAAGTCCATATTTGAATTTAAAATCATTCTTTTTACTGACAAAGTGCTAAATGGTCTGGCACCATCATACTTAAAAGATCTCATAATGCCCTGTTGCCCCTCTAGGGCATTACGCTCCCAGGGTTTCAGGTCGTTAGAGTCCGGAAAACCAGATCAGGAGTCACAGCGTTCAGCTGACAGGCTCCCTTTCTCTGGAGTCAACTTCCTGTTTTAATCAGGGAGGCAAGCAGTGTCCAAACTGAAGAGTGTGCTGAAAACCTTCCTTATTGATAAAGCTTATATTTAGAGCTGGTTTCAGATTATTCCCTCTTTTAGTCCGCCCGATTCCCACATTTTGGGGTATTTTATTTAATTGTTTTTATTGTATTTTTCCCCTTTTTCAATTGTTTTATTTTATTTTACACTCTATCGTGTCTTTTCATTATTTTCCTGTAATATTCTCTTCCTTTTAGCACCGTTATTCATGTTTGTTAATCACTGAGACTGTTTTGTGATATTGGACTATATTAGTTTGATTAGATTTGTGTGCTGACATGTTATTAAGCTGTCTTTGGCTCTTCCTGCTGTACAAATGAAAATGTCCCCTCTGTGGGACGATTAAAGGTATTCTTATTCTGATTGTGATCTGATCCCTGTTTCTTGCAGTGACCAGGAGGCTGAGGACAGCTTACGCAGAGAGCTCTCCAGACACCTGCGCTACTGCCTGCAGTCCACCCCCATGAACGTCAGCCAGCTGCAGCCGCTGTGGTTCCTGCTGAGCAGCGACAGGGTCAGTGCAGCGAGCTTCCAATATCAGTGTTCAGTTCCCAGGGTCACGATTACATTAAAACCATTCCCCATTCAATATCCATTCTGGAGGGAGCTGATTTCAGCATGTACTCCAACGCTAAAAAAAAACGGTGTGACAAATGATGGCTTAAAAAAAAAGCCAACGTAAGAGAAAAACGTCTCACCAAATGTTTGTTTTAATCTGAATTCTCAGTGACTTCAAGAAAAATTGTACAAATGAATAGCTGGCTTAGGTTAGCAAAATCTGAATCAGAATACCTTTATTTGTCCCACTGAGGGGACATTTTCATTTGTACAGCAGAAAGAGCCAAAGACAGCTTAATATTACACCCAAGATACTAAAAAATATGTAACAATCGCACAATCTCACCTCAGAAACCATTCTGAGTATAGCAGCCATGGTATATATTGCAGTTATTAACACAACCAGGGGGTGCTATAGTCAGTGTTATGTGTGTGTGCTTGACACAACTTTGACTTGGTTTATAGGATTAGTTTACATCATTACAATTATCTAAATTATTTTGCAGTAACAACAACAATATTTTATTCATCCAAGAGTTGTCCCAAACTTCCAGACTCGATTTGAATTTGGCTGAATCCTTACATGCCACCCTAAAACATACAAACATGATCCAAACTTCAGATTAATATTTATTCCAGAAGGTCCTGGAGACCCAGGGGTATGAGACGCTCACCTTGTAATCACAACCTCCCTGCTTTGGAGCCTCCATTCTCCTTCTTTGTGTCCTGTCAGCCCTCCCCTGTGTACTATAAAATTTAAATTCTAAATATATACCGCAAAACAAGAAACCATCCCGACGGCTCCTAACGCACAGAATGTTGCTCATGATTCCCCTTC
The DNA here is from genome assembly GCF_036324505.1 of Eleginops maclovinus. Lineage (NCBI taxonomy): Eukaryota > Metazoa > Chordata > Actinopteri > Perciformes > Eleginopidae > Eleginops > Eleginops maclovinus. The sequence goes on along the minus strand of NC_086363.1, from coordinate 19,494,578 downwards.
CTCTCTCCAGCCAGCGGAGGAGCTGCAGTTTGTTTGGTGTGAGTTGCTGTCAGAGGCTCTGTCTGCCCTGTGGACGAGCAGTGTGACTTCTGACCCCGACCTCTGGCTGAAATGGGACCCAATGACCCCCAGGACCAAGACGGCTCCAAAACAGAAGCACGGAGCAGTGAACATGGTACTGACCTCTAACCCCTCCTGCTCATGTTTCTGCATCAAATCAGCTTTGATTCTGAGAGGGAGTACAGGATAACACAGGTCCATGTTGTTTTCAGGGACCAGCCTTGCTGAGCAAAGCTGTGTGGTCCTATTGCATGCTGGGAGTTCTCTGCAGCAGTGACAGTGGAGGTGGATGGGAACCATCAGGAGCAGCCCTCCTTTTCCTGTCCCATGTCACCCTGGGGGAGTGGAAGGAGAGGGTCCAACAGCTGCAGGATGTGTCTGCTGTGCTGTGGGACAACATGGCCATCCCAGCACTGGCTGAGTTCAGGTAGGTCAACGTGTGAAGCAGGTTCTTCAGCAGGTTGGTTAACTTGTAATGAGCAAAACATTCCGGTCTTAACATATGATAATATACAATTTGGCCTTAATAATTTGATTGTTTTTTTGCATAGTTGTCGCTCTCTCAACATTTCCTAAGTATGTGTTGCTTTTCTTAATGACATTTCTGTTCATAATGCAGTTTTGAATGAATGTAACCTACCTCCCCAGGGGAACAGACTTCCGTCTCCAGGGGGCCGTCCTGCGCCGCCAGCTGCAGAGCATGGCGGACCTGCTGCCTCCCACCCTGCAGGAGGGCTACATGGAGAGCTGCGAGAGCCTGGTTGAGGACCGGGACCCTATGATAGCAGCCCAGGAGATCCAGACCATCTTCAGAGACTTCCTGCCTTCCAACGTGCTCCCTGACGGCCTGCTGGAGGCCTGCACCGCCTGCCTGCAGCAGTACATCCAGAGCAAGGTCCAAGGCTCCAACCAGCCGGCCCAGTCCGGAGTGTTCTGGGTCAACATGGGCCTGCTGCAGATCAAAGCATGGACACCGCAGACCATATTCGACCCGGCTGTGAAGAGGGCCTACAAACTCAACTATGCCCAGCAGGAGGTGAGACGTTTTTACCAGGCCTAAACAGAAAATGTGAAGTATAGTAAAAAGTATTTCTCTAGAATCTCATGTGATAGACGGAGGGTGCTGGGATTAGCGTGTGTGTTTGTGTATGTGTGTTGCAGCTGGCTGTGCTGCAGGAGGAGTGGAGAGGACGCAGCCTTTCCTCTCAGCTGATGACCGGAGCGGAGCTAGAGGAGAGCAGCACGACTGACGGCTTCCAGCACCCTCGCATCAGGTCAGAACCAGCCACAAGTTCTCATGTGTTTTATTTCAGGTGAACCAAGTCTACCAAATTCCAGATGGGGGGACCTGGTGTAAACAGTTTTCTACTGATCCAAATAACTTTACACAGGGCACAATAGTCTCTCTGGTCCTCAGCATCACACACCAAGCATGGAGTATATTGCTCAAATGAACGGAAAGATGTTTTAAACTGAGATACGAAAACACTTATACATGTAGGGAGGTCGGGCCTGGTTTCCTTTGTCAAACACATATGCTGAAATCCAAAAATGCACATCTGAATTTAATGAAAATTATCAATTTAATATAATATACACAAAAGGCCACGAATAAATCCAGCGACCCTCTCGCCCTCTCTTCCGCACACACCTCGGACAGTTACACAGGTGATTATATTTACTACGAGTGCCGCCCATACCCATGTGACCCAACCCATAATTGATCCAGAAATAATAAGTAATATTATTATAAACAAAGAGCAATGCCAAAAATATAAACAATCACAAACCTTATTAAATCACACAACAGAAATCCCACTCTGACCTTCCTGGCTATTACACAGACACCAGACGTGCATTTTCAATCATATTGCCATATAAAAGGTGACACATTTAGTCTTGATTAGACATCTTGGATCAATAGTTATTTTGAACCCTGAGTGCAAGAAAGCCATTACTAGAATGTGGTTAAAACCAGGAAAACCGTCTGTGGACAAGTGTATTGGTATTTATTAGGGATGCACCGAAATGAAAATTCTTGGCCGAAACCGAAAACCGAAAATGAGGAAACCAAGGCCGAAAACCGAAACACCGAAATAAATTATTATTCCAATTATTAGTACCATTGCATTTATGGCTATGACTGTGTGCTAACCTTACTAAAAATCAAGGCGTTGCAATTCAAAGAATAAATAAATCACGAAATTATGAAAATATTTATTTAGAACTGACATTATGCACAATATAAAATAAAATTAAATGTTTAACTTGACCACACATGTGTAGCCTACATGAAATAATAATGTACAGGCCTGTAAACTGACTGGCCTGCTGAAATATTGTAAAATTAAATATGTTCTCTCATAAAAAAAACAAAGTGCATTTAAGTCAAGTGCATCGAAACTCTTGTGAATTAAGCAGAATCTTTTGCAGCTTGAAATCTGTGTTGATCCACTGTGCAGTTAGACTGAGCATACTCGTGATGCTGACGTCTGAGCTCCATATATCGGTCGTGAAACTGATTGCTGAAATATCAGATGCCATAAGCTCATGGACGTGAGTTGCAACAACATTGAACAGCTCAGGTAAACATACGTCTGAGAAATGTCGTCTGCTCGGTATGGCATAACGGGGCTCAATGTGCTCTATCAGCCTACGAAATCCCACGTCCTCTACAACAGAGAACGGCTGATCATCTAAGGCAATGAATTCCATCATTTTTTGTGTAATGCCCTTAGCCTTGGCACCATCACTGGGAAACTTTTTGGCCTTTTCAAAAACGTCTGCCACAGACGGAGCCGGTGTGCTCGGAATGGCTTTCCTTTTCTGTGCCGCGTTTTTCTCAAATTCAGAATAGCGATCGGGATGTTTTGATTTAAGATGATGAATTAAACCCGACGTGGAAAAACTCTTTGCAGATATACCCCCTCTAGAAATTTCGGCTTTACACGTATTGCAAATTGCTATTCGTTGTTCTTTTTCAGACACAGTGAATTGCGTCCACACCGCAGACATGTTGGCCCGAGTGCTGTTCGCGGTTTTTTGCTTGCGTCATCATCACAACGTTCTGTTTCGGCCTTGTTGTTTCGGTGACAAAAGTGTTTCGGCCGAAAACTGAAAATGCACTTTTGGGCCATTTTCGGCCGAAAATTTTCGGTGGCCGAATTTTCGGTGCATCCCTAGTATTTATGATCTTTTTAAGAAGAAATGGATAACTTCTGCTTTGAGATTGCATCAGGGAATCTTTTTTAAAGGATGGGAAAGGTGGATAATACATCTTACACGATCATTTGTCTAAAGTGGATTTTCTTGTCGTTTTATCGTTATTTTTTCTGTGCCCTACTTGTCTGAGTATCATTGAGGTGTGATCCCATGACCTGGTTCATGTTTTATTTTGTAGCATGTTTGAAGGTCAGTTAGTCCTTGCCTCTGTAGTGTCCACAAATGATGTAATATATGTACATGCATACAGAAGGCCAAAGAGAATATTGATAAGTATTGTCAATGACTGTAAAAACTGGAAAACTGAATAAAAATAGAATAAAATAAGGTATTAGATTTCCTTCAACCCCTGGTGTGTGTTGTTGCAGGTTCCTGTGGATCCGGATGCAGCAGGTGAAGGAGCAGATCGCGGAACTCTCCAGGAAGCAGGCCTGCCGCCCTCGTGAACCGCAGTACGGCCGCCTCTTCCAGGATCTGCAGCACTACCTGTGCAGCATCGGCCAGACTTCGGCAGTGAAGGAGCTGCTGTCCCACCTGCTGAAGGCTCTGCAGGGCCCCTCAACCTCCTCCAAGTCCAGGTCAGCGATTCAGGGTCTGCTCAAGGAGGAGTCAGTTTGGCAGAACTCTCAGCAGCGTTTCTGCCAGAGGCTGCTGGAGGATTACCCCATGTACCCCGACGTGGTTGGGCCGCTGCGGACCGGAATCCTGCAGCTCCGTCACGGGATGAGGCTGGTGGCCTCCCAGGTGGCCGCCTCGCTCACGCCTGTCCCCGGTCTGCCTAAGCTGGTGTCCTGCCTGCTGGCCTTCCCCTCCCTGTCCCCCAGCCTGCCCTCCTACCTGGCCCGGGCCGACTTCCTCTGCTCCAGATCATGCATGGACATCCTGCGCTGCCTGGGGAAACTCCTCCCGCAGCAGGACTCTGAGCAAGTGGTGCCCCAGTCCTCCACGCTGCTCCTGAACGCTCTGCTGTATGTGCAGTGCCACACCCTGTGCACAGGGGAGTTCAGCCCAGAGTCCCGCAGCCTCTTCAGACACATCTGCCAGGTCAGAGCTCCAGCTCACAGCTCCAGCTCACACCCGCATCCAGACATTTCCGGTTTAATGTTTGAATCTGTTCAACAAGAATTGCACTATTTGTTTCCAAATGAATCATGTATCATGATGCTCCGCAGGCTCTGGTAAATGAGTGGGACGAACAGGAGAGACTGAAGAGGGAGAGGGAGCAGATGGAGGCCAGTCTGTACCGGAACCGCAGCAAACTGCACGGCTCAGGACTCACTGAGGACGAGGAGGAGGAGAGAGACTTCAGGCGGCAGTTCCCTCAGTTCAACAAGGTACTCAGTCTGTCCCAATGACAAAGATCTGAGTGAGGCTACAACACACTGGCCCGGTTTCAGTGCCAACATGAATCCTAATCAATAACAGAAATGTGATGAACTGCTCTATTTAAAAACAAATATTCTCAAACTGTAGACTTCTACTGGCTCAAGGCTGTTCACAATGATGTTTATCTGATAAATACTTTATATTTTTACTGTTTTTCATATGGCTGTAAGATGTGTAGTATTATTCCATCCAACACATTCAGTAGTTAACATTTTTCTTAAACATAAGATTCTTCAGGTAGTATTTTTTAATAAAAAAGTATCATAAGTATTAACATTTAAGGGTCTCCATCCACGTTTTCTCAGGACTTTGCAGACATCATGTCCCAGCCGACTCTGGAGGGTCCGTCAGACTCAGAACATCAGGAAGAGGAGGAGGTCCAGGAGGAGTCCGGTGAGAGCAGCTTCCTGTCTGCGGCGGCCATGAACACAGTGCTGCAGGTCCATCAGCGCCTCTCTCTGGGACACGCCCGGTCACTGTGGTACCAGAGCACAACCCCAGCCAATCACAGCCGAGAACACATCAAAGCCTTGGTTTCCTCCTATCAAATTGCTTCCCCTATAATGTCACGCTTCTATCATCTGATTGGTCAGTGTTTACTGTCGTTCAAATACACAACAGGAACAGTTTTCTGGCAACAAAGCAGACTCTCTTTGAATGTTGTTTTTTAATGTGCTCCCCATGCAGATGCTGAGCTGGACCAGCAGCTCACAGGCAGTGAACTGCTGCTAGCGACCCTCCTGCAGAACACCGTGCAGGGTTCCGGGGGCCCCGATGGCCTGGCTGTCACCTCAGAGGGACCCTATGACTTCTACCAGCAGCCCAACATGAGCGAGGCCCGTCTGTGTCTGCCTGTCTTGCAGCAGCTGGGGGTGGGGGTGAAGCAGAGGCTGGAGGACTGGCCCGAGCACCCCGCTCTCGTACAGGTCAGCTCCCTTTTTAACATCAAGGCCCACAGCCACTAGGCACTTACGGTTTACTCTTTCTTTCAGCAATATATTACAGGTCTGAGATATATACAGAACCTGTCTCTGATTGGCTGAAACACCAAACAGATCATTGTAGCATGCCATAAACTCCTCTAGCTTTAAATGCTAATGAGCTGTTGCTGGCCACGCCCCTCTGAGAGATAATTGGTTAAACAAAACCTCAATGATGCTCTAGGACGAGCCCCCAGGAAGTGCTACGGATTTTGATGAAAATATTCGTAGTGGCAAATCTCCGTATCAGTCCGTGACGTCACCCGGCCCACAAAGACTTTTTCCCATTGACTTAAATTTGGAAAGAGACATCTGTAACTATTTACTAGGCTTACTAGAAATGTCACATTTTAAGATTTCTACACAGTTTAGAAAATAAAAAAACTATTCCACGTCATTGTATAGTTGTAGAGCCTGGTGTGTGTTGCTCCCAGATCACATGATGTGTATTTCTGTGTGTTGTCTTCCAGCTGACGGTGGTGGTGGAGAGGATCCTGGCCTTCAGTCTGGCCAGCCCACTGGCCAAGTTCCTCAACGGTCTGGAGATCCTGCTCAGTAAAGCTCAGGTCAGCTTATGTCTCATAAGTTATTCCATTAGGGAGTTCAACCTAGTGTTGCGACATCGAATCAAATAGAAATGAATCTGTGACTTTGTTAATAGATGCCGTCATTTAGCAGGTACAGATCTGACAGTTGTACTTTCTGAAATGTAAATGTGTTGCACTGAGGTGAGCTGTGTTATGTGCTCTCCTCAGGACTGGGAGAATAACGCCAGCCGCTCAGTCTCTCTGCGTAAGGAACTGGAACCAGTCACCCAGCTCATCATCCAGTGGCGCAAACTGGAGCTCAGGTAAGACCCAGAGGGTTACAATAAGCCTGCATCTGGTTAGGGTGCGAGTAACAGAAGGCACTGAAACTGTTAGAATGAGGATCTTGAGGATCCAAAAGTTATTAAAAGGCTTTCTATTTTCATTGAGTGATAGTCATAGCGACTCCTGGCAACAGGAAATCAGTGTTATGTGACAAACATCAGATTTGAATGAACATTACATTTTTTCTTGAGGATATTAGGAAGATTAAATCTGGACTGGAATATCTGCCTCTACCAGAATAACGGATCATAACGGGCTGTTTCCTGTTCCTGTGTATAAACTGTAAATGAAATGTAAATGTCCTCTCCTGTGCTACATGTAGTTGCTGGAAGAGCAGTCTGGACACTGCGATGAAGCGTCACACTGAGAGGTCCACCAAACACTGGTTCTCCATTTACCAGCTGGTAGAGCGGTATCTGGAGGAGCAGAAGCAGGAGGCTGATAAAGGTACACACACAATGACAAAAATATTTAGATGAAACTTTTTTAAACTATCAACACATTTTGTAAATTGGAGTGAACATTTCCTTTTGAATGTGCTTTCATGGGGGGAGTTTAGGAAATATGTCAAACTAAAACTATTTTATTGCTAAGTACTTGTTACCTGCCTGCCCAAGTGTTAGGGTGATGTCTCTGTGACAAATGGCAATGAAGAGTGGAATTAATTAACCAGTAGGTAGCTCACAACATGACTAGCTCACAACTTATTTAAAGACAAAACGAAATAAAAAAAACGTTCATACTTCCTCCAATTGTCAGACAACCAGAAAAATCAATTCTCCAATCAGATGCTGAGGCTTTTTTTGTCTTCCTGTAACTAGCTGAGGAGGAGGTGGAGCGCCTCTCCCTGACCTCAGTGTCCTCCACCCTCCAGGCCTTCATGGAGGGCTCCACCCTGGGACAGTTCCACACCCGCCTGGACACGCTGATCAGCTTCCACTGCCACCTGCTGCTGCTGGTCCCCCAGCAGCCGGGACAAGGTCAGCCCGCACTCTTCTACTCACTCTGACTTCACACAAGGCTCTCAATAGCTGCACTCTCTAATGTGGTCCTTCGCTTTCAGCCCAGCTGCTAACTTATAGAGTCCTGTTGTGAACCCAGAAGTTTTATGTTAAAAATGTATATTACGGGTCCCAGCACATAGAAACTGCCTGGGGCTGACTTTCACATGTTGGGCAATTTGCACAATTAGCACAAGTTGTGTTAATTAGCATTAAATGGTTTGGCAGATTTGGACAATTTTGGAGCGGTTTTGGTAGTTATTGAGTAATAAAGTATATATTATGATGGACATCAACTTATAATAGTATTACTTAATAAATAGCGGATGCATTATTAGTTTTGACCCACTAATTAATTGGTGGCTCAAAGAAAATATTTGTTTTATATTTCACCCATTTTTATTTTCTTTCATCAAAGAGTAACTTGATTTCAAATGATCATTATGAACTGAACCTAACCTAACCTCATTCTGTACATTTCATTGACAAGATCCTTCAATTTCAGTGTATGAGATTATCATCTTTTAACTAATTCTTTGTAATGTGTTTAAGTATTTCTACTGAAATTACTAACTAATCTACTAGTAGTCATTTAAGATTTTTTTAATTGTTAGTTCAAAAATAAAAGCATATAATACTCACAGTCCCCCCTAGTATCAGATAGCTATTTACTGTACATGCAGAAAATAAGAACTCATTATTAGTGGTGCGGTCTATTGATCCGTGGAGCAGACAGGGTCAGCCTGAGGTGCCAGACAGTGACTCTACAAACTGGTTCAGGCACTGATTGGATTTCGACTCAATTCAACAGTTTGCAGGAAATGATCATCTCATCTCTTTTAGTTCATGTTTATCCTCATATACATTTGACCTTTTGTACAGCAAAAGGGCAAAACCAGCTAATATTGAGTGTTGCTTCATGTCGATGGAGCCCATTGATGGGGATGACCTGTTAACTGTACTAATTTTACAGAGCCATTGTCCAGTCTACTGTGGAACCTGCACAAGTACTACAGTCAGTTCTCAGACGGCATCCAGACCAGGATCAATACGCTCCGGCAGCCCATCGAGAAGGAGCTCAAGGTTAATACTAGTGTCCTTTATCACTGCATAGCAATACTCTGAAAACCAGTCCCTACCTGTCAGAGTTCTCTTGCACATTCTGAAGTTCACTGTGATGTGTTCCTCGCAGGACTTTGTCAAGATCTCCAAATGGAACGATGTCAGCTTCTGGTCCATCAAGCAGTCTGTGGACAAGACCCATCGGTAAAATATCACCCCATCAAGATTGTGCCGTGTATCAGTTTTGAGGATGAATGAATTAAGTAATAGCTGTGTTTATATTTTTTTATGATTTTCTGTTATTCTCTTTAGTTAGATTTTATTTGTATCTACTTTTTATTTATTTATTTGTATTATTTGTTTATCATTATTTAATACACTTGATATTATTCAATTTTTTAATAAATGTTTACGTGTGTTATTCCCCTGTCTTTTAAAATCCTTGAAAAAAAAAGTTGGCCGCCCGCTGACCCCCACAATTCTGCCTGTGTTCTCTTCTCCTCTCAGGACTCTCTTCAAGTTCGTGAAGAAGTTTGAGGCGGCTCTGAGCGGGCCGTGTGTTCCCGCTCTGGTGGAGCAGGGGAGCAGCGCCAGCCTGGACAGTGTGGACGCTAACCCAGAGGAGACCCCCCTCCATCGGGTCAACAAGGCTCTGAAGAGCACCCTGCCTGGGAAGGGCAGAGATTTGCAGGTTGGTGTTAATATTCAGCTGCAGGATTCGTTCTTTAGAGTTTGTTTCTTCCTGGTTGAATGCATTTATTGTAAGTTGCTTTGGATAAAGCTTCAGCTAAATGAAGTGTTATAAATAACCTCAGCTAAATTGTATATTTCAGCTTGAGGGCCCAGTTGAAGGCGTGGAGGCCTCCTCTCTGCAGGGCCGTCTGCCCGCTCTGACCCGGAAGATGAAGAAGCTGTGCGTCCAGCTGCACAAGAAGAACCCTTTGCCGGAACTGGCTGAGGACCTGGACTGCTTCACTGGTAACGATCCCACCTGTAAACAATGAGTATCAGGTCTATTCACAGACTGCTGTGATATTTACTGAGAGCGTTCAATCAAAAGGATGAACATGTTTGATTTGAATGACCCCATGGCCTTTGCTAGGACCAAATCCAACTTGCATTTTACCTCTGCTGGTCTGTCAATGCACCGCTTCACTTCAGGATGTAGTATCACTTCAGTTATTATGTATTAGACTTTTATAATGCTCTCTTGCTATAATGTAACAATTCTTAATGATTAAATATCTACAGAATTAATGATATTCCCGTCATCCATGTGGCAAATACTTTTGAAATTATTTTGAACGGAATAATAATGAAGCTTTGTTTAAATAGCACTTTCCATGCACCAGGTGCAGCTCAAGTGCTTTCACAACATGGCACACATCACACATTTACAACAACAATAAAGAAATTCCCTTCAGGTCGGATTTTATTACTTTTTTGCTCAAATCCAGCATAGCAACAGTTTTAGAGACACAGGAGGTAAGATAATGATAATACAAAATAAAATAAATAATGATTCCTCTTGGTAAAATAAAGGAGGAAAAATTAAATAATTACAAAAATAAATTCAAACATATAAATAAAACGTAAAGAAATGAGAAACTAAATAAATAATACGAACAATAAAGGTTAAAGTAAGTCTTGCTGTGTTGTTTTAGATAGAGTTGCCAATTATTTGCCAATAACAAGCTTCTCATAAAAACCATTCTGCACACAGTCTAGAATCAGTCAATACAAGCCTCTTAATACAATTAGATGTTAAAAGTGTAATGGAAATTTCTCACAGCAAGAGTTTAACCTCAGATTTCCTTCAGCAGCTGATGATAGGTATTAAGGTTGTTGTCAGGAAAAGACGTGTTTGTTTTGTCTTTGTGTCTCAAGCTCACCATCAGCACTGCTCCTCAAACCCCTCACAAAATGCAGTTTATTTGTATTTTTCTCCTCAGGCGAGGTGATCAGCAACCTACGGGACCTGCAGAACCTCACCGTGGACACCACGGCCGAGAAGGAGAAGCAGAAATCGGATGTGAAGCACATCCTGCAGCAGAAGCAGAGAGCTCTGTCCGACCTGTTCAAGATGCTCGCAGGGATAGGTGCGTTTACTTAGCCTTCAACGCCCCTGGTAGACGGCCACAGATAAAACAACACAGACTATAACTCCCCTGTTGTGCAATATATATATACTGTATGTATATATATATATATATATATATATACATACAGTATATATATATATATATATTAATTCATATTAATTATTATTATGACTGTAATATGACCTACAATACTATCACCTGGCTGCCATCACACAATTTTAAACATGCTACACTTGTTTTCTAAGATACTGTTATTGATACTGGATGTGTATTTAGTTAATTTAATTTTTTGTAATTTCTACTTTTAATATTTCATGCATGCTTCTTAATTCCTATTGAGCTGTTTTTGGCTCTTTACTTTGCTATAATAATATAAACTTTCCTGTCTTTGAAATGAATAAAGGTATTGCGATTCTGGTAAGTCTCAGAAAGGAAACAAATTCTTCAAACCTCTCTCTGTCTCACTCTGAAATGTATCTCGGTCCTATCCAGGTCTGTCGTACCGTAAAGGCCTGCTGTGGAACAGGACCGCCGACCCAGAGAAGAACCTGTGCATGCAGCCGCTGGAGATGAGCACGGCTCTGCCTGCTGTCAGGAACCAGGAGCCGGTCGAGAGCATGTAAGACCATCTCCATACGTGCTCTGAATTCATTTTGGTTAACTTTAGCCTTTTCAGCAATAGCAACTATATTTAAAATGGAAAAAAGAAAGTAGAAACAAAAAGCTTGGACGGAGAAAGCTCGGTCACCCTCAGTCTGTAGCCTGGTTTGGAGGCTGTGCGCAGACTCATAACGGCACAACAAGTCAGTAACGGCTCAGGTTATTTTGGAGAGATTTCTTGCTATGGGGTTTATAAAAAATATATCTAGTTGTTAAACCATATTTATAATTTTTCAAGTGTTAGATATAAATGGATCACTGGAGTTTCTTTCTGACTGCTCTCTGTGTTCTCTGTGCTGCAGGTTGTTCACTGAGCTGCTGGCAGCCTGGGATGGATGTCAGAAGTACTTCTACCGTTCCTGGGCGAGAAGAACCGCCATGCTGACGGCTCTGCAAAACGCTGCCAAGGTCTGCATGACAAACTGCAGTATTTAGTGACACCTCTCTCTCTACAGGTTATGGTGATAAGGGAGAGGGATTACAGATGAAGAGCCAGCATTAGCGTCTGCATCTCATCAGTGTGAGTGTGTGTGTGTTTGGCCCTGTGGTCTGAAGTATCTGTGTGTGTGTGTTTGGCTGCAGGAGCTGGGTATCGGGAACATCGACCGCTGCAGAGGGTTCTCCTCTCACCTCTTCAAGCTGCTCCTCAAGCAGAGGCAACGCCTGGCCAAGCTCACCGAGCAGTGGCTCCACCTCAGGTCAGTGAGCAGCTCTGCTTCACAAGCCGGTGGATTAGTTTCCACCTTTCTTTTCACAGATATTTATTGGCATTTCTGTTTTCCAACTAAATAAATGACACAAATGTGTAACCCCCCCATAGAACAAATAAAAATAATACAACAAAATTGCAATTTAAAAAAAAGCAAATTAATACTCAAATGAATGACATACACAAATCTAGATTTACAGATGTTGAGAGTGAACAATAATTCAAGAGAAAACTCAAAACAACATAAATGATTAAAAATAATGTGAAATTGACAAAAAGGTTTAAACGTGTTTCTAACTTTATTAGAGAGAGCTATGTCCTCCCCTTCAACTTAAACACCAGCATCTATTTATAAGGATATTAAGAGTAAATAATAAGAGGTTGATGTTTAAAGAGTAAAACACACCCAAAAAATATTTAAAAATAAAATAAACAAATGTTGTCATTTTGGCATGCAAGTAAAATAGCAAAGCGTTATATTATTTGAATAGTTGATCCCATAGGGAAGTTTAGTTTAATTTATAATAAAAGTACTCGTGCAACATTCCGTGTTATAGAATATTATTCATGTTTAACTCGTACAAGAGAGTATTTCAACTGTTTTTGTTCATCAATGTGAAGCCAATTTGATAAGATTGAATAGTATAAGTTGATTTATAGGATTGCATATAGTATAAGTACAGAGTAGCACATTTATCTTTCACAGTATACTTTTTAGTTTGCTTTCATTTTCTATTTGGAGAGGTTTATGTTTGTTTAATTTCTACTCTTTATATATTTCAAATGATGTGCACTGCCTTGTTTAACATGCTGCTCTAACAAAAATAATTCCACATTTTGGATCAATAAAGTATATCTTATCTTATATTATTAGGAAAATACTTAGCTGGACTTTAGTTCTTTCCCTCTGACAGAAAAATAAAAACTGATCCTCATGTGCTGCTGAGGAGTTTATGGCTGTTATACATTTTAACCCTCTTCTCTCTTCCCCGCTCCCAGGAGGCTGACAGACAGCGTTCAGGGCCTCAAGGCCAACCTGCAGGGAGACAGTGAGGCCCCCGGCTGCACCCTCCCCCCCCAGGCCTCCCTCAGAGAGTGGGTCGGCCGGGGCCAGGCGCTGGCTGCTCAGTGCTCCACCCTCCTACAGCAGCTGGCCTGGCTGCTGCAGTGCTGCCCCGAGGACCTGCAGCAGCAGAAGGAGGAGGCGAGCGGCGGCGGGCAGCACACCCTGAGGTGCCCCTCCCCACTGGCCGCCCAGCGCCAACCCCCCGGCTGTCTGCTGCGGAGAGGAGACGCCGCCTGGAGCCAGCTAAACCAGCGCATGAACGCGATGCTGAAGCAGACTCAGGACCTGAAGGTGGAGCTGGACGGTGTCTCACAGCAGACCTCTGAGAGAGAGCTGCACACACGGTGAGAACACTCAAACTGTTGACCTGAACACTAGTAGGGTGTCTCCCGCTTTGTGCGCTTTGCTTTACTTGCATTGTTTGTGCAAATCCACCCATAGTTAAGGGTTGTTGTTAATATTTATAAGCTAATAGTTTCAATAGAATTGTTATTTAGGGTTAAATGGATCATTATCACAATCTAAACTACCTCTTAGCATTGCAGTAACATGTCCCAAACAAACACACTCTTTGTCCCACATTTGACTTGTTGGCAAGTACTCAGATATTGTACTTGAGTAAAGTAGAAGTACTCAGATCTTGTACTTCAGTAAAGTAGAAGTACCAGAGTGTAGGAATACTCTGTCACAGTAAAGTATTCAAAATGTTCCTCCAGTAAAAGTAGAAAGTACTCTCATCTAAATGTACTTAAAGTATCGACAGTAAAAGTAGTCATTGTTTGATTGGTCCATTTCAGAATAATATCTCTGATATGTTTTATAATGATTGATCATTAAAGTGTTCTCAGAGCTGGTAAAGGTGCAGCTAGTTTGAATGGCTTTGTATACTGCAGGGTAGCTGCTGGATTTACTGCAGGTGAACTAAAGTCTGATTTAAGGGCTGATTATATTTACCCTCATTAATCCAGATCTGTAAAGTAACTCAAGGGATTAAATACATGTAGTGGGTTAAAGTACACCATTTACCTCTGAATTGTAGTGGAGTAGAAGTACAAAGAAGCAAAAAATGTGAATACTCAAGTAAAGTATAAGTCTCTCAAACTGTACTTAAATAAATATACTTTGTTACTTTCCTCCTCTGCTGGTCACCGTAAACACTTGTAGATGTGACCAAAGACTCAACTGTTGATATCCACAGGGATCATTTATCACCTGCTGCTCAGCCTTCGATCAGCTGGCAGCTGTGGCTGCTCAGATACCCAGCGTGGAACAGCTGTTCTCCCCCACCCTGGGTGTGGGTGGCGCAGACAGCCAGCCCACCATCACCAAGAGCCTGCAGTACATCAGAGGGCGGGTGGAGGCCGACATCAGCGAGTTCACCACCTGGAAGACCCAGCTGCTCTCTCTGGGACTCCAGTCCTCAGGTGAGTGGGCCTACACCATCATACCTTCAGATATCACTCACAGACACCTCACTGACAGATATAAGCACACATGTTATCATGGTTCTACAGCTCCTCTGCTTATTATTCCAACAGATCACCAGACAGCCTTCGGTTCGGAGTTCTCTGCTGAGCTGGAAACTCACATCAACACAGTGCTGGTTGCTGTCCAGATGCTGGTGAAGAGGAGGGACAGAGAGCAGCACAAAGAGCAGAATGAAGACATGAAGACAGGTGAGGATGATGAAGTGAAGTGTCCCTGCCAAACATTCCCACAACATCTTTCTATGATGGCCACATGAACTCCATCTGCACCAAATACTGATCCTTCAATCAGCATGACGCAAAGGAAGCTTCTTCAGACCACCCAACAGTCCAGTTTTGATACCTCTGTGTTATAGGCATGACATGGTCTTTGATCTTGAAAAAGGGTATTCTACATACAGTGTTACTACTGATCGCCTGTGTGTGTGTTTCTTCTCTTTGAAACAAAAACAATAATGAAGGGAGAAACTGAGGTCCTCTGAACATGGCTTGACAATGGCTTTTATTCCAAAGAATTGTGCATGAGACAGAAAAAGGATCCTGTCATATAAAAGCATCTGCCTATGTATCAGAATGTCCTGATTTTTCCTGACAGCATTCATATAAAGGATCTCATTTTGTTTACATGGTGGCGTTTGGATGTTTCAGAAGGTGCTGAGGGTGCTGAGGAGGAGGAGAAAAAGGATGAAGAGGGTCCTATGGAGGACTTGCTTAAGCCCGGTCACCTGACTGTGCTCCTGGAGGAGGAGCTGGAGGCCGAGGTGGAGGCTCTGAGTGTGGGAGAGGTCAGTGCAGGGCTGGAGAGACTGCTGAACCTCCTGAAGACCCACAGAGACTCCTGCCAGCCCCCGCAGCTCCAGGTACCAACAACAGCTCTGTTACCAATTAAAATTCTTAGTTTGGTTTTTAAAGCTCCTAATGGTGTTCGGCCAGCTATTAATCAGATTTTCTTTTAACCTATGAGCCCTTTTCAGGTGCTGGCCTTTTAATCATAGCCAGATTCAGAAGACAGACCCACAGTGAGGCGTCTTTTTATTATTACGGCCAATACCTGACAGCAGCAGAGAGCCTTCGTACTTTTTAAGAGCCAAGTCAAGACCCACCTTTTTTAATTTGTGCTTTTAACTGAATTGCATTTTATTACTATTTAGTTATTTGTATTATTATTTAATTGTGTTATTATATTTTTTAGTTTGTTTGTATTTGTGTGTGTATATATGCAAATCCGTTGGTATTAAGTGTTCTTTTAAACCACAAAGCTCTGCGTTACTCTGGTTATTACCTTTTGAAGGGTGTTTGGTTTGTGAAGCACTTTGAGTTACCTTTGTGTATGAAAAGTGCTTTATGAATAAAGCTTGATTTGAGAATAGTGATTGGGAACCTTGTTTTATGTTAGAATGAGGCATCTTAGCTGAGATGTACTGTACCATCATGCATCTGTGTGTCTGTGTGTGCAGGAGGTGGACAGGGCGTGCAGGATGCTGGTGCACCTAGAGCCTCTGCTGGGGGTGTACTCGGACACGGTACGGTCCTACATGGCGGTGTCTCTGGGAGCTCACAGGAGCACGGGAAAGCTGCTGTCCGTGCTGGCCAGCATCTTCACCGAGCTCGCTCAGAAGGTAGGGGGCAGCCACACTTCCTCGTGACCGGGGGTAAACTGAGCCTGCTTTGTGGGTGGTGCTTTACACTGAGTTTTTGATTACCCACATATTTCAAATACAAGAGCTCGTTCATCGACTTAATGTAGCCTCTTAATTTGATCTCAAAGTGCACCAGATCAGAGTGACTGGGATATTACTATGTCCTTTTTTCTAATATGGTGCAGCCTTATATTTTCTAGTGTTTAGATGCTCGGATATATGGCTTTTTAACTGAGAATATGTATATATTGTTTCTACATGTTTAATGTTTATCTTTATTTGTATTTTATTCTATCTTTAAGAAATGTTGTAATTCTTGTAGATTGACTATCAAAATTCTGCTTTGACAAAACAAATGATATAGCTATCTTCATTTCTTCATCAGCAGGATTGTAGCAAAGCGCGAAAGCAAAGTGAAAGCAGTTTATTTGTGTGAATTGAAAAATATACATATATATATATATATTTTTATAATTATTATTTGTTGTATATATATTTTAAAAAACCACTTAACAATGAATGAATAATCATGATGAATAAATGTGATGTGAATATTGATGTTGGCCATAGTCTTGCAGGATAATGTGAACTTTTACTGTATGAGTCATGCAGTGGCATAAGCAGTTACTAAATGTGTGTTATGCCCCCCCCCCCTCAGGGTTTCTGCCTGCCTCAGGAGCTGATGGCGGGTGGAGATGGCGAAGGATCCACGCAGTTTCACGAGAATGAGAGCGGAGGAATGGGAGAGGGTGAGGGCTCCAAAGACGTCAGTGACAAGATCGAGAACGAAGATCAGGTATTTTAATTCTACTGCTAAAATAATCCTTTCCAAATGTTACTCAATACTTTTTGGAGCTCCCATCTTCTCTTGGCTGTTAGCTGAGCTTGTTCAGAACAAAAACACTGGAAAAAGCTGCTCCAAAAGCAAGTCAAAGATGAATAAAAACAAGCAGTTTTTACTTGTAATAAGTAAAAAACTGGCAATACAGCAAGTGGAAATTGGCTTGGTTAGCTTTCTTGAAATAAGATAGAATATTTAGATAGAAACATACAGATTATAGCAAAATAAATAAACAGAGCTGGACTTTACTAAGAATTTTTCACAAGCAGTATTCATGACTGAGTCTCTGAGAGTGATCACCATAAACTGTTGAATGTATGATGTATAGAAACCCAAATTCTGCTTCCCCAGGTGGAGGACACTCTGCAGGAGGGTCAGGAGAAGGAGGAGGAGGAGCAGGACAAAGGGGATATCAAGGCGGAGGACAACGCCATTGAGATGTCAGAGGACTTTGAGGGCCAGATTCATGATGGGGATGAGAATGAAGCAGGTAACCTAAACCTCCATCTCTGAGTGTACCATCTCATGATGTGTCTCTTGTCTTCTGCGTGCTATTGCTGGACATTAGAGATGGTCAAAGTCCAAAATAAAAAGGATGTTTAAGAATGTGTGGATGGTCATTTTTCAATCCTTTGCAGGCGAAGATGACGACTCTGATAAAGAGGAGAACGAGGAGCTGGATAAGAAGATGGGCGACCTGGGGGACGGACAGACGGAGACCCTTGATGAGAGGATGTGGGGGGATGATGAGGATGATGATGAGGAGGAAGGAAGTGACAAGGAGGAAGAGTCTGGCCAGGGCATGGACGAGGTACAGAGTTACCACCGGGCTTTAAAAAGAAGATATAAAGCAGCCGTTATATCCGCAGTTCCAATACTTGTAGTTCCTCTTTTTTTACTTGAACCAATGATTTCTCCTGTCACTGTTCCCAGGGGGAATCTGAGCTGGTTGCTAACGACGACAACCTGGATGCTGCAGACCCCAACAAAGACAAGAAGAAGCAGGACAAAGAGGAGCAGATGGACGTGGAGGAGAAGGAAAAAATCAATGAACAAGGAGATGAGGTAGTCACAGTCACAACCCCCCCCCCGATTCCCACAGATTAATCTTTTCCATCCAGGATTTTTCTTCCAAAATGTCTCCAAGGATCTCATGCTTGTTCTGTTTCTGATTCTCAGCGTGAGTTCGATGAGAATGAAGTGGACCCCTACCACGGTCAGCAGGACAAGAGACCTGAGCCCGAGGCCATGGATCTGCCTGACGACCTGAACCTGGACCAGGATGAAGAGGGGGGAGACGAGGGAGAGGGCGAGGGTGAAGGTGAGTCAGGAGCAGTAACTGATCCGTGTGACAGCCAGTATGGCCTCTAAACTTTAAACCTATTTTAAATGATTTAACACTTTCATGTTCCCCTTTCAGACGAGAATCCGTTTGATATTGATGAGAAGCAAACGGCCCTGGATGAGAAGGAGGATGGACAGAAAGAGGGAGAGGAGGAGGAGGAGGGAGCAGAGAAGATGGAGGAGGAGCAGACAGAGCTGCCAGGAGAGGAAAACGGTCAGGAGCCCAAGACTGAAGAGGAGGAGCAGGAGGGAGCAGGAGGAGAGAAAGCAGCGGGAGACGAGGAGTCTGCTGAGAAAAATGAAGAAGAGGAGGAGGAGAAGGAGAAAGGACAGGAGGCAGGAAAAGACGAAGATCTGACCGTCCCAAATAATGAAGGACAAAAACCAAAGGTGTGTACCGACCTGATGGAGGTGGGGATGAAGCTGTGTGTTCCCTGTGTCACTGTGGTAATGCTTACAGGAGGAGGAGGAAGGAGCAGGGGAGGATGAGGAGCAGCCGGAGGCAGCGGAGAGGAAGGAGCACAACACGGACGGTCAGACCGGAGAGGAGAACGTACAGAGTGACACGGCCGTGGAGCTGGCAGGAGAGGCCTCCGAGAGGGAGCAGGCTAAAGAGGTATGCAGCTCAGAGGGAGGCCTTGGGGGGGCCTCTTCAGGGTTAACGAACACCTACACATGGGGGAGGGGATCTCAAGGCATTGAGTGTTTCCATCAGGGAGAAAGAAGTGCTTCAAAGTGTTTCCATCATTTTGCTGACAGACAAAAGATAAAGTGACTATAGCCATGCAAGAAAACAAAAAAAAGACTTATTGTCAGAATATGGGAGAGCAAAGCAGGCCGAGTACAGTGAGGGGGATCCGTGTCCTTACTCTGGCAGAGTCAGACCTCCAACTAAAAGCCTAAAGGTATTGGGTCATTAACCGATTCTAAAGCGTTAGTTTTATTTACAGAAAGGAGGTTTTAGTGACAAAAGGTACGTTTATTTATATAGCACATTTTCAGACAGAGAGGCAGTTCAAAGTGCTTTACATCAACATTAACACACAATAAGAATGAAAATCAAAGTCAATTATTAAACACCATGCATAAAAGATGATTCAGGATAGTTTAACATCAACATTGTAAATACAGGAGGTGTTGCAAGAGGCGTATGGATAAAACAAGTGAAATGATTTCTGGGTAAGCAGCTGTAAAGAGAATGGTTTTGAGCCTCGTCTTTAAAAAAACTCAGGGTTGGTGAAGACCTAGGTTTTCTGGAAGTTTGTTCCAATTATGTGGTGCATAATAACTAAAAGCAGCTTCGGAGTGTCTGGTTCTGGGCTGGGGAACAGCTCGTAAGCCCCCCCCCGATGATCTCAGAGCTCTGGGTGGCTCGTAACAGAGCAGTATGTCGGACATATATAGGGGTCCCAAACTATTCAATGCTTTATAAGTTAGTAATACAATTTTAAAATCTGTGAGCTACTGGTAGGCAGTGAAGCGATCTAAGAACTGGGCTGATGTGTTTTACTCTTCTTGTTCTGGTCAGGACTCTGGCCGAAAAACAAACAGTATTAAAAAAGACAAACATTTGAACTAATTGAATCTGCTAGCAAGACACTGCTACAGATATAATAAGGTATATTTATATATAAATGGGGTGATAATACCTTTTGTGCAGATGTTGATTTCTTTGGTGAAATCCTAGATCATTTATGGCTAAGGATGAATATCTCTTAACTCCTCACCCAGACATGACATGATTGCAGTTGTCAGTTAAAAATATTGTATAAAGTACAGTTTACTTTCTCTCAGACTTAGTAAGAGTAATTCCAGATTGTTCGTCTATTTTGTTCTTATTTCCTATGTTTTCAGTGCATCACCCAGACTAAAATGAATGAAACACTTTAACAATATAAACCTATGTGTCCGTGTTTTCTCAGGAGCACGGGAGTGGTTCCGCTGATGCCAGCCAATCAGAGGGCCACCAGTCCAAGCTGACAGCCAGGATGGCTTCACAGAAACAGACCCAGAACAAGACTCAGGTAAGAACATCTGGAAGAACCCGCTCCTCTACCTCCCTCTGTTGTTGTTGGTTTTTATTGTTTTGTTGTTGTTGTTGTTGTTGTTTTGCATTTAAAGAAATGACATGGTTACAGGGCACACATTTAAATACAGTCAATAACTCAATCACAATGCACAGATCTGAAACAGAGGAGAAAGAGACAAAAGTAATAATGTTATTAATTTCCTATGTTTATTAATTGTCACATCTAAACAGAGGGCTATGTTTAGTCTGGTTTAGCTCACCAGTTTGTACCCATCTCTCGTCAACTGTATAAACTTCTTTCAAATTCTTAGTTTACATTTTGTATTTGATATACTTCACTTATAAAATCCTTCCATTTTGAGTTTATTAGTTCATCATCTTGTCACCAATTCCTTGTCATTTGTTTAATTATTGCTACTCTTATTAAAGTAATAATAAAGAATATTTCATTTTGATTCCTTCTGTTGTTCAAAATAGTGGATGTGTGTATGTTTTCGTATTTAGAAAAATCCCAAAATATTTGATAGCGATCTTATAGATATTTACCATAAGCCTCATAAAGCTTTAAAGCCCCAAATATGAGTATTGTTTGCATTCCGTTTTGAATCTGAATGAATGTTTTTCTGAAAATATGCAGTCCATGTCCTCAGAGGGTTTTTCCCTTGCTGTTGCAGAGCTTCAAGAGGAAACCCGGTCAGGCGGACAACGAGCGGTCGACGGGCGACTACAACGAGCGCATCAACAAGCGTCTGCGCACGGTGGAGAGCAGCAAGGAGCGCAGCGAGGACGGCAAGCAGAGCGACGGCCAGCAGGAGTCCGACCTGTACGAACACATCAAGCAGGGAGAGACGGCCTACGACACGCAGACATACGGTCAGTCACCTCCACGGTTAGATCAGACCCAGAGAAACAAAATGGAAACACATGTTTTCTCAATAATGAAGTTAAGGAGGTTTCTTTTAAGATTTTCCCTGCATACAGTATATCCTGCAAGAGCGACTGGGAAAATGTAGACTTGATGTTGAATATTCCTGTAGTTTGTTGTAATTTACAACAAGAAAGTATTTGCCATTTATTCTCTGATTCTATGTTTTGGGATGAGGTACAATATTTGTTTTAACACAAAAGGAACAAAAAATACAACTCCAGGTTAGCAACACTTTTACATAGTTCAAAGGTGACCGTGTGGTCGCAGAATTTGGTTTTTTTTAACAGTTAATTAATTTCATATTCATACAGAGAGATGGGCTGACTCCAAACCAAATTCAGATTTTTTTACCAAGAATTAAAACAATATAGAAGCACTATTAAAAACATTATGACTCAAAAGGCAATCAAAGCTATTGTGTGTATTTAACAAATATCTAATCTGAAATATGAAACTAATTGTATTTATTTAATTTAATTCTTTATTGTTTTATATTCTGGCTGTCAGTTGGTTAAAATATGTAATTGCGATTAATCGCAAATTATTTGCAAGTTTTTGCAAGTTATTCCAAATGATCCTTAATATATACCTTAACATATTTAACATGTTGTTGTGGGTGGAACATATGATTGCTTTTTATTAATGATGCGTTAACTCTGACAGCCCTACTTTACATGTTTACCACGGATGTTTGTATATTGTTAATATATGACATGTATGTCATGCTCTGTTTCCAGATGTTGCCAGTGCAGACCAGCAGAAAGCAGCAGGCCCTCATAAGGACCAGGATGAAGATGAGAACGATGAGGATGTTGCCATGGAAACCGATAAGCAGGAAGAGGATCTCCAGGCCGCTGAGGTCCAGGAGCTGAAGCCCGAGCAGCTGGACTCCACCAAGTCCTCTCAGAAAGGTGACACATTCAGTAGGAAACGTCTGTGAATTATTTTAGAAAATGCTCTCTAGTTGTATCTGTGTTCACCCCTTCCTTCTTATCCTGCAGGTGCAGACAGTGGAGAGATGGAGTTGCAGAGGCAGGGACAGGAGGATGAGGAGGAGAGGTGGAAGGACCGACCGAAACCCAGAGAAGAGGAGCGAGCAGACAGACAGACTGAGTCCACGATCCACACCGTGCCTGAGCTGCTGATGGACACCATGCAGGTACACCACCTCTCTGTCTGCTGCACCCGTAGAGGGGTGCAGGAGCAGGTCCTAAAACCTGGAAATGAGTCAGAACTTTCCTAATATTCTATTCTACTACGTAAGATTTGTCTCTAAATACCCAACTGGTGAATGTCCGTAGCTTCTGTGTGTGATTAAAAAAAAGAGGCTGCTAACAAGTGACTGATTGAGGCTACTAAACGTCATCACGCTGAACATTAGCCACCATTAGCTTAGCGGTGATCAGTCCTGTGACTGTGATGTAGTTTGTTTTTAGCCTCATGTTAGCTTTTTATTTGTGGTGATTGCATTTCGGTTCAAAAATCATAAAGGTGTTGTTATGTGGAGATTATCTTGCTGAACAAACAAGTATCATAAATGTTTTCTTGCCACAAGAAGCTTTAATCGGAAATCTGATCTAAAAATCCTATCGATTGTTGTATATGCCCTTGCTGACTTGCAGGCTGGGATACCAAAATACATAATCCCTGCCATGCTCTATTGTTACTCTGGTGCTCACAAATAGTCAAAATGTCTCAGGACTGTGTTCTCCATCCATGCATCGTCAACAGCCTATCCAGTCGGGTCACAGAGGTAGCAGAGGGCACCAAACTTTCCTTTCCCTGGCCACATCAACCAGCTCTGACTGGGGGATTCAAGGTGCTCCCAGGCCAGCGTGGAGATTTAATCCCTCCACCTGGTTTTGTGTCTGCCCCTCGATCTCCTCCCAGCACAACGTGCCTTGAACATGTGGCATCCTTACAAGGTGCCCGAACTCAAAGGTGCAGCGGCTCTACTCATGACTGACAGCTCACCTTATTCCTGAGGGAGTTGCCAGCCGCCCTCCTGAGAAAAAAACATTTCTGACGCTTGTACTTGTAGTGTCGTTATTCATGACCCCCGCTTCAGCACTGTGTTGTTACGGTAAATAGTCAAATAAATGTGAATTGAATTGGAATGTGTGGGTTTGCAGAAGGAAGACAGGGACCCGGATGAGATGAGGAGGGAGATGGAGCTGCAGCTGGAGGCCTGGCACCAACTGGCTCCAGGCACTCAGGAGGAGGTGAGGCTCATGCTGTTACACTGCAATATAATACCCAAACTAACATTATTTAACATTTGTCCTCTGAATACCTGAAGCAGCGGACATCATGTGTTGTCAAACATTGGTCCTGGGGAATATGTGTCCATAACCTGAGCCACAGCCGGGACAGATGTGCATCTTAGACTGATGTGTTGTTGTCCGTGTTGCAGGAGAGTGCAGCAGCCTCCATGTGGCACCAGTACCAGACTCTGACCTCGGCTCTGTCCCAGCAGCTGTGTGAGCAGCTGCGCCTCATCCTGGAGCCCACGCAGGCCGCCAAACTCAAGTGAGCCCCCACACGTCCTAATCACAAGTCTCCTAGCATATAGGGAAGTGAAAGCAATCGCATTTGAATAATATCCTCGGAAAGAACTGAAAAAATGCTTTCAAAGCAGAAGGGTAAGTTTTGACAACAAAGACCTCATGAAAGGTAGCAAACAGAGGGGGAAGAAGTACTCAGAACGTGTACTTTAGTAGAAGTACCAGAGTGTAGGAATACTCTGTTACAGTGACTACTAAAAGCAGTCATTGTTTGATTGGTCCATTTCAGAATAATATATCTGATGTGTTTTATAATGATTGATCATTAAAGTGTTCTCAGAGCTGGTAAAGGTGCAGCTAGTTTGAATGGCTTTGTATACTGCAGGGTAGCTGCTGAATTTACTCCAGGTGAACTACAGTCTGATTTAAGGGCTGATTATATTTACCATCATTAATCCACATCTGTAAAGTAACTGAAGGGATTAAATAAATGTAGTGAGTAAAAGTACACCATTTACCTCTGAATTGTAGGGCAAAATTAGGAGGTAGCATAAAATGGAAATACTCTAGTAAAGTAGCTTAGAATTATACTTGAGTAATGTAATTAGTTTCTACCTCTAGTATCAAATATAGACATCAAAAAATGATGAAGATTTGCACAAGTGTGAAAAGTATGAATGAGGGATCAAGTGACTGACATCAGTTGCATGAGGGGTCCCCTCTGGATTCATCTTTGGCCCCCTGGTTTTGTCTCCTGTAATGAAAGGCTCATGTTTATCATGCTAATGCTGAGTCACTTGCACACAGCCTCACAGTGAAGTTAAATGTCATGTGATGCCGCTCCACAGAGGGGATTACCGCACCGGGAAGCGTCTGAACATGAGGAAGGTGATCCCCTACATCGCCAGTCAGTTCCGGAAAGACAAGATCTGGCTGCGGAGGACGAAGCCCAGCAAGAGGGAGTACCAGATCTGCCTGGCTGTGGACGACTCCTCCAGCATGGTGGACAACCACTCCAAACAGGTGAGAGGAGGCTTTTATTCAAAATGTTACTCAAGTAAAAGTACAATTGTATTGGCATCTAATTATACTTAAAGTAGGCTTTCTGTGGCTTGGCCTGTTTTCACTTTTTTACAGTAATTGAGTAAATGTATGAGTTACTTTACACCCTGTTTATAACACATCCACAGAAAGAAACCAGCTGAATCTGAATTTATCCCGGGGAAGTTGCATTTCCTGACAATAAAGAAAAAGAATATATAAATTCTAATTTAAAATGATAATATTTGTGATTTCTCACAAAGGTAAAGTTAGAATGTGCATAAAGAGAAATAGAATAATGATACTTATATACACAGAAGAAGTTCAAATAAAAAGACCCGTAAAATATCAAATGAAATAGAAACAAATATTCATACAAACATAAGAAGAAAACGTAACAATTGTCTTTTAAAAAGTAAATAAAAAACTAAACATTTATACACAAATAAGAAGTTAAACTAAAAAGTCTAAAAGAAAGATCAAATAGAATAAAATAATATACATGTAACATGTTTATTACATCATACACATGTAACATGTTTATTACATCATACACATGTAACATGTTTATTACATCATACACATGTAACATGTTTATTACATCATATACATGTAACATGTTTATTACATCATATACATGTAACATGTTTATTACATCATATACATGTAACATGTTTATTACATCATACACATGTAACATGTTTATTACATCATATACAGCGG
The DNA here is from genome assembly GCF_036324505.1 of Eleginops maclovinus. Lineage (NCBI taxonomy): Eukaryota > Metazoa > Chordata > Actinopteri > Perciformes > Eleginopidae > Eleginops > Eleginops maclovinus. Next base: position 19,468,921 of record NC_086363.1, on the reverse strand, counting down.
TGTGTAATAATAAGATGGTGAGGGTCAAATGATTTTAGTTTATTGTAATAAAGAATTAAAGATAGAAACCAAAGTATTACTAGTTATTGATCATGACCAGGCGAGTCCTTTCACTCTGCACGGAGATAACATGAAGTTCAACGTACGTGTGTGTGTGTGTGTGTGTGTGTGTGTGTGTGTGTGTGTGTGTGTGTGTGTGTGTGTGTGTGTGTGTGTGTGTGTGTGTGTGTGTGTGTGTGTGTGTGTGTGTGTGTGTGTGTGTGTGTGTGTGTGTGTGTGTGTGTGTGTGTTGCAGCTGGCGTTTGAATCCCTCTCAGTGATCACCAACGCTCTCACCCTGCTGGAGGCGGGACAGGTGTCTGTGTGCAGGTGAGCCTCTGATACATTAAAGACAGTCTGTCATAAACTACAGGCCTTCTGTGAAAACATGCATGCTGCTACTGGAGACATTCTGGTTATTCAATAGCAAAGGAATGCAACATTTTATACCTTAGAAATATATGAATGTGTGATTGAGAAGGATAGACACTTATCTACGATGCAGTTAGTAATGAGCAAGAAAGCAAAACCAGAACCTGCTGTGAGGCTGAGCCAGCTACTGAAGAGCAGTGGAGGATATGATGAGAGGAAATGTTTTGATGGTAAAATGTTTATTTAGTTTTCTGATATCTTTTATTTATGTCTTGATATTTCACTTCCCTACATTTGTTCTTAGCTAAGAGAACCACAATGATCGATCTCAGAATAAGTCAAATAAAAAGTATGAGTTTGTGATGGAGTGTTTGTGATGGTATATTTAATGTGAAGCTAACATTCACCGCCTGCTCCTTGTTCAGTTTTGGCGAGCAGGTGCAGCTGCTCCACCCGTTCCAGCAGCAGTTCAACGACGAGTCCGGAGCCCGCATCCTCCGCCTCTGCCAGTTCCAGCAGAAGAAGACCCGGATAGCACAGGTCCTCCATCAGATACAGTCATTATACATAAAACACATTTCTTTCTTTGAATGTGTCGATGCTGCGAATGGAAACATGATACCCATATCCTGTTGCCTTTGCAGTATTGTCTGTATTATGTTCTCTTTCTTGATCTGAGTTTGATCTTGTAAGATCTATTTGGCCTCTAATGTCGGTCAAAGCCATGGTGTGGCTGATGCTTGTACAGTGCATCTCCTGCTGTCAGACTGACTCTCCTCTCGCCTCTCCTCTGCAGTTCTTGGACACCTCAACACAAATGTTTCTCGCAGCCCGACAGCAGATTCCTGGATCTGTAAACTCAGGTAAACACTCCCGCTGCTTCAAGTTTAATGATCAACCTGAGAATCAATAAGGAGCTGCTGTGCAGGTTATTGTTATGTGTGTAATGTAGGGGGAATCCGTGTCATAAGTGGTGCTTTTCACTGTCAGTGGGGCTTTCTGCAAGGACAGCAGTATGAGGAACCGTTATTCGGGCAGATGCTCACTTTTTAAGTCAATTTATTGAACATGTTTACAAAAGATTATATAAATAATAATGCTTATGTTCAAAAGGGGCAAGAAGAAGCATAGAAGTATTTCTAGTCCTACCCCCTCCAGCAAACATTTATAATGAAGTCATACAGAATAAAATTCATCTCTTTGTACAAATCAAAAAAATAAGTCATAATAATTATATTAATATTAATAATCAAATAATCTTTACAGGTAAACCAAAAAAAGCAATCATCCTGAGATCATCGGTCTGCTCATAACCATTTAAAGCTTGTTTTTTAATAGTTTCTTTAGTTTCAATAAAGTTTGACAGTGTTTCAGCTTATGAATCCACTGAACTGGTTAATAGTTTAGAGGGAACATGTGTGCTTATACAGCAGAAGGTTTAGGAACCAGTAGCACTTCAGATGCTTTTTGACTCCCTAATTTAATGAGATAAACACATCGTTTCTGCAACCTGAGCCAAGTGACTGATGTTTCTACAGAAATGTATTGATGCTCAATAACCAGGCTGAATCATTAACAGAGCAGTTTAGTTTCTTGCTGGCTGATGGAAGGTTTTAGTTTTGCCACTCGTGTGTGACTGCTTGAAAATCCTGCCTGACCCGTATGGCCCTCAGTGAATGGACTCCGGTCCCAGATTGAATCAGATATCCAACAGACACGCCTTCAGTGTGGCAGCAAGAAGAGAGGCCGGTCCGGCTGTGAGCCAGGGGCTGTGAGGCAGAGACGAGGCATTGTCCCAGCTGTAAGGTGGAGCTAACGTTCCCTTTTCATGGAGCGGGACACAGGTGGTGTTTCTGAGGAGGCCTGTAATCACAGGATAAGAGCAGGAGCTACTGAACTGCACTTAGTGAAAAGCTACTTCTGAGAGGTCACCACTGTGGCACACAGATCATAGGTATTTGTGGATCTGAAGCTGATTTTAGAAGACGTAACTTTTATAACGAAGTTCCAAAAACTGATCAAAATGTGCACTTATCAATTGTTCTGAATTTGTGTATGAAATAATAGTTTTATGTGACTGTTGTTGATGATATATCTCACCTGTTTCTTTAGCCTAATGGAGCCTTGAAGCGGTTTGTTTTGGTTTTCTAAAACACAAGTTAAACAGTTCACTAAAACGTGTATTACCCCCGCTGTATAACGTGTTAATATGTCAGATTTTCTGTTTGTCTGCTGCCAATAAATTAATGTAGCTTAAAAGATCGGCATGCTAAGCAAACGCGCTGCAAAAGTAGTTTATTATTATTTACCAACCCGTAGAGTAACAACAGTATCTGTACAGTCAAACTCAAATGTTACAATAGCTGTTGCTAGCATGGTTTTTATAATGATCAAAGATTGTAATGTAGCATTTATTTATTTGGAGTTAACTTTGTTTGTGGAATACTCTCCGCTTCACGTCAGGCTCCATGATCCCCGTCTGATCAATAATGCCCGCCTCGCTGCATCCCTTACGTATCACATACACTCCCATGATCCTCTCTGACCTCTGTCCCCAACCCCCCACAGACACGGCCCAGCTGCTGGTGATCGTGTCGGACGGTCGGGGTCTGTTCCTGGAGGGGAAGGAGCGTGTGATGGCGGCGGTGCGGGCGGCACGTAGCGCCAACGTGTTCATCATTTTCGTGGTGCTCGACAACCCCAACTCACGGGTAAGTGAAGAGGAATTTGACCTTTTCTTATTTCTAAAATGTCCAGACACTAACCGTGTAAACGCTGGTGCTGCAGGACTCCATTCTGGACATCAAGGTGCCCATCTTCAGAGGGCCGGGGGAGCTGCCAGAGATCCGCTCCTACATGGAGGAGTTCCCCTTCCCCTTCTACGTCATCCTGCGAGATGTCAACGCCCTGCCGGAGACGCTGAGCGACGCGCTCAGACAGTGGTTCGAGCTCGTCACGGCAGCCGAGCAGTAGACCAATGAGAAGCCATCTTTCACAATAGACTGCACAATGCCACAACAAAAAAAAACTGAGTCCAAAAAAAAGACTGATGTGCCACTGTACATGTGCCTTTATTTTCTTATTTTTACTGTAGATTTTAGAAGAGTTTGATAGCAGCCGTTACTGTCGAGTCTTTGTTATCAGGGCAATTCCTTTTGTAATGAGGATTGCTTTAATTTGCACGTCTGAGATAAAATGAATAAAATGTGATTCCCGTTGGTGTGAAACACTTCAGTAAGAGTCAGTAAATACCTCTCTCTGCCAGTACTCTAGACCTGTGTGTGTGGGTGTGTGTGTGGGTGATTGTGTGTGGTTGGTTGTGTGAGGTCATCTCATTCATCTTCAGAGGAAACACAGCTGCTGGATTCCTATGTAACATGTTGGTCAGGAATGCATTCAAAGGAAAGTGCCTTGCAGAGGAGAATAGTGTTGCATCTTACGGTCGGAATCAGCTGTCGGGTGGGGGGGTCGATCAGAGGTGCAGCTCAGTCAGGATTTTAATAAATATTCCGTCTACACTTTGAAGCCCCAGGCCTGCAGACTGTAGCTCTGATGAACGCTCTGGTTTAAAGACATATCTGTTGATCTTCCATCCTTCCTCTGTGACTTGTGAGGCTCGTCGGTAGGTGTTGATGAAATGTGCATAGAAATGTTTATTACCACCTCAGTGTTTCGTACGTGGACTGACATGTAAAGACACGTTGGTTGTTTTAAATCGCATCCATCTGTTCTACAATGACAATAAACCGTTTAAAAGGTTGTGTGCGCTGTACTTCCTGTTTAGGAATACTCACTACAGGATTCATTTCTAGAGATGTTCAGCGACATTTATTTTTTCCCCTCAGAGAAAACAAACTGGATAAAATAGTAAGCACAATAACTTAACTGTGAAAAGATCCATTCTGCATAACCAGTACTTTATGTACTAAAGTATGTTTTATATTTTGATGGTGATACTTTAATACTTTTGGTATAATTCTGAAATAATACATTTACTTGTGATGGGACTATTTTAAGACCATAGTATTTGTACTTTTACTCGGGTAATAGATCTGGGTACTTCTTCCAACACTGGATAAAATAAAGTAATAGCAGGGAAAGCAAAGGTCGAATTAATATCATAAAACAGCTGACTGTTTCATTACATTCGCCATGGATCCATCATGCACAGGACCCCGGAACTGGTGAAAGTAAATGAATACCTTCAATATTACTAATAACGCATTTTCCAGCTCTGCCATTGGCTGTGAAAGCTGTCACCTGCCTGTTGCAAGCTGTCCTCCGCTCCACCAGAGGGAGACAAACATGAAGGATGAGGTGGTTACAACATCATAACATCCGGTTGTCAGGCTGATGGGTAAAGCTGTGTGCAGGTAGCTGTCAGAGATGGGAGTCTCAAGGTTACCGTCTGCAGCGCTGACTTTCAAACAGGTAAACACAGAGAGCATTAGAGGAGGGGAGTGTGTATCTTAGAGCTGGACTGTTGTCAGACTACAGCAGCCCTACGGTGTCCGGTTAGCGGTGTTAGCTTGCAGGCTAACGCTAGCTCTCTGTATCACCAGCAAGACTCTCCATGGCTCTGCTCCCCCCTTTACTGTTTAAAATATATTATAATTAAAAATGGTAACGGTTATATTCTGTGGGTTAATGTATTGGTGTACACTAGAGTAAATTAACTAAGTACATTTACTCTCGAGTACTGTACTTAAGTTAAATGTGTAGATACCTGTACTTGAGTATTTCAATGTAATGTTATTTTGTACTACAATTCAGAGGTACATGGTGTACTTTTACTCCACTACATGTATGTAATCCCTTTAGTTACTTTACAGATCTGGATTAATGATGGTAAATATAATCAGCCCTTAAATCAGACTTTAGTTCACCTGGAGTAAATCCAGCAGCTACCCTGCAGTATACAAAGCCATTCAAACTAGCTGCACCTTTACCAGCTCTGAGAACACTTTAATGATCAATCATTATAAAACATATCAGAGATATTATTCTGAAATGGACCAATCAAACAATGACTACTTTTACTGTCACTACTTTAAGTACATTTTGATGAGAGTACTTTCTACTTTCACTGGAGGAACATTTAGAATGCAGGACTTTTACTTTTACTTTACTTCTCCTATCTCTATTGAAGTACATGTACTCAAGTACTGTACATAAGTAAGATTTTGGGGTACTTGTACTTTACCTGAGTATGTTAAATGTATCCTACATTATACTTCTACTTCACTACTACATTGTACTTTTATTCCACTACATGTATTTAACAAAAGGAGTTACTAGTAACGTTGCATATTCAGATTATAAACTACAAAATATTCCAAATTCACCGGTGTGTGTTTTACCTCCAGATCCTAAGAGAGGACCATTAGACCTGTATAATGCGTATTAAAGACATTTGATTTGCACGTCTGGATTCCGTTAGATTTGCCTTAAGTTCGCCATTCTTAATGTTGACTGGTGTATAGATGAGTGTCAAGATTCCTTATGGCTAATTCTCAGGCTATATATCTATTCGCCTGTACTTCCAGACTGTTCACTCCGGAGTGAGTTTCAGCTCTGCGAGTCATAGTATGTGCTTCTACAGGCGGTATCTGCATACTGTGATATAACAATGTAACAGGACTCCTCCGGATTGTAGGGTAGGGTAACGGTCTGAAGATTGAGATGATGGAGAAATCAGTAGAATCACTAAGAACTGAATATTGTTGCTTTATTCATAATGTAAGTGTGTTTTATGTGCTGCTGAATGTAAACTGCTGATTCCTTGTCAGTTTTTGCAGAGACAGAAGGTTTTGGGGATTTACAGAAATATGATGAAGACCATTCGACAGGTACCAGACCAGACGGACAGGAAGTACCTCAGTGAGTGGGCGAGAGACGAGTTCAAGAGGAACAAGAACGCCACAGACCAGGTGAAGAGACGGTATGGATGTGTTTGCCAGGTCTCTGAGGACGCCCTGTCCGTCTGTTGTTAGGATGAGGAGCAGAGGACATGCTGAGGACAGGAGTTTGTTCATCTAAAGCTGAACCTTGCCATTGACGGGTTCAAAGCCTTCACTAAAAGCTTTTATGTTCTGATACGTTTCTGAACTATTTTAAAAATCATAGATCGAGTATTTGTTTTGTTACATTTATATTGTGTTGATTAATATCTGGTACACATGGAAGAAGTACTCAGATCTTGTACTTGAGTAAAAGTAGAAGTACTCAGATCTTGTACTTGAGTAAAAGTAGAAGTACTCAGATCTTGTACTTGAGTAAAAGTAGAAGTACCAGAGTGTAGGAATACTCTGTCACAGTAAAAGTCCTGCATTCTAAATGTTCCTCCAGTGAAAGTAGAAAGTACTCTCATCTAAATGTACTTAAAGTAGAGACAGTAAAAGTAGTCATTGTTTGATTGGTCCATTTCAGAATAATATCTCTGATATGGTTTATAATGATTGATCATTAAAGTGTTCTCAGAGCTGGTAAAGGTGCAGCTAGTTTGAATGGCTTTGTATACTGCAGGGTAGCTGCTGGATTTACTCCAGGTGAACTACAGTCTGATTTAAGGGCTGATTATAGCTCATATTATTATTCCAGCACACTATAAATGACTTGACATACTGCTGCAAGATATCCTAAGCTATAATTATATATATTAGTTTCTAGTAACTCAAAGTAACTAGTAACTCATTAAAAAGTAGAAGTACCGTACTTGAGTCAATGTACTTACAGCATCCCAGCATCTTTCACTCTGTCCATCACTGATGTGTTCCTCCCTGTTTACCCAGGATGCGATCCGTATGATGATCACTCAGGCTAACAAGCACCTGGAGGAGATGAAGACCACTCTGGCGTTGGCCAAGAGTTGACCTGTGAGCCGCTGTGGAGCTGACTGATCCGGATCCTTCTGAGGAGACTCGGGGCATGGGAGGGGAGCGGTGCAGAATGTACTGGAACACTTCTTCAGATGGACACCTTTATTCTAAGGATACATTGATGGGACTGACCGTGGGCATTGTCCTGTACACAGCAGTGTGGAGGACTCTTCTTCCATACTAATGGAGACTCTGTGTATTAAAGATGATTAATGACATTCAGAATGACCTTTTTTAATACAAAATGTGTTTTCTGGCGTCATTAACAGAGTGCATTATTCACATCCACAGGTATCCATGTTAGCAACATGTATGAGACAGTAATACTGGAGCACAGAGGGGGCTTTCTTCATGCAACACCACAACTCTCTCTACATCAGGACTGTCCTTCACTGGGGGTGGAGACTGGCAAGGCATTGGCACACTGGAACACCGGGGCTTTGTGGTGTTTCCACATAAGAATGGTGAGAAAAGATAGGGGATTGATTTTGTTTCCATCAATCACAGAGCAAACGATGACCGAGACGGCTGAGCCGTTCCTTTACAGTTCATGATGAGCTTAAGACGGTTTGTTATTTCAGATCTCTGGAGTCTGGAGAGTGCCAATGGAATAATTATATACTTTTACAGTGTTTCATTTTCAGTTTAACACTACATAATGTCACAGGGATTTTCTTTTTGAAATGTATTAGTGCTAGAAATAAAAAGGAGCAAAAACAAACAATATCTGGGCCATATCAATGTGCCCACAGCTGCAGGACAAAACAAGAGACCACTTGAGCATTATTAGTTTTATTTTTATAGATGTGTCTTGAGTTCAGATTTTCATTTGTTTTACTCTATTCTATAAACTACTGACAACATTTCTCTGTGTTGGAATTCAACCAACACTGGAATGGCTGCCATACATGTGGAGATAAAGATTTAAGAAACATGTGGAGTGGTCTCTTCATTGTTTCCAGAGCTGTATATTTACAGGTAGCCCATACATTGAAATTACTAAAATAAAACAGATTTTTGAGGCCAGGATAAGGGGAGTAATAACAGCAGTTTTCATTGTTATTTATGTGAGTATTACATATATATATTTCTTCCATATTTAATCCATTTATTAACCTAAACACTGTAAAAGCCTATAACCACTTTAATGGCAGCCTCTATAAATCATACTACTCAAATCAGCTCTGATACTGATCAGAATTAAAACACACACACACTGATACTAACAGTGTAGCTACCTTTCATAAATACGAGTTAGTTCCTGAAGTCAGCATGCAATAAAGAGCTTATTATACTGTAATGCCCCCCCCCGTCACTACGATACCATCTGCAGTTCTGATGGATCCGTCTCCAGAATGGCACCTCAAATCTTTTGACACAGCTTCATATCTCGACAGCGCACCAGAGCTGCCCTTACTTCTATACAACTGTATGTACCCGGTGCTGCTGAGACAACCAACAGCACAGGGGTTTGGATGTGGAGCGTGTTGAGTATTCCACGATATGACTTAGCACTGAACATAAAGGCACAATCCCAACCGGCCCCTCCCCACTACCACTGAGTGAACAGTCTGTAGTCTCACTCGGGTGAACGAGGCGGTGGTGGGGGGGGGGGGTAAATACATCGACAGGCTTTGGGATGTACTCCCCTCTCTCCGGCAGAAACAGGAAATGCTGCAACTTCGTAACAATGGTTTCAAATCAGCATCTATTGGACAAAAATATAAATAATAACTAACATATTGGCGTTTCTTTTTTGTAAACCTGTTTGTGTTTTCAAATCTGATGTTTATAAGCTGCTTGGCTTTTGCAACAGTCTGTGAATATACGAAACTATACGATCAAATGAACGGTTTACAGTTTTCAAGACTAGACACGGGATATTGATCCTAAGTAATAAAAACCGAGGTGAGATAGGACGCTATTAAATGTCTCTTTTTTGCGCAGTTTACCAGTAAATGTTTACAGGAACAGTTGGTAGAAAAGGTGTTTCATGACTGACACAAACAGCGCTGCACCTGTCAGGTAGTGCAGGTGGTGAGTCAGGACCGATGTAAAATGTGTAGGGAGAGGGTGTAGGGATCCGTTTGGAATTGGGCCGAAGAGTTCAGTAATGTTCTGAGTGAGACAGTCCTGGCACTAGAGGGTGTGTGACAGGTGCTGGTGTGTGTCAGCAGTCGTCCTGTCGGTGAGTCCTCAGCATGTGCAGCTCGTCTTCCAGGTAGTGGATCCTCTCCATGAGGGCGGCCTTGTCAGCCTGAGCCTTCTGGTGGGCCTGCCAGCGGGCCTCCTGCACCTTCCTCTCGTACCAGCGCTCCATCTGCGTGGACACCGCCTCGAAGAAGTACTGCGTCACCTCCTGAGCGTGCATGACCTCCCTCTCCTGAGCGAAGGAGGGCTCTACGGGCTTCTCCCCGAACACCTCCAGAGTCCGGACCCCTGCTGCCCCTCTGGACTTAGTCCTGCCCTGTTTCCTGTGGTGCTTCCCTCTGTCCCGCCCTCGCTCCCTGTCTTTGAGACCTGACTCAGTCCTGCTGCTGCTGCGGCGCTCCGCGGCCGGGGACAGGCTGCTGGCTCTGTAAATCCTGCCCCCCCTCGCCCCGTCCTCCAGCGTGTGCACATCCTGCAGGTCCAGGGTTTTCTTCTGCGGGTCAGCACAGACCGCAGGACGCTCTTTCGGCCGCACCACCTGCACAGAGGAGGTCTGGCTCTTAACCGCTGCTGGAGAGGAGCACTCGGCCCGATGAGCCTTCCCCCCATCTGGTGAAGGATCAGAACATCTGGTTACATTCAGGTGCATTCTGGTGCATTCAGGTGCATTCTGGTGCATTCTGGTGCATTCAGGTGCATTCAGGTACATTCAGCATTCAGGTGCATTCAGGTACATTCAGGTACATTCAGGAACATTCAGGTGCATTCAGGTACATTCTGGTGCATTCAGGTGCATTCAGGAACATTCAGGTACATTCAGGTGCATTCTGGTGCATTCAGGTACATTATGGTGCATTCAGGAACATTCAGGTACATTCAGGAACATTCAGGTGCATTCTGGTGCATTCAGGTACATTATGGTGCATTCAGGTACATTCTGGTGCATCCAGGTGCATTCAGGAACATCCAGTTATTTCTGGTAACCCAAGAGGTGCAGTTTGGACGTGGGACACATTTAATACTAGTAATAATTTCATAAAGAACAGTAAAGCAATTGTTGCTCCCGCTTTGCAGCAGCGTAGCATATTTACTGCACTAGCTGTAGTTTTATCAGAAATAAGTATCCCCCCACTTTGTCTCACTAAGCAACGGCCATGCTGATGAGTGTGTGGAGGTCCAGCAGGGGGTGCTGCTGCCAGCCTTTATCTTTTGGGGTGTCAACGGGTCAAAACCAGCCCACCAGAGGGTGCGGTCCGGCCTGTGGGACGACTTTGCAAAGTGAAATAATTACAGAGCAGACTTTAACTGTAATTCCACAGCTTGTATGTGTCCTGTAAGGATGGAGGACTTCTTAGTAGTCCCTCTTTAGTGTGTATGCTGGTGAGTCAGATCACTACACAGATGTGGAAATGAGTGTAACATAATTTCAAGTGAAACACTATAGAGTTCAGTTCCAGGTACCGGAGACTCAGTGTTTTAGTAGATACACTGGGATCTGTACGTGTAAAGGAAAAGCTGAGGCATAATATTGTTGAAATTGCACTTCTTTTTTTCATGTTGTTCCTAATGTGTGAAAGTGTGAATATTTGACAATGTAATTGTTTGCACTAAAACAAAGGCAGTTGTGCTTATCTTTAGATATACTCTCTTTTTTGTTTCTATACACTTCTATTCATCCTTGGACAGGATCCCTCCTCTCCCCGAGGTTGCTCACATATTTTTTTCCCAGTTTATTTATTCTTGCTTTTTTCATCCTTTTGACTAAACATATTCCAATTAGAATAAATGTAAACTCTTGAATTTATTATGCCAGCATCCATTAAATGTAATAATAAACTAATAGTGCATAAAGTAAAACCTAAAACATATCTATCAGCAGTATTCCCTAATAAAATATCCAGAAATAGTGTTAAAACCCTTTCCCGTTACAGGTACAGCCATGTTCTGAACTTTCATTTTACAATTAAAGGCCAGTTAATAAATGACATAAAAACGTATTTGGAAAAGAAGTCAAATATCTGCTTTATATCTGATTTAACTTATTTATGCCTATTGTGAAAACTCACTACCTCTTTCCAAATCTGCACAGTTCTCCTCTTTGAATATAGTATATCTGTTGTGTAAGTATTGTCTTCAAATGTTGTCATTATTTTTTTAAGTAGCTTTTATTATAAGACATCTTTTGCTAAGTGTTCTTCTTTCTGTGTCTTGGAATTTGCTTTGGCACCATTTATTCCAAATTAAATTCCTGGTACGTGTAAACCTACTTAAAATCTGATTAATAGACCTGATTCTGATTCTGATTCTGATGCAGATTGGATCTTGTGGTCTCTAATTGGTGGAGCTGTTACCTGGGGAGCTATCCACATGAACCACAAAGTACTGTTTGGGTGAGCCACCCTCACCCACGCTGGGCCTCCCCAGGCTGGAGTCCAGGAGGGCGGGGCTGTGCTGGAGTTCCCGGCTCTGGGGGCCCTCCTGATCTGACGGCAGCTCGTTCAGGCCCTCGGACACAGAGGAGCAGCGCCGCAGGGGGGGGCTGCTGGGCTCCATGTTGTGCAGCTTGGACAGACCCCAGCTCTTCAGCTCGCGGACCAGAGACGCCTGCTTGAAGGACACACACACCACACACACAGGACATTATATCGGAGATGTCCAAGCACAGAGAGGAAGCGCTGCTGGGGACATCTCAGTCAGGATCCAACATGTCACTTCAGGTGAAGGGATTTCCTCAGTCTTTCCACATTAGGTAACTGATATGTTTAGAATAACATCCAACCTGCACTGAAAAAACTGAAACGTTGACTTTAATTACATTTAGAATGAGAAGACATTTCACCCCACAGTATTAGGTTAGTTGGAAGCACTAATATTAAGTTGAACCTAATGAAACGTAATCGGTTCAACATCTATCTGCTGACAGCTGTTACCTGTCTCTTCTCCGCCTCCAGCCTCTCCTGCAGGGCCCGCTGCTCCATCCTCTGCACACACTCTGTCCTCTCGGCACACACCCTCTCCAGGGTCATCTTGTCGAGAGCTCGCATCTGAGGGCCGAACCAGTCACACACATCAGGAGGGGCCCAGAGACTCAGTTGTGATTGTATTGTGAAATATGTGATTCAGATGACAGTTTTCGAACTCTGATCCAAAAAAAATCTCTCCAGGGTGTATGACAAAAGAACAGTGGTGGAAAAAAGTTTCTCCACAATGTCAAATGAAAAATATATATTTATGGAACACAGGAGATGCTTAAGACAATGGAGTGAGGGGACGCTGAACAAAAGAGCATTACTACAGTAAATACCTTAATAACATTAAGAGTGGAGCACACTCTACAGGAGACACCTTGAGATGAACCCTGCTGTGAGGCTTATGAGAGTGTGTAGTGATCAGCAGAAGGCATAGGCTACAGGATAATAATCCCCTGATGTCATAGACCTTCGCTCCTCTCTTGACCAGGAGAGCCTTCAGGTCACCAGTACATTAGATGCTCTAAAGCTCTTATTTCTACTCTGAGGAGGGAGGAGGATACACATTACATTACAGTTGGCTGACGGTTTTATCCAAAGCGACGTACAATATGTGCAAGAACCATAAAGACTCAAAGAAGGAAAGTGCAGATACATTCACTTCAAGCTACGTATGGTGAGTTACTTTCAAGGCCTAAATTAGCTTCTGAAAGTGCCTTTTGTAGAATTTGAAAAGCACCAGTCTGGTTTGATGTGACCACTGACCTCCCTTAGGTGACTGCTCACTAAGAAATCACTTTAGGTCTGTGACCTTGCTCTGCTTGTAGCTGGGCAGTTCAGGTTCTTATCATTGCTTCAGACAGTACAGCTCTGAAGGTTGTGAAGAGCATAGGGTCCCTTTCCTCAGCTGTTCGATTTAACTTAGGAAATCTTGGTGTGACATTTGATCAGGCAATGCATTTTGGTCAGCATATTAAATGATTGACCCGTACATGCTTTTTCCATCTAAGAAATATTGTACCTATGTGACTTTTTCCAACCCTATATTGCCAGTACTGTAGGTCACTTAGGTCTTCCGACCAGGGTCTACTGGCTGTCCCACGATCTTGGTTAAAAACTAAAGGTGACCTCTGAAGAAGTGGCTCCAACTCTATGGCACTCTCTCCCTGCAGACATTGGGTCTGCGGTCTCTGTAGAAGCTCTTAAAAAACAACTGAAGACCCATCTTTTTAAGTGGGCCTCTGTGTCTCCTTGAGATGTGTGTGATGTGAAGTTAGGTTATTTTGTGTGTTCCTGTTGGGACTCTTGCCTGTGTTTTGTTTTTGCCTTAACTTCTGGCCCAGGTTTTTATTGTCTTCATGTTTCTGTGGTCTTATTTTTCCCTTTTTACTTGTGAAGCATGAGTTAGTTAGGGTTCCTGCTGTGTCGGCATGTGTGTGTCAGCATGTGTGTGTTACCTGGTGTTTGTTCTTGCGGTCCAGCTGGCCCATCTTGGTGTTCATCAGGTCCTGCACAGTGTGGATCTCAGTCTTCATCTCCTCCTTGGTGGCCTCCAGCTGGTTCTCCAGTTTACTGATGAGAGGCTCACAGCGGCAGCCGTTCAGAGGAGCCTGCACACACACAATTTGCACATTATTATTAGTATTATTATTATTAATAATAAGCATCCCACATTAATGCATCGATAATTAGAATTCTGAAATGGACCAATCTGCACAATAACTACTTTACTTTTGGTACTTTAAGAATATTCTGATGCTAATACTTCTGTACTTTTACTGGGGTAACATATTGAATGCAGAGTATTCCTACACTCTCCGCGACACCAGAGTTAAGAAAGCTGCAACCTTCTGCACAAGATTCATTCTCATCTTCAAATACTCCCCAACATGAGGTGAAGCTACATTTTGAATAAAAGTCCTGACTCTGGCTGAACAGTTTCTGCTCTTACCTGCATGATCTTGCCGTCCTTGCCGCGGTACAGGGTGTACAGCTGATAGGCTTTGTAGTTATGCGGAGGGATGGACCCGTGAAGTGGGGCTCCCCGCAGTTTGCATTTCCTCTTGGTGAAAGCTACACCGGGCTTGGTCTCTTTGCGTTGGAGGGGATCGGACAAAGATGGCTGAAACACCACCAGCATCTGAGGTTAGTCACTTTGAAGACTCAAAGGCTTTATTGTCATATGCACAGATATGGCAATGGAAATCTAAAGTCCCCAGCTCCTCCAACAATTAAACATGATTCAACCATTATTCTGTAACTGAGGAGGGTGCTCGTCGTCTTCTACTATCCAGGACTTTGACTAGAAACATTTAGCTGCAGATGATCAGTGTGAATTGTTTTTAATTCAGGGACCTACTTTCTCTTTCTGGTTCCTGCTGTTCCCCCGCATGGCGTTTGACTCGGTGTGTTTGCAGGTCGCTCGCTCGCTGCTCTGGGAGTCATCTGCAGCAGAAGCACTGTCCTGCAGGGGACACCAGGAGAACATAGGTGTGTGAGAGCAGCTCCCTCGTGAGGTACACACACTCAGATTGATCAAAATAATATCTTAAAATGTCAAGCAACACCAGGATCTAAAGCAATCTTTAACGTTCCTTATCAAATATGCAAGGTTATTGTGACATTCTAAATGTCTCCATCATTAAAACAAGCTAAAATCACTATGCTTTATTTTAAAGATGAGTACTTACTCTTTTAACGTGTTTAACTACGGATCCACACAGGTAAGCCATAACCAACTCTATGCTGCCTCACCTTTTAAACCTTGACCTTTGATGTAAACCTGCATCCATAAAGCTAAAACAAAACATGGAAACGTCTCTCAGTTTCAGAGAGTGTGGAATAAGATCAAAAAGTAAACACTGCTCTAGAGATCAACGCTGTCACTCTTGTTTCCTCCATTCAAGGGCTTTAGGATATTTCTTAAAATGTACCCCTTTTTACTTTTGAACTATTTCACCTTTTAATCCTCCTTTCAAGTTCGGGTTAAATCTGATCGTCAAGACTCCACTGTACAATATCTAATATTTAACCTTACATCCTGTTATTGTATATTTAATTATGATGCATAGAATCCTGCCTTACTTGATCACATTTTTCTGACATGTACATACTTCATCTGCACTTCTAGACTGGCCTAACAAAATACCTGCACTATTTTAATCTATCAATTTCAATCAATTTTATTTTAATGAACCATGAAGCATAGTCCCAACGCACTTTACAGTTAATACAGAACATACAGCAATCAATCAATTTACAAAATACAAGTTAAAAGAGAAACAACCACATTAAAAACATCAATGCTAAGCTATGTTAAAAGGTGATAAGGCTCAATTTTAGGGAAGGTAGGTTTTCAGTCTTGATTTAAAGATTTCAACTGACCGTGCTTCTTTAACGGTTAGTGGAACACCATTCCAGAGACAAGGACCCGGAAGGCAATGCTCTGAAGCCAACTGATTTTTTGTTAACTGGTGGAATGACCAGGAGTCCAGCATTGAGAGAGCGAAGAGGGCGTGATGGTTTGTACAGTGTAATCAGCTCAGATAAGTAAGGCAGTGCAAGTACATGCAAGGCCTTATAAGTTAAGAGAATAACCTTAACATGAGCTCCAGCTTGCACTGGGAGCCACTGAAGAGAGGCCACAATAGGTGTTATATGATCAAATGTTCTGGTTTTTGTCAAGATTCTGGCCGCAGAATTCTACTAAAATGTATTGGACTTAAACCATACCATACTGTACATTCTACATTTACATTTTACATTTAATATTCCACACCTTTCACACTTATTGTACATATAATATTTTGCTTCAGATTTTGTTTTTGTTTTAATTTTGTGTACATTTTAATTCCCAAATGTATATTTTTTACTTTCTTTTTAAATGCTATTTTATTGTAATTACATTGCCTTCCCCAAAAAAATCCATCCATCCATCCATCCATCCATCCATCCATCCATCCATCCATCCATCCATCCATCCATCCATCTCATTTAAACTACGCGGTTTCATTTGCACTATTTGTTTTGTTTTATTTTATTATTTTCTCTTATGTCCTTCTATAATATGCTGCATTGTTGGAGGGGCTCGACACCTAACATTTTCAATGCATTAACTACACTGCACCTGAAATTAAAAACCCTTGCACCTTGATATCCTCCATGACTGATCACCACTTTTTGACGTATTTTCATTGGTTGAATCCACTTTGTAACACTGATGGTTTTCCTGCTCAAAAATAACCACCATAGCAAATGAATGGGTAACTCTAAATCATGTTTAACATCAGATACACACCCACATCGACAGCCCTGTTTCTAACACATATTCAGTGTGTATTCCCTGCAGTTATTCATGTAAACCAGGAGTCAGAGTCTTTGTTTACAGCTTAAAAGGGGGTTACATTTGGTGATGATTACTGTTTTTTGTGTTTATCAAAGAGCAGGTTACACAAAGAGGTCAAATTTGACAGGGAGAACCAAAGTAAGGGACACACACACACACACACACACACACACACACACACACACACACACACACACACACACACACACACACACACACACACACACACACACACACACACACACACACACACACACACACACCATGGTGCAGTGTTTACCTTGCAGGGCAGCATCTGGTCTCTTGGCACAGAATGCGCTCTGCCCTCCGCCTTCAGCTTGTCTCTCCTCTTCCTCACACTACGGCCACGCACAAAACTCTGCACCTGAACACACACACACACAAACACACAAAAATGATTGGGATCATCTTGCTTGCTAGTTAATTAAGTAAGGAAGCAGATTATTATGTGTATAAAGAGACTTTTAAATGAATGGTATATCAAGTTTAAAAAGCCAACAGTATGAAGTCAAATGTATGTTTAAGTAAGAGTTTAGTTTCCATGGGGATTAGTTATCAACAGAAAGAGTAGCGCGAGTTGAAGTCCTTTTTATTTTTCTCAAGTTCAAGCGGACAAATAAATAAATTACCTTTGGAGCTTTGGTCAGCAGAAGAGCCACCTCTGGGTTGTTGTGCTCTCTGGCCTGCTCCAGAGCTGTGTGTCCTGCCTGCAGAAACACACACACACACACACACACACACACACACACACACACACACACACACACACACACACACACACACACACACACACACACACAC
This sequence comes from Eleginops maclovinus, assembly GCF_036324505.1. Classification (NCBI taxonomy): domain Eukaryota; kingdom Metazoa; phylum Chordata; class Actinopteri; order Perciformes; family Eleginopidae; genus Eleginops; species Eleginops maclovinus. The sequence goes on along the minus strand of NC_086363.1, from coordinate 19,451,345 downwards.
ACACACACACACACACACACACACACACACACACAGAAAGCGTGACTCAAACAGACTGAAAATATCAAATGTATTTCAAAATAGAGCCTGAAGCTATTGTCTACCACAAAAGCAAAAATATGTGGAACTTCCTTTATTCCTGAATTTATTCTGCAAACTCAAATTTAAATTGTGAAGTGTATATTGTAACATTTTTACATGTTGCGAGTTAGAAAACACACTGCCTTCTATTGTGTATACAATATACAGTACACAGTACGTATACACTCTATGGATATATAAATATCCTTTATTATTGATATGTATATATTCAGTTTTATCTTGTACTGCTGATATGTATATATATTTATTGTTTGTTCATTTAATTTAATTAGTACTTCATTGTATTTAATGAATGTCTTATACAGTATGTGTTGTGACGAAAACTTTACCCAAATTGGAATCAATAAAGTATATCTCATCTTATGTTAATGCTAAATCAAAGCTTCCTTCATGACTCTTCTTAATAACCTTAGCTCAGAAATGAACAAACTATTTGCTATGAGTTTCTATTTTTTGCTGTAGAAACACATTGTGTTGGACTTTACGGCGGCACAGCTCGTTCCACTTTTTTTCTTACACAGCCTTACTCAGCAATGGGCCTGCATCTGATCTATTGTTTAAGAGTTGTAATTTACATATAAACTTACAAACATATATGAACACATGTGCATACCCCCATATTCAGGGGAAAAGAAAAGAAAGGTACAAATTAAAACGCAGTTTCATTTCTCACCCTATGTTCAAATCAATTCTGATTATTAGTATTTATTTGAGTTTTTTATATAGAGTTGTGTTTTCCAAGCAGCCTCTCTGGATGTGTGGTGTGGCGTTGTGCAGGCTGCTGTAAACAGACGGCAGTGTGCTGTAACAACAAAAAAGTGTGCTGACGCGCAGATGAGTAAAGGCTCAGATAGTTCATCCTTGGGGGAGCTTTAATGATGCTGAGAGGCTGCAGGCACTCACATTGTTGCAAATATGGCTGTCTGCCCCCCCCTCCAGCAGCAGACGCACCGACTTCTTATGATTCAGAGCAGCAGCCATGTGCAGCGGTGTGTCGCCCGCCTGCACACGAGAACAAGAGATAGTAGTGTAAAAATCTATAATAATCAATCATTTAAATAAATCAAAGTTTATTTATATATTCCGATATCACAGAACACATTTGGCTCAGTGTCCTTTACAGGTTAACACACACGAATGACAGATATCTGTCTTTGACTTTGATTAAATGTATTATGTCAACAGGTTTTACATACCTGCATAGGGTAGTTGAAAGCAATAATTTTAGGTTGCATATAATCTGTTTTATTTAAACTTAATAATATTGTTATTAACATCTCAGTTTTTAATGTAAAAGATAAATAAAATAACAGGAAAATATTGAAAAGACAAGAGCAGTGCAACGCAAAAATAAAATGAGATAAAATATAACAAAAAGACAATCAAATAATAAAATACCCCAAAATAAAGTACCATAAAATGTAGGACTCAGGAAGACAAACACAGGGAATAATCTGAAACTGATCGGGTAAGATGGGAATTCAAAACTAACTCTGAACATGTACTCCTATATACGGCTCTCATGCAAAGTAATAAACCTGAAGCCAAAACTAAAACATTACTCGTGTTTTAACTGTAAAAGCAACAATTCAAGAAAACAGATCAGATCTAAATAAGAACTTTACACATGTGATTTGATGTGTTGCATTAACAAATACAATTCTGGACAAAAAAATGCAATGGTTTGTCAAATAAAGCACACTGTATCACTAAGTAAAGCACAGTGTGTGGGACTACCCTCTTCTCTAGCCTTTAAAATATTCCTTTCCTACACCGGTTTATAAGAAATTAGGTGTGTTCATCTGCTTTCACAGTCAGGTAAACTAAATCTAAAATAACACTTTTACAAGCCATATGTGACTTTAAATGTCAGCATATTCTCCAATATTCCCAAGTGTCTGTACTGTATGTTGGATGTTGTAGCAGCTAAGTCTAGCAGCTGCTGGGCGATGGTGTCAGTGAAGGTCTCACCTGGTTCCTCTCGGACACGGAGCAGAAGGCTCCCAGCAGGATGCGGATCACGGCAACGTGGTTGTAGCGAGCGGCCACATGCAGACACGTATCCCCCTGCTGGAAAACACATTCAGGGATCAGCAAAAAATACATTTAAAAAAGGAAGTTTTAAAACATCAACAAAGATGTGTCATTGTATAATGCTAAACATTTATTTGAATAAATGATGAGGGACATTAAATCATATTTATGGGCTCCAAAGCACACCTCTCTTATTCATTATGCATGTTTCCATTGTGGCACACTGGCAAAACGTTTTTTTTTAAAGAATTTATTTTCAAATGATTGTGGAAAATAAGTATTTGGTCAATAACAAAAGTTCATCTCAATACTTTGTTATATACCCTTTGTTGGCAATGACAGAGGTCAAACGTTTTCTGTAAGTCTTCACAAGGTTTTCACACACTGTTGCTGGTATTTTGGCCCATTCCTCCATGCAGATCTCCTCTAAAGCAGTGATGTTTTGGGGCTGTCGCTGGGCAACACGGACTTTCAACTCCCTCCAAAGATTTTCTATGGGGTTGAGATCTGGAGACTGGCTAGGCCACTCCAGGACCTTGAAATGCTTCTTACGAAGCCACTCCTTCGTTGCCCTGGCGGTGTGTTTGGGATCATTGTCATGCTGAAAGACCCAGCCACGCTTCATCTTCAGTGCCCTTGCTGATGGAAGGAGGTTTTCACTCAAAATCTCACGATACATGGCCCCATTCATTCTTTCCTTTCCACGGATCAGTCGTCCTGGTCCCTTTGCAGAAAAACAGCCCCAAAGCATGATGTTTCCACCCCCATGCTTCACAGTAGGTATGGTGTTCTTTGGATGCAACTCTGCATTCTTTCTCCTCCAAACACGACGAGTTGAGTTTTTACCAAAAAGTTCTATTTTGGTTTCATCTGACCATATGACATTCTCCCAATCCTCTTCTGGATCATCCAAATGCCCTCTAGCAAACTTCAGACGGGCCTGGACATGTACTGGCTTAAGCAGGGGGACACGTCTGGAACTGCAGGATTTCAGTCCCTGGCGGCGTAGTGTGTTACTGATGGTAGCCTCTGTTACTTTGGTCCCAGCTCTCTGCAGGTCATTCACTAGGTCCCCCCGTGTGGTTCTGGGATTTTTGCTCACCGTTCTTGTGATCATTTTGACCCCACGGGGTGAGATCTTGCGTGGAGCCCCAGATCGAGGGAGATTAGCAGTGGTCTTGTATGTCTTCCATTTTCTAATAATTGCTCCCACAGTTGATTTCTTCACACCAGGCTGCTTACCTATTGCAGATTCAGTTTTCCCAGCCTGGTGCAGGTCTACAATTTTGTCTCTGGTCTCCTTTGACAGCTCTTTGGTCTTGGCCATAGTGGAGTTTGGAGTATGACTGTTTGAGGTTGTGGACAGGTATCTTTTATACTGATAACGAGTTCAAAAAGGTGCCATTAATACAGGTAACGAGTGGAGGACAGAGGAGCCTCTTAAAGAAGAAGTTACAGGTCTGTGAGAGCCAGAAATCTTGCTTGTTTGTAGGTGACCAAATACTTATTTTACCGAGGAATTTACCAATAAATTCATTAAAAATCCTACAATGTGATTTCCTGGATTGTTTCCCCCATTCCGTCTCTCATAGTTGAAGTGTACCTATGATGAAAATTACAGGCCTCTCTCATCTTTTTAAATGGGAGAACTTGCACAATTGGTGGCTGACTAAATACTTTTTTGCCCCACTGTATATACTGAAAAACCATGTAAATTAGACATTTTTTAATGTATGGTTAGTGTTTTTCAAAAAGTGAACAGAAGGAAAAGGGTATTTGGATATAACAGCAATCTCCTTTATCCTGCCATTTAAAAAAAAAAACACCAGTATTTATGATTAAATACAACACTATTTAGCCTGTTCACAGACCAATGGTGCTGTGTGTGTGTGTGCGTGTGCGTGTGCGTGTGCGTGTGCGTGTGTGTGTGTGTGTGTGTGTGTGTGTGCAAGTGTGTGCAAGTGTGTGTGTGCAAGTGTGTGTGTTCAGTAACTGTTTCCCTGAAAGGCTACACATCACGTTTGAAGTGCAAATGTCCCACACAGTGTTTAATAATGAAGTCAGCACTGAGGACGCAGATCCCAAAGCACCTGGATGATAGGAAGCAGGTAAATGGGAGCAGGTGAGGAAGAGTTCAAGATACATGTTAATATTATTTATAAGAGTATTTTACATGAAGGAGCTGTAAATAAGTAAATCAGTAAATCTCTCAGTAAGTAAGTCTGCTGTGTTGTGCACTGTTTATAACTAGCTGTGGACCAGCACACCAGCTGCGGGGGGCTCAACACTTCTGTATAGCATCATGGGATTATTCTGTTGTTGTGCCTCTACCAGTGCCAGTCATGTTTTATTCTGCTAATCTACAAATCATGAATAATGCAGCTTAAATGGAAGTCTGTTCCACAAAAATAAAAATAAAGAGCACTCCAGAGAACATGGTGCTCAGTGTAAGTCATGGTGAGGATGGAGCCCGGGTCATAAGGAGCATTTTTACTCCTGGATGGTTTTGAAGTGGAGGTAATTACTGTATGCAGGAAGTGAACACCACATGAGCTTTTGTAATATTCTTTAGGTCATCGGTGGATATAGAATAACGTTGAAATATAAAGATGCCTGAGATTATATTTGTTTTCTTAGTTTAAAATCAATGAATTCTATTTATTCTAAAAGACCATAATGCTTGGTGAAATTAAGAAAAAATGATTGTAAATGTAATCCTATAAGAGACGTAGTTAAACGGTTTAAGCGCAAACTCACATTTTGCACAAACACACCAACACTAAAATGTGCATAAATGTGCTCCTGAGTGTGTGTGGATCAAATTTCAAATGAGAAACGTTGGTGAATGTCCGAATCATTGTAAAAACTGTGGCTTAAATCTGAGATTTCAGAAAAAAACTAATCTTAAAAATGGTTAATGGATGAGGATTATTTTGCTGCCATTTGTGCAGGTGACACAAAGTTTCACACACACACAAACACAAGCCCTTGGGATGTACTATGAAGACAGTTCAACAGAGCCAGTGTTTCTATGAGTTACAGTAGCTGGCTTGATAAAACTCAAACTCCTGATCAGAGATAACGGGCACCATGAAGCTGATTATCAACTGTCTTTGTGACTTCAGGCTTTCCTCCTCAGGCTCCTCCTTAAGCTTAAATTAAAAGCAGCTGTTGGGGTGTCATTTGACTCATATACCACACGAAAATGGATCGATCACCTTTTCAAAATGTAAAATAAACTCACTGCATCACGGCAGAAGTCACTCTGCTGCAGCAATAAGGGTTATATTGGCAGAAATGCTTTAACCCACCTTCGTAGTACAGAACACTCTGGCTTTAGGCTCGACATACCTCGCTAACTCTGTAATCCAGCTTCATAGTAAACCCCCCAGGTGAACACTTACCTGGTTCTTGATGTCGGGCCTGGCCCCCCCCAGCAGCAGGACCTTGGAGCTCTGAGCGTGACCGTTCTGACACGCAAGGTGGAGAGCTGTGTTTCCTGCCTGCAAACAGAGGAGTGTAGTTCCCAGAGACTATTGTTTTATCTTATCAGGTTGACATTGTTTGGATTCTTCATTCACACCGATCATCGGAACATCCAGTGTATTAGACTACAAGGACGCAGTAAAATAAGGGAAATGGAAGAGGAAATATGTAAAAGGACTTTTTCTAGGGGGATTAATTAACCTGAATACTTCTTTAATTAAAACTATAAAACGTTTGCTGTAGAAACTGCAGTTTCTGTAAAATAGATCATCATTAGGGGAGTGGAATGAGCGGGAAAATACAGTCTTTCCTGTTTGACTTTTGTAATAAGAACAGTCAAATGTTTGTGTGACAAAACTAAAACTAAGCAAAAGAAGGACAAGTAGAAAACAGTCAAGAAGTGAGTGAAATGTGTCAATAATGACAGAGAATAATCAGAGTGAGCTAACATTAGCATAATAAGCTACTGGTCAGAGTAAGGTAGAAGCAGTTGTTACCTAGGATTTGAAATATTTTATTAACTCTTCCTTAAAAGGTTGTGTTTGCCACAATGCAACACATTGAATCAGTCCTGTCGGTTTAGCGTGGTAGTCTCACCTTGTTTTTGGCATGAGCGTTGGCTCCGGCCTTCACCAGGACTTTGAGCGACTGGCTGAAGCCGTGCCAGGACACTTCATGGAGAGCCGTGTTCCCGTCCTGACACACAGTGGAAAACATCTCCTCATTAACCACAGCCTCATGCACTGAACGCAAGCACAGTTCTTACAGGTAAACAAACACTTTATTGCACATTGATAATGGCTTCTTTTACATCGATGTTTTACCAGATACAGCTCTGGAAAAAATTAAGAGACCTGCAGCATTATTAGTTTCTCTGGTTTTATTATTTATAGGTACAGTATGTCTTTGAGTTGAATGCATTTCTTTTCTTTTTATTCTATTCTATAAACTACTGATGACATTTCTCTGTGTAGGAATTCAACAGACACCGGAATGGCTGCCATACATTTATTTGTATAACTTTTTACAACAGTATGCCAGTATGTGGTGTGAGTGTGATCATTCATATTAAGCCAACTGTAAAGGACTGTATCGTGCATGGTTATACTGGCTGGTTTATTTTGTAGCATTAAGTATTTTCTGAAATACACGATTAATGCACCGTTTAGTTTCTCGTTCCAACACACAACTTCACTTTTGAGTGGGAATGAGGCTTAGCAGATTACACACTGGTTCCTCTGTGATTATCAGATGCTTTAATGCAGTCATTATGATGGATTTGAAAACCCCCGGTTAGTGTGTGTGTGTGTGTGTGTGTGTGTGTGTGTGTGTGTGTGTGTGTGTGTGTGTGTGTGTGTGTGTGTGTGTGTGTGTGTGTGTGTGTGTGTGTGTGTGTTTGTGTGTGTGTGTGTGTGTGTGTGTGTGTGTGTGTGTGTGTGTGTGTGTGTGTGTGTGTGTGTGTGCGTGATCTGAACCTTGTCCTGCCTGTCCAGTGCACACCCTTCCTGGATGAGAGCGTTGATGACGTCGTTGTTTCCCACCACAGCAGCCCGCTGTAACGCAGTCTGCCCCCCCTGCCAACACACACAAACACACTGACTAACACTGTGGGACAAAAACACTCAGCAACAGGATCAATAAACTGCGTAGATCCAACAAAAAAACACTACATTGTGTAAAAAATAATTTGAGCCCAAAATTGTCATTTAAGTTCTTGCAGGGGCATTTTTATGCTATGAAGATCCGGAAAACGTATAAAATGTGTTTAAATCTTCAAAGGTTATGGGATAGTTTGACGATTAGTTTAGTTTTAGGGGATTATGGTTTTATTCCAGCTTACTTTGTGTGGTACAAACACATGGATGGATGTCTTTTACATGTCAGTGCATGCCGTTTATAATCAACTGATAAGCAGTAAACAAAATTAGAATTAAGTGTAATCCTGGTCAAGAAAACTTGAGGCAAAACTGAACACCCATGAGTGTCCTCCTGCAGAGGAGGGGGAGCTGATGGATGGCTGTTCATCAGAATATGGTTCCAGCACATAACTCCCCTCCAAAGCTATAAAGAAGCTTAAGCTGCCAGGCTGTTTCCGGTCTTTATGCTAAACTAAAATGATCCTGATTCCAGCTATTTGACAAATCTCAATATTCATTTTGACCTTCTAATCATTCACTTGGAATCCCCTCAAACAGTATTTAAAAATGCTGAATTGTGAATTTAGCATTGCTTAGTTAGTTGTGCTTTTCACTCAGGCGAGAACGAATTACTGGATTATTACCTTAATGTATCTGCGTGTGGTTTAAAGGCATGGTCAGGGAAATTCCTGCATGCTCAGGGGAACAACAGTGGGCATGCTCAAAATAAATGCGACTTTTATGAAAGTATTATCACCAATCACCAGTATCATGGTGGAGAAGATTACAAAGTGAAAAATGAAGAAATCAAATATACTCAAACTATGACTAAAAGTAGTAATCACTTAACATTACCAGATATTAAAGCATGTACAGCATTGCTTAAAAAAAACTATCGCTTTAATGTTGACACCTTTGTAAACTCCTTTTTAAAACACACCACATGTCCCCAAGCTCAGCGGAGTTATAAGTTATATGCCGTTAATACGGTCTTAATATGGCGCTGTATGACCATATAATGACAGAGGCTGAAAAAAACGAGTTTAACTTTAAACGTTGACTTTAGTTAAATGTATTTTGTCAGCAGATTTCACTTCCCTGTATTAGGTTAGTTGAAAGCAATAATATTAAGTTTAAGTAGGTTCAACTTCTTATTATCTCTCCAACTAAGCTAAAACAGCTGTGTGAAATTTGTTGACAAAATACATTTAACTAAAGTCAACGTTTCAGTTTCTCAGTGTAAAGTCTCCGGGAAAAGGTTAAGCTCACATTTATGCTCAGCCATAAATGGAATTAAGCAGGTGAGTGGTGAGGCACACTCAGCAGAGCCGGTCTGACATGAGAGCAATGATTCCCATGAGAGATGGAGGAGAAAGAGGAGGGAGGAGAGGAGAGGGTGAATCAAAGTTAGATAAGAAGCACAGCAGCAGCGGTGGAGGAGGAGTTTGTTCAGGGGTGGAAAGTGTGGGGGGGTGGGCAGATTTCCGCTGGCTCAGTAGGAGCAGTTTTGGCTAACCTCCTTCACTCTCCCTGATCCTCCAGGCTCTTTCCCAGCCCTCCTCCACTGTCTTCTCTCCTCCTCCTCCTCCTCCTCCTCCTGCCTCAGTCTGCACCTCCTGCTCTCTCCAGTCCTGGAGGATGTGCTGCAGCCTGTTGCGGAGCTCATCGACCACAGAGAGTTATTTTGGCAATCCCAGAGATCTGGGTTATCACTATCTGTGAGAAAGGGGGCCTTGCACCCTGAGGGCAAACCCACAAGTGGGCAGTCCAAAGGGTCCCACTCAAGACCACTGGAGGTCATCGGACTACAGCAGGGGTGTCCAAACTACGGCACGGGAGCCAACTGCGGACCGTGGTCCTTTTTTATATTGGCCTGCAGCAAAATGTAAAAGTATAATGGAATATGGCCCACACATGAAACTTGGTCTTGTCTTATATGGTACTTCTTGAATACATGTAAACATACATTACACAGTATTCATGTGTTAGTAACCCCAATTTTCAAATAAATTCAGTTAAAGTTGAAAATATTTTTAACAAATCTTTGTTGATAAAAACAATCCCACTAACTTATTTACACAACAAGCTGGAAATACACCCTTCATATATCCCCTTATTATAGGAAATATGAGGCTTCTGTTTTAAGGAGCTGCCAACACTTTCTGTAACAAAATAAATGAAACCCTACGGAGAGCTGTGATGGAGGCTGTTTTTTGTTTCTTAAAGCATATTCAAGTATCAGGAATAATGTACCTACATTTCATTGATTTTGCTAACTTATAACTTAACTTATGAAGCGATATACCTCACCTCTAGTGAGTGGCTCAGCCTTTTGTGTATTTTTCTGTATGTTTCCTCAGTGAAAAAAAGTTAGACACCCCTGTTCTCCAGTGATTTTAAATCCTGATGTCTTCCAATAAAAAAGAGCTGAGATCAAAAAGAGCTCAGTCAGAGCTGAGAGGAGACGTGGGCACACGGCGACGCAGCGTGAGGACGGATGATGTACTCACGTCGTCTTGGATGTCCAGGTCGCAGCCGGCTTTGAGCAGGATACGCACAACCTCAATGTGGCCTTTGTAGGCAGCCAGGTGCAGGGGGCTTCTGCCATACTGCGGACACAAAACACACACAACTCAGTGGACAGAACATCAGAGTGAGCTCAACATACTATCAGTACAGAAACACCCGCAGTGAAAAGCCCCACCTCCGCTGTCCTACTCTCACAATCACAATCCAGTGAGTCAGATAGAGCTACAGTGCAGCTATGCACCACTGTAAAAAATATGAACTAGAGTACAAGCCATCTCAGTAATGAGTCCACCGAACACAAACAAACACTTAGTCCACGGTTCAAGAGAATAGCGCACAATCTGCACAGATGTTCATGGTAGCTGAGCGGAGGATAAGCTCTGCATCCTGCCAATTTAAGGATCTGCTGGCCCTCAAGCTAAAAGGTTACTTAACTTTAGGAGGGTAAGAGGATCAGTTAACTGAAATAACCCCGGACTAAAGACAAAAGTATTTTTTTTACTTTTCGTTGGTGGTACATACATAAGAAACAATTGAAACCACAGTGGAGATAGTCAAAGGATCAAACATTTGTTTTTATTAATCTGTAAATGTATTTTCTCCCCTAAAAATGATGACAGCCAAATGTTTGGAATATCTGAAGTAAAGCAAACACAGAAAGGCCTGAGATATTTTCACTATACACAATAGTTAGTGGTATATCTAAAATTAGTCATGGATATAAAGAAATCTTAAATGAGTTAAAGATCGAGAACAGATTTAAAGAGATCCTATTCTGCTTTTTGGGGTTTCCCTGTCCTGTCCCTCATCCTGGACTCTTTAAAGTACAGTACTGATATATACCTGAACATCAGCAAGAGAGAACTCTTTAAAGTAGAGATACTACATACTGATATATACCTGAACATCAGCAAGAGAGGACTCTTTAAAGTAGAGACACTACATACTGATATACACCTGAACATCAGCAGGAGAGGACTCTTTAAAGTAGAGACACTACATACTGATATACACCTGAACATCAGCAGGAGAGGACTCTTTAAAGTAGAGATACTACATACTGATATATACCTGAACATCAGCAAGAGAGGACTCTTTAAAGTAGAGACACTACATACTGATATACACCTGAACATCAGCAGGAGAGGACTCTTTAAAGTAGAGACACTACATACTGATATACACCTGAACATCAGCAGGAGAGGACTCTTTAAAGTAGAGACACTACATACTGATATATACCTGAACATCAGCAGGAGAGGACTCTTTAAAATAGAGACACTACATACTGATATACACCTGAACATCAGCAGGAGAGGACTCTTTAAAGTAGAGACACTACATACTGATATACACCTGAACATCAGCAGGAGAGGACTCTTTAAAGTAGAGACACTACATACTGATATACACCTGAACATCAGCAGGAGAGGACTCTTTAAAGTAGAGACACTACATACTGATATACACCTGAACATCAGCAGGAGAGGACTCTTTAAAGTAGAGACACTACATACTGATATATACCTGAACATCAGCAGGAGAGGACTCTTTAAAGTAGAGACACTACATACTGATATACACCTGAACATCAGCAAGGAGAGGACTCTTTAAAGTAGAGACACTACATACTGATATACACCTGAACATCAGCAGGAGAGGACTCTTTAAAGTAGAGACGCTACATACTGATATATACCTGAACATCAGCAGGAGAGGACTCTTTAAAGTAGAGACACTACATACTGATATACACCTGAACATCAGCAGGAGAGGACTCTTTAAAGTAGAGACACTACATACTGATATACACCTGAACATCAGCAGGAGAGGACTCTTTAAAGTAGAGACACTACATACTGATATATACCTGAACATCAGCAGGAGAGGACTCTTTAAAGTAGAGACACTACATACTGATATACACCTGAACATCAGCAGGAGAGGACTCTTTAAAGTAGAGACACTACATACTGATATACACCTGAACATCAGCAGGAGAGGACTCTTTAAAGTAGAGACACTACATACTGATATACACCTGAACATCAGCAGGAGAGGACTCTTTAAAGTAGAGACACTACATACTGATATACACCTGAACATCAGCAGGAGAGGACTCTTTAAAGTAGAGACACTACATACTGATATACACCTGAACATCAGCAGGAGAGGACTCTTTAAAGTAGAGACACTACATACTGATATACACCTGAACATCAGCAGGAGAGGACTCTTTAAAGTAGAGACACTACATACTGATATACACCTGAACATCAGCAGGAGAGGACTCTTTAAAGTAGAGACACTACATACTGATATACACCTGAACATCAGCAGGAGAGGACTCTTTAAAGTAGAGACACTACATACTGATATACACCTGAACATCAGCAGGAGAGGACTCTTTAAAGTAGAGACACTACATACTGATATACACCTGAACATCAGCAGGAGAGGACTCTTTAAAGTAGAGACACTACATACTGATATACACCTGAACATCAGCAGGAGAGGACTCTTTAAAGTAGAGACACTACATACTGATATACACCTGAACATCAGCAGGAGAGGACTCTTTAAAGTAGAGACACTACATACTGATATACACCTGAACATCAGCAGGAGAGGACTCTTTAAAGTAGAGACACTACATACTGATATACACCTGAACATCAGCAGGAGAGGACTCTTTAAAGTAGAGACACTACATACTGATATACACCTGAACATCAGCAGGAGAGGACTCTTTAAAGTAGAGACACTACATACTGATATACACCTGAACATCAGCAGGAGAGGACTCTTTAAAGTAGAGACACTACATACTGATATACACCTGAACATCAGCAGGAGAGGACTCTTTAAAAGAGACACTACATACTGATATACACCTGAACATCAGCAGGAGAGGACTCTTTAAAGTAGAGACACTACATACTGATATACACCTGAACATCAGCAGGAGAGGACTCTTTAAAGTAGAGACACTACATACTGATATACACCTGAACATCAGCAGGAGAGGACTCTTTAAAGTAGAGACACTACATACTGATATACACCTGAACATCAGCAGGAGAGGACTCTTTAAAGTAGAGACACTACATACTGATATACACCTGAACATCAGCAGGAGAGGACTCTTTAAAGTAGAGACACTACATACTGATATACACCTGAACATCAGCAGGAGAGGACTCTTTAAAGTAGAGACACTACATACTGATATACACCTGAACATCAGCAGGAGAGGACTCTTTAAAGTAGAGACACTACATACTGATATACACCTGAACATCAGCAGGAGAGGACTCTTTAAAGTAGAGACACTACATACTGATATACACCTGAACATCAGCAGGAGAGGACTCTTTAAAGTAGAGACACTACATACTGATATACACCTGAACATCAGCAGGAGAGGACTCTTTAAAGTAGAGACACTACATACTGATATACACCTGAACATCAGCAGGAGAGGACTCTTTAAAGTAGAGACACTACATACTGATATACACCTGAACATCAGCAGGAGAGGACTCTTTAAAGTAGAGACACTACATACTGATATACACCTGAACATCAGCAGGAGAGGACTCTTTAAAGTAGAGACACTACATACTGATATACACCTGAACATCAGCAGGAGAGGACTCTTTAAAGTAGAGACACTACATACTGATATACACCTGAACATCAGCAGGAGAGGACTCTTTAAAGTAGAGACATTACATACTGATATACACCTGAACATCAGCAGGAGAGGACTCTTTAAAGTAGAGACATTACATACTGATATACACCTGAACATCAGCAGGAGAGGACTCTTTAAGTAGAGACATTACATACTGATATACACCTGAACATCAGCAGGAGAGGACTCTTTAAAGTAGAGACATTACTTCCTCTAGCGTTAGCTTTCCTTTGAGTTACTAGTGTATTGGATGGTGTTTGTGTCTAAATCAAAATGATGCTTTATAGTTTCTGGATCTCAGGGGTTTGCCTAAAAAGGTTCTGCCGGATGTCTAGATAATAATAAGGGTTGGGAGGATTACGGTAAAAGGCTCTGAAATATCCTGACATCCTGAACATCTCATCCTGCATAATGATCTGCATTAAGACGAACGACAGAGCAGGATGTCACCATTCAGACTACTTCAAACACAAGACGCAGGGGCCCAGAGTAAACACACTTTAATAACAGATAATGTGTGTATTCCCACACAACAGCGCATGCCGAATTACTCCCAGGTATTATCACCCCCGTGTAGAGCTCCGTGCTTTGTTTGGGTGTGTCTGGGCTCTCTGTGTTGATGTGGCCCCCGGCTAAAGTTACACTGGGCCTGGCATAGAGCCAGCAGCAGAGCTCAGGTAAACAGAGGCCTGCAGCCACTAGAGCCTCTGTTCCCCACTGGCTGGTCTGTTTGTGGCTCTGTGGGTCCGTTTTTTCACATTTTGGGTCTTGCTTGTAATCTTTTTTTCAAATGCTCTTGTTAAATTCTAGAATCAGTCATGCTTTACTGTATTTTTGATTCCATAATGTTTATAGTACCAAAAATCAAGGTAAAATAATAAAGTCTTACATTAAATGAATATGGAAATTTGAACATTATCGTAGTATTAAATGTGTTAATTGGTTCCTTTAAAAACTCCTCTCAGGCCTCCAATCTGTCCAGATTTCAGAGCAGAATTCCCCAGGCTCTGAACTCTGCTTCCTCACATTTCTTCTTCTTTAATAACAGCCACCCCATTGCTAGATTCTCTCTGCTTTTATTCCTTTTCATCTGTCTTATATTTTCTCAGTCTTAATCCATTCATCGTATTAGCCTTAAAAAAAACCCTCGTACATTCCATTTCCTGAGCAGAGGAATGTTTGATGTGTAACCCTGCCTCCTTTATCTTGGATTTAGATTTCATAATGGCACCAGGCCAAAACATACAAGCACGGTTGGTGGCAGGAATCATCCCAGCAGGCAGCGGCACATGTCATGTTGTTGTAGCTGTTAGAATATGATGCCATTATGTTCCCGTGGGAAAGTGATTTGCAATATCAGAACAGAAAACACATGATAAACAACAATGCCCTGCAGGGAATAGCATGACAATAGTGCCCCGCTCCGACCTTGCATACTCTCTTTTGATTTTAATTAGGGGATGTGTTTTTAAAACCAATCAGTTACATATGTGCCTGAAACCTAAATGATTTTCTGAATCTAGGAAACCTGACAGAACAAAAGACCTGTTGTTACCAAGAAGAACATTATGAAGTTCATCAGGAAAATATAACTCCAAACTGTAAAGATGAACTAAAAGCCGCGCCACATGTGTCTTGATAACATTACACTATAATACATTACATTTCCTTCAGTTAACCCTTTTATCCAAAGCAACTTACAGAAAATGTAATAAACCATTAAGATAGACAAGAAAGGTAAAGGTATATGTGTTTCAGATAAGCCAGCCCATTGAAGTGCTGGTGCATTAGCAGGGGTTTGTCTAAACCAGGCAATAGAGGCGCTGCGCCCTCTTCCTGTTGGCGTGCGCCCTCAAACCAAAATGTGGATTTGATGCCAGAAAACAATATTTCTGCTTGTCAAAAACTGTATGATTACCAAAAAAAAAGGAAAATTGTTTCAAATAGACCATCAGACAGCAGAGACCGCTTTGTTTTCACGGAGCTCCAATGTTGGCGGATTTGTGTGAGAGATACATGGAATGTAGCCTTTGCAGACCATTTACATGCATTAAAACCAATATAACACGCAACAGGAAAGGGAAAACCCCCAAAAAGCATTTAAGTGCTCACATTTTTTATTTTATTTTAATGGCCAAGGTACAGGCAATCCAGGTGGGTTTTCAGTCTGCGACCTTAATGTCTTCTAAGATTGCAACAGCAAATCAGCGCTGTGCTGTGGTTTGCAATATGCTGATGTAATATTGGCAGTTGTGGTTGTCTACCAATTGGAAGGTTGGTGATTTGATCCCCAGACCCGGCTGTCAACATATTGAAGTATCCTTGGGTAAGATACTTTACCCCAAGTTGCTCTTGTAGGCATGGCCAACGGTGTGTGTGAGTGTCTCCCTGAGCAGGTGGCACGTTGTATGGCAGCCTCTGCCTCTGTATGAATGACTGAGAATGCTGACTATGTAAAAGCGCTTCGATGGGTTACAAAGACTTGAAAAGTGCTATATAATTTATACTTTAATTCTACTACACAGTTTAGTGGCACACGGCAAGAATCCCCCAAACCCCCAAGACAGACATATCCAGATGACAACCACAAGACTCACAAAAGTTGTTCCTTGGTCGAGAAAATAGTCCAGCAACCAACTCTCCAATAACCCGTGAAATGTTGTTTTTCAGCTTAACAAAATGCCACGTGTTTATTTGTGAGCTTTAAGGTGCTTGTAGGTACTATGTTCCAGTCCTGAACCGCTTCAGGCTGTTCTTTCAAAAGAACACAAGAGTGCCATTGCTTTTCTCATCTTACTGGAAAGTATTTCCTGCTTGCTACTAAATCATTTGGGGAAGCACTCTCCAGCAACCACAGACAAGTTATTCCAGAAATCCTTGTTAAGATAAGATAAGATTTATAGTCGTACAAAGGGTTTGCCAAATTCAACAATCAACCAGTAAGACAATATATTTTGATTGACTCCAATAACAAATTAAACCAACAGTTAACCAATAAACCAAATGGACAGGGGAGTTAAAACCTATGAAAGTAAGAATAAAATACAAATGTTTAGAAGCAACCAGACTACTGTAAGGCACTGCTTAAAGGTTTTAAGTTTAGATCTGAAACGATAGTGTTGGAGCACACCAAACATGAGTACTGAGTGATGAGACGCAGGGAATATGAAGATCATATGATAAGTCTAGGTGATTTATAGCTTACAAGCATGTCACACAGATACTGCGCCGCGAGACCATGTGGGGCCATAAAACAGTACATCGTAATCCTTTTTTTCAGTTTGAACTTAATCAGTCTTGAGTAGCTACAGATGATGGAGATGCTTGTTAGAGTGAGTGAGCGGTGCAAGAATGTTTTTAAAATGTTTTAATGCATGGATGTTCCTTCACCTTTGAATGCTACAGCCTGATGTTCACACTGCTGTTAAAAGGCTGATGCTAGAAAAAAATAACAACTGACTAGCTCTACCCTGCAATACAAGTACAGTGATGTTTCATGTCATCCGGAACCAAGGTTGGTGCTCCACCGGGGCTGACTGGGGTTATAGCCACGTCACTAATCTAGGTAGACACGATTTAGCGACGTCAGGTGTCATTTGGAATAAACAGTGATAGTTTGATTCTGTAGGCTACGCCAACAGCTCTCAATGTGTTTTTTGAAAATCTCTGATCAAATAAAAATACAAAAAGGAAAAAAAAGCATTTTCTAAGGAGCATCTATGATGTTTTCATATTCACTTAGCGCTTAGAAGTTAATGAAAATTACAGCGGGAACAACTCCTCAATTCGAAAAACACAAATATTGGATTTTCCGAGAAACACTTATATCTCGTACCGGCCGCTCTATCCCTCCCAGATGTTGTTGGTTTTTCATCAACAATAGTCTTTAAATGTTCAGCTGTGAGTGACCACTATAGACCTCTGCTTAACTCCATTTTACTTAGACTATTTATTTTTGTGTTCTCATTGTGTCATATGATGCTGACAAAAACAGTTTGTGTTTCTAAACTTTATTCATTAAATGGTTGTTACAGTGAATAATAGTCATTTGGCATCTCTTTTGGTGGATCATTTTTGTTGCGGCCGCTATTTTATCAATCGGTATGTGTCAGCGTCTCTGTAAACAAAACGAGTACCTAATATACCTAGTATGATTGGACCGCAATTATGGGCGTCAGACCTCAGAGTCAGGGCTTCGGGCCGCAGCGCCGAACATCTTGCCTGTGTCTGGAGGCAGAGAAAGTCTGACAGCTGTCGGTGTGTTCTGCTTCTTCCATCGGACTTAACGCATCGTCTGTGGCACTACACATAGAATTGTCCCACTAACTTTTGGACAACATAAGTAGACTTTAATAAACCAAAGGTATTGCATCACAATAACTGGGGGATGGATCAGGTATGCTTTGGGCTAGATCGGCTTCATTGGAAAACAACGAGAACTTCCTTATAAAGAAACTGAAGTCATAAATCTTGATTTTCCTAGCACCCCCGTTTATTGGTCTAGCCCTGCGTTAGCACCAGGAGAGAAAGTCCTGGCGCCGTGCCTGTATAGAACATGAAGCAATAGGGATGTTGACCTTTTGAAAGGACATATATATCTTTAGCATCAGTCTTCCAGCACCATATCATGTACTGAGCGAGCAAGTCGATATTATAGACCTTTATAGTTCCTGTTTTACAATCAGACGGCAACAGAGTTTAGACCAACTCTCTAAATTAACAATAGTTTTCCAGCTACAGTTGTCATTTCAGACAGCAAATCAAATCTGTATTAGCTAGAGAGGATGAGCCTGACATCATACCTACTGTCTAAATTGAAGTAACAAATGATGTGGAATTACATGCCAGTGTGTACATGGTGAGCTGCAAGTCAACTTGTTTGCAAATCCTAAAATTCATGACTTGGAGTTGACACAAAAAAGCACATTTTCATAACAGACTGCTAACTAGTGCAAGTTCAAAGTGAAACATTTGAATATATCCTCTCTGTAAGATCACAAACAGTGTGAATATGAGGAGATGTTTTAGCGTGACCCCCCAACAAGAGCACACTTCTACAAAACCGCCTGCAGCAGGCCGGCTGGATGTGAAGCAGCTGACCTTATTCTCATTAGTATAAGTTTGAAATATGATAGGGTTGTGTTCATATGTTAGCAGCTCTCTTTCATGCTCTGTTTTGTGTTTAATTGATTTAAGAGATGCAGATGAGCCCGTGGAAAAGTGATTTATCTCACAATGACTGAACAGATCGGATATCTGGCTCCCAAACAAAGCAAAAATGATTTTGTGACATTTTTGGAAGCGGACAACTTTGCAGGGATAAACAGTCAGAATAGACCTTCACCCATCCTAAATAACACACACCTGGGCTATCAGTAATGGGATTCAAAATTAGGATGCAGAGAAAGGTAACTGTATTCCCCTAGTCCCACTAAAAAAGGGGATTACTAGCAGGATTACCATGTTACAATACATTTTAAAATAAAGAGTGAATATTACTGTAATGGACACAAGGACAACAGGGAGAGCTGGAACTGGATGGCAAACACTGAAGGTTTATATGAAGTTACGGACGGAACAGTTGCCCGACCGATTCTGAAGATGTATTACCCCGGTCCCCTGTATTTATCTGGCTCTGAGAGGTTAAACAACATTCTGCATAACATGATCAAACAGGCAAAACACTATAACACCTCTATCAGCTGAGGCCAACAGGCAGGAGTAAGGAGACAAAACACTGAGAACCCAAGGTCTAAGGCCTGTGCTCCGTGAGGGCAGAACACACTGATAAACTGGGTCAGAGTTATGGGCCCAGGAAAATACTTCCCCAACAATTACGAAGCACATGCTTTCAGTAAAGCCATAGCTAGAAGGGCTTTATTATGCTCATTTTCATGATTGGTTAGATGCTCTGTTGTGATTGGTCAACCACTTAGAGACGTCCCACCCTTAGCTTATCGTGTGGGAGCGCTAGCCAATAGAAGCGCCAGTGTTAAATAGGGATGTCACTATGTTATTGAATTAAACAAAGGAGTCCAATGGAGGTGTTTCAGGCAGGGGGGGTGTGTGAAGAGAAACTCCCTTCGGAGGGAACACAGGGATTTTAGCCTTTGCAGACCATTCACATGCATTAAAACCTATAGAACACACTGAATGTTGAAAACCCTCCTGCCCATATTTTGTTTGTACGAGTCGGGGCTAAGCTCCAGGCCACACCTGAACTCATGTAAGGCCTGAATCAGCCCTGCTCAGTCTCCTCACCAGTTGGCTGTATGATGCATTCTCTAAGTAATATTTTGTATAGTTATTGAGGGCTCTGTTCATGCTTACTCTGTTAAAGCAACATTTGATTGAAGCTTTGTGTTTTGCTTTTCCTGATAGCTATTTGTGTGTTTATATTCTAGCCTTAAAATAATCTTTAACTGTGACATTCAACAGTTCTTGTGAAGGAAACAAATGGCTAAACGGCTCTCATCTCTGGTCCTCAGACTTTAACTGGTATGCCAAGGCAGCAGCACTTAGGCACAGCTCAGACTCAGCTAAACACCCTCAAGTGTTCACACTGAAGGAAAGGAAAAGCATAGAAAAGCATAAAAACGGCCCCTTTTCATTATCATGCTTTCACTGGGTGGACATTTTAATCTAATGCATTGAGAGGGAGACGTTTTGTTTATGCTTGGAAGAGGTAGTTGTACTGCCTGCATCTGCTTTTTGTTTCTCATTAAGGCTACTTTCATTCTCCTTTTTTTTATATCTTATTTTTAAATACAGTAGGAGGTGGACATCTGATTTGATAAAGCTGTGTATGCTTAAGATGTATAATATGTATTTTATTTTGTCTCAATTTGCATTGTATTTTATATTGAGGTAATCCAAAAGTTACAGAAAGTCATCAGGTACTTTGTTTTTGTAATATCTTAATTAAGATTCAGATTTATTTTACAGGTAATCAGTAATCTTAACGGAATATATTTTAGAAGTAACCTTTCCAACCAGGTTGCTTTATTAACTAGACCACATGTTTGAGTCAAACAACTCAGTGACACAATGGGAGTAAAACGACACCCAAAACATGCAGACACTACAGTATAATACAGGCCGCGTTTACAGGAAGGCTCAGCAGCTCTCAGATTTCTCTGTCTGATTTTTCCTCACTGTTGTTGGGTTCAGGTCCAGAGAAAGAGAAAGAGACAGAAAAAAGAAACTGATAAAATGCTGCTTTTAAATACTGGTCAGATTGGTTGTTAAACTGACTTGATGCAAACAAAAGTAACAAGTAACACAGAGTCATGGACTGACAGGAGCCTTTTACATTGGTCAGCTTTGGTGATGTCATACTGCATTAAAGTACTGGCACAACCGTGTGAATGACAGTCAAGGGTGGAGGTCGAACAGTCCAAAAAATAAATGTAATCATATGTCTCATCCATCAATCATACAGATCAGGAAATAGTATCGCAAACAGGAAGTAATATGTGTTAGGTATTACAAATGTTCTGTATGTAAGGAGCACAAATGGAAAAGAAATTGACAGCAAATCCAGTCAGCAGTTTTTGAAATGACCTTGCCAAGGATTTTATCAGAGCTGAAATTATTTGTATATTTTTATAAGATACTTGTACTTTACTTGAGTATTCCCATCTTTTGCTATTTAGTGCTTCTACTTCTCTACATTTCAGAGGTAAATGGTGTACTTTAACCCCACTACATGTTTTTAATACCTTTAGTTACTTTACAGATCTGGATTAATGATGGTAAATATAATCAGCCCTTAAATCAGACTGTAGTTCACCTGCAGTAAATCCAGCAGCTACCCTGCAGTATACAAAGCCATTCAAACTAGCTGCACCTTTACCAGCTCTGAGAACACTTTAATGATCAATCATTATAAAACATATCAGAGATATTATTCTGAAATGGACCAATCAGACAATGACTACTTTTACTGTCGCTACTTTAAGTACATTTAGATGAGAGTACTTTCTACTTTCACTGGAGGAACATTTTGAATGCAGGACTTTTACTGTAGCAGAGTATTCCTACTCTGGTACTTCTACTTTTACTCAAGTACAAGATCTGAGTACTTCTACTTTTACTCAAGTACAAGATCTGAGTACTTCTACTTTTACTCAAGTACAAGATCTGAGTACTACTACTTTACTCAGGTACAAGATCTGAGTACTTCTACTTTTACTCAAGTACAAGATCTGAGTACTTCTACTTTTACTCAAGTACAACATCTGAGTACTCCTCCCACCTACAACAAAAAAAGAGAACTGCAGGTGGAGATCAACCCTTTGGCACTCCCTGTTCTTGGCCCCCTTTGGTAAGCAAAACAAAACAAATGTCTGATACTCAGACTCTGGAGAGCTCACTCACCTTGGTGACAGCTACCTTTGCGCCCTTGTTGATGAGCTGGACCACATTTTCACTTTGCCCCTTGTGTGAGGCTATGAGGAGGCGCTCGGAGAGTGCGAGGACCTCAGCTGCATCCTGCTGCCTCATGAAGCAGGGCGAGTGATCAAGCAGGAGTGGGAATGGCTGCCAGTGCTGCTGTTCCTATAAACTCCACAAACTGCCAGGATTCCTCCCCTTCATCCTCTCAGTGCTGGGAAGAGAACAGGAAACACATGGAGTGAAAACAAGCCGGCATGTGCTCCGCTCACAGGGCTGACAAACAGGAAGCAGGGAGGAGGGCAGAGTGACATCCGCACTGTCCAGGTTGTTAAACCGTACAGTCCGCGTTGGATCACGTGAGCTGCACAGAAATAATCCCTAATGAGAGCGGAAACAGGATTCAAATTTGGGCAGAGATTTAGTGCCTGTGAAACAACAGCACCACAAACACACACTTGTGTACACTGAACATTTTAAATGACGATTTAATTAAATGAATTATGTCAAGTTAACTGTGTTAGCTTAGTTGAATGTAAGAATATTAAGTTGAACGTATAAAATAATATTGCTTTGAACTAACCTGATACAGGTATGTGAAATCTGTGGACATTTCAGTTTGTTCAGTGTAGTTTGAGGAGTCCTTCTATCACACTCTACTGTGTTCATGGGCTTACAACAGGGAAGTATAAAGTGGTGGTCAAATATGTCTTTTCTTACGAAGGTTCCTAATAGAGTTAAAAATGACCCAGGAGAACCTTAGTGTCTGCCATGATAAGAGCTGTTCAGATTTCTCAGACAATCATTTACGAATGGAAAGGAGATAATGCTGTCCCACAATTCCTTGCAACCGCAACATTAAAAGTGAGGCACCATTTGGCCGTTTATCGAGCACGATGATAGTGACCGAGACCCACAGGTCATCTAAGTTATGGTGCTTATTCAGCATTTTCCATCTTACGCCATACTTTCCCAAAAGGGTATATATGTTTTGAACTTCTAACATGTTACACCAAAAACTATGATGCTAACAACTTTTAAACAAACTATTTTACAATCCACAGTTTTTACCGAGTTAGGAGGGGATTCTTAATTTCTTTTTATTATTCAACATGTTGAATGGTGCCAAGCACAGAAAATGTTTGGACCTCCTAAGTTATGCAGATATTGCATTAAGAATGACTGACTCAGGTTCTCAGTTAAAACAGGGGTTATTGCTACTGGGATTTTTCATTTGGTGGGCGTAGCCATTGGTATCTCTATCTTTGATTAGAGATGCGGGGTTTACCAGTGCTGTATTTTTGTTAGTAATTCTACACTGAAAAACTGAAATGTTGAATTGAATTAAGAGTCATATGTTAACAAATTTCACATAAGTGTATTAGGTTAGTTAAAAACAATACAATTAGGTTTAAGTAGGTTCAAGTTGATATTATTGCTGTAAACTAACCTAACACAGTAATGTGAAATCTGTGGACATAATTTAATTAATTAAAGTTGATGTTTTAGTTTCTTCGGTGGATTTTCCTTAGTCACAAGGAGCACCTTTTTTTTCTATAAGCACATTATCCTGGCTATGGTTCTGTCCCTTCAAAATAAACAGCTACTTAATTAAGTATTATATATGTTTTTATTACAAAACTGACAGAAGTATTATTCTGTATCTACTCAGGAACTCATGCCCATCCCTAATGGGCCTAACTCTAATCATTTTTATAAAATGTTAGAGTCTTAATGTGCAAATAAACACTGCTATTTGAGTGGCATATTTCCATGCATGCTGTCTCTCAACAAGCTTCAACATATACATCTACTAAAACACCAACACACCTATCTATCAACTACGGAGCATCATACATATTTTCAATTCTGGTGAGTGGCCTATTAATGTCAAATTCTTTCACTGATACAAATCTAGTCATAAAAAGAGCCGGTGAAAACAGACGCTGAAAGCATGTCCCGACATGAGGACTGTTATTATTATAAAGCCTTTAACAGTGCTATTGGTGTTGTCAAAACACCCAATTATACGGTCATATAAAAACAGAGCTTTGTCCTTCAATAAGCTTTTTATTTTGGATGAAGATTTTTATTTGAAATGTTATGAAGCATGGGGTGTTTATGAGCTGTACAATTGGAATTGTGGAGGATAATCCATGCTCACTAAGCCCCACTCAAGAAAAACACATAACAACAGACCACAGTACACACAGAAAGGAAACCACCTCGAAACGGTTGAGTTAGAGGTTAAGCTTCCCTAAAGAGAGAAGTGCTGACACATGGTTGA
Source organism: Eleginops maclovinus (assembly GCF_036324505.1). Taxonomy (NCBI): domain Eukaryota; kingdom Metazoa; phylum Chordata; class Actinopteri; order Perciformes; family Eleginopidae; genus Eleginops; species Eleginops maclovinus. The sequence continues at coordinate 19,427,179 of NC_086363.1, read as the reverse complement.
TCAAGAACTTTCAATATAGTTTTAAGAAGATCAGGAACTCTCCTTGACCTGATAATTTGAAACATTCATTTTGTAAACGCAGTAGGGCTGAACGATTTTGGAAAATAATGTAATTGCGATTTCTTTCCTCAATATTGCAATTGCGATTTAATATGCGATTATTTTTTCAAGGTCCTCTTCTCATGTATTTTTCAACAAACACAAGCAATAAATCAATCGTGATTACAATCGTGAACCTCGTGAGGTAGCAACAGTACATAAAAGAGGATATCGATGAGGCAGATGGGAACCATGCTTGCCTAAAAGCACAAAGTCAGTCAATAATACTACCGGGAAAAACTGACATTAATTAAATGTATTATGTCACAGATTTCACATCACTGTATTATGCTAGTTAAAAGCAATAATATTAAGTTTAAATACAAAATATAATATTAGGTTCAACTTACTATTATGTATTTCTACTAACCTAATACAGTTAATTGAAAGGTGTTGAAATAATACATTTAATTAAAGTCATAGTTTTTGTTCAAATTACTTCAATAGAAATGGTTGATGAGAATGTATATACAGTAACTCCCTTCAAACTTCATCATATATCTGATAATATTCCAGATGTTTGCTTGGATTAGAAAGGAACGTTATTTCATTGTCTTTCCGAGTTTCTAATCTTCTGAAGAGATGTTATTCAGTGTCTGTCAGAGATGTGCAACGTCAAAGTCCCTTAGAACGTCTAACGTTGTGTACATGGAATACAGGCAAAGGACTTCCAACAGACTTCAGAACGGACCAACATTTTGGACTTTGGACTTTTTCAACCCAGGAGGGCTGTCTATCTCTATGTTGGAAAAATATGGATGCTCCTTCACTGAAGATTTGGAAACACTTTTGGGTATTGTTGGTCTAGAACTCTCACATACATCACTATGGGCCACCGGAAGGACTTTATTCCTTATTATTACTCTGGGAACCGTATGAACATTATGAGGGATGGGAATGTGGACAGCCTAGGACATTTGTGAAATTCTTCTATAATACTTAATATAAATTATATACGTATGCTATTTAGCACTAGTGCCAGTTAAGGGTGTGTGTATGCGTTTATCTAAGTGCGAAGTACATGTTTTATTTTAAAATATAAGAAGATGGCAAAAAACATATTGTGATGAACAAACAGAAAAGGTTTCATGTATTTGGGGTTAGCTTTGAGATCTCTGCAATAATGTGTTGTTATAAAGGGGGGGGGGGATCTCTGAAAGCAAGGGGGTAGTAGAGGGAACAAGAACAAACAAGCTGCAGGGACACTTTTTACAACTTCACGGCCACAGCAGCCTCTTCTCTCTGCGCAGGAGGTTCTCACAGTCTCGTGTCCATTCAATAGTTGCCCTCAATTAACCGGATTAATGCGGCTCTATGATGCCTGGGTCGGGTTATTACAGCGATCCCTGCATGTGCCTCTGATCCCCTGACACCCACTGGGCTGTATTTTTTCAAGCAAGTAGGACTCGTAAATCTCTGGTGTGACCTTTTGGAAGTTTAAAATTGTCCTCCCCTAACCCCCAAAATGACTGCATTTTTATCGATCACAATGATTCTAAAGAAACAAGTCATAAAAAGCGAGTCATATTTTGTTCTGAAGACTGAATTAGTTCATTTTAAATTCAACAAAACTACAAAAACCATTAACTTGTGTGGTTCAGCCTTTGTGAACAGACAGGAGTGGTCCATCTAAGAAAATCCTATATCATTTATTACTGGTAGATCGATTAATAAGTCGATCAATTTAGGTTTGGTTGAGAGGAGCGACAGAAATCTAGTTGTAAAAATAGTGTTTCTGCATAGGTGATTTTTTAAGTTGTCAGATGACTTTAGTGGATATTATGGAAAACAGATAAATAGTCAGAATGACTTACTTAGAGGCTAGCTAAATGTTATTAAACCTTTCGGTTGTCCTTTAACCTTTCGGTTGTCCTTTCTAAATGTTTTTTGTCAGAACAAGGTGTTATTTCATCTAATTGCCACAAAAAAAAGAACATTGTGATCACAGCCTGGTTTTCAAAACAGGAACCGGAATTAAATTGTGAAATATAACTGTCTGTGATAATCCACCAAATGATGTTCCTATGATCTTAAAAATTGTCAAAATGAATGTTATTTTTTGCCTTTTTTTAAAATATGTTTAAGTATTGTAAAATTAGCATCAAATGAAAAAGTAATGATTTGGAATAAAGAGGCTTAAAAGGTGTAACCAATATTTGGGTGGTGATTTATACTATATGTTTTACTAACAGTCAAACCAGGAAAACAGTTGTATAGTTGACGGGAAGATAACGCAAAGGTTCACTTTGTTACTACTGCAAGGGTTAGAATTCTAACAAAGGTTATAATAGCTTATAGTTTATCAGGTTATATGGACAATAACATGCTTTACTTTAGATACACTGATGAAAGGAAAAGCTCCCACATTCCCCTCTGCCTGAACAAATGAGGATGTTTGAATGTTTGAATGGCAAGTAAGGCTAACATTATAAAAGTAAAAGGATTAAAAATGTAAAAGGATTAGCACTTTGTAGTCACTTGTTTTTTACTAGGGAATTACACAGCCGTACATATGAGCTGGTAACCAGAGAGTAATACAGGATGTGAGATAAAGAAAAAACTGAGTTTCATCTCAACACCGATGCTACAGCTCCACCGTGAAGAGGAAGAGGATGTCCCGTGTGATCCCGGGAGTGTAATCTGTGATGACAGTCGCTCTAATGACTGTGTTTCATCATTGGAAACACGGCAGAGAATGAGAGAACATGGTACAGATGACATTAACAAGACACATTCTGCCCCACAGGCATACATGGCTAAATCCAGAGAGAAAAGGATTACTTCCAAGACATTAGCCCTTCATCCCAACTCAAGCATAAAACATGGCTGTGCAATACAGTGTCACAGCCAAATTATCTACACCGCACAGTACACCGTCTTACACCAAATCTCTGAGGAAATAGTACAATAATAAACTACAATAGAAGGCAAATCTGCTTACGTTTGAGAAAATGATATACAATTAAGAATGTGTGGATGCACTGAAAAAACTGAAATGTTGATTTAACTAAATGTGTTATGTCAACAGATTTCACATAACAAACAAAGGTTAGTTGAAAGCAATACGTTTTAAATAAATTATGAAATAATATTAGCTTCAACTTAATATTATTCCTTTCAACTTACCTAATACAGTTATGTGAACTCTCTTAGATGTATGGATGGATGGATGGATGGATGGATGGATGGATGGATGGATGGATGGATGGATGGATGGATGGATGGATGGATGGATGGATGGATGGATGGATGGATGGATGGATGGATTGTGAGTGAATGAAGGGGTGGAAAGGTGAAGGAAATGATCGAAGGATGAATAAATGAATGGTGGTTGAATGGCAGACTGAATGAATGGAGGAAGGAAGAACGGATGGAGAGAGGGCTGGATGAACAAGCAATGAAAGGAGGGGTGGGTCAGTTTGTGGACAGATGGAGGGGTGGATGGATTGATTCTCCTGTCTCACAAATATCTTCCCAAAATGTAAAACTAGACCACCAAATGTGGAATTTAAAAGAATGCATGGCAAACCGGACCATCAGAGGGCAATTCACTTCAGCTGAAAAGGGTTCTTAATGCACTATGGCAACTTTTCAACGGCTCCCTCCCGCTGGCATGAAACTGAATAAGATTAAGCGAGGAGGGAATTCTCTCCCGACTGCATTCCAGTGGATTCTCCAGAAGATCCTGCTCAGTCAGAGAGCCACACACACAAAGCCGGCCTGGCAGGCGTACTGAGGCTCCTCACACGCAGCTAGGCAACGAGGCTTTTGTGCAAACTTTTGGAACTTAGGACTCTGTTCAAGTACAAGAAATGCCAAGCCCTCGCTTTTCACAAGGGCCAGGAGAAGGCCCTGGAGAATACTTATAAACCTGCTCACTCCTGAAAAACAACCGCCCTCTCCAGAAGATACACCATTTGACATCTGTGCTGTTTCCAAAAAAAGTGAGATGATTTCTGATTCAGAAAATAAACACAGTGACCTAAAATATAATAAGAAAACACAGTTGCAGAATAGTTGTATGTATTCTATATTAGTTTTATAGGAGATAAAATGGGTGCTTTTATTAGAACTGATATTCTACTGCTGATCAGCTCTGATTTCTCCAGAGCGTTGTTTATAAATGCTACATTGTTTATGTACAGAAAAACCCTTTTGCTATTCCTCTCTTTTTACAGTATAATGATGGTATTCTGGCAAACCTTTAAATCTATTGGTGTATAGAAACACACATTAGTTCACATTTTCTCTGGTTAGCACTATGTTTGGATGGAAACTTGTCTTCAGTAATTCCGTTTTAATCCCGGAGCATTACGATAGCCTGGAGTGAACAGGCTGTGGTAAGGAGTGAGTTTCTTTAAAAAGTCCACACCCAGGACCCAGCCTTCGTGTCTGTTTATCACCCCCCCTGAAGGCAGAGCCTTGGGTCTTTCCGGGGTCATCAGCCTGTCTGCTTTGGTCTCCCCCCTTTGGAATGCATCCCACCCCTAACTGTTGTTCCTTTGTCAAATCATTACAATATTTATGATCATTTCCACTGTAATGAACTTAATTTGATAGAATAAACAAAGATGATAACTGTTCAGACACACCGTAAAGAATGACAGACCAACTTATCACTATTTACCAAAAGTCCTAAACCCAAAAATATTAAATTTACAGTGATATAAATCAGCTTTGGTTCAGGTATGCAGCAAATATTCACATCTGAGGTAATGAAGTTTGAATCAGCTTTATTGGCCAATGGGGTAAACATATACTATACATTTTACTCCAAGTCTTTTCAACATTGAATCGATTTTTAAAATGGTTGCCAAGAAATGGTGTAGTACCATGATACAATTTCAGTAAAATATCAACAAAATATATTTAAAATGTTTCTACTTATTTGGTTTAATTAGGCTGATCATGATGACTGCAATCACACATTGCTCTTCCTCATATTAACAACTACACATTTCTGTCACCTTAGTTAAACCAAAATAAGGGCAATTATGTGTCATGCAGTTTCGGAGATACTTGGGGCCAAGCACAATAACTTCAGTTTTGTAAATGTTGAACATCAAAACATGTAAGATAACCCAAGTTTTGATGTCCTTTGAATTGTATTTAGATGATCGTTTTTATCAGGCTTGATCAATAAATATAATTGAGTATCATTTGCATAACAATAATTATTTATTTTTCTTAACATCATATAAACATTTTAGAATGTATTCACATAATGCCTATAGCGTGCTTTTACACCTCGTCATGGTTTTCATGAAATGTTCTGCTTCATGGGCTTCAGTGGAGCAGGAGGGTCAGAGCAGCCTCTCTGACAGCTGACATGTGGAGTCTTGCCGTTCAGCCTGCAGGAGGTGTGCTCACAGAAACAGCTGTGAGGGGAGGGGCCCACTTGATAACTTCTACCTGCTCTGACCTCCCTGACTCATTCTCATGCAAGCAGCTAACCTTTTTTCACAACTGGATGTTCTCTGAAGGCAGAAATACTTCAGTGATTTATCATTCTACTTTGCAGCAGTGAGTGTGAACCGGGAAATGTTGAGTACCCCAAAGTGTTATGTTAGAAATGTATAGCACAGGTCCCTAGCACATAGAAACTGGCAGATTCTAACTTGCATATACTGGACAATTTGCAAAATAGCATAACTTGCATTAATTACCATTCTAGCCTATGTGGACAATACTTAAAAAATAGCATGGTCAATTTTGGAGTGGTTTTGGCAGTTATTGAGGATGAGGAAACATTTCTGACATTTTCAGGACCAAAAATGGCAGTTTTGAGTCCCCTTCAACTTTATAATGGACCCAAAATTAATCAAAATCAGCTAACCGGGAGTATAAATATGGCCACTTTCTGGTCCGAACTGTCATTTTGGATCCTGAAAATGTCAGGAATGGATTCAGCACCCTCAATAATATTCAAAACAGCTCCAATACTGTCCAAATCAGCAAGGCGTTCTTAAGTTATTGTCTGCATGTGCTAATACAATGTAGATACAATGTTTGGGTACTCAACATTTCCTGGTTCACAATAAGACCCCATGAGCTGGCAAATAGACTATCAGTTGGTGGAGAAACAGAGATTATTGCAATCATTAAGTAAAAAATGGCCAAAAATAAAAACTGATGAAAATGGACACAGTGTATCTATTCATGGCTATGTCATTAATGAACACTTTATCAGAGTTCACTTTTTCTGTGCACAAAACTATGGTGAGTATAGAAGGTCCTGAAAGTAAGTAAACTTATGCCTTTGTCAACCTTAGTTCAAGTCATCATTTGAGTTCTTGTAGGCTTGTGAAACATCATCAGTCCAAATTCAAAGTTGACACTAAAATAACGTCTAATTTAGCATTAAGTGCTCATGTCACAACAAAGGAGAAAATGATTGGCAGATTAATCAATAAAAAGAAACTTAAATTGCAACACTACACTGGTCATTTGTTGCTATTAAAGTTTGGGGATTATATAATACCTCAACTATTTATATAATAATCAACTATTGGGATCTTTTTAGGAAAGAAGATTAGTTACATTTTCCGGATCCCAGCAATTGACGTGGTAAGTACAATGCAGTTAAATGGAGTAGAGTTCTAATTCTTTAAAATATATATACTTTTAGGGCTAAATATATTCAGTTGAGTGGGCAGTGAGTGGACTGGGGCTCAATCAGCAGTGGACCTGTGTTTTACTTCAGCTTGTGGGCCTTTAGGCATGTCCTCCCCTCTCTCCCCATTTCAAATCTGTCTATTAACTGTCTTTAAAAATAAAGAAATTCCCCCCAGAAAATCTTATATATGTATACAGCATCAGCAAAGCTATACAAGCTATTCCACCAGCTTTTCAAGTCACACCTGTCGAAACAGTGTTTTACACTGACACTCATGATGGGATGTATTGTTAATGCTCACAGACAGCAGTAGAGTCGGCTGTCAACACTGTCAACATGACTGATTAGCCAGCAGACGACTGAGCATCCTTTAAGACGTTGGGAATCAGTTGCTGTCAGGAGTATGGCAGGAATGTCACTTCCACCGGATTGAAAACCACAACCGTCACATTTTTCATTAAAGTTTAAGTGGGAGTGAGGGTCTCAGAACTGACCAACAAGGGGGTGATGTGATCCATGCAGTGACCCAGTAGTTACCTCCAAATTGCACCACTGTTCTATAACCTTCATGTCTGGAGAGGAATGTTGTGTTTTCCATTAGTCAATCCCCCCTGAAATGAGCTTGTGATTATAGGTTTTGGTTTACAGTCTACAAATGATTAGCTCAAAGGAGGGAGAGGCAATTAGTCGACTCTACCACCCACTTTGAGAAGTAACCAGCAGCACGTAAATGGTCCTGTTCTGTGCTCAAATAATCATCAAATCAAATCAAACTTCATTTATATAGCACTTTTCATACACAAAGGTAACTCAAAGTGCTTCACAAACCAAACACACACTGTATGTATACTGTACATACTAGGGATGTAACGATGCATCGTGAACCCGTTAAAGAGCGGTACAGATGCGCTCAGATTAAAACCGCTTGAGCTAAAAAATGAATTAAAATAAAAAATGTTAAACGGCACAGGGCGTGAACTACCGTATTGACCCAAATATAAGACAGGTGTTTTTTTCCTAGAAAAAAATCTGAAAAAGAGGGGTCGTCTTATATTCGGGGTCTAGACTTTTCGATGTAATTACACAGTCACAACAACAGATCGCGCCTAACGAGTGTTCCCCCAAGCGAGACACCGTTTTACAGTGAGAGTGCACAGCGACAGGTTCCTGGAGAGATGGAGAGACACAGCGACGAACAAAGTGGCTCAAATCACACACTGACACCGTCTGGAGAAATCCAGAACCCTGCAGTACGTCTGCTCTGTGAATGGATCTTGCAAGCATGGGCTTACGTTTGTGTGGCGAGAGAGAGAAAAAGCTCAGCGATACCGGAGATTGTTGGTGTTAGCATCTAGTTAGCCAGCTGCGCTAACGGATATAAAGGAGCTGTTTCTACAACAAGGTGGAGGGAGAGTCCTCCTGTCAGACTGAGAGGCTGATATCTACAGCTCAGTGACGTATAGAAAGTGTTTAGATCTCTTCACTTTGCCCTTAAAGTGCACCAGATTGAAACTTTTAACTTCAACCTTTAAATAAATAATTACAGAATAAATAGTTACAGTTTCAGTTGCACTTTTGATGAGAACATGTACGTTGTTTTGTAAAGTTTATATAAATACAGAAATATTTTTCAGTCATAATTTGTCCGCAGCTCATTCTGTTAAAAATCTGAGAAAATCGTATCGTGAACTTCAAATCGTGAATCGTATCGCATCGAGTGTATCGTTACATCCTTACTACATAATGACTCATTTTCTGACAGACAACAAAACATGAAAATCTCAGTTTACCACCATTATTTCAGGCTTAACCGAGTTTGAAAAAAAGCAAACTGGTTTCCAGGTTGTAGGACTCATTGCTGCACCACTCTACCTTTGTGATATAAAGCAGGTCATGGATGCACTAAAATTAACTTCAGCATTCTGAGCTGCAACATTGCCTGCAGTAAATTCTCTGTTATGTGGGTCATATGTGTGTGAGCACTCTGCCCTATGACATGTGCATGCAGCACTATACAGTCCCATAGGGCTCTGTTTTAGCTTTACACACATACTGTAACTCCACTGATCCAGTCACAGCACATTTCATATCACATGTATGAAACAAAATTGTATTTTTCAGGACACCTTAGCTTAAGAATTAGATGAGGAACAAAGATATAGTACGTCTGTATTATACTCCACTGAAGGGCTTCCCATTAGCCTTGTCATTGTGAAGATTTACTGCCTCTTTGTAAATTCATATCTTCTTTAATGTAATACTCTTGAGTTGTATGGGCAAAGCTCATGACTTTGTGCTCAGGGCAATTCTTTATGTTTCCTTGCAATAAATAAGTATCGCAAATATCATCAATAATCGGTATGGGAACAATTCAAATGAAGGTGCGCGATGTTGCTCCCGGGTCCAGAATAGCGCAGGACCGGCCCTGTATGTGCCCAAAGAATGAGGTCAGCTGACTCCCTGAACTGAAGGACCAGGTTATTCCATCAATGGATTTGTTCTTCCCTGATGGCACGGGCATGTTCCAAGATGACAATGCCAGGATCCATCGGGCTCAAATTGTGAAAGAGTGGTTCAGGGAGCATGACATCATTTCACACATGGATTGGCCCTCACAGAGTCCAGACCTGAACCCCATTGAGAATCTTTGGGATGTGCTGGAGAAGACTTTGCGCAGTGGTCTGAATCTCCCGTCATCAATACAAGATCTTGGCGAAAGATTAATGCAAGACAGAAATAAATGTTGTGACGTTGCAGAAGCTTGTGGAAACGGTGCCACAGCGAATATGTGCCGTAATCAAAGCTAACGACGGTCCAACGAATACTAGAGTGTGTGACCTTTTTTTTGGCCAGGCAGTGTATAATGCACCTCAAACAACACATACATCCAGAGTAAGAGTTTCTTTTCTTCCTCTACAGAAAAAAGGAGAGTAAAAGAAAGGATGTAATTCAGAAATCTCAGTGTCAGCCTGCTGCCTGATACTCATCCTCCAACAGACTGACAGACAGACTTTAAATTAAACTATAAATCGACACAGATTATTGGTCTCCAATGACATTTTTTAATAGTTTGCCTGTTTTAGCATTGTGCAGGGAAATTGCCCTGAACAATCATCAATAACTCACTTTATTTATTTGATTTATTTCTTACATTTTATTTTTTTAATGAATTTTCTAGTTCATGTTCAAAAAGTATATTGTTTTCCTTGTAAAGAAAACATGCCATTCTTGCATTTGTTTGAATTTTTTAAAGAACTTAACAGTGCATTTCAAATGTATATTTATGTATAGGTGTTGCAATTGTACTAAGCTTTGGCAGTACTGTATGTCATTATGGTCGTGCTAATAAAGCGATTTGAAATGAATTTAAGGACAGTAACAGGAAAACAAAAGAGCAGCTTCCCCTTGACTGCTCTGAACACTGCAGCTATTTTACAAGCAGGTTTTCCTCTCACACTGTACATGTGAGGGATCAGCTGCATGACATAATATGTGTGAAACAAGTGATCAGAATGGAAGGTCCCCCCCGACCCCTCCCCCCACCCTGGGACTTCACTCAAAACTGCCATCTGTCTTTCCTGCACCAGTCAGGAACAGAGAGCCAAAACCAGATTAAAACAATACTTTGACCCACTCTCTAATCCACAGATCTGTTTCAGCGTAGAGGCTCGCTGTCTCTGCGCTCACTGGATCAGTCATGCTGGACTACAGAGGGGAATACAGGACAAACATGTATGGCTATGTTATCTGTGTAATCACCGCCAAGCATGTGTGCATTTATCCAGAGACATGGGAGGCTGACACACTGTGAGCTAATCCTCAAGTCACTGCCTGAAATAAACCCTGTGTCTTCCATGTGACAGCTGAGCCAGATGTGACAGCCATCTCAACAAATAGTGCAAAGGTCAAAGTAAACATGGGACTAAAAATAAACTGCCTTTTAGCACAACTCAAGAGGTTTGTAAAGCCAGGGCTTACAGTACTACTAATGTATTATGATCTTGACAAAACGAAAAAGACCACAACAAACCAATAACACCCAAACAACTGTTCTGTAGGCAGCTAAACAATAATTATGAAACTTAAAAACTGGAAAATAGTTTTTAAAGTTCTGTCCTCTCATTATTCTGCACTTTTTAACTAACAAATCATATGGAAATGCTGTAAATGTTACTCTGTGTTTTCTGCATTCTCGGGATAAGCAACAGTGTAGATCTACATGACAACATCTGTGTTGTTGTTTCTGATTCCCCTCCAGCTGCAGGAAGCTGTTGCTAAGAATAAAGAATTACAATATTGTCTTTGCTGCCCCACTGAAAAGTATACAGTAGCTCACCTCTTAATTTTAAAATGGGAGTATTTTCTCATGATTACTCTTGAATTTGTGACTGAAAGTGTTTCACTTCCATCACTGGTTGAGAGCTGATTACACCCACCATCACTATCGGTTGTTGTTGTGTGCGCTCTAAAACACGCCCGGCACAGAGGCAGTTTAAATCAGTCAGTTTTGGTTCCTTTTCAAACTGCACTTTTGCCAACATCAAATCACTGCTCGGTGTGGCAAGGAGTCAAAATACCTTGTGTACCGATCAGTGTTTCTGTTGGCCTATATTAATTAGACTTTGATGAGAGAAATCAAAAGAAGTCTGACAAATGAAAATCTTTCTGCTCAAAATGTCCAGTATAAGTCAAAATTGGAGGGAATTTGCATGGATGTTAAGAATGAGATCAAAACTCCCTCTGCAATATATAATTATGACAAGAAGTCTAGCCCACTCTGTTGGGGAGGATGTGGATTAATCGGACACTTTTCACACATCTTTTGGGATTGTCCTAAACTACAACTATGTTGGAAAACTGTAATGAGGGAAATTAGAATTAGAGGATGAAGCCCTCTTTATTTGTCACATACATGCACACAGCAGAGCACACACAGTGAAATTGGTCCTCTGCAGTGGGCAGCTATTGTGCAGCGCCCAGGGAGCAATGGGGAGGGGGGACTGGAGGTGTCCAGTGCCTTGCTCAAGCAGGGCCTAGGAGGTGAACTGGGACCTCTCCAAGTAGCAGTCCACTGGACAAAAATTGAAGAGATCATGGAATTAAACGTATTATGTGAACCCCAAAGGTTGATTTTAGGGAATGTACCTTCAAGGGGGATGGGAAAAGACAAGATGTACATGCTCAGAGTTCTGGTATTTGTCGGCCATAAAATGATTTCTATAAACTGGCTCAAACCTCACCCCCCTACCTTGGACCAATGGACACAAAGACTTAAGGTTGTAAACTGTATGGAAAATATGACAGTGAAACTACAACTCAAGATGGAAGTATATCTAGACAAATGGTCACCTGTTATAAGGTATTTAGCAAAGTGAACATATTGTGAACCTCTAATTGGACTCGATATTTCTTACACTTCATTGACAATTGCTAAGTAGATTGTACTGATTAGATTATATTATGTACATGTCTTTATATATAACTGTATTATATTGTATCTGTATGTTGTTTGAGACTCACTGTCAAGGAACTTGTTTTAATACAAGTTTTTTTTTTAAATGTCCAGTATAACAATTCCCCCCAACTGTTCACTGTAGTGTCGGTACACGGAAGACCACAGTGCAGCAAGGAGAGAACTTGAACCACTTGACTAAAGCAGAAACAAAACTTTTAAATTCTTTCTGATTGAGTTGTTTTTGTAAGAAGAAACTAGGTAAGTTGTTTAGTGTTAAGGTGTTGTTACCCACTGCGGTGTGCAAGAGGAGTGTGTTCTATGGTTGTATTTTCAGAGATGTACCATACTTGTGTATGAAATGGATGCCCAAAATAGTTTCTTTTTCAAAAATGATTTGCAGTCCAGGGTTTTTTCTAAAAAAATATGGTATGAGAGCGCTAACGTCACTTCTTTTTAATTACGGCCCAGCTCACTTTCCAGCGAAAACACTGCGTTAGAGCAAAGCAGAAAATATTAGTTTCATGTCTTAAAGCTGCTGAGTCATATATTGCACCTCAAACAACAAATAAGTCCAGAGTTATGGTTTCTTTACTTCCTCTACAGAAAAATGGAGAGTATAAGAAACAATCTTACTCAACATTCTGTCTCATGTCTGTGTTAGTTCCTGTCTGTGTGTTTCCCTCCTGTCTGATTACTGATTCTTTTCACCTGGTTCCTTTGTGTTTCCCCCCCTCCCCTCCCAGCTGTGTCTTGTCTTCTTGATTGGTCTTACATGTATTTAAGTTCTGGGTTTCTGTTGGTGTTTGTGGGTTCTTTGAGTCTTTCACAAGAGAGTGAGGTCCGTTTAATGTTTTGTGTGTTTAGCCTTGAAATTAAAGTATTTTCAGTTCAAAACATGTGACTGTCCTGCAATTGGGTCCCACCTGCTCTGCTCAACTCTGCCAAAATCACAGTTTCAGTGTCAGCCTGCTGCCTGCCACCGGCAGACCCACCGGACACCCATCCCCTGTTTATTCCGAGCTCCGTTGAAACAAAGCTGTCTTTGCCGTCTGATGTTCTATTTGACACAATTTTCATCTTTATTTTTGGAGTAATTATGTGACGAACAGAAATATTGTTTTCTGGCAATACTTTCAAATCTTATGGGGGAAATCTGCATTTTGCTATGAGAGCACACGCCAGAAGTAATCAAACTTGACTGTTTGGGTCAATGAACTGAAATAAATAAGACACCATCAAATATTCCACTACGGGAGATTTACATCTTCCAAACATTCTGTGCTGCTTTTGGTCCTGGATGTAAAAGAGGAACCGAAACGTTGACTTTAATTGAATGTATTATGTCAACAAAAGTCACATAACTATATTAGGTTAGTAAAAGCAATAATATTAAGTTGAACCTATTTAAACTTAATATTATTGCTTTCAAACGACCTTATACAGTAACAAGAAATCTGTTGACATAATACATTCAATTAAAGTCAACGTTTCATTTTTTTCAGAGTATATTCATTGCTTGGTACTAGGTTACTGAGCATCCCTCCAAACGATCTTACTCATTGTTTTAGCAAATAGTACAACATCATAAATAAGCATCGACAGGATTAAAGGATGCAGCTGCACAACAAAGAAGAAGACCCTCCCCAGTGCCTGAGTTGGAAGACCCTCGCCCGTCGGTAGCCATAATCACCTCCCGGGTCGGCTTCATTGTCCGGGAGCACAGAGCAGAAAATGCCTCTTGTACTCCTCCAGAGAGATGCCTCCACCCTTTTAGTGGAGCTTACAATGAGCTCACCACCCGTGGGCTAGCAAATGCATTACCACGACACCACCCAAAACCACATGCGGTCGTTAAGTGAGCAAATTCACATGGCCCCTGTACTAAGTATTAGTTTATGACAGTTTGGCTACCTAATAATATACTGATCGGCTCGATTACTGATGTTGATAAATGAATTTAACAATGAATTCATTCAAAATATAGTTGAAGATAATACTTTTCGGTGGATCGACTAAATTATGTAATCTAATAGTTTTCATCAACAGTTCTATTGGGCTCAAGGCTTCCTGTGCATTGAGGATTAATATTAACATGTAAAAAGGTGCCTCCAAACTAAGGTCACGAGAAATCGCTCCTGACCTTATTGGTTCGCGACCACTTAGAATAAATCTGTTTTAAAGGAACCGATTCTTGCATTTTCTGACTGGAAGGCCTAAAGAGGTAATAGTATAGCACACACAACAAGCTTTTAATAACACTTTCTTGATACAGATGTATTACTTTCTGTCCTTTTCTTGTAAAAACCTTGAAACCTGTGAAATGTGTCTTACAGCAAATATAAACTGATAGTACGATGAGCATATTTCTTGCCTCCTCTGTCTGTTTTTAGTAAAGTTGGTGTTTCCATGCAAATCTCAACCATTCACTTCATGAGTACAGTGCTTTCACACTAACTAATAGGTATATGACGACCAAAACTATGAAAATAACATCCAAGATGTAATAAACAGTTTATTGTACATATACAATGCAGTGTGATAAATATATTAGACATATATTATTGATGGTGTTGTTCTAGGCTTTCGCCCACGTAATAAGGCATTCACATGCTACACATACATACAACAATAAGAACAGGAGGAGCAGTAGCATGGTGCCTCATCTCCAGCTGGAGAGAGCCGGGTGTCAGCTGTGTGGCCGAGCACCCCCCCACCTCTACCCCCCAGAACAAAATACACACAAAGTACAGGCTCGATCCTGCTGCACCAGCCTTTTGTCTCTTTGAGCTGGAGAGAAGCAGCCATACACCAATATTTGCCCCACTTGTTCATTTCTGTGCCCTGCAGGATCTTGACAGCAGATGCAGTGTCTGAGAAAAATGAGGGGCTGTGCGTGGCCACAGAGTTCTTTGTTTCAAGCTTCCAATAAAGGATAAAGTGGGATTTAGAGCCCCTGCAAGACAAAAGCCTAAAGAAAGCTCCTTTTCTTATGCCACAGAGCTATTCACTTGCCCCTTCGGTGCCTCACTTTTATCCACCCTCATACATTATGCAAAACATTAATCAAATCATGTGAACAACATGTTGTTTTTTAAATACTGTGAGCCATGCTCATGCTCAGCTCTCTGAATACATGCTGCATATTTCTGCACAGGTGTCTACACAGCCCTCCACTAAAATATAATACACTGTAGTTTGACATATTGCGATATATATTTGTTGTTTTTTAGTTCTTAGTAAATTTGTATTTGGTGTAAATACTTGTTTTTATTCTTTTTTTTAATGCTAAATAGTTTCTTAAAAATACTTTCTTTTTTTATCGTTACATTTTACTCTACACTTACAACTCATTTTCTTAGATCCACCATGCTTTAATAAACCTGATTCTGATTCACTAGGAAGCCGTGCTACGACACTGGGCAAATCCCACAATGTAATTCTGAAAAGCTAGAATACTAATGTATAAATCTGATTCAAAAGTGAAATAATCTCCTTAAAAAGGCAGCATTAATATCATATTTTATATCGTAATGGTCAAAATGCACTGCAAAAGCACTTTTTGAACAATATTGATTTTCCCTAACAAAACATTATGGGAACTGGCAGATCGCAGCGTCTTTACAACACATGCTCACAATAGGCATCATCATCTCACCATCTGACAGACAAATCTAATAATCAGCTCTAATAGAGTGTCAGGTTTCTTCAGCCTCCCCCCCTGCCCTGTAGCACATTAGGGCTCATTATGTTCCCATTATACACCTGGTGACCTCTGACCTCGTCCGCACTGTGCCACGCTAATCATCTCCCCGGGGACGGGAGCATACGGACCATACTCCGACAGCTTCGGACAGCGAGTACATGATGCTCTACGGGGGTCAAACGCCTCCATACACATCCGTTCTGTCCATTGAGAGCCACAAATTAGGAAAGTGTAACGCCGAAGTGGGAAAAGTAATCCAATCTAGTACTTATTAAGTATTAATACCAAAGTGAAGGAATACTCTGCTACAAGTAAATGTCCAAAAAAACTGAAACACTCAAGTAAATTACAAGTACCGGAACATTTAACTTAAGCAAAGTACTGGAGTAAATCTACTTAGTTACTTTACACCACTTAGTGTGACGCAGAGGCTTTTTTCCCAAACAGTAAAGTGGAATGAATCTGGGAAGAATGAATGAATCATCAGGGTAACTTGATCTCACATGTATTCAATAGCTCTACACAATGACCAGAACACCATCATTTATTGTTGCTATAGTACGTTCACTGATGATGTCATTATCACGTCAAATCGTACCCTGAGGAGTTAAGAAACTGACGCCTCGTAAACATATCCTATTAAAATAAGTATGCGTTTCGTCAAGACTGCTACTACTGCTGTAACTCACAACAAGCACTCTGCCATCTGGGTGTGAAAGGCGGGAGTATATTATCATTGTAACACATTACAATTACAATATTATTGTAAATATTCTTCTCTTTTTTGCACTATTTTTTTTATCTTATTTGCACCATTTATGTGGAGTTGTTGGAGGAGCACGCGACATAAGATTTTCATTGCCAACATATACGCTGTATCTGCTGTGGCATATGACAAATAAAACCTTGAAACCTTGAAACCTTGAAATTACCGAGCAGCCTTTCCATTTCCAAATAAGCTCATATCTTGAACTGTTAAATAGCCTTAATGTGAACCTTATAGACTTAAATATTTAGGTTAAACCTCAGGCTAATTCCATGCAGCGGAGAAGATTGCACTAAAGTCTACTTTATTCCACATGTGTATGGTATTTCTTCAGGGTCTGTTGCCTAATTAGTGATTATTATGCACCCAGTGACCCAATTTTTAATTACTTCAAATGAACTTGTTTTCAGACATCTAGCATCTGAGCTCAGACTAAAGCTCCTAAAATAGTGATATGCCTTCATTAAAAGGATATTATGCTGTAAAATCACTAACTACTGTATAATAAGAACACTGAGGATATCTTGGCAAGGTCATTCAGCAGTCAGCAGCGTATACAGCAGCTTGGAATGTCTGAGGGAGGTATATCGTAGAAGATCTTAACAAAATATTCAAGACATTTGAAAAAAAGAAATTGTGTTTAAATACGACAAACACAATGGGGATAAATAGGATTTTAACCATGTCACAGAGACGTACCCTTAGTTTGAAAGCAATACAAGTAAAAGTAAAATAAAGTAACTGAGAACTTAGCATGCAGTTTCCCAGCTAGGCTAACAAGTGATCATAATACAGACAGTAGGTGTAGTACCGTGAGGTGTGCCAAAGGAGTTCAACAGGCACATAGAAGCAGTGGTGTTGTAACTGTACATTTACTCAAGTACTGTCGTTTGAGTAGAAATGTTGAAGTACTTGTACTTTACGCGAGTATCTCCATTTTCTTCTACCTTTTACTGGAACCCCACTACAATTCAGAGGTGAATCATGTACTTTTACTTCGCTGCACTTATTTAATCCCTTTAGTTACTTTAGATCTGGATTAATGATGGTAAATATAATCAGCCCTTAAATCTGACTTTAGTTCACCTGGAGTAAATGCAGCAGTATACAAAGCCATTAAAACTACTTTAATTATATTTTGATGTTAATATTTCTGAACTTCTACTTAAGTGAGATTTTGCAGGACTTTTACTTGTTACACAGTATTCCTATACTCTGGTACTTTTACTTAAATACTAAGCTCGGAGTACTCCGATTCAACCTCTGCATAGAACCAATGGTAAGCTTATAACTTTGCAACAAACAACAATTTAATTTTTTTTTTTAAACATAAAGCTAGAAGTGACGTTCAGGTTAAAATAGCTAACTAGCTAACATAATTTGAATTTCTCTCGGCCTCAGAACGTAATTCAAGTCAGCAGAGTCCCAACGCAGAGCCCGTCACGTACAGTGAATTTAGTAGAAGGCAAGCCATGTAAACACTGATATTTAAGAGAGAATACAAATAATGGCATTAAAGAAGAGACTACTAACCTCGAAGATAAACGTCCCCACGAGTGTCTGTTACGGGGTTAAATAGTCCGACAGTCCGGTGAAGTGCACGCTGCGAGAGGAAACTGCGGAGTGAACACACCGAGCTTCTGTCGTCTCTCCCCGCGGCTGCCGCCTCCCTCTGGGTCATTTGCATGTGAACAGACCCGCCGACAGACTCCGTCAGTACGGTCAACACGGAGGAAGAAGACACAGCACAGATCCAATTCAACTTTCTCCTCCAATCTAATGAGTTCCGGTCCAAAATGACATGCTCTCCGCCCCCTCCCTTTGACCCTTGGCCGCATACCGAGTTACTCTTTCCCTCATTCTCCAGCGGTCTACTGTAGTTTGGCAGCCATTAGACAGGTGAAACAAGCTCAATGGAGAGGCGGGAGAAGTAATCTAATACTTGAGTAAAAGTAAAGTACCAGAGTGTAGGAATACTACAAGTAAAAGCACTTTCACTTAAGTAAAAGCACAATCCAAACCTACTTAAAGTACCAAAAGTAAAAGTAGTCATTATGCAGATAAGTCCATTCTAGAATAATATGATATGGTTTGATCATAATTATTGATCATTAAAGTGTTCTCAGAGCTGGTAAAGGTGCAGCTAGTTTGAATGGCTTTGTATACTGCAAGGTAGCTGCTGAATTTACTCCAGGTAAACTAAAGTCTGATTTAAGGGCTGATTATATTGACCATCATTAATCCACATCTGTAAAGTAACTAAATGGATTAAATAAATATAGTGGAGTAAAAGTAAAGCCAAAAAATATTTTATTTATTACCTAAACTAGTCCTCTTCCATTGAACACCACAGACTCCAAATGTTAGAGTTTTAGTGCGAAGTTTGAAAACAGCTCATGTCTTTAAAACTGCTGCCTTAAGTTTAAACATATACATCCCATTTAAAAAGTGTTGTCTCTGCCAAAGCTCGGATAACCCCCAGTGACCTCATGACATCATAAGGGATATTTTCTCGGGGGTGTTCAAAGCTCCTCCAGACAGAAGTACTTCCTGATCAGTAAACTGATATGGATGTGTAAAATCATTGAATTGATGATATTACAGGCTACATCCTGTGATTTCAATCTTCTCATTTGTTTGTGCGTCTTATTTGGTGATAAATATGACTCATGCACAGTGTAGTTATGGCAATGAAAAGCTCCTGCAACAATGCAACATATTATATACAGGACATAAAACAAAATACAAAAATAAAACAAAATAGTGCAAAATGAAACAGCAGGATAAATTAGAATGAAATAGTGCAGGTTATTTTGCAAGACCAGTCTACAAGTAGTGCAGATGAAATCATCTATACATGTCAGAAAAATAAATAAACACAATAAGAAATGTGATGCAGAGAATGCTGAAAGTGACCAACAAATGCAGGATTCTATGTACATGTAAACAGAATAAAATATACAACATCAGAATGTAAGGTTAAAGATTGTACAGTGAAATACAATTAAATAGTGTTTGATCCAGTGATTAATATTAAGATAACATATTAAATACATTGTAAGATGCAACCATATAAATATTTTTGGTTTATGGAGGCACTTTACAGAGCTCAGGTGTTTAATAGACTGGTGGCCTGTGGGATGAAACTGTCTCTGAGTCTGGTGGATTTAGTCCTGATGCTGCGGTACCGCCTGCCAGACGGCAGCAGACTGAACAGTTTGCTGCTGGGGTGATGGGGGTCTTTGATAATTGTTTTTATTCTTATTGCAGAGCCATCATAAGATCTCATCCTGTTGCTCTCCAGATTTTACATCAGCATCTCTATTGGGTTGTATCATGCCAATCTTTCCTTAGAGTTTTAAGTGTGTTAACAAAAAGGAGGCAGACATAAAGCACACTGATAAGTCCTTTGGAACAGCCGCCTATTTCTGTTTCAAACACAGCAAAAAGATGGCATAAAACAAAACGGAGGAGGAGGAGGAGGAGGAGGAGGAGGAGGAGGAGGAGGAGGAGGAGAGGAGAGGAGTTCATGTTGAGAGGCAGAATGTCTGTGTGACTTTGTGAGCAAAGACCACTGAAACCTGATCAGTGTATTTCAACCTGGAGCTGGGACATAAAGCCTGCAGTGATTTGTCAACTGATGTCAGGCTTCAGTTCCAGTCTCTCACCCTGCTGAGGGAGATGTGCCTTTCTGACCCTCTTCACCAGCTCTGACCTTTGATGTTCTGCAGAGCTGAAAGCACCAAAGACGTTTTCCATTCTCTCATCTCAGGTTTCAGAGCAGGAATCTGATCCTTCATTACCTCATCACCTTCTGCTCTAAGTCTTTGGTTTTGCCGGAGGAAACATTTGCATTGTTTATTTCAGAAGAATAAATATCTTTTAGGAGATAACTTCTCTAGAAGTTGATACAAGATCTATCTATCTATACTGTTGGTCATCGGCAGTCCCATACGTTTAGATAAAGCTTGAAACAGGAGGATGACAAGACTAACATGTCACCATTGTATATCAGCAGGCTTTACATGTTGACTCTATTTTTCATTGAACTCACACTATGTACTAATGCTCCATGGCCTCTCTTGTGAACTGGGCGTAACATGCACACTTTACACTTAACATTGTACATTTATATCACATTTTATTTAATATTCCATTTCATTGCACTATTTGTACATCTGTATAGTTCTTATTTTTATTTCTAATTATTTGTTATGCATCATATTGTATTTTGCTGCTGCAACGAAAACATTTCCCAGTTTGTGATGAATGAAGTATTTCTGATTTCTGATTTCTGATAGTGGCATTAGGAATTATGCACACTAAAAATGAAGCCTGACATAAATAACTAATTGTTATCATTTGTTTTTTCCTATTGGTAAGCAATTTTCAAATGTTTTTTTTGTGTGTGCAGTGCAAAAATCTCATTTAAAATATAAAGTAAAGATTCCTAAAATGTATGTGTTTGTAGAGTGTAATACCAAGAACATTTTGTATGATTTAAATATGCTGCCAAGTTATAAATGAAATAAAAGCGGAGTAAAAGTGGTTGAAAAAGTAGTTCCTGGATCAGTTGTATGTTGGTGTCTGCTTGGCAGTTTGGCTCCTCAGTTTGCCTGGGGCCCGTCATGCCGGCATGAAAGGTTCCATAAATCTGACAGAGCTGTATTTTATCTTTAAGCAGCAGAACGTAGAGTTGTAGTGGAGAAGTGTGGGGAAATGAAGACAGCAGATAAACAAGCTAATACTGCAGCTAAACGAAAGATACTTATTTATGTTGCAATCATGAAAAACAAAGGCATCACAGTATTCACAAATTTGTTGGATTTTGTCAAAGAGAAGTTGGACAACTACAGTACATAGTGCCATCATGTGGTGAGATACAGAATATGTTTTCAACATTTTTGAGGGCCACATACAGGAAACATATGAAGGGCTGGGCCCCTCACTAGAGGAGAGGTATATTGCCTCATAAGTTAAGTTATAAGTTAGCAAAATCAATCAAATGCAGGTAAATTATTCTTGATACTTGAATAGGCATTAAGAAAAAAGCGCCTACATCACAGCTCTCCATAGGGTTCATTTATTTTGTTGGCAGCTCATCCCTTAAAACAGAAGCCTCAGATTGATTATAATAAGGGGATATATGAAGGGTATATTTTAAGCTTGTTGTGTAAATAAGTTATTGGGATTTTTTTATCAACTAAGATTTGTTTAAAAATGTTTTCAACTTTAATTGACTGAATTTATTTGAATTAACACATGATTACTGTGTAATATATTTGTAAACACATATTTAAGAAGTACAATATAAGACAAGCACAAGTTTCATGTGTGGGCCATATTCCATTATGCTTTTAGAATTTGCAAGTGGAGTAAAGTAACTAAGTACATTTACTCAAGTACTGTACTTAAGTACAATTTTGAGGTACTTGTACTTTACTTGATTATGTCAATGTTTTGATACTGTGTACTTCTAGTCCACTACAATTCAGAGATAAATAGTGTGCTTTTACCCCAGTACATGTATGTAATCCCTTCAGTTACTTTACAGATCTGGATTAATGATGGTAAATATAATCAGCCCTTAAATCAGACTTTAGTTCACCTGGAGTAAATCCAGCAGCTACCCTGCAGTATACAAAGCCATTCAAACTAGCTGCACCTTTACCAGCTCTGAGAACACTTTAATGATCAATCATTATAAAACATATCAGAGATATTATTCTGAAATGGACCAATCAAACAATGACTACTTTTACTGTCGATACTTTAAGTACATTTAGATGAGAGTACATTCTACTTTCACTGGAGGAACATTTTGAATGCAGGACTTTTACTGTAGCAGAGTATTCCTACACTCTGGTACTTTTACTCAAGTACAAGATCTGAGTACTTCTACATTTACTCAAGTACAAGATCTGAGTACATCTACTTTTACTCAAGTACAAGATCTGGGTAATTTTTCCACCTCTGGAATTTGCTGCAGGCCAATTAAAAACTGACCACCGGCTGGAGTTGTTCCCCGGGCCGTATTTTGGACACCCTTGAAATAGACAGATTCTGTTACACTTTAATACTATAAAATATAGGAATATTGCATGGTAGAACTTTTATCTGCTCATGCCTACTGAAAACCTTTTCACTGACAGACACACTGTTGGTTTTTATTGCATCACTCTGCATCCTCTCCTCACCAGTATTTTTAGCACATATACAGTAAGTAGGTACTTGATGGAGAGTGACAGGTTTTTTTCCCCATTATGCATCACACATCAACACACTATACTCACAGGCTGTCTGTGTATTCTTACAGAAATGTAAATGTGCAGTCACCCGTGGCATTTCACCTTAAGATCTTTCTAGTCGATGCCAGGCAAATGCTGTTTATGTGTAAATGATTGTTTATTAAAAGGGGTTCTTTTTAAACAATATTCTGCGTCTGTACTGTACATTAACCATTTCAAAAGGTTCATGAGTAAGTCAGCCTTGTGTTGCCTATAACGCTTGAATGCGTGAAAACATGAATATGTAAATCACAGAGATCAGGTGACTCTCAGTTCTTCTACTGACAGTGAATTGGTGACCATCAGACTTTTTGTTATACTTTTTCCATCCCAGTCATTGAATTTTGATGTGTGAACCTCAGTTCTGTCCCTCTGTGGTTTATCTATAAAATGATTCATAAAAAATGGATAATATCGTTTTGGCAAGTTTCCGCACATGACGATTTTTGAACTCTCATGGTAGTAGAAGTACTGAAGGTAAACCAGCAGATGTCAGCAGAATGTCTCATAGCATTTAAAACTCTGCAAAGCATTAGGCTGAGAGTGTATAATCAAACAGTCTGATGTATTAGTCAATCCTACCACCTGTCAGTCACATATTTCATGCCATGTGTTTGGCTTTCACTGATGGTTGTATATTTAGACATACAGTACAGTAGCTGACCTCCTGCCTATCTGCTATCACTCATGGATGAGTAACAACGTTTTAAAATAAAATAAATAAGGTTGCACTTGTGTAACCATATGTGTCCCACATACACAGTACTCAGATCTTGTACTTGAGTAAATCAGTTTTTTCTTCTCAATCACTTATTCAATCATTTGTATATCGTTTTCAGGGGCGGGGGCTTATCGTGGTTGGTTGTTGCTAATGCCGTACAACCCACAAATGATGTCAAAGATGAACTTTTATCTCGCTTTTTGTTATACCCCCATACCTGCCTCCCCTGCATTATTGCCAAACTGTGACAAATACTGCATCGTTTCACTGCTTGTACATGTAAAGTCAGGACGTTGAGTATCCAGAGGAATGGTACTTTGGCACAATTCCAAACCGAACCCTACACACTCCGTTTGTGCGTTTGTGTGGAGGGTCCGACTCAAGTGGGGAATGTGAGGGGGTTATCAAGCCCTCCATCAGACCCCGACATCACCTGCTGCACATACCTGTCATTAAAGACTCAGGCTCATGATGAAGTCATGATGAATACTCAGGCTCATGATGAAGACTCAGGCTCATGGTGAAGACATGATGAAGACATAGTGAAGACTCAGGCTCATGGTGAAGACATAGTGAAGACTCATGCTCATGGTGAAGACATAGTGAAGACTCATGCTCATGGTGAAGACATGATGAAGACATGGTGAAGACTCAGGCTCATGGTGAAGACATGGTGAAGACTCAGGCTCATGGTGAAGACATGGTGAAGACATGATGAAGACTCAGACTCATGGTGAAGACATGGTCAAGACTCAGGCTCATGGTGAAGACATGATGAAAACTCAGGCTCATGGTGAAGACATGATGAAGACTCAGGCTCATGATGACCACGTGATGAAGACTCTGGCTCATAATGAACACATGATGAAGACTACTGTCCAAGGAAGCCGTGACAAGAGCACTTTTGCATCACTCTTGCAGTAGGATATTAATAAATATGACCTCTGGAAATCAAAATGGTTTTATTCTTCTAATGAGACCTGAAAGCTGTCTGCTGCAGTTCCTCACAGTGCCTGGAGAGGGCATTCACACCCTGCAGTCTCTGAGTTCTGATGATCAGTCTGCACACAACAACATCAGCTGCAGTGTGTACAATCCCTTTATAAACCTAAAGGGAAAAACGGTTTAGTAATAATTCATGGTATTTATTTTTTATTTATTTACCGTTTTCCAAGTGCTCAAAGTGCTTTACATTACATTATACAACGTGTTACTTATTAGACATGTAATACATTCCATACTGTGGACATCAGAACCCACAGGAGTCATTTGAGGTGAAGTGTCTTGCCCAGGGACACAGCGACATGCTCACTGCAGTTGCGGTCAATGCAGTAGCGCTCATATTGCCGAACTTCTAAGAGAATTCTCATAATTATTTGGTTTTCTCACAAATTCCCCTAAAGGTTAAGACTGGATCCTGTTAAAGATAAAAGATATTCAGCGTTTGAAGAGGCTATGGGCAAGTAGTCCTGTGTTTTCAGACACAAATTGCAAGCTACTTTTGAAGTATGGCTTACACTTTATCAAACAGATGTTCATTACTTTAATAATGTTTAAAATCAGAATCAAATAGGTTTACACATACGAGGAATTTGCTTTGGTATAAGTGGTGCATAGAGAGACAAAGAAAGAAGAATACTTAACCAAAATAATAAATAACAAAAAGACTTGCAACAAATGAAAAATAAAGACAATATTTACAGAAATTATAGTATGTAAGAAAATGAGTCTGGTAAAATGTATTAAAATGACAACATGTCTTTATATAATAGAAACGCCTTTGCATGATCCGAAGAACACTGAAAATCTGAATTGGTGGAGAACAATCAGAAATCTGTTGGAAGCCTTGTTTCGTTCAATTATTGCAGACTAGTGGATAATTAACTAAATATTGTTGAAATCCACCAAGGCCATTTCCAAATGTGAAAAATCATATGTGAATCCACCCCATGATGTCCTCATTGACCCACTTTAGCCTCTTCCACCAATGCAGTGCTTTTACTTTTTACTAAGGGATACCTGTAAAAAAGTTGAATACGAGCTGACCTCAACATATATTGTTATTATTAAAGTATTCTTATTCAATCAGTGTGGAGTGACATGATTAATGACATAATGACAGAAATCAACCAATTGTACAAGCATGATGAGGCCAAGTAGAGAAATTCATTAACAGCAAATCTACTGAGCAAGCACAAAACTAAATCAAGCTGTGATCATTCTGCCTGTCCATTTGAGAGCATGCTGGGATGCTCTCAAGTGCAAGTGAGGACAGAATTGGGAGAATAATCAAAGATCTGTAGACTCAAATAGAAGGAACTGTCTCACTAGATTTCCGCAACAGTACGGCTTGATTTGATTAGTGTCTTTAAATGTTCAGTTCTGGCAGTCGGTACCACTCGCATACCAACTCCAGCTGAGAGCAGAGGAAAATCTGGGACTCCCATAACTGAAGTGTCTTTCTGTTAAGTAATGAGAGGCTTCTTTCCAGTGTGATCCTCCTTCATTTGTCTCACAGACTGTGAAAAAGCTCTGACACGAACAGCTGGAGACGAGCGTTCTTTTGAAGCATGCTAGCCAAAGTTAGCGTCCTGTCATGTTCCCTTTAGAGTAATTCTCTTTGTATTTGCAGGATGTTTAAGGAAATAATCAGATTAATTTTTTTTATATATAACTGTGAGACGAGAAGTTTAATATCAATCTTATTTCTGTGTTGAGTGCAGAGCTGCAGCCAGGATGTTTTAGCTTAGTTAGCATAGCATTACAACTGGAGCCATGGGGTAACTGCTAACAGCTAAACCCTTACCCAACTCGGCTCAGTCCTAAACTCAAAATGTGCAACTACCACTAAAACTAAAAAATAAGTCATTTAGAAATCATATTTTGTTTGTTCATTTCTACCTAGCTACGAAAACCTGCAACACGCTGGCCAAAGCCCGGGACCAGGTTGATTCAGTGAGCCCAGCTCAATGTGACCCAAGCACAATGTGAGCCTGTTGCTGTGGTCCTGCCTGACGCTCACCTACTACTTCTTTGATGGCACCCAGTTTTGACATCCACCTGGATCCGTCTTCATCTTCTTCTTATAAATAGACACATAATTTTCCCCAAGCATTTGGACTACCTATGTTGTAAATGTAATATCTTTTTGATTTAAACACAACATCTATTGCACATCTGTCCGTCCTGGGAGAGGGATCCTCCTCTGTCGCTCTCCCCGAGGTTTCTTCCATTCCCCCCGTTAACTGTAGACATTCTTTGGGAGCTTCCCCATGTCCGATGTGACGGTCCAAGGACAGAGGGTGTCATATTCGTATGCATATTCTGTACAAACTGTAAACCCCGATGAGACAAATGTAAAATGTGTGATTTTGGGCTATATGAATAAACTTTGATTGATTGATTACTACCTCACTTTGAAGACATGACTGCTGAAATTTAGTGATAAGAACTTCCAGCATGTACAGAAACTCCCTCTTCCAAACAGAAAATGATTGTGTGCAGATTAAACAAATGAGATTGTAATGTTCTAATAAATTCTCTTGAAGTATTTAAGTGGTGAATTATCAACACCGCTGCATTTCCCCTCTTTTCAGCCGAGCCATTAAGCTTCTGTCGGCTCATTGTTTTGGTTCTGCTTAACTATTCAGTTCTATTCACCCTATCATCAGTCGTGTTTCCATCAGCAGCAGCTTTCAGTACAAAGCTCTGAAAAACCACCAATAGGCCTACCCTGCCTGCTCAGCACCCTCAGCAGACTGACGAGTTAATCTGAACCAGGACACGATTTCCTTTATTCGTCCCACAGAGGGGACATTTACAATGTAACAGCAAAATTAAGAAAACACTATTAGATAAAGGGCATGCACATACTATTTAAAATAAACATTGAAAGTTATTACAATTTACAAAGTACACATTTGGGTAGAAAAGAAGCAGCAGCAGTAGCCTATCTATAAAATAAATTAAGTGTAACATGTAGAAGGTAGCCAGTAATAATGATCATTTTAACAAGGTACATATTGCACATAAGTTTTATTGCACAACAGAGGTGTCTTAGTCTTTGTTTGCTTTAAGTTTAGTTCTTACATTATTGCACATTTATGTTTTTACACAATAACGGTGTCTTAGTCTGTTGTTGTGTGTGTGCGTGGGTCTACCAGGGTTAATTTACAGTCTGACCGCTGCAGGAAGGAAGGACCTGTGCGATCTGGATAAACGGCGAGGTCCGAGCTAAACTTAAAGCACGGGCCAGCGCGCACGGGCCAGCGCGCACAGTGGCGGTGATTTGGATGAGTACAGGAATTCCAGGTATGCAATCCGGAGAGCTATTAGCAGTGCGAAAAAGACAATACAGGGACAAGGTGGAGTCTAACTACAAGGGCTCCAACGCCAGAAGCATGTGGTCTGGACTAAAAACAATAACAGACTACAAAAGGACAACGAGTGGTGTTGAGGAAGTGTCTGCATCTCTCCCAGATGAACTGAACACATTTTATGCACGCTTTGAGAGGCCCCCGGCTGTGGAGGCACAGAAGGCCCAGGATCCATGCTCACTGGTTTTAACCAGTGCAGATGTGTGTAGATCTCTGAAAAGGATCAACACACACAGGGCTCCTGGACCTGATGGCATCCCTGGCCGCGCTCTCAAGGTGTGTGCAGTTCAGCTGGCAGATGTGTTCACAGACATTTTCAATAGGTCACTGCTCCAGTCTGTAGTCCCCACATGGTTTAACGAGTCCATCATTGTCCCTGTCCCTAAAAAGACAAAACCCATCTGCCTCAATGACTACCGCCCAGTTGCACTCACTTCCATCATCATGAAGTGCTTTGAGCGGTTAGTCAAACCTTTCATCACCTCCTCCCTCCCTGACTCACTGGACCCCCTGCAGTTTGCCTACAGGGCAAACAGGTCCACGGATGATGCCATCTCCCTCACCCTCCACACTGCCCTCTCCCACCTGGACCGGAGGAACACTTATGTGAGAATGCTGTTCATTGACTACAGTTCAGCATTCAACACCATTGTGCCCTCCAAGCTCATCATTAAGCTCAGGGACCTCGGGCTCCACAGCGCCCTCTGTGACTGGATCCTGAGCTTCCTGACGGGCAGATCCCAGGCAGTGCGGATGGGGAACATCACATCCTCCACCTTGACCCTCAACACCGGAGCCCCTCGGGGTTGTGTGCTTAGCCCTCTCCTCTACTCCCTGTTCACGCACGACTTCGTGGCCACACACAGCTGCAACACCATCAACAAGTTTGCTGACGACACGACCGTCATCGGCCTGATCACAGACGGCGACGAGACGGCGTACAGAGAGGAGGTCAGAGCCCTGACATCTTGGTGCCAGGACAACAACCTCCATCTCAACGTCAGCAAAACAAAGGAGCTGATTGTGGACTACAGGAAGAGGCAGAGAGAGGCACACACACCCATCACCATCAACAGGACTCCTGTGGAGAGAGTCAGTAGCTTCAGGTTCCTCGGGGTAAACATCAGTGAGGACCTGACATGGACACATCACACCAGGGTCATATCCAAGACGGCTCGACAGCGGCTCTTCTTCCTCCGCAGGCTGCGGAAGTTCAACATGCACTCCAGGATACTCTGCAACTTCTATAGGTGCACCATCGAGAGTATCCTGACTGGCTGCATCACCACCTGGTATGGCAGTTGCACCGCACTCAACCGTAAGACTCTACAGAGGGTGATGAAAACTGCTCAGCACATCACCAGGACGGAGCTGCCATCCATGGAGGACCTCTACACCCAGCGGTGTAGGAAGAAGGCCGGTAGGATATTAAAGGACCCCCATCACCCCAGCAACAATCTGTTCTGTCTGCTGCCGTCCCAACAGTGTAAAGTATTTAAATTACTGTACAGGCTATTTAAATACTTTCAATGTATTCCACATATGTTTATATTTTACATCCTCAAATCTTTATTGTTGTTATTGTAAATATTCTTCTCTCTTTTTGCACTATTTTATTTATCTTATTTGCACCATGTATGTTGAGTTGTTGGAGGACCATGGGATATAAGAGTTTCATTGCCAACATATACGTTGTATATGCTGTGATATGACAAATAAAACCTTGAAACCTTGAAACATATCTCTCCGTGAGACTACTTTTGTTTTTGGAAATGAAGCAAGGGTAATTATGAAAAAATGTTGCTTATAGTATGTATCATAGAAAGAGTATATACTGTGCAGGTCATTGTTACTAGGACTAACTATTGTTACTAGCCTTATTTCACAGTTAACAATGAATTGAACAGATGGGATTTACAAGTAAAATAAGATGCTTTTGCAGAAGTCCAGCTGCTTTCATTGTTGCAGTGCTCAGGGAAACACTTCAGTCATATCAGCAGTGTAGGAGGAGAGAGAACAGACTCCTGTTGGCAAGCTGACAAGTAACTGATCGGTGTTCTCATCCTACGCATCACATTTCAGCTTAAGACAGCAATGTATGCATATTAATGAGCCTAAATACATAAAGCTGTTATTGTCACCATTGTTACTGTTATACTGGTACAGTAGACTTCTTAACTGACATTTTCCCTGTCTCAAAGCAACAATTATGAAAACCATGAAGCTGTCAAGAGTCATCCTCTTTCGCTCAACTTGACTTTCCTCCTGAGTATTAGCTTCAGGGCTTTAGAATTGTTTTATGTGTTAATGAACAGTGAGCAAAACAAATTTCTCAGAAAACCCTAATTCTGGGTCACTCTCAGTTCAAATATGATCCTTCTCCTGCATGTTGAAATCCAACAAAACTACCCAAAGCCATCGGCTTTACACAAACAGGGATTTGTAAACTATGTATATCATCTTTCTCTTTTTTAAGCTTTAGAAAGGAATGTGTGTAAATGTTTAATAATTTATCCCAGACACAACATAGAACAAGCCAGAGCAGACGTCATTTTAGCACAATAAGACCTCGGGGATCTGCCAGTGGGTATAAACCACAGCCAGACATATTACAGCATGAGTCAGTGTATTACCTAGAAGCAGCAGATGCATTCATAAACAACAGCAGTGTGGGATCAGTTGCTTTACTGCAGCACTGTGGTTTTTAAAGTAGTGGTAGCATAGGCAAATCTGACGTGATTTGTTTATTTGGGGATTAGATTTGCCCAGAGTGCTCTCTAAAATCTGGATTAAAGACGGATGTGCGTCACACAGGAAGGTTGTGTCTGATACATTATTCTTGGAAGTTATGAATGTTTTCAGTGAAGCTGCCTCTTAGCCATTGATGTCTTGAAAAAAAAGAGAGAGGGAACCAGACAGCAGTGTTGCCCGTGGTGGTCCGATCTTCAAAGCAAAAAATCAGGACTCATTTATATGTGTAAGAAGGTTTTTATTTATGAAATTTGCTGTGAAAGAATTACATTCTGAGCGTTTTCTGAAAATAAAGATAGAAGTGATGTTGGTTTGGAAGCTAACGGATGTGCAGGCGTGCTCGTCTTTCTTTTTTTGGTTTTGCATGGAGAAATCAAGTAATATGCTGTTATGAGAGTTTCATTCCAAAATGATATGCACCATTAAAATAAAGATATAAAAATCACAATAGCTGTGGCGAATGGTTGCTGCCATTAAGCAAATAGAATGATAGTTACTGAAAATGAATCGGGTCGACAACTTTGTTTAGACATTTCGCCCAATGTGACTTTTCACTTCTGACCGAGAGCTAGATGAAAGATCAATGCCACCGAATCTGTGGAAGAACTGTGGAGCTAGAGCTTAGAGGTGATTAAATTAGTTTAGCATAAAGACTGGGAGAAACCTATCCTGGTTCCCGCCTGTGAATCACCTCACATGTGTTAGTTTAATCCAAAAGGTCTGGTGCTGTCCTCCCTTATGTCTGCATGCTCCTGACTCATTGAAATGGGTAAAAAATATCTAAGTTACCTCCATATCAAACAGCAGTGGCATATTAACACAATATCAAGCTAAATAACGTTTGTCTTTTCCTAAGTTTCTTCCTACATCTCTGTTTGATAGAAATACAATAAGATCAAACATGGTAAGTAATGCGCTTTAGAGTTGTTGATGGCTTCTAGCCTTTATGCTAAGCTAAGCTAATGATATGAGTTTAAAACACATCTTCTCATCTAACTCTCAGTAAAGTGAAAACTCCCAACATGTCGAACCATATCTTTAAGAAAGTGATATTTTTGAAGGTAAAATCTGCCTTTGAAATACTGAAATTGCAGAACATCACTGCATTGCTAGCCTAGCAATAGCTTCAAGCTTACTATTTCCCCACATGATTAAACCCCAAAATAAGTATGCAGTCAATATGCAGTCTCAACTATGCAAGTACTCAAACAAACACATTAAAAAAACAAGATTACAGCCATTAAACCATGTTGATGTATAAAAAATGTTAATTTAAGGCGCTTCAAGTTGGTTACATCACTGTTAAAGCTTTCCCTGTTTTTTTTTTTAAGTCATTCCGAAGAAATATACATACGGTTTTCCACATCTGTAGCATGCATGCAAACCCTGATTCCTGCATCTTTGCAAACTTCAGGTATAATAGCACATGGATCTAATGCTGCACTGACTTAAATAAATAAATAAATAAATATCAAATTAAAGAAAACAAGCAGACCAACAAGCTGTAAATGCATAAATACATAAGATTCTCAGCAACAGTTGTGTGGTGCTTTAAAACTCCTGCTGTAGCAACATCCTGCGAAGTCCTGGCTTTATGGGATTGTTCAGTCTGGAAATGCCAACAGTAGTCCATGTTTCACACAGTGCAGTCGCATTACTGTCACTTTCATTGAAATGTGATCACTGTAGTAGGAGCGTGGTATTTAGCTCACTCACTGCCTCATTAGCCATCTGCTCTCGTCACATTTAGTGGTGTGACTCAGTCAGATCCAGAGGTTACAGAGGCAAAGCAGACAAATTATCTGCTCTTATTATTTTTGACAGTTTCATCATGAACATCTTCAGATAGGAGAGTGGTATTTGAAGTCTGGACGGGGGCTGGTTCTACAAAGATTTGACTGGCTCAGATCAAACAGTCTAACTTCAAAAATTCTTCAGTTGTGCAAATCTCTCCTAATAATCTCAACGGTCGGTGCGAATGGCCTTTATTCCCACCGACACATGACATTTCAAAACACAGCAAGTTTTCTCAGGAGTCAATGGAGACTTGACCAGAGATTTTGGCGCTTTACTATAGTTTTTGTTGGCCTACAAACACATATTTGCTAATATTGCTCAGGACCTGCTGTGGGTGTACAAATCAAATTGGACAATGTTTATAGGATGACAAAATGTGCTTGTTTGTGCTTTTAAGCTTGCTTTAAAGTTCATCTTTAGCCTTGTCCTAGACCTTTACTTATCAAACAATTCTCCAATGTATTTAACAAATGAAATACATAGATCTGGTGACTTTATCATACCAGATATTTTCCCCCCATTGAAGGAACAATTACTCACCCTGACTTCTGTTGCCAGATTAAGAATAAGGACCTCAAATATATAAAATCATGACCAGTGACATAAAGGCAGCCGGAAATGGTAGCCCAAGAGGGTGCTATGTACGCAGCTGTACAGAAATAACATCCCTTAAATCAGCTTGTTTAAAACATCATGATATTTGATGGGCAGCTCTAAAGCAGCCCACGGGAGGTGGAGCATTACCAGTTGGATCTGGTGGGGCTCACCTCTCCACACAGCGTCGGCTCTGGAACCTTACTTCTTGATAGGGGTTGGACTCTATACTTCTCCGGAGTTGCCCAAGGTGTGAGGCGCCGAGCGGGTGTGGGGATACTCACAAGCCCCCGGTTGAGTGCCG
This sequence comes from Eleginops maclovinus, assembly GCF_036324505.1. NCBI lineage: Eukaryota > Metazoa > Chordata > Actinopteri > Perciformes > Eleginopidae > Eleginops > Eleginops maclovinus. The sequence continues at coordinate 19,393,710 of NC_086363.1, read as the reverse complement.
CTGTGTTGGAGTTTACACCAGTGGACGAGAGGGTCGCCTCCCTACACCTGCGGGTCATGGGGGGGGAAAACTCTTGACTGTTGTGTGTGCTTATGCACCAAACAGCAGTTCAGAGTATTCGGCCTTCTTGGAGACCCTGAAAAGAGTCCTGTATGGGGCTCCCAAAGGGGACTCCTTAGTCTTGCTGGGAGACTTCAACGCACACGTGGGCAATGATGGAGACACTTGGAGGGGCGTGATTGGGAGGAGCGGCCCCCACGATCTGAACTGGAGTGGTGGTTTGTTACTGGACTTCTGTGCTAGTCATGGATTGGCCATAACAAACACCATGTTCGAACATAAGGATGCTCATAAGTGTACGTGGGTACTCCTGACGCAGTTGCAAGGTATCGACAGGCCCGAAGGGCAGCATCCTCAGCCGTGGCCGAGGCAAAGCAGCGGGTGTGGGCGAAGTTCGGAGAAGCCATGGAGAAGGACTTTCAGTCGGCACCAAAGTTGTTCTGGAAAACCGTCCGACACCTCAGGAGGGGGAAGCAGGGAACCATCCAAGCTGTGTACAGTAAGGATGGGACGCTGTTGAACTCAACTGATAGGGTGTTAGGGCGGTGGAAGGAGCACTTTGAGGAACTCCTGAACCCGACAACTCCGCCCTCTATGTTAGAGGCGGAGCTGGAGTATGAAGGGTGATCAACTCCGATTTCACGGGGGGAAGTCACTGTGGTAGTTAAACAGCTCCACAGTGGCAAAGCCCCGGGGTGGATGAGATCCGCCCAGAAATGCTGAAGGCTCTTGGTGTTGACACGTCTCATCAACATTGCGTGGAAGTCGGAAACAGTACCGAAGGAGTGGCAGACCGGGGTGGTGGTTCCTCTTTTTAAAAAGGGGGATCAGAGGGTGTGTGCCAATTACAGAGGCATCACATTACTCAGCCTCCCCAGGAAAGTTTACTCTAAGGTGCTGGAAAGGAGGGTCCAGTCGATTGTCGAACCTCAGTTTGAAGAGGAACAATGCGGATTTCGTCCTGGTTGTGGAACGACAGACCAGCTTTTTAGTCTCGCAAGGTTCCTGGAGGGGGCCTGGGAGTATGCTCATCCGGTGTACATGTGTTTTGTATATTTGGATAAGGCGTATGACCGGGTTCACAGGGAGATACTGCGGGAGTATGGGGGGAGGGGGTCTCTACTCAGGGCCATCCAATCTCTGTACTCCCAAAGCGAGAGCTGTGTCTGGGTCCTCGGTAGCACGTCGGACCGATTTGTGGTGAGGGTTGGCCTCTGCCAGGGCTGCGCTTTGTCACCAATCTTGTTTGTGATATTCATGGACAGGATTTTGAGGTGTAGTCGTGGGGGAGGGGGTCTGAAGTTTGGTGGGCTAAGGGATTATATCTCTTCGCTGGCCTGGGAGCGCCTTAGAATTCCCCAATCAGAACTGGTTGATGTGGCCAGGGAAAGAGAAGTTTGGGGCTCTCTGCTGGAGCTGTTACCTCCGCGACCCTGACGGATAAGCGGGAGAAGATGGATGGATAGATGGAGCTCTAAAGATCAATAGAAACCATAATAAATTGAAGCAGACTTTCCTGCTTAAATCCACATGATGTGATGTACAGTTCACATTGCACGGTTTTACAGTCCTGCTGACGTTTTTCTGTTTAACAACTAACAACGATTTCTTATTTATTTTGAAGTACTTTACCATAATCATAACCACGGCAAAAAGTAATGCAACATTTGCATTGATTTATTTTCGTAAAACTTTCATTAGACTGGTTAAGGTGGCAACTTGTGCAACCAGCCCCACAAGGTATAATTGGTGTAAAAATGAGTTGGGCCAGGTCAGCGTTGATCTAAGAGTTGGAGATATTCACACCCAGAAGTCTCTGATATTCTCAAGCCTCACTGCCAAACTAGTTCATCCATCTGAACACGCAGAATGGAAACAACTGAATCTGTCTTCTAAAGTCAACGCTAGCATTCGGAGTGGTTTCTTTCACTGCGTCAGTTTAGGGTTAAATGCAGACATTCAGCAGTACACACACCAGTAGATCAGGTTAAATAGGATGTATGCGCCGGGGAAGATCATGCGAGAGTAGGTATCGATGGCGTGGGTGTTCTGAATAATCCGGAAGCCCTTCTTCTTCTTGGTCTCTGTGGGCTCGTTGTCCAGTGAGAGATGCACCACTATTCGCTCTGGTTTTTCCGACGCATCATCAGGCGCCATGGAGCCCCGTGTGTACCCTGCCAGGCTGTTGGCGTCCGCCTCGCTGTAAGTTCCGTCCAGCATCATGGTCCTGCCGTGGGACATGCCACAGGTGCAGGGGAGGTTCTGAGACTGAGGAAAGGGGGGGAAAGAAGTTGATTAGGAATGTAGAAAATATCAATTTGACACGTTAAACTGTTCTGGAAAGGACTCTGTACCTGTTCCCTGGCTTTTTCTCTGAGCTTACGGTCTTTCCCGTCCCTCACCGTCGTAAGGTAGTTGACAGCAGCGTATTCAAGCACTGACAGGAAGACGAAGACGAAACTGACCCAGAGGTAAATGTCCACAGCTTTGATGTAGGACACCCTGGGCATGGAGGCGTTGACTCCAGTGATGATGGTGGACATGGTGAGCACCGTGGTTATACCTGAGGCACACAGAGCATACAACCTCATGAAGATTTGAAAAGCAAACCACAGACATTTCTTTGGACTGCTGTGGCTTTCCTGGCGTGGCTAAAGAACCCCTAGGCCTTTTTCTGGCACAACCTAAAGTTCTCGGATAAGCAGAGCAAACACTAAAAACTGTGGAAACAAACAGATAGGAGGAGGAGGTTCCCAGACAAAGAATAGAAATCAGGTATTAGCTCTCTCTATAAACATTCTCCATATGAATGTAGAATCGGAAGATAAAAGGACAAGATTTTGGTATTGGAAGCATTCTGGTGTCCGTTTGTAATATCTTTGTAGTCCAAGTAGTATTGAAGAATAATCAAAGGGGTTTGGTTGCAGTAAGGTGAGCGGTCAGAGCAGAATAGGCGGTCATGCGTCAGCTATCATGATGATGATTTAGCTTTTGTAGAAAGTGACCATAAACAAAGCCCCGGGGGTGGATGAGATCCACCATGAAATGTTGAAGGCTCTGGGTGTTGAGGGACTGTCATGGTTGACACGTCTCATCAACATTGCGTGGAAGTCGGAAACAGTACCGAAGGAGTGGCAGACCGGGGTGGTGGTTCCCCTTTTAAAAAAGGGGGATCAGAAGGTGTGTGCCAATTACAGAGGCATCACATTACTCAGCCTCCCCGGGAAAGTTTACTCTAAGGTGCTGGAAAGGAGGGTCCGGTCGATTGTCGAACCTCAGATTGAGGAGGAACAATGCGGATTTCGTCCTGGTCGTGGAACGACGGACCAGCTTTTTACTCTCGCAAGGATCCTGGAGGGGGCCTGGAAGTATGCTCATCCGGTCTACATGTGCTTTGTGGATTTGGAGAAGGCATATGACCGGGTTCCCAGGGAGATACTGTGGGAGGTGCTGCGGGAGTATGGGGTGAGGGGGTCTCTACTCAGGGCCATCCAATCTCTGTACTCCCAAAGCGAGAGCTGTGTCCGGGTCCTCGGCAGCACGTCGGACTGATTTCCAGTGAGGGTTGGCCTCCGCCAGGGCTGCGCTTTGTCACCAATCCTGTTTGTGATACTCATGGACAGGATTTCTAGGCGTAGTCGTCGGGGAGGGGGTCTGCAGTTCGGTGGACTAAGGATTGCACCACTGCTTTTTGCAGATGATGTGGTCCTAATGGCTTCATCGGTCTGTGACCTTCAGCACTCACTGGATCGGTTCGCAGCCGAGTGTGAAGGGGCTGGGATGAGGATCAGCACCTCCAAATCTGAGGCCATGGTTCTCAGAAGGAAACCGATGGACTGTCCACTCCAGGTAGAGAATGAAGCCTTACCCCAAGTGAAAGAGTTCAAGTATCTCGGGGTCTTGTTCTCGGGTGAGGGAACAATGGAGTGTGAGATGGGCCGGAAAATCGGAGCAGCGGGAGCGGTACTGCAGTCGCTTTACCGCACCGTTGTGACGAAAAGAGAGCTGAGCCAGAAGGCAAAGCTCTCTGTCTACCGGGTCATCTTTGTTCCTACCCTCACCTATGGTCATGAAGGATGGGTCATGACCGAAAGAACGAGATCGCGGATACAAGCGGCCGAAATGGGATTTCTCCGCAGGGTGGCTGGCATCTCCCTTAGGGATAAGGTGAGAAGTTCAGTCATCAGGGAGGGACTCGGAGTAGAACCGCTGCTCCTTCGCGTTGAAAGGAGCCAGTTGAGGTGGTTCGGGCACCTAGTGAGGATGCCACCTGGGCGCCTCCCTAGGGAGGTGTTCCAGGCACGTCCAGCTGGGAAGAGACCGAGGGGTAGACCTAGGACCAGGTGGAGGGATTATATCTCTTCGCTGGCCTGGGAGCATCTTGGAATTCCCCAGTCAGAACTGGTTGATGTGGCCAGGGAAAGAGAAGTTTGGGGCTCTCTGCTGGAGCTGTTACCTTGGCGACTCTGACGGATAAGTGGGAGAAGATGGATGGATGGAGGGACCATAAACAAAGTAAAACTATTTGGTCGGATATCTATTCTATGTCGATTGCATATCCGCTAGCTAGGATTTATCGTCGTCATATCGATAGCCAATGAGTTTTGAGATTGTGTACACACATTCACAGCTCAATCATGTTTGTGTCTGGCTGCTGATTGGTCGACTGCACATGCTGCTGCTCTCCTCCGCTCAGTGAACCCAGTCAGCCAAGACACATGAGAGCACACTTATTTACAATTATGAATTATGAGTGCCAAAAACAAGCTAGGTGTTTCACAAAAAGGTCTCCGAGGGGTTATGCAGTGCTCGAATTACGTGGGAGCCAGAGGGAGCCGAGCTCCCATAGAGTGATGACTGGCTCCCATGAAAGCAACAAAGTCACATTTTTGAGGGGGTCTCTCATATCTGAAGGTGTCTGCCATATATTGCATTGTAATTTAATCGTAAACAACACTCATTATCCATCCCTTTGCGGTCTCCAACCTTTAAAGACGTTACATTAAAATAGGCTAATACCGGACGTGCTTATACGCTCAAGAGCGCAGCATACTGCACTTCACCACCACACCACTAGGCTACGTGAGCAAACTGGATAAGATCGATTTGACAGCACTCGCAAGTCCGAAGAAGTCACATAAAAATGTGCTTTTGAGGTAAAGACCAACAACACATCTTAAATTTAAATGTAATTGCCAGTTATGCCGCCGAAAAAAAGGCAACCTGCACCGAATTCATATTCGGCCCTGACCAGTTTCGGTTTTACCACTAAAAAAACAAAAATAGTTGCAGATTTAGAATCAGAAAATGGCCTAGCAACAGCTAGTTCTAGCCAGGCGCCTAACTCTACTGAGCCAGAGGACGTTGTGGCTACAACCAGTCATCATGATGTTTTAGCTGGGACACTTACCAATGACGATGAGGACGTTGAGGAGGAATTGGACGGAGAAGAGGCTGCGGAGACGGGGTCGGGGTCGGGGTCCGGGACCGATATGGAACTGAAGCCCCTGCGCCACCTGCCTCAGAACTGGGGGCTCACACAGTGGCGATCGTGGAAGGAGAGAAATCCATGGTTGTGTACAAGTGAGAGTGGCCTTGGGTGCGCTCCCTGCCAGGCAGCAAAAACTCTCTTGCTCCATGAAAAAAAGACTGGGGTGCACCTTTCGGATGCATGGGTTAATGGGACCGTCAGTAGCTCATTGCAAAAGCAATTACGTAAGAAGATTTACCTGCACCGGGACAGCCTTGCTCATAAAAGAGCAGTGGAGATAGCAGAATTAAAACAAAAAGATGTTCTGCCCACCAAAGTTGTAGAGCTGAGTTTGGCTGCCATCGACGTTACATCAAGCTCATTTAGGGCGGCGTACACTATAGCCAAAGAGAGATTGCCATACACCAAAATGACGCCGATCATGACAGTTAATGAGCTTAATGGTGCAACAGTGGGCCCTGCACACAGCTCCGATCACTCCTGTGCTGCTATTGTGAAACATATAGCAGATGAAATGAAAAGAAGACTTGTTTCCCATGTCTTGAAACTCGACTCACGTATCAGCATAACGTTGGATGAAAGCACTGTGCATGGACGCTCCTATATGATTATCTACATGAGGTGCGATGTAACAGGTAATGGAGACGTAGAGAACGTGTTTTTGGACATTGTTGAGTTGGAAAAAGGAGATGCAGGATCTCTTTACAATGCGTTAAAAGACAGTCTTCAAAATGTGGGGATAGAGGCAGAATTTCTTAAGAGGAACTTCATCAGCATAGCCACAGACGGAGCCGCTGTCCTTACCGGTAGGCATACAGGACTCATTGAAAGACTTAAACAAGACTTCCATCGACTGCAGGATGTACATTGCCTGGCACACCGATTAGAACTAGCTGTTAATGATTCTTTGAAGGCTGTGGCTGGGTGCAACCATTTTGACATTTTTATTTCAAAGCTTCATAGTCTGTATCACCAATCCACCAAAAACGCACGGGAGCTTGAAAATGCTGCTAGGGAACTAAACATGCAGATTTTAAAAATAGGCAAAGTCTTCACAATCAGGTGGGTGGCAAGCAGTTTCCGGACAGTTAAAGCTGTGGTGAAAGATTTTCCTGTTTTGGCACAGCACTTTACAATGGCCAGCGAAGATGCCTCACGCAACGGTGTGGAGAGGGCGAAGTATGGTGGCCTACTCAAGCATCTGACATCTACTGGCTTCCTCTCCGATTTGGCAGTGATGAAAGATGTGCTTCGTGAACTGCAGGGGCTCTCATTGAGGCTACAGAGAAGGGACACGTCTCTGGTGGATGGCAGCAGACAAATCCATCAAACCATCGAGATACTGTCTGCTATGAAAGAAGATGCCGGTAAAACGGAATCCAAGATTCGCGCAGGCATAGCAAGTGGTCGGTTCAAAGGCGTTGTGCTTAGGGAAACGCAGCCTAAGATTAATAAACCCCAGTTTTATCAGTCCATCCTTGATAATCTCAGATCACGTCTTCCTGACAGTGAACTTATTGCCATGCTCAAGCCTCTAGATCAGCACTTTTGGCCTGCAGAGAGGTCAGACCTAATGCTATTTGGAGAGCGCGAAGTGGGGAGATTCGCAAAACTCCTCTGTGAATCTTCTACCGAGGCTATCGAGGAATTCCGAGATTGGAAGCTTCAAGGTTCTCAGGGGAATACTCTTAAGAAACTTATCGTCGCATGCCGCACTATACTCCCGACCTCAGCAGAGTGTGAGAGGGGTTTCTCGGCTTGCAATGACACAGACGATAAAACTAGGAACGGACTGCGTGCAGCGAGCCTCACTGCCCTGCTATTCATTGACTTGAATGGACCTCCTACTGAGAAATTCAACCCCGTGCCGTTTGTCCACTCATGGATTAAGAGTGGCCACCGGACATCAGCATCATGGATTCCTGGGCGCAGGCCCCAGCCAGCTGAGAGCAGGGCAGTTTGGTCTCTTTTGTCTCCGTAAAGCCCAACAAACATGATCAGAGCATCGAACTGAATTGTTACATGATGGGTGAGTTTTGTCTATATATGCGTTCATTGGGTTACATTATTTGACAAGTCCTGAGAATGTCATGTTTGCTGTTGAACTTGTGCTTTCTTCTATGTTGTTTGACAAAGCCATAGGCTACATAATGCATAACAGTTCACAGTCTAGCCTGTCCCTAAACTGAAATTCAAAAGAATATGTTTAATCTATTTCCGTAAAGCCCAACACGGTCAAACATGATCAGAGCATCGAACTGAATTGTTAGGCCTACATGATGCGAGTGTTTTGTCTATATATGCGTTCATTGGGTTACATGATTTGACAAGTGCTGAGAATGTCTGTTGAAGTTGCGCTTTCTTCTATGTTGTTTGACAAAGCCAATATAGGCTACATAATGCATAAGTTCACAGTCTAGCTAAACTGAAATTCAAAAGAATATGTTTAATCTATGTATTTGTATGTATTGCGATATTGGAATGAAATATGGACAATCAATAATATGTTTAAATTAAATGGAACCGATTTCTGTAAAACAAACCCCAAAAAATCTGTCTGTTGTGTTGTGCGTGTGTTACGTGTGTAAGTTGTGTCTACCGTGCGCAAAAGCGCCATTCGCACCTATTCGCGGCTATTTAATTGACATGTTAGGTTATGGGGGGGGGGGGCGGGGAGTCCAACTTGTTTTTATAAAATAGAGAGACCCCCTTGAAGACAAAAACATAATTCGAGCACTGGGGTTATGAAAATAACCGAGTTGAGTAAAAAGTAATTAAGGTTGTCAACATGTATTTATTTTAATTATTTAACCTTAATTTAGCCAGAAATGTCCCATGGACACAAACAATCTTCTTATCCAGAGGGGCTACAACAGCAGAATAAGCAGTTTTACATCTAAACTATTTCACATACCAACTAATTCATAAAAGATAGTAAAATAGTAAAATAGGAGATATATGCCAAACCACACTCATCCTGAGTCAAGGATCATGTCAAACCGCACCATATTTCCCTTTAAGGCGGTTTGTAAAAGACCTGTAATTGTATTGAAAGGGGGTAGTACTTCTAAGGTAATGATGTCTTGCAGCTCAGTCCATGCCCAGGGTGCAGAAAAAGAGAAAGCATTCCTACCCAGCTCTGAGCGCACCCTGGGGACATTTATAAGAATCTGATTAGTAGAAGTACTGCTGGTGTGAAAGGATTAGCACGCTCAGGCTTTAACTCCACTTAGAACCATAAATTGTTGAATTACATTCCTATATAAGCACGGATTGGGCACGTAAAAAATTTTGTTAATGCTTCCTGTCTTTGTGCTAATCTAGGCTCACCACGTCTTGACTCCAGCTCCATACTACGGGGACGTGAGAATCATATTGATCTTCTAAAATCAGGATGGTAGGAGTTGAGGTACATTTCCCAGGATGTTGAACTTTTCTTTCACAGTTTGATTCCCTCGGCAGTTCTACTGTGCAAACTGGTCCATGTTCTCAGGTCACCACGATGTGGTGTGGACACAAATCAAATATGAACGGGAAATAGGGTCCTTGTGTTGCATATCGTCTCACCTAATGAGACCCTGGCAGGGACAGCCCTACGGTCGATCCAGAAGGACACCCAGGACAGCATGACCATCAGAGTGGCAGGGAAGTAGGTCTGCAGCAGGAAGAAGAAGATGTGGCGGCGCAGGGTGAAGTTGATGTACAGACGGTTGTACCAGCCTGGAGGAGAGAAGATATGTAATAAAAAGTACCGTCAGAGGTCAGAACAAAAAGGGTTTGATAAAATTCCTCAATAAACACAGAGCCAGAAGTGAGAGTCCTTATCCGCACAGGATGATAGAACTGTGTTTGAGTATATTAAACCAAACTTAACAAAATAACATCGTAATAGAAAAATATATCTGTATTTATGACAGCAGGGCACAGCACATAAAGTAGCAAATGGCAAAACAAAAACCTGAGGGGAGTAAAAGAAAAATAAAGAAATATCCCAATGGTGTATTTTTTTAGTTACAAAACCATTTCTCAGCTCTCCTGGGCACAGTGCACATCCCACTGGAAAGCTCAGGCAAAGCCAAAGAGTCAATTTCAGTGCCTTTACATAAAGCTTCTCCAGTCTTAGCTCGGGGGACAACTTTTATTAAATGTACTTATATAATAAATATGTGTTACAATTTCGACCCTTAGTAGCACTGTGTTTTACCACAGTAACTGACGGGGTGAGTAACTAAAGACGCTGCAGAATACAAATGTGATAATGTGTTTAAAACGACACTTAACTCAGCTAGGGTGGGGATAGGTTTTTTAATTTGAAATTTGAAATTTGAACATATGACATATATTTAATCAGTCTTTGTTCAAATACAACAGGATATGCGCAATAATTGTCCTATCGCAATTCTCTTTAAGATAGTGTTCCTTTTCACAGCACTCATTTTGACAGTAATGATGGCTCCATATTCTATATTCTAGTCTAAGTGTCCTAGAGTGACACAGGACCAGGATCCTGAAACTCTGGCCTCTAAATGAAATATATGTTTCCTTATTGATATTATTTACACCTGGCTTTTCCAATTTTCTGTCAAACCCTGAAAACGTTTATTTATTGTTTTCCTTGCTCACTCAAAACTGAGAAAACGGGCATATTGAGCTAAACATATAAGCATCTCAGAAGTGAAAAGGGGACACAACTGGGATTCAAAACCATAGTGGGAAATATTCTGGTAAAGTAAGTTTGCTGCATTTTACACTAAAGTTAAAGTATCATAAATATATCTGAAAAATATCTGATATATTATATAATATATCACTTTATGGCTTCTTTGATTTCCTTTGCTATTTCTATTATTTTCTTTTTAAAACACTCAATTAAAAAAAGTGTTTCAGTTTCTTTCTGTTTTTTCTAAGCCAAAAATCCGGAACATTGGCAATGGGATTTCAAAACTATACTAAAGGATTTAGAACAACCGAATATTCAAAATAGTGCCATTCAATCACAGTGGAGGGAAAGGGAAGCACACCACTTCAGATCTCTGCTCTAGAAGACCATCTGACTCAGAGACAGGGAGGAGTGCAAGCAGATTTAAGATCTTCAAGTCAAGATGTAGCAATGTCATCACGAAAAGTTTGAAATGTGCACCATATATTAAAATATTTGGTAAAATGGTGACAAAAACATTATATTATTCTATATCAAATACAATACAAATAAATATAATTTAAACATATTCTGCACAATGCAATAAAACGCTGATGATAAGTATTAGATGCAATGACAGGTTGCACATGACAGCAAGGGATATTAAATAAGAGAGAGCTGAGGGGCCCTACTAATTTCCCCTGTGTTGACCAACTTAGTTAGTTTTTCAGAATATGCACCAAGTAAGCGTAAATTTACCTGAAATATTAGTGGTATTTAAAGTAGATTTTGACTAGGGGCCCCTTGACTACGCACGACTACCGACATACAATGAAAGTCCTTTCTATTTCCATTTATATTAACCAATTACTCAGATAACTCCATACCAAAGTCTTCATTTTTGGCCCCTGGGTAAACCAGCCGCAAATAAAACTCAGCGGTATGTGGGCAGTGTACCTGTGCTGCTGTAGAAAGCCAGTCTGGAAGTCGTGTGGAACTTCTGGATGAGGAACTGAGACAGAGAGATCCTGTCGTCGGTGCTCAGAGACTCATCGCCGCTTTTCCAGTACAGCATCAGGTCTTCATCTGTGTAAGCATCTGAAGGACAGAGAGCAGGAGGGTAAGTGTGGCCTGTATCGGTAATAACTACCCTTGACATTTAAAAAATGAATATGCAGACAAGTTTGGCCTTGTGGATGTACTGTTTACCAGTGCAGCCATTTGTCTTTTTTTTCTGTTAGTGTACATGATCCTTTTGAACCCTTTCAGACAGTTCTGGTTCCAGACTTTTAACCCCCCGACACTCCAATTGCAATTAATGTAAAGAGAACATTTATTTAAAGTCTCTACTGGGACATGTCTCCATGCTTTAATGTTCAGAAAGCTCTTTATTTTTCTCATACTGCCTGTGCTGCAGAACCTCTTTTCACCCTCTGTCTGAAACCAGAGCCCAGTCTGTTCTGATTGGTCAGCTGGCAGGCTCTGTTGTGATTGGTAAACTGCTTAGTGATGTCCCGCCCTTTAGCCTATCACACAGCATATGTTGGAGAGCTAGCCAATAGATGTGCAATTGTTAAATAGTGATGTCATTATGTTACAGAAATGAACAAAGGAGTTCAATCAAGGCGTTTCACGCCGGGGAGAGAAACTCCCTCTGTAGGGAACACAGGGATTTTACTCTTTGCAGACCATTTACATACACTTAAACATATATAACACACTACAGGAAAAGGGAAAAGGGAAACCCCAGAAAGTACAATAGGGTAACTTTATTACAAAATTATTTTACTGCTAGAATTAGTTGTATTTCTTTTCAAAAGATATCACAATTTTACATTTTTCTGGATGCGTTTGGCCACCATAGTTGTTTCATAATAGTCTGACATCAACATGCTGATGTAGATGATGTTGATTACATCCATGTTGGGCGCCTCCTTCCTCCTGATAAACAGCAGTACAGCAGTTAAACAGTAATGGATAAGAATTCAGTGATTTTACTCAATGTGCTGCTGATTGCACATATTCTTTGGGCCTTTAATAATTACTGGCACTTTATTTCCCGCAGCAGTGGGAGTGGAGCATGTATGAGTGCTTACAGCTCTCCAGCTCCAGCGTGCATGTCTGCGAGTCCAAGGGGAAGCGACTGAAATCCATGTTGCACGCAGCAGTCACTGTTACCCTGGGGAAACAGGCAGAGTGTTAACATCACCAGCTCTGGGCCGGCTCCAACCAGGCTGCCAAGTGGCATTTAGTCAGTGTGAAACAACCCTGTGATGGCAGATATGAGCGAATGTGTGTGTGGGAGGTGGGGTCTTCCTGCTGGTGTCCTCACCTCAGGCTGTACAGGACGTGACCGTCAGGGAACACCCGCAGCATGATGTTGTCAGTGGTGGTGTCGTGGATGAAGGACCTCTTGGAGTGGACGAAGAACACATCAGGCACCCAGATCTTCTTCACCAGGCGCCCGTCAAAGGTCATGCTCTTGTTGGTGGTGCTGGGGAAGGCCAGCCTCTCGTCCTTCCAGTAGTGCCTCAGATACAGGGTCATGGTGAAGTCCTGAGGCAGCGGGGGAGGGGCCACACAAGCACAAACAGCCTCTGGATTAAGTCACACTACGAGGACTCACTTGCTTGCCGCCTCTGGTTTATGGAATTCCTCTGGGATTACAGTCCCTGTTATGGAATGATTATGACTAAACATACACGGGTAAGAGAAGTGCTGAACATATGTTATCTAAGCTTCCATTGGTCCTAGATTACCCTTGTCTTCTCGCCTCCTTCCCCTGTTGCTATGCAAGCCGGCGTGACCCTGTCTCTGCACTACTCACCCGCCCCGCCTCCCTCCTCACTCGGCTACAGAGATCATCCCCCATGCCACCGTCCTCATGGCATTACATAAGAGCAGATCAGTTTGGAATAATGGCTGCAGCCGCACATTGTACTCTTGGCACCCACCATACGGCACCTTTAATGTTGCGTAAGATGAGTTCAGGGGCATGTCTGGATGAGTAATCACTGTAATGTACTATAACTTCACTAATGAGATGTTTTAAAGGGTTAGGATGGAAGTGTTCTTGACCGCATGTATAACTGCCAGCAGATTAGCTGTATAAAACCACAATTTCATTATAACGTTGCTGAAAGCTGAATTTCATAATGCAAGAAATCATTTTGTCTCTAAGGAACGAAAAGTAAAAATTATTAGCTGATCAAGTCACAGCGGGCTACACTCTCACTGCTACACTCTCGTTCTGTTGGACCCTGCAGGTTTTCACCGCTTTGTTTGCTAGCCTTGCAAATGTATATAGGAATTGCTGTGTAGCTGTCTTTTTTTTATTATATTTGCGACACATTTTAAGTTAAGAAACTATAATTAATAACAATTTAATTTAGATATAAATAATTGCAATGCATCAGTCGTTTCACTAACTTCATGACTCTTCTTTGGGCTCGTGTCGTGCTTTATTTGAGCATCCATTATCTTATCACTACCAAAAAACACTGTTATATACACCAGCAAAACCCATAGTACAGACTGGTGGTATTTTCCCTTCTTGTCATCAAATACAATGCACAAAATCAAACCAACAATAAATAATTGATTAATGTCCTGTATATGAAAGCCGGATATATCTTCTTACTCAGTGTTTCATTGCAGAGACACTTCACTAAGCCTCACTGCTGCTCTCTGTGACATGTTCCTTTATAACCATGAACACACACTGAGTTTATTTTCACTCAATCGCTCACACGGTGCTGCTGTAGCTGAAAATAGTCTCCACAAACATTTCTAGGCTCTGTGTATGCAGCCTTAGCGCATGTATAAATAACTGAATCAACAACTTAACACATGCCTCACTAATGGAATAAGGGTTATCAGTAATGAACAGTGTTGGGAACGTTACTTTAAAAAAGTAATTGGTTATAGTTACTCACTACTTGTTCCAAAAAGTAACTGAGTTACTTAAGTTAGTTAAGTTTTTTATCCAGGCTATCCAATTTGTTTCTGCCACTCCCTTCCTCCTGATGGATTACGTTAAAAACTAGTAGTCAGCTCTTTTAGGTATACTACTGATTTAGCAAAACGTAAACAATTTCTTAATCTCTGCTTCAAACCATTGCATTACATTTGCAAATCCATTTCAATCCAGATGAAATCAAGTTTCTAGGGAGTCCTATCTCTTTGCTTTGAACCTGTTTCCCTCCCAATAAAGCAGCCAAGAGTGTTTTCTGCTTAACTGTTAAGCATCCTGCAGCTTTGTGATATGACATAATGTCATTAAGGGCAGTCGTCATCTGGAATCATTCATTTTTACCCCCACCCCATGTTCCAAAACAATTAAATACACACTGGGATTCAAATTAAATGTAATCCTTGGCTGTCCTTGGAAACGGGGGCTTACACAACATCAGGACGGCAGTTCAGATCCAATTTATGGTTCCAGCACAGAAGGTTGATTTAATTACATTAATCAACATTCAGTCTGGGTTTGAGGAAAATAAACAATTCCTACCATTGAGCTTTCATAATCTGATTCTGATTATCCAACTGAAAACAACATCTGAATGACTCAAAGTTCATCTGCCAGTACAAAGTAGAGAAGCCCTCTGATGCTCAGCACACAGAGAACCGCAGAGAACTTTAAATATAAAAATAACCTATATTCCGGCTCCGCTCTTCAATCACTAAGTTGGACTGAGAAGGGTGTTCTCACAGTCTTAGTCACTGTTGTGCTCGTGTGTCCATCCTCCTGCTGCTAATGGAGAATGTTCCTGCTCATTAGCCTCTGTGTCTGAGCGGAGCGGCTCTCCATGTGTTGGAGCAGTAGGAGCTTGATTGTTGAAGTCAGCAACTTCCTGCAACTACATGCTACCAGAGACATAATCCACTGGGATAGTAGCAGTAATAATGACATCATATTTTTACGTCCTGTATAATCTCCTTACTTTGAGCTTTCTGTTGGTCTTTGCTTCCAAGACAGAATGAGTAATTCTATAGTTTTACATCCAAACTGAATGTACAGCTCCGGAGGAAATTAAGAGACCACTCCACGTGTTTCTTAAATCTTTGTCTCTACATGTATGGCAACCATTCCAGTGTCTGTTGAATTCCAACACAGAGAAAAAATGCCAGTAGTTTATAGAATACGATAAAATAAATGAACTCAAAGACAAACCTATAAATAATAAAACAAGAGAAAATGATAATGCTGAAGTGGTCTCTTCATTTTTTCCGAGGCTGTAGATTTCAATAAATGACCAGTTTCTGCAGATCTCAGGTCTTCTACATTATTTGTAATCCATTTTTCCCATAATCTTACTGTGTGTCCCAAAAGGCGTTCAACACGTTTAAGCCACTTACCATGTCCACCTCTGATATGCTGTCCAAGCTCTCCACCTGGACATCCACTCCAACAGGGACAGCTGGACCTGCAGAGGAACGCCATACAGATTACAGTTCGCTGCACATAAGACACATTGACAAGTATAGGTCCATTTACCATTTATTCCATTTTGGAAGTAACTGGCCCATCACTGATTATTACACGACCCACTTCATTGTGAGCCAGGCTGCCCTAAGGAAGCTGAGGGATGTAGTAGAAAGACAGAGTCCACCGACTGCTGTTCATGTCTCATGTCACAGCAAAAGCCAGCCCTGACTCATCTGAAGCTCCTTTTGTTATGCAACATACGTACTAAGAAACATACTGATATGAACCAATTACCAAGATATTTTCCTAACTAACCATTTGTATAGGCTGCACTGCAGGCTGTGACCAGGATAGAGTCTCCTGTAGTGTGTTCTATAGGTTTTTGTGCATGTCAATGGTTTGCAAAGAGTAAAATCCCGTGTTTCCTCTAGAGGGAATTCCTCTCCCACACCCCCTCTGCCTAAAACACCTCCATAGGAGGTAGGTAACAAGCATGGAGGAAATCAACATCATCCACATCAGCATGTTGAATTCAGACTATTATAAAACAACTATGGCCAAAAGCATTCATAGTAATGAAAGATTGTGATATCTCTTGAAAACGCGCTCAGGAAAAACATCCTACATCCCTTCTCTCTTTAGGGTTTCATTAATTTTGTTGGCAGCTCATTCCTTCAAACAGAAGCCTCAGATTGCTGATAATAACAATAAACATATGAAGGTTAAATTTCAGCTTCTTATAGAAATAAGTCATTGGGCTCTTTTTTATCAACTAAGATTTGTTAGAAAATGTTTTACATTTTAAATGACTACATTTATTTTAAAATTGGGCTCATTAATATATTTGAGCATATACATTTGAGAAATACAATATAAGACAAGAAAAAGTTTAATTTGTGGGCCATATTGCATTACACTTAGAATTTGCAGAGGGCCGATTCAAAATGACCTGCGGGCCACATTTGGCCCCCAGGCCGTAGTTTGGGCACCCCTGTTTTAGTGCATGTAAATGGTCTGCAAAGGCTCAAATCCCTCCGTTTCCTCCAGAGGGAGTTTCTCTCCTGCCTGAAAGCCCTCCATTGGACTCATTTATTTACTTCTGCAACATAGTGACATCACAATGTAACCATTGCGCTTCTATTGGCAAGTTCTCCAACACATTGTACGTGATAGGCTAAGGTGCGGGACATCTCTAAGCGTTTGACCGATCACAACAGAGCCAGCTAACCAATCAGAGCAGACTGGGCTCTGGTTTCAGACAGAGGGTGAAAAGAGGTGCTGCAGCACAGTCAGAATGAGAACAATAAAGAGCTTTTGAACAATAAAGCACGGAGACATGTCAGAGAAGAGGCATTAAATAAAGAAAATATCATGGTTATACGTGGTTTCCATTACAGGTTGGCTCACTGCATCCCACTAGTGTAGGTAGTTTTGTGTCTGAACTGACACTCTGAGGAAGAACAGAAATGAAATGCAATCATGTCATTGGATTGGAGTAGAGAAATTCACACACACTTAAAATAACAAGATGGCATATACTGCTAAGCCATAACTGCAATGACTCCAATCATTTTTATTTACAAAATATTATTTGCAATAATCAGAACACAATATTCTCATAGCTGGATTTGTATCTGACTGAGAGGATTATTGCCCAGTTTGTGATTTACATTTAGATGGAAGAGTGTAATAGTAGCCTTCTCATCCACAGCCAAACAAATTCACACAGCCTTCTGTCCCTGGAGTATTAAAGGCACATTGACCGCTGTAATACTGTTAATCTGAGCAGCATGCGGGGGCCAGCCTTACGTAACCGGTGGCAAAGCTGCTACCTGGAATGAAGGATATCAACTCATGTCCGCTTCCAGCTGTCCTCCCTACTCTTACTCACACCATATGCCACATATCAAGTGCCAGATCCAGCAGGGCCTGAGCTCCTGACATGATGCCTCATGGAACAGCGGACACCTGCCGAGAGGAGAGACCAGCGGAGCGCAGGACACAGAGGAGGAATAAAAGATCTCTCCAGAGGAGGTGTGTAGCCAGAGAGGGCAAAAGTACACACAGCCTTCACTCAAGTAATACAGATACTTGTGTTTAGAAATACTCTGGTAAAAGAAGAGTACTGACTAAACTTCTTTACTCAAGTAAAAGTAAAGAAGTGTGGGCTTTGAGATGTACTATAGTACTTAATATTCCATTCATTGCACTATGTTATCTATTATATCCTGCTTTATATTCTGTTAACTTCAATAGTGTTTATTTGTCTGGCAGTTTAGGGATTATTTATCTTTATAGTCAACTGTATATATAACTTTTCTCTAATGCTGGTTTATTTCTATTTCTTCTTTGAGATGTTTATACTTTAGAATTGTGTATTTCTTCTTTGTAATTCTAATTATGTGCAATGCCTTGTATTGTTTTATGATGCTGCAACACAAACATGTCCCAGTTTGGGATTAATAAAGTACTTCTTATCTTATTTTAGTAAAAAGTAACCATAACTACCAACTATTTTAGAGTCAAGCTGGACCTCCCTTTATATTAATAGAACATTAAACACTTCTATTTCAAATTGTAATACTGTCATTGTCATACATACACCAATTTTGTATTGCATTAGGTGGAAAATGAATCATTATGATCACTGCCCTAGATTACAACTATAATAATGAGCCTGTTTTGAAAATGTAAGAAGTGGAAAGTATAGGTATTATGGTTAAAAATGTGAGAAATAAAAGAAAAAAGTGGTCAGAAAAATAAATTGTGGAGTAAAATACTGATACCAGAAAAATCGACTTAAGTACAGAAACAAAGTATTTGTACTTCACTGCTTCCCACCTCTGGATTTGTTGACAGTTTTCAGTGCCCCAAGAGTTGGCCGATTGAACCTGAAGAAGTGACGTTCATATGTTTAGGCTGGACACTCAGGCGCACATGAGTCGTCCTGCGTGTGGGTTCGCCGGAAGATTTCCATTTGCTATTTTGAGCTGACAGCATCAGTGAATTATTCCACGTCACTGATTATCAGATGAGACCCACGAATGCGTCATAGCCAAGCCCCACATCATCATTCCTTTTGACCCCACGCTACCCTCAGTAGCACTTCCTGTTTTCAAACGGGACATGAATTACACTGAAAAAACTGAAGCGTTGACTTTAATTAAATGTATGTCAACAGAGTTCACATAACTGTATTAGGTTAGTTAAAATCAATAGCAGTTTAAACTTAATACTATTGCTTTTAACTAACCCAATACATTTATGTTAATCTGTTGACATGATACATTTAATTAAAGTAAACGCTTCAGTTTTTTCAGAGCAAGAGTGCGTGAGCCAGTGTTCTCCCTCTGACCTCACAGAACCACAAACAGGAACACTGAGTATCATCTAATAAGTCCAAATGAAAACGTATGAACAGCCTGTTTATGGGCAACATGCAGAAAAACCATATTGATAGTTTCATAGTTCTGCTTTCCGGAGAGCCCACTAAAACCCGGCAGCTTCATTTAATAACACTCAGTCTTTAAAATGGAATTATCGCCAAAGTACAGACGCGTAAACAAAAGCACATAATCCATATGCATTCACAGCGTGCCATAAAAACAACAGGTGGGGGTTTATTAAGCTACTGCATATTTTATCAGGCTAATTATTTTAGTCACTGAGTATATAGACTTTCCTTTATCCCTGTGGATGAAAATTCATAATGTGTTTAATTAAGAAAGTTACAGTTGTAGGCTACATAATGATCATTAATCTAAGGAACGCAGGATGTCAGTGTTGGGGGTGGGGTGGGGGGGGACCATTCATTCTGATGGTTACCAGCAGATGTTCAGGAATATTAAGGTGTAAGCCTAAAATTAGGCAATGGGGGAATATTCCCCTCGTGGCGGCAGTTTCCTGAGTTTTTCATCCCTTTTTTACGACTCTGTGCTAATCGAATGAATATTATCTTTATGTGTTATGAGCATAAGGCGAAGAAAAGAAGAAATAAAGGGCCAGTTCCCCCAAGCAAGCAAGTATTCATCCATTTAACGCCTGGGGAAAAAGTGAGCTGCTTTAAATGTCTACCTTCACACTGAAGAAAGCACTTTATCATCATTTCACCATAATAAATAAGACATTCTGAAAGTTTGCAGAGTGGGAAATAATTTTTTGGTAATTAGAAAAAACGATTTATACAGAATATGTCATGGACTATAGGGTTCATGCTAGACTGGGTCACAGGGTGATGTCATACACATTGTCCCGGTCATTTCTGATAGAACTGGGATTGGCTTGGTGCTTGGATAAATCAGACAAGAAAAATGAAGCTGGTGTTATTAGGGGCCCTGGGCAGTTCAGCCATGCAGATACTCTTTGTGTCCACGTTTAAGATTTAAGATTTCTGCTTCTACACAGTGCAGGAGAATTAATTTTTTTGTTGCTGGTGCTCACAGAGCTCGACATTTCATATAGGTATATTTAATATGGGTTGATAAAATGGCCTTTGTGGGTCCGGGGGTGAGGCGCTGTCTGTGTCCTGGCCCCGGAATCCTTTGTTCCTTCATTTCCTCTCACCTTTACTATCCACTATCTAATAAAGGAATAAAATACCCTCAAAATATGATTTCGAAAACAACCTTAAAAAATGTTCAGTAGTTTTGGAAGAGATTAAAATATCAGTCAGAATGTGAAGTACGGAGCTCAGAGCTCTGAGAGACATGAAAGCTGAATCCTCTGCAGGATGTGAGCAAACGTCTGCAAGTAATAACTCTCCATCTTATCGACTTCCTCTGACTTTTAATTATTTTCTTGTAAAACACTGGATTTAAAAGTCTTTTGCTTTCACATTTAAATTGAACTAAAAAGGAAAAAGCACTCTTTAGTTGATCTGCTCACAAGGCATGTCTTCACCAAAGCTATAACCAGTGAGGAGGCTCACATGAAGATGATTAATATTCCACATATTGTTTATTTCATTTTTATATATATGATGATGAGTTGATGTTTTCATCAGTCAATCGACAGAAAAATAATCGGAAATGATTTTAATAATGGTTTCAATAATTGAGTTCCTTCTTATCTGGATTTTAGTCAAACAAAACAAGCCATTTGAAGTCCTCATTAGCATGTGAGTTGGGATGGTCATACAGACAACCTCTTGACATTTCATAGAACATATTATGTCTGTTAAGAACATAAGTTCTAACACCTGTTTGTCACTTTTACGATTCAAAGTCGTTGCAAACTTTATTTTGTTTCCGCCAGTTTCCTTAAAGGTCCCCTATTATCCAAAATGCACTTTTTGATGTCTTTTATCCATAAATATGTGCCCCTGGTGTATAAGGAGACTCACAAAGTGTCAGAAAATACAACCCTCTCTCTTTTCCTCCTTACCTATATCTCTAAAAATGGGGGTACAAACGTTCAAAATGTTGGCTGACTTTACATTGAACTCCTGGCAACGTCCCCCCCACCTGACACGTTCTAACCTTCCGTCCCCCATATACAGTAGTGAGCTGAATCCCCTCCTCAGCACCTGTGTGTCTGTGTGTTCAGCAGGATGTCTGCAGGAGGGACTTAGAGTTGTTGTTTATATAATACATAATGTCTCTGTTCTAGTGGTAAACCCTGAGAAGTGTTTCAGAAATAATGCTGGATGTGGTTTGGAACATCATATGGCGTTTAATCACGGCAGCGTTTAGCTGAGTTTCTCCCGGTAGAAAACTCTCTTCAGAGGAGAGATCATGATGCCCTAAAGGGGCGTGGCCAGCAGCAGCTCCAAAGGGGCGTGGCCAGCAGCAGCTAGTTCATTTAAAGCTACAGTCACAGAATCAGCACTTCAGGAACAGGGATGAAATAGAGGGGGATGAGGCATGCTACAATGGGGGATCTGTTTGTATTTTGAGCAAAACACTTCACATATGTATGCATTTTATAGATATGGTCCTACAATATATAGTTCAATTATAGTATAATAGGAGACCTTTAACATCGACATGCTAACTTGGCCACCAAACAGTAGAATGGGAAGGGTCTGCTAGCATTAGCCACCATAAGCTAGTGGTCACACTAGGCCCAGTGAGAGTGTAGCATCAAATTAAACTGAACAAGGGACCGTTTGGATGGTGAGCGATGTATCTTACTATGCAAGGGGAATAATTAGTTACAGCTTGTTTTTGAATGAGTGCTGCAGATAATTGAATATACCAGGGGAATATTTCAAAAGTGGATTAGTTTTACTTGACCTATTTAAATGATCTTGGTGTAGAATCATACATTTCTGACCATGTAGAAGCCAAATTCAGAGGAGTACTGGAGACCTCATGGTGTTCAGTGACAGCTAACTAATTCTGCTAGTATAGAAAACTAGTATAGTAATAGTGTTGTTAATCAGCCCAGATGCTTTCTAATAAGATTCATATATAAACATGTTGTGTTTAAAATGAGACAAAAAAGCTTCTGAAAAGTTTTGTAAATAGTACGTTTGGATTCCCCATAGTGAAAAACATGTAGTTCAATACCAAAATCCCCCAAATTGATCCAATGGTTTAAAATGATGTGGTAAAATACCTTGTGATCGGCTGGAAATGGCAGACATTTTGGAAAATTGTAGCCAGGCTTCTTTAAGTAATAGGCCACAGAGGGATGGACATGGACATTTCGGTGCTTGTCTCCACTTTTGATACATTTTACAGCTATCTGCAGCACCAAAAGGTGTAGGCTAGCTTTAAGGACACATGAACCTGTCCATCACCCTCCTAACAAACATCACAGCTGATGCTAAAACATGAAAATTAATCTTGGATATTTTTCCACTAGGCACACAGGAGGCTGCACTCCCCCCCTCCCTCCAAACTCTCCCCCCTGCCCCCATTGTACCTGGACTTTAACACCCCACACATAAACACACAAACCCACACATCCAGCGTTAATTTCGTATATATTGACTGTTGTGCCTTTATTTATGTCTCTTAATGTGTGCATATGTGCCTATGTTGATTATGTATGTGTAGAGAGAGAGAGAGACCACTTCAGCATTATTATTTTATCTTGTTTTATTATTTAAAGATATGTCTTTGAGTTAAATTATTATTTTATTTTTTTCTTGTATACTATAAACTATTGACCATTTTTTTTCTGTGTTGAAATTCAACAAAAACTGAAATGGCTGCCATAAAGATTTAAGAAAAATTTGGAGTGGTTTCTTAATTTTTTCTGGAGCAGTATAAATGTATATCTTTTTTTAATTTGTATTTTTTAATCCTCAGGATTGACTTGACTTGACTTTGCAGGGAGTCTAATTGGTTCATTTCCTCTGAGACGCTCTAGCCGGTGGAATTGTCCTTGTGTTGGGTAGAGATGGAGGGGGAGCAGCACCCTATCCATTCCACCTAATAAGGCTGGACTGCCCCTCTTTTCATGGATTAGCAACTGTAATCCACAGCTGGTTTACCCTGGCTCCATTAGACAGCATTACACAATACCAGGCTGGAGAGACATCCAAGCGAGAGGATGCATTTGGTTAAAACGAGGGGGAAACATGATGTCTCTTAAATGCAAATATGACTAAAGCATGACAGATCTATCCACCCCATCGGATGAGTTTTAAACCTGAGGCATGCACGAAGGAGGAGCTCCATAAATAGATGTTCCCAGGAAAATCACAACTAGATGTGATGACAAATATTCCATCTGCAGCTTCCTGTGTGTGTTTGGTTACTGGGGCAGTGCAGGAGCTTTAATTGGGATAACATTCAAAGCTCCACCTGCACACTGTTGATAATACACACCTCGCTCACTGCTGCTCTCTGAGGCACACTGTAGATTCTTAACAAAGCAATTAACATTTCTCTTTTCAATATCTTTGTTCTTCGGGATATGGAATCACAACAAAGCAGTTATTGTGTTTATTTTGTACAATACAATTCTCCAGACTCTGGATTTGTCTGATTGTGACCTGGGAATTCCCTCCGTCCCTACACTGACATCCCTTTTTGGCATGTAAAAGCATCTTTTTTGATAACGTTCCTGTAAGAGGCTTCCATTAGTAACACTGCAGTCGCTCCTTTTGAAGCCAGTAGGAAGCACAGCAGCTGCAAACACACTTTTTCTCCTCAGCCAAATGAACGCCTGGCAGTCTCACAGGCAGCAGCAGCTTACACCAGTCAGCTTTTGATGGTCTCAGAATAAGACCATCACATTCTTCTTCTGCTGTAAAAAGCTGCCTGTGTCGGCAAATAAAGGCTGCCAGACGCAGGACAAAAAGCGCTCCTCAGTGAGACCCGAACTCCCATCTGTGGCTGCTACTATCATCCCAACGGGGCGTGTAATTCACTGCGGGACGTTTCATTTAGCTCGCCACCTCCTCCTGTGCTGAAACAGGACCCGTTTAGGCTAAATACCAGTGAATGGGACATTTTGGTTCAACAAATAAGCTTCTTATTTTTAATTGCTTCCCCAAATCCCCGCAGCAGTACCATTCAAGGTGTAAAGCTAGGACACACACGACCCCCCCTGCTGACTTCTGCTGATGGATCATGGTCACTGCTGAAAGATATCAGAAGTGACAAATAATGGCTTCAAGTAGTTTTCTACTCCATCGCCTCTGCTCAGCCCTGTGTCACCATGTGTTTACAGTGCAGCAGAACCTGCCGCGGGTTTCTTGTTAGCTCAAGGCTGTCTCCACATCTCGCCTATTTCTGTTCTCTTTAGGTTTGGCAGTGGAACGGAAGACAAGAAGTGGGAAAAACAAACCTGCCTCTCCTTTTTTTCATCAGTTTTACATCAACATTCACTGCACACTCGGGTTCAACAAAGGGTGAAGCCAAATGAATCCTGTTGGTGTGTGCCATCAATCAGATCACTCACTTCACTGGAACTCCCTCTAGGATAATGTTTCAACGTGCACTGGACTCTGATGGAGAATTCAAACTAAACCCATTCATTTGGTTCAGAGAAGAGCTGGTTTGGGTGGTAACTATAGAAACATAAAGTATATCAGAAAGATGAGTCGGCGGCTTGGGCTCAGGGAGTGAATGGGCGTCTACCAATCAGAGGGTCAGTGGATCGATCTCCAGTCCCTGTGGTCAGCAAGTTGTTGGGCAATACTTAACCCCAGAATGCTTCCATGTCTAAGGTTTTGAAGAAGACAAATCCTGCTCACGTTCAGGTTCATATTAGTATTCTGTGACATGTCTCCATGCTTTAATGTTCAGAAAGCTCTTTATTTTTCTCATACTGTCTGTGCTGCAGCACCTCTTTTCACCCTCTGTTTGAAACCAAAGCCCAGTCTGCTCTGATTGGTTATCTGGCCCTACTCTGTTGTGATGCTCAACCTCTCATGTCCTGCCCCTTAGCCTATCATGCACAATATGTTGGATCTTTAGCAAACAGAACCATGATTGTTAGAAAGTGAGGTCACTATGTTACTGAAGTAATCACACAAGTCCAATGGTGGCGTTTCAAGCGGGGGGATTTTAGTCTTTGCAGACCATTTACATGCACACAAACCTACAGGGAAAACCCCCATCAAGCAGAATAGGGCGTCTTTAAAGTGTGTGTAAGTTGCTTTGGAAATAAGTGTCAGATAATATGTTATGGACCTGACATAAACACCTGACATAGCTGATGATAAAGCTTAACTTTGGTATTTAAGTAAAGAAAGGTTAACATTTACTTTTGGTCTCCAGGGTTAAAGGTCCTGTGTTTGTTTGACCCACCCCTCACCCTCCTACACATCCTGTCCTCTCTATGTAACATCACCCGGCTTCTTCCTTCACTCCCATCATAATAACCCAGGCAGTTCAGCACACAAGGCTGACACTGGAAGTGTTGGTGGAGCCTTTGACCCGGCTGCAGGGTTTGGGAGGCAGAACCTTTTGCTCATGGAGCTCAAGGAGCTTACCTGCAAATGCCGGCCTCATGGTGAAGTCATGTTCGTCTATGCGCAGGAGATGGCTGGTCTTCAGCTTTCGGGATTTGGTTCCGTCAGCAACCTTCTTGGACAAGGGACTGGCAACAGGCAGGCAGACAGAGAGGAGAGGAGTCATTAGGGTTACTCATTCCAATAGTTCTCTAAACAAGAGGACATTGTTGGGGACTGTTTTCCGTGGCACATTCAAGTGCACATTTGGTGCTCTGTTAAGTATTTCTGGCAGCAGGACGGCGTGTGTGGGATTGAGTGAAGATAAGCCACAGAGTGTGTGTTCATGGTAATAAAGGAACATGACACGCAGTGCAACAGTGAACAACACTGATGTGTGTTTAATCATCTGGCACAGAAGAGGAGGAGATATCAGGCTTTCTAAGTAAGAGGCATTCATTTTTACTTTTGGTCTGCACATGGGATTTGTTTAAAAAAAGAACATCAGCAGGCTTTATACCAGGGCTGGGAGGAGTGTATCATGTAAGACAACAGAACAATGTAACCTTAGAAAATAAACCAAGATAATTACATTCAAAAACGATTTTATTGACAGGAAAACCTGCCTTTGCATATTCAGCCAGTGGCCCAACACTGAAACACATGAGCACATACTACACAATGAAATCTGAGCTGACAGAAAAAGCTCTGTTTTAGTTTAACACACACAGTTAAGCTCACACACAATGTTTTATGAATATATAAGTTCACCTGCTGAATTAAAAACTGAACCAATGAACCAAAGAAAACCATAAAGCAGATTCAGGCAAACAAAGTTACCATTCATATGGTTATTGATTTGTACTCCCTAAAAAATAAATACTGATGAGGTTGTAGTTCTCCTGTTAGCATTTGGTGATCCTGAAGGGGTCAGCATGTGTGCTGGACTGAAGTAGTGCTGAAACATTTAGTTGTTAAATTAATTACCAGAAAGATCATCTGCAAAATATCTGTGACTTCTTTTAGTCATTTAAATTATTTTCTAAGCAAAGCAGCCCAAATAAATCTGGTTCTAGCTTCTCAAAACTGATTTTGCTCTTATTCTGGGTCTTTTATGACAGTTAATGAAACATATTAGGGTTTTGGACTATTGGCTGAAAAAGAAATCCAATTTGAAGAGGTACATTTTGGTTCTATGGGTGAAAGACCACATTCAGATCGATAATTGGAGAAAATAATAGATTAACCAACGATGGAGGTTTGCAGTCCTAATAATATTCAGGACCCATTAAAAAAATGGAATAAAGCCCTGCAGGTAATACTACAGTATGCTAGACATAACAATCCAAGTTTTGCACGTATTATGAATTCATGCAGGCTACATGATAATAAATCTGCCTGCTGCTGAGGGATGTTTGATCCTGTTTGAAATGACAGAAGTGTGACAGTCAGGGGGAAATCGCAGCCACACAACAGGCTCAAAGAGAATATCCCTCCACTGTCCAGTCTCTCTGTTCGGAGTCCCTGAAGGCAGAAGTAATTAAAAAAAAATCACCTGAAAAAAAATTACAAAATGCTGGATCTGAGGGAAGGCTCCAACTGTGTCGTGATTATGAACCTGCTCAGTGGAGGGTTGTTTTTACGCACCGTTCGATTCCGAAAAAAAGACTCGTATTTGGATTTATTCCAATGTATATGTTCTCGTTTTAAAGCGCAAAGATAAAGCTGTTTCCCACAACCTCACTGAGGAGGGAATTCGGCTGAAAAAGGAACCGCGCCATGCGCACAAATGTTGACATTCTGGATGGAAACTAAGTGAAGGTAAAATCCACAAAGCTGCTGCATCATCTGTATCTGAACTGTCTCTGTGCTGTCAAACTAGAAGTGATTCTCCTGCCGGCCCCATGCTGTTCCCGAAGGGCAGATTTAAATTAGAGAATGAAATAAAGCATGTTCAGTACTCACGTGCCGGGCTTGTGATTCTCCGCCGGCGCGGACCAGCGCTTTCTCCGACTCCTGTGTTTCCTGCACTCCCCGAGCAGGATCAGACATACAACTATGAAGAGAATCCTGGCGTAGCACGGCATGGTGGATTTCAAAAGTCCCGCAGCGAGTTGGTGAGTGACGCCTTCGGTTCACGTGTAGGAAGCTCTGTGCACGGTACCATCTTCGTGTCAGGGGCAGGAGGAGAGAGTGCGGGTCGGAGGACGGAGGCGAAGCAGTGCGCTGGCTGCTGCGCGGAGGGGGGGGGGGGGGGGGGGGGGGGGGGGGGGGGGGGAGAGAGAGAGAGACGGGATGGGGAAGTTTGATGCACGCTCTGATTGGTCTTTGGCTCAGACGCACGCAGCATCAGCACCATGGATGCTTCTCTCATATTTCATAAAAACAATTTCATATTATTGTTGAACTAAAATGCTTTGAAAAGTTTAAATATTTAATATCACGTACAAAATTGTCTTGTTTGTGAAGTTCTGAACAGCCAACAGTTACATCAGGATGTGTTTCTCTTTCTTCTGATTGCAGTGTATGACAGTGTGAAGACATCCTCTTACACTGACGTCACACTTCCACATCTCGCGTCTCCTCTCTTCACTCCAAAAGCTTGCAGTCATAGAAAAGTTTTCGTAACAGAGTGAAAGTAATTTCTATCAGACTCAGTTTACTTATGTCTTTACATGGATTTTCTTACCATGGGCGGTTCTACGGGAGGGCCAACAGGGGCCAGAGTCCCTGTAACACTGAGCTGTGGCAACCCTCCCAAAGAAGAATCTATAATCCCATTTGAAGTGGTGTAAAGTAACATGAACTCAAGTACTGTACTTAAGAACAATTTTACTGTACTTAAGTATTGACATGTAAATGGTGTACTTTTACTCCACTAAATGCATTGAATAGCTTTAGTTACTTTACAGTTTTAGGTTAATTATGTGAAATATAATCAACTTTTAACCCTTGTGTTGTGTTCGAAAGCTGTTTCCGTTCATGGTGTTCTCGGGTCAATGGTGACCCATGATTTAAGTCAGTCCAAAACACTCAAAAATAATGATCCAATATTGTTTTTATTACATCATGACTAACTTATTATGCATTCATAACCGTACAATCCTGTTGGAATTTGATTTTATGGCCCAAAGCACATCACACCACATATTTTTAATTAAAAAATAGGATTCAATTCACTCATTAAATTCCCTATAGTGAAGACAGCGGATAATTATGTTATCTGAATATAATAGAGTAATATTAGAATACAATTTCAAATTATTGTTACAGTGGAGGAAGGAGATGGGGGTGGGGTAAAGTCAAAGATGCCTTTTGATTGGGCCAAATTTGACCCAGATTCACCCACAACAATGCACTGCTGGGTCTTCCCAGACCCGAACACGAAATTAAGTATACCTTTTTTGGGAGGTAAACCTTCAGACTTGGCTAAAATTGTCAAAATGAGTTTTGTAGTGTTTATATAGCTGTTGTGGAGGATATCATGAAGCCTTGTTCCGATAAAAAAACTGTAACCTGAGCCTAAGATAACAGGAATGTGTTTGTTCTCTTGTTTTGTGCTATAAATTTGTATTAAAAACCTGTCTCTAATGTCCTGTATTACACACTCATAAAGTAACGGTCCCCAGCTGGGCCTCCGTAAAGTTGATCTGGAACTGCCCACGTTAACTACAAATGACTGAAATGGGCTTTCCTCAGTGTAGGACAGAGAGCCTGTTACTGCTTACTGCCTGCAGTAGGAAGGGAACATTGGTTTAGTGTTTTCTAAAGGATGTTGATTGCTGATTGTTTTCATCTTGACCTTTGCCCTCACAGAGTCTGGTGTCAGCTCGTACTCCTTATGAGCTTCAACTTGAGTCTTTGTGAAAGCTAAGAAACATTGTGTTCCCTCACTCAAAGTGTTTTTGATCTCAAGAGATTAAAAAGTAATATCCAGTCCCAATTCCAATCCAGCCGCTCCCCCCCCCCCCCTTAGTCACAGAGTGAACTCCGTCTGTAGTCACACCCTCAGCTGAATGAGGTTCCATCTTCAAGGCTGAATATGAAAAAAACACACATTAGCCCAGAAAAATTGCAACAAAAGCTTTCTCAACAGTTTTGTTTAGTATTAGGCATCTTTAAAAACATACTAAAAGTCTACTGATCTGACCGTTAGAAATGGGACATTTTCAAGACGGCATCAAAGATTGCCCCAAATTCCTTAGAATACCCTAACTCCTTCATTATGTATTTCAGACAAGCCATTTCGGTGTCTAAACCTATGTGGGCCCATAAATCAATTGGACTTGTCCGAATTGCAATAATATGATTACATAATCAAATAATTTGGATGTGTGACTCTATTAAAACCTCTGAAAGGGCCAACGGTTTCAAATAAACCTCTTCCTTAATATTTAAAAAATACTGTTTAGTTTTCTTTTACTGTAATAAGGCTTCCTGATATCTAGGTGTAAACACAGCGGCAAGCTTCGGGATAAACTCCCCTTGTTTTTGTCATCAGTATGTCCAAAGAATTGTAAAGAATAACAGGAATATCACAAGTATTTTTGCTGAATTAAAAACAGAACAAATGAACCAAAGAAAACCATAAAGCAGAGTCAGGCAAACAAAGTTACCATTCATATGGTTATTGATTTGTACTCCCTAAAAAATAAATACTGATGAGGTTGTAGTTCTCCTGTAAATTAGCATTTGGTGATCCTGAAGGGGTCAGCATGTGTGCTGGACTGTCCATGAAGTAGTGCTGAAACATTTAGTTGTTAAATTAATTACCAGAAAGATCATCTGCAAAATATCTGTGACTTCTTTTAGTCATTTAAAATGAGCTAAGCAAAGCAGCCCAAATAAATCTGGTTCTAGCTTCTCAAAACTGATTTTGCTCTTATTCTGGGTCTTTTATGACAGTTAATGAAACATATTAGGGTTTTGGACTATTGGCTGAAAAAGAAATCCGATTTGAAGAGGTACATTGTGGTTTCTTTGGGTGAAAGACCACATTCAGATCGATAATTGGAGAAAATAACAGATTAACCAACGATGGAGGTTTGCAGTCCTAATAATATTCAGGACCCATTAAAAAAAAGCCCTGCAGTATGTCTAGGAAGAATTCTAAAGAATAACAGGAATAATACATGTATTTTTGTTTTTTGCAGACAGTCGCCGTGAACAAACAAAACAGTACAATCCAATAAACACAGCTACCGTTTTATAGACTAGACATGGGTACATTTGAAGAAGGAAAACAACTAAAATACTGTGTGAAACTTCAAGTTGTTAACGTCTGTACAAGGATAAAAACTGTCTGTAGTGAATGTCGGTACCTACAGCATGTTTCAGGTTGGGTTCATGTTCATGTTACTTTAAACTCACCTCCTACACACTAGCCTTAAAATTCCAGTATTTAGGATTTAGTGCCATCTAGTGGTGAGGTTACAGATCGCAACCGAATACCCCTCTGTTCACCCCTCCCATTCCCGAGTGTAACACGCCCTCTCTAGAGCTTGCTTGGTTTTTCTGTTTTCATTCTGAGCTGAACTTAGCCTTTAGCCTTTTTTCAAATTACAAAACTTTTCAATCCGTCAGATTGATTTGGTAATGAAATGCTAATACTACTGAAGTACAGCATTCTTGTGAGCCTGACTACTTTGTGTTTGGGCTGTTAGCCAAATGTTAGCATGCTAAAATTAAACATTAAACCTGTTAATTACACAGCTTTGTTGAATACATAATTCTTATTTGTCAATAGTGTAAT
This sequence comes from Eleginops maclovinus, assembly GCF_036324505.1. Taxonomy (NCBI): domain Eukaryota; kingdom Metazoa; phylum Chordata; class Actinopteri; order Perciformes; family Eleginopidae; genus Eleginops; species Eleginops maclovinus. The sequence continues at coordinate 19,362,487 of NC_086363.1, read as the reverse complement.
TCTGTTAAATCAATATTTTGTGTCAAATGATTGATCTCATTAGTATAAAGCTGTGGAATAAGAGGGGTAATGTAAACCGTGACAGGGTATCCTGGACGTGAAGCATTTAGCTCAGTCACAGAGCCAAGAGCATGGCAGTAAGATCCCGTTCAAACATCAACCTCTACGTGGCTCTAACGTTACATTTTTTAAAATCTGGCCTCCCTTCTTAGATCATGTCGGGTCCCTTCACCTAGATGTGGCCCCTACTGGCTGAGCAGCCGCGCATCAAACCAACATCCTGCACCCCCTGGCCGAGTCCTGCTTTCCCCGCACTAGTAGCACACAGTATGTCGAGTAGCTTAAGGCCTTAAACTGTCTTGTATATGTTGTTATTATTATTATTATTATTATATTATTATTATTATTATTATTATTATTATTATTATTATTATATTATTATTTTATTTCAATATTGTTTTTTTGTTGTTTGTTTTTTGGTATTATTGACCCTGGTACAATGGTCTCTTTACTCCCTTTTAATTAGTCATACATATGAGGGTCTTATGTATGTATGCTTTCTGTGTTTGAACATTTCACAAATAAATCATATATAAAAAAAACATCAACCTTTAAAGTTCTAATTTGAGCGCCGGGAGAATAAGCTGTTAACATTAATCAAACCAGGTTCCACTGACACCAGAAAGAAAGAAACCGTTTTCAAACATCTGAGAAATACACAGCTCATTTCCTGTGCCACCCAGAGTCAGACATCTGTCTATATGACTGATTATTCACAGCTCCATAGAAACTGTGTGCTGACAAAGGGGAGAAAAATGTATTCTACACACATAAGGACAGGGAAATACTGGACACATTATCAGGAGTGTTGAGTGAAATTCACTTCAGCATGTGAAAGTATGGCAGCTTGACACATGACAACATTCTTTTATTCAAGTAATGTATTTTCCTTTTATGTTCGAGTAAACAAGTCTTAAGCACAATATGTGACGAGGCAGAGAGATTCTGCTTCCTTCAAGTCATACCTGGACACATGCAGGAGGTAGATGTTGCTCAGATAAAAGCAGACAGCATTCCTCCAAGCTGTTTGCATGCTGCCAAGTTGTTGTAGCACCCACGTCAGAGAGCCATCAGCTAAGAGTTCCCCGTTCCTCTGAGACTGATCTGATGAAGCCTGCACACATAAACAAGGGTTACTGTGAGACAGTGTTCGGTCCCTGTGTACAAGCAGGGGGAAATGACTGTTTGCATAGAGCTTTAACAAAATGCAAGCAAACCCAGGGATTAATGCATTTCTGTTTTAAATACTATGTGCAGGCATTTTTTATCCAACAAAACAAGTGTGTAAGGTAAAAATACACACGTATATAAAACATCCTGCTTTATGTTTTGTTTTTGTTTATTTTTTGTGTACGTTTTTAGTCCGACATAGTATAGTTTATTTTTTGGAATGCTACTTTATTTATATTGTAATGTACGATGCCTTGTCTTTACGTTTCTGCAACGCCAACATTTCCCAAATTGGGATCAATAAAGTACTTCTATTCTTCTATTCTAATAGTGGGCTGTTTTTATTTTTCGTCTCTATCTATACTGCTGTAACAATACACGTTTCCTCTGTGGGACGAATAAAGGAATTCTTATTCTGAAGCAGAATCACACTCCCATGAGTCATACCTGTGTGTGAGGTTAACAGTCGGTGGAACAAGTCATGTTCACTGGTGCAAATAATCCCTGACATTATCTCACCTGTAAACGTCGTCGTAGTGACAACAGTTCAAAGCACTCTGCCCTCACGCTGTGCTCCAGTAAACATGTTTTATTCCACCATTCCTGGATCAGTGAACTCATCCCCTCATAGCATTTCTGGAACACTCCGGGCTGCAGCTCGGCGGGTCAGTGACCAGTGCAGGCAGCGCTCATACAGTTTCTATTTTTATGACCTTGAGATTCTCTTTTTGCTTTCATCACTGTGCCCAGATCAGGTGGCAGGTTCTTTAAAAGCAGGGGTAGGAAGCAGGCAGGCTGTCTTACTGGAAGCAAAGTGCAAACACAACAGGAAGAGAGGATATCAAGGCGACAACAAAAAAGTTACCGATCATGGTAGAAAGGGGAACCAAATACAAAATAAATACAAATATATCTTTTTTTTTTTATCCTCTTTTTATGCAGGGGTTTTTTTTACTGAAAAGGATCATTATTTAAACAAATTCTGTAATACAACAATTATATTTTTGTTGTTTATCCAAATGTAAAGTCAAGTTATCAAGAGTTTTAAGCACATGTTGATGATTATCGGTATAATTCCATAATATAAGAATGGTCTTATTGTCTGAGTTGCCTAGAATAAAATGACACAACTCAACAGAATATATGACACAGGTCGAGATGTTTTTAGACATTTTAATGTTCAAATGTTACATATTATACCTGTAATGGGGGGCTGCAGGTGGTGCTGTTCCAAGGACTGTCACACAATATATCTTTTTATTACATAACATTAAAGTTTATTAGGGGTTAAAAAATAAGCATGAATAACATTTGGATGAACTTTTTTTTCTTCTAGCTATAATAGAGAGGTGCAGGAATGAGTCCTAATACCCAAAAATGTATAATTGCGGCTAACACGAGCTAAATATATTTCAACTGTTTATTACACACCATAAAATATGTCACCCCACTAATTAATGTCTGAAACCTCTATGTTATAAAAACAGTGGTTGCTAACGGTGGCTGAATGAGACTACATCGCCCCAACATTAGCCGCCTTTAACTTAGCCGTGGTGACATGAAGTCATAGTGACCGTGATGTAGTTTTGTTTAAAGCTTTCTACTTCTGGTGATTGCATTGTACGCTTCACAAATGATGAAAAGGAGGAGACCATCCTGCTGAACAAAACGAGCAAAGATCTTTTTTGCAGTTTTCTCAAATCCAATAGAAACATCCCATTGGTTTGTGTGGAGGGGGCCCTTGGGATGCTTTCAGGTCAGCCTACAAAAATACATCATCCCTGCACCCCTCTACAGGGTCACATTTAGTGATGTCAAACAGTGTGACCTACGGGCATACTCTCCACTGCTCACTTGCAGAAAGTGTGATAACATCCCTTCAGCAGCAGCCCCCCCCCCCCTCTGCAGTCACACATTACAAAGGTCAGAGAACATGGTGTATCACACATGTTGGTATAGCAGTCTGCTTACATTCATTAAGGATTACCAGCACACTGAAAAACTGAAATGTTGAATTAAATGTAGAATGTCAACAGATTTCACATAACTGCATTAGGGAAGTTGAAAGCAAAAACATTAAGTTGAACCAATTTAAACTTGAAATAATTGATTTCAACTAACCTAATACAGTTATGTGAAATTTGTTGACAAAATACATTTAAATAAAATCAACGTTTTTCAGTGTATTACAGAATCTGCTGTCCTCAGCTGCTTTAGACTGTATGGAAAGCTTCTCCTCCACCTTATTAAACCCCCCCAGCACAACACATGTTGATCATTCTGCAGCCTCTGATTACAAAAGTGACGGCATGCTCACACACACACACACACACACACACACAACGTGAGGTGCAGGACAGTTAAGGTTTAACTTCCATACCAACCACACCCAAACAAAACTGCCGGTGCAGTGGTTGTTGTATGATGTGACCTGACCAAACAGGAAGTCAAAGCTCATGAGCAGGAAGTCATTATAGCACATACACTCTATGCAGATTCTTCCATCGCCAGCTCATTACTTTAAAACAAAAACCCTATAACCCTGTTGAGATACTATGTTACAGTTCTAATTAAATAATGTGGACAAGCGGGAGCCAGGGGGCAAGACAGTCATATGGAACATGTGGTGTGTGTGTGTGTGTGTGTGTGTGTGTGTGTGTGTGTGTGTGTGTGTGTGTGTGTGTGTGTGTGTGTGTGTGTGTGTGTGTGTGTGTGTGTGTGTGTGTGTGTGTGCTGAATTCATCACAAACACAACAAAGCTTCCCCTTAAAAAGAGATGCCTTACACTCGGGTGAGCAGAATTCACATTGATTAAAAGACAGCCTGGAGGTGTTGTGGACAGGAATGAAAGTTGCCCCCCAAACCCTCTGTGGTGGAGCGGGGGCAGCAGAGACTCACAGTCAGCCCTCACCCGCGGCTCTACTTTCAATTTCAGCAGGCCATAGTTCTGTCAGGGTGGGACCGGGGGGGGGGGTAGCGAGTGCGGTCACAGCTCGTAGTCGAACTTGAACTCTTGGGCCAGGTAGATCCTGCGGAAGATGAGAGCAGCCAGGGCCAGAGTGAGCAGCACGATGAGGACCACCGAGCCCGCGTTGCTCTCCTCTTGGGGGGGGCGGGGTGCCGGGGCGAAGGGCGGCCTGCTGGCGGCCTCTCTGCCCTCCCTCTGGTTCCTCTGGCTGTGCTGCTGGGCGCGACGCTGTCGGGGGCTGAGAGGGCGCCCGGTGCTGGGAGCCGCGGGGGGGTTAAGGCCCTCTATCTCTGTGGCTGCTGGAGACACCTCTGCCTGTGGAGGAGATTCAGACAAAAGCAGTCAATAGAGGAGACACAACACCTATTACATTCCTGTTGTCCACAGGTTACCTTGGACCCGTCCTCAGATGTCGGGATAGAGGGTTATTTTTTAGAGTAATATGTTTGCTTGTATTCTATGTTTTCCACGAGAAATGAATTATGATTATGATGATTTTGTACTAAGTAGGAATAAAGTTGCTAGATAGTTCAGTGTTTGCTGAAATCTTTTATATTCTGCACACATTTACAGCTCTTTTATTTGTGATCCTATGAGGCTGTCATTTTTATAATAAGCCAGCTGCCCTTCCCTTCCTCGTCTTTTATTGGCAGTTTATTTACAGAGATATTAAGCCAATATTATCTATAAATGCATATTTCTGTCTCCTTGCCTTCGGAGGGTTTGGGGCAGTGTGTATCCTTTTATTTCCTGGGGTCACTCTTCCTGAATGTCTCTCACACAGTGTTTAATAATCTGTATTTATGTTTATTCTGCCAGACAACGTCGTCCTCAGAAAACAAGGAAGTTATTATTAACGGCTAGGAAAAAATTAAACCTTTGATTTTATTCAAATGTCATGTCAACAGATTTCACAAAACTTTATTAAGTTTAATGAAAGCAATAATATTAAGTTTTACTTGAAAATATTAGGATCAACTTATTATTATTGCTTTCAACCTAATACAGTTATATAACATTTATTGACATATTACATTTAATTAAAGTCAACATCTCAGTTTTTTCAGAGCGCTGACTAAAAGTTAGTTTTCATTAATCATTAATTAATTAATAAGTATTCCATTGTTTGACAGCAGAATTATAAACTTGTTTAAATGAGTATAATGACATTTCAATTATGGCTTTATGAAAACACAGCGAATATGAAAGAAATCATTTATTTATACAAGTCATTTACAAGCTTCCTGGATCAGCACATTAAACCCTTTTGGCCTGTTCAGCAGGAAAACCTTTAGTCTGTTAAAGAAACAGTCACGGGACTCCTGTTGATACGTAGTGACCGGTGCAAAAGCAGACAGAAAACAGCTCACCCAATTAGAGAGTGACTGGAGGGAGCATGCAGAAACGGTTCAAAGTTATCCTGCATCTCTCTGTACTCGGGGAAGAGCACAGAGGCAGTGTGGGAAGCCGCAGGACCGCGCAAGTTTTATCTCTCCAACTCCAGTGGCAGATGGTGAGTGCTATTTTTGACGTGGCCCTCCTCAAACTCAAACACTAATCTAAGTTGACCCTCCTCTGCTCCTTCAGACCAGGGTCTCTGTGGCAGCTGGCACCAAAATCAATCCTCTTAGGCAACAAAGCTTGTCCACATCATCTGAAGTGGTGAAAAGAAGTCACAGCAGCACAGGCTTCACGCTCCCATAGCACATCCCCTGTGACGATGAGAGAAAGTGCTGATATCTAGCCGCTTGACTTCACACAACTACAGTAACTCGGCAACAAATACAGCTGGCATGGCACTGCTGCTAACTCAGCATGCAGAATCATTTCCTTCCTTACATATTCAAAATAATTTTGGAGCTCAGTGGGATGTCAGCGGGGGGATGAAGCGTGCCACCAATTAAAAAGGGACAATATGAATGATGTGTAATTGACTGCATAAAAAGAGCAGCGTGTAAAGCTTCTGATTGTACACGCAGGAGCTTCAGAACACCCGCCGCCCCGTCCAATACCGTGGAGCTTAAATGGATGGGAAAAACCAACAACAGAATGCTGAAGACAGGTCAGGATTTTAATTATGCCAGACATCAGGAGAAGGAATTAGCAAAGCCCAAATAATCCTTAGTATCGACTATGCTGCATGTCAGTGGTTAAGATCCATAGTTCAGGTGGATATTTGGCATCAAGGCTCCGGTGATGTAACACATTGCAATTGTGAGGTAAGCACGAGTCAGGTTATTAGTGTCGGTCCCCCGAAGTCAGTGTTTCTACAGCATGTGTTTAGCTTCACACAGCCAGAGGTCCGCTGAAGGCAATGTACCTTCCCTTTGTGAGCACACTGACCAATATCCATCCCATAGCAGCAGAAAGTGCAGAAGGGTTGCTGACTTAATCCTGATTCATTGATCCTTTATCTGACTGGGGTTAGTGCAAGTTAGAATCCAATCTGTGAAATATCAGTAGCCTGGGTGTTGAGTGCTCCACGGTGCTGTCCAAGGTGCTGAAATACAAGACGGACAACTTATTCTCTTCCATCTGTTGGTCTTGATTCTACCATGTTATCCACATAATATAGCTGAATACAGAACCAAAAGATTTGTTAATGGGCCGCTGCACTAGTAAACAAGATATACCGTATTTTCCGGACTATAAGTCGCTCCTGTGTATTAGTCTCTCTTATCAAAATATGTGTTGTTAAGAGAAGAAAAACACATCCAAGTCGCTTCGGTGTATAAGTCGCTTTTATGTTTTATTTTTGTATGTTTATTTATGTTAACTTTTTCAGTCACCCCAAAATGTCTTTCTGCTGGTCGATTACCGTTTCAGCTGCATACTTTCAGTGGGGCACGAACAGCTTAGACAGTTATACAGGCTTCTTGTACCTTAATACATGGAGTAAAGAGCGCTATCACAAAGCAAAACTTAACAATAACAACAATCGACTCAGCATGAACACATCAGACTGTATAAGGAAAACACAGACACTCGTCACCGTGGTTACAATATCAATAAACCCAGCAGATGTTTAGCCTAAAGGCTAACACAGACATCAACATAAACTATACTTTCGCTCACCAAAGCTCCAGTAGAGGGTCAACTTCTTTCATTTTCTGTTTGTATTATTTACCGCTGGTGGTGTCTCTCTCATGTTCTCTTCATAACTACACTTTTCACCGCACACACACTTACAGCAAATCAGCTCTGACTTATGAGATGACGTTGTAGTGGGGCTGCGAGCCCTCTGCCCCACTTTTCTTTTTTTTTTGCCGCACACATTGAATAGAAAAAGACTCTGAGCATGCGCAGTGTAGTTTTCACAGCACACATTGATTTTCACTTGAACGCAGTCAGACAAAATACAATATATAAGTCGCTGCGGAGTATAAGTCGCAGCACCATCCAGATAGCTGACAAAAGAGCAACTTATAGTCTGTATACTTATCATTTTATCTTCACAATATAGCTGAATACAGAACCAAAAGATTTGTTAATGGGCTGCTGCCCTAGTCAACAACATATAGCTGACAACAACAAGGACAACAACGTCCCCATAAGCACGCACCTAATATTCACTGAATACTGAGGGAGCGAGTTGGAACATTGTTATGGGCCTTCCAAACCCCATAATTCATTTTGCATGGAGAAATGTGATTTTTTAATTTTGGATTTATTATTATTGTACTCTGCCGGTTTAAAAATAAATATTTAAAGGGCTGTTGAGTAGTTTAAAGGGGAGCTTTTAAAATATATGGGATAAAACAGTCACTGAATATTACAGACCTTATCTGAATAATCTATTCTGATTGGTCAATTTGGACCTTTCAGAGATTGTTATATTGCTATAATAGTGATAAATGCTAATTAACGCAACTTATGAGAATTGTGCTCAATTACTCAAAATATGCAAGTTAGCATCTAACAGGTTCTATGTGCTGGGGGCCCCTACTACACATTTCTCACATAAAACTTTGAGGTACTCAACATCTCCAGGTTCACAGTGCTGGCAACTACACCGATCAGCCTTAACATTCTGGCCACTGACAGGGGAAGTGAAGAACAGTGATTATCTTGGATGGCCCCTGTCAGTGGGGGGGGGGGGGGGATATGTTAGGCAGCAAGTGAACACTCTGTCCTCAAAGTTGATCTGTTGGAAGCAGGAAAAATGGGCAAGCGTTTAAGGATGTGAGTGACTTCGATAAGGGCCAAATTGTGATGGCGTCTCCGAAACTGCAGCTCTTGTGGAGGGTTCCTGGTCTGCAGCGGTCAGTACCTACCAAAAGTGGTCCAATGAAGGAAAACCGGTGAACAGTCTACAGGGTCATGGGCGACCAAGGCTCATTGATGCGCATGAGGAGCGAAGGCTGGCCGGTGTGGTCCGATCCAACAGATGAGCTGCTGTAGCACAAACTGCTGAAACACTTAGTGCTGGTTCTGTTAGAAAGGTGTCAGAACACACAGAGCATCACAGCTTGTTGGTATGGGGCTGCTTCAGGCTGACTCCTTCATGGAGACGGTATTCCCTAATGGCAGTGGCCTCTCTCAGCAGGATAACCCTGCCACACTGCAGAGATTCTTCAGGAATGGTTTGAGGAACACAACAACAAGTTCAAGAAGTTGACTTGGCCTCCAAATTCCCCAGATCTCAATCCATAGAGCATCTGTGGGATTTGCTGGATATCAAGTCTGATCCGTGGAGGCCCCGCCTCTCAACTCACACGTCTTAAAGGATCTGCTGCTAACGTCCTGGTGCCAGATATCACAGCACTCCTTCAGAGGTCTAGTGGAGTCCAGGCCTCAACGGGTGAGGGCTTTTTTGACCGCAATAGGGGGAGCTACAATATTGTGCAGGTGGTCATAATGTTTCGTCTGACTATAAGGTGAACAAGAAATTACCAATGACAAAGCCTAAAAAAGGTTGCAGGCCTCACACTGGGACATGTCAGCGTGCTGTTGGTGGAGGAGAGCACAGCTGTGACTCCCCTGACAGGCGCCGGCTCGTCCTGCTGTCATTGAGTCCAGGGGTGAGAGAGCCCACACATGTAGATTGGAATGTGCAGCACCAGTGCCGTCGGACATTGATGGACGTCCATTTCTAAAGCGTTGGCCAAGTGTATTTTAGTTCTGCGTGTCACATCAGATTCAGTCATGTCAGACTGCGATGACTCCTGAGTCACAAAGATGGTGTGTTTCTATGTCAACCAGCAACTTTCAGTCATCATGTCTTTAGCGGCAGCATCACCGTTTATCAAACTGTGAATTGGATTTGTTTTTATTGATTTTACTTCCGCTTTAATATGTTTGAAAACACTACACAGTTAATGTAAAGGTATCAAAAAAGCACATTATGGTCTATACTTGGGTTCTGTACTCATGCGGAGGACCCAGATTTGAATCTGGACTGGGACCATTTGATGTTCTGTCTCCTCCTTTTTACACTGTCACTTCAGTGAAGGCAGTGATGGCTCAAAACATCTTTAAAAAAAGAGCCAAATAAATAAACTATGATTAATCTTGCTGCAACAGACTTGGAAATCACTGGTCCAATAAAACAGCTTTCCTTTTAATGCTTGTTTTTCAGTAAAGAACTAAAAAATCAGGCTCAAAAGCACTGTGTGTTGTCTGTGTGTTGAACCAAACAGTGAGCAGCAGACCACAGATTATCATGTTTTGTTGTTGTTGACCTCCAGAATGCTGTTAGGGTGATTTGAGGAAATTAGAAAGGAAGGACCCCTTTAATATCTCTGTAGTATTGACCTTTGTTGATAAAAGCTTCAGATCAATAAGCAGAACAGATTTATGGCAATACTGGATATTGACATGGATCATGTATCAACGTGATGAGCACCCTGATGAAATAGTGACAAAATATCTTGAATCATCTATCATGATGTCTTTTTTGCAATAAGCTTAAATATTTTACACATATACAGAGGGGCAAAAAAGTATTTAGTCAGCCACCAATTGTGCAAGTTCTCCCATTCAAAAAGATGAGAGAGGCCTGTAATTTTTATCATAGGTATACCTCAACTATGAGAGACAGAATGAGAAAATAAAATCCAGGAAATCACATTGTAGGATTTTTAATGAATTTATTTTCAATGATTGTGTAAAATAAGTATTTGGTCAATAACAAAAGTTCATCTCAATACTTTGTTATATACCCTTTGTTGGCAATGACAGAGGTCAAACGTTTTCTGTAAGTCTTCACAAGGTTTTCACACACTGTTGCTGGTATTTTGGCCCATTCCTCCATGCAGATCTCCTCTAAAGCACTGATGTTTTGGGGCTGTCGCTGGGCAACATGGACTTTCAACTCCCTCCAAAGATTTTCTATGGGGTTGAGATCTGGAGACTGGCTAGGCCACTCCAGGACCTTGAAATGCTTCTTACGAAGCCACTCCTTCGTTGCCCTGGCGGTGTGTTTGGGATCATTGTCATGCTGAAAGACCCAGCCACGCTTCATCTTCAGTGCCCTTGCTGATGGAAGGAGGTTTTCACTCAAAATCTCACGATACATGGCCCCATTCATCCTTTCCTTTACACGGATCAGTCGTCCTGGTCCCTTTGCAGAAAAACAGCCCCAAAGCATGATGTTTCCACCCCCATGCTTCACAGTAGGTATGGTGTTCTTTGGATGCAACTCTGCATTCTTTCTCCTCCAAACACGACGAGTTGAGTTTTTACCAAAAAGTTCTATTTTGGTTTCATCTGACCATATGACATTCTCCCAATCCTCTTCTGGATCATCCAAATGCCCTCTAGCAAACTTCAGACGGGCCTGGACATGTACTGGCTTAAGCAGGGGGACACGTCTGGAACTGCAGGATTTAAGTCCCTGGCGGCGTAGTGTGTTACTGATGGTAGCCTCTGTTACTTTGGTCCCAGCTCTCTGCAGGTCATTCACTAGGTCCCCCCGTGTGGTTCTGGGATTTTTGCTCACCGTTCTTGTGATCATTTTGACCCCACGGGGTGAGATCTTGCGTGGAGCCCCAGATGGAGGGAGATTAGCAGTGGTCTTGTATGTCTTCCATTTTCTAATAATTGCTCCCACAGTTGATTTCTTCACACCAAGCTGCTTACCTATTGCAGATTCAGTTTTCCCAGCCTGGTGCAGGTCTACAATTTTGTCTCTGGTCTCCTTTGACAGCTCTTTGGTCTTGGCCATAGTGGAGTTTGGAGTATGACTGTTTGAGGTTGTGGACAGGTGTCTTTTATACTGATAACGAGTTCAAAAAGGTGCCATTAATACAGGCAACGAGTGGAGGACAGAGGAGCCTCTTAAAGAAGAAGTTACAGGTCTGTGAGAGCCAGAAATCTTGCTTGTTTGTAGGTGACCAAATACTTATTTTACCGAGGAATTTACCAATAAATTCTTTAAAAATCCTACAATGTGATTTCCTGGATTGTTTCCCCCATTCTGTCTCTCATAGTTGAAGTGTACCTATGATGAAAATTACAGGCCTCTCTCATCTTTTTAAATGGGAGAACTTGCACAATTGGTGGCTGACTAAATACTTTTTTGCCCCACTGTAAGTGTTTTCCGAAAAGACTACAATCATTATATTATGATTATGATATGGCAATACAAAATAAGGTAACACACTCTTTAGGCTTTGACCGGCTCACTGTTTACACATTAGAGACACAAGGCTCTTCTGATATATAACATCATGTTTCTGATTTGCCTGACACATTTGCTTGATGAGCACCACATGTTCATTCATACCTACTTGTACTTTATATGTAATTTTATTTCCGAATGACCCTTGAAAGCCTCGCAGCAGAACACTCATGGTTATTGTCACAGCAGCGACAGCACAGGTGGGACTAATAACATTAAGGAGGCTCCTTTCCTGAAATGATTGCAATAAACCTCAGCAGTAATGAAGATACTACGAACATTAATTTAACTTTCACTTCATATTCCTCCTGTGTGAAACTTCCCAAAAATGCCAGTGATATTTGTAAACAGCAACCGTTTTTGAGAGGGTGGATATTTCTCAGAAACATTATAGATAATTCGGGTTTAGATTATCAGATATTAAAACAGGCTCGCTGAAGCATCCAATGAGATTTGGATATATGGAAAAATTGTTAAATCGGTCAAGATCGAAAACCGACAAAGAGTTAATGATTTTACTTTAAGCATTTTATTCTGCCAGTGTCCGTCTTCAGCAGCAGAAGGTGCCACTGTCGTGGCTCAAAATCTGTCATTCATAGAAAAGTTTGGTCTGATTTTTAACTGGAGCATCTGCAGATAAATTCCACCAGGGAATGTTATGGTACACTCAAATAAGGCATGACACTTATTCCATCATATTCTTATCATTATTGCAATCCGGTACTGTAGGAACGATTGAGTAACTTTTTATACTTTTCTATTTGCCCTATGCAATAGATTTGCCAAACTTTCAGAATTCCCAGCTGTTATACGAATACAATGTTATCATAACACAAGCATATTAAGACATATTGGTTATTTGTATTGTTTATTTGTAGGCTTATATTTATTAGATTGGCCTGCAACATGTTTAAATGACTAATCTAGCAGTGTGGACAATTCAGGACAAAATGTAAAAAGATTGTATTTATAATGTATATTATTTAAAACACAATTTAATATTATACCGTTTACCTATAGTTTTCTTTGTCTCTGGACTGCGCAAGGTTTGTGTTCATTATTTTTTATGAGCAAGGTGGCTGAAAATGTTTTTGACCGCACGCGTCCGCACGCCTGATGGTATTTGTACTTGTGTTTATTTATTTATAAGCAGTTTAAAATGTTGAAGTCAGTAGTGGAACGCCATGATATCTATGGAATATGACGTAAATAAAACCCTCAATAAATACCCGTGACTGTGGTATTCATTAAAGGTATTTGGATGTTTTAAACGCAAGTCAACACTCAAAAAGTGTCCTTGGAAATGTGTATATTGCATAATCGGCCACCACACTATCCTTCTAGAATCTGTTGTAGGCTGAGGGCAGGTCGTATGTTGTGAGGGGGAGGGGGTAGTGTAACACCTACCTGCTCAGCCAGGGGCCCCTCAGAGTCTTGCTGCTCTGCAGACGAGGAGGGGTCTCCCTGGGAGGACGTGGAAGGCTCATTCTCTGCACCCCCGCTCTCACTGGGCTGTCTGGATAAAGTAGACTCTTCCTGCAGGAACACACCAGACACTGCAGTCACAACATGGCCTCACGTGTACGAGTTAAAACAAATATAATCACATTTACTTCAACAACGTCAAGTATAACAATACAGTCAATTATATTCCCCTCTTTCATCGTGGGTTCCCTTCAGATGGCTTGTGCTTTATGCATAAAAAAAGCACATAGCATGGCTATATCTCCAATAATAGCAGATGAGCCGAGACTGAAAATAAAAGTCTGTTTGTTGACGGATAAAATCATTAAGAAAGGCAGAATTACTGTAATGGTTCATAAGCTAAATTCAGTATAATGTACATTCACACAGTACCTATTCATTGCTCCTAGTCAGTTGCAGGGTTTTATAAAACATTGAAGATAAACTACTGATTTTGTTACAAGACACAGTTCCTCTTTATGACATTTGAGTCGTTACAGGACTTTTAATGTGAAAGATTTAGAGGAAGTGTCAATGATACGCTGACTGTATAATCATGATGGATGGATGGATGGATGGATGGATGGATGGATGGATGGATGGATGGATGGATGGATGGATGGATGGATGGATGGATGGATGGATGGATGGATGGATGGATGGATGGATGGATGGATGGATGGATGGATGGATGGATGGATGGATGGATGGATGGATGGATGGATGGATGGATGGATGGATGGATGGATGATGGATGGATGGATGACTTCGAGTGAATATGTGTGTTTCATATATTTTCACATGTTCAAAAGCCTTCATCATTGTATAAGTAATTTTATATCATGTTAACGTGTTTACATGTTGATATTTTCTGTAAATGAAATAACAAAATGGTTTAAAAACATCCTGTAATACAACACGTTTATCTGCACTGTTACAGTACTGGGGCCTGGAGCGTCCAAAGGGGTGTGCCACCCTGAATATAAAACAGTGATTCTTGAGACAAGGGACAAAACAGGTTTTCATTTTCAAAAAGAATATTTTGATAATTTGCTAAATATATGAATACAGTTTTGTTCAATTATTTATTGTCTATCCAAACATGCTTTGGTTCAACCTCCCAGTTGTATATTTTTAATATAAATTGCAATTTTGCTGGATCAGCACTCATTTTTTGTCAACACCGTCAGAAACATAAAAATACTTTTATAAATTCTTTTAAATTATGTTATCACACTGATTTTCACTCATCAGGTTTCCCAGTTCCCCTAATTATGCACAAATATTTTGAAATCAATGAAATACCAGTTTTAAAGCCAGAGAAGTCAATGATTAATTACTATAATTGAAATCGTACATATCAGATACATTTGTCTTTAACCTCCAGACTTAACAGTGACATTTTTAAGCATAAGAAATACACATGAACGTTGGACATGCGATAAAATCATCACCAACTGGAAAAATCTCATCCAAAATGTCTTTCTGAACTTTCACAAAACTCTAATACTCGAAGACACTTGATATTTAGAATTATTTTCTTGAATAACGGCTAAGAAAGGGACAATGTATTCAGGAACAGTTTACTAATCAGGTAAGAGATGAATAACATGTTGTCACGAATTGGCAGACGACACAAAGATAACTGTGATGGGAGTTTTAATAGTACTGGCAGTACAGGGTTAACAGAGGAAACACGAGCAAAAACAGGCAACTCAGAATTCAAAACACAGGAGATGTTCACAAATGGGACGCAGGATTCAAAACACAGGAGATGTTCACAAATGGGACTCAGGATTCAAAACACAGGAGAAATGTTATAAACAGGAAAGCACAAAAGATACGGGGCTAAACTAAGAACTACTGACTAAACTCAAATGCACTGTTGCGCAGGAAGAAACTTGGAACCTCACTACGAGAGTGAGGCAAACAGGACTAAACAGCGCAGTAAGGCATGAACAAACTAAAAGTCCAACAATCTGGTAATCCTGGCAAACTGTGAGCTATGACGAGATGTAGTCGTGGGGAGGACTGACGTGGCTGCAGAGGTCGGGGAGGTGTTTGAGTGTCAAAGTGACGACAGGGGGCGTGGCCAGAGTTTGGTTCAACACAGACGTGACACATGTTCCCCCTCTATGTAGTCCATTACCTCAGGATATCTGATATATCTCCCTGGTGCTGCTTAAGCGAGCCGGTGAAGATGGTGCACTCAGCTTCACCAGAACATCCGGTAAGGGAACAAAGCAGATATCTGGGCTTCCCTTTTTTTGTTGAAAACAGACATTTGGCCCATGAGGATGAAAACATTCGACTTCAACATCCTGATGCTCTGCATCAACAGATAATGCTTTTGCAAGCCACCAGTACTGGTCGTACATCACAACAAGCCAATCTTCCCTCTGGATATCACTGGGGCCTATCCCAGTTGCTGTGCCCTCAGGCACTCCACTGGGTTCATTTTCCATGGACTCCATCAATATCGCCAGAGGACTCTTTGCAGGAGTGACTTGAGGGATGCAATCCCAAGCATGGGTAACTGGACTGAAGCAAGGACAGATGCGTGGTACATTGCAAAAACAGGAAGTGTGCCTACAATGGATGACACTGCCCTCAGCCACAACTTGATGGATCTTCCTTGTTCCAGGGATAGATTTCAATGGTTGGGTAAGGAGAATGTCATAAGCCTGGAAATCATCACTGGTGACAAGTTGAAGATGGATGCCACTTAGGCTGTTGGAGACCTTCTCATAGAAGTCTTTGCCATCAACGATGTTCTGACCTCTAAGAACTATACTGTCAGCACATCTCTTCACTGTTGCCCCAATGCCATCAGGGGCACCCTTCCCATGTGATGTTGGAAAGAAATTCCAGGTTGCATTCTTGAATCCCAGCTGGGGAGGAACAGCACAGACAAGGAAAAAGTTCTTTCTGTTTTTATATTGTTTGCTTGGGCCATCTGACCAAAAGTGTGCTGTCTCAAGATTTGGAAAATCTTGCACGAATGTCTGTCAGGATTTGATGCATATGTGTCCAGATGGCTGCAGCATCCTGGCGCTTGGACTGAGAAACTGTGCAAAACCCTGCCTTTTCGTGCTTGGTGTGGAACATGCCTGTATGAAGTGTGATCTGTGGAAGGTTTTGGCCATAGTAACAGGCTTGTATTTCTGAGGCATATTTGCATTTCCAGGCCTCAGAGAAGTCCACATGCACAATAACGGTGGTATCATCACAGTTAGCTATCATGTCTCTGTACTCCTTGGTTTGGTTTTTCACCAAGTGGACATGTGTGGTCGTCTCAGTTTTGAGTTTGTCTTGGTAGAGAATCATAAGCTCAGACAGAGTACCAGTGTGTTTTACAAGTTTCGTGTTGAAGTGAACGCCTTCTTCGGTTCGATCTTCAATGCGTGCGTGTCCACTGTTCCCACTCCACTTGCGTTTCCCCTAATTGTACAGACAGACCTATGGATTTTTTTTGGCACCGAGAGCAGGTGCGCAAAAGACATGACTCACTTGTTGGAGAACAACACACAAGATTGAAACTCTCTTCAAGCCTAATTGTTGACACAGCATTGTGGAACTTCAAGACCTCAAGCATCATCTTTGCATTCTCATGATACTGACATTGACATGTCTTTCTATCAGAGGCTCTTGGTGGTGTGATGTAAAATGGGCGCAATGCACAAAAAGATGAATAACTAAGCCGAAAATCTTGGTGTTGGTGGAGAAATGTAGTGTGAAGGTTTAGCATTGTGTCGGACAGAATCATCCTTTGACGCTTTACTTTGTTCCTAGTGATTGTGTCTTGTCTGTCTGTAGTTATCCTTGAACTGTTTTCAAAAAACATTTGGACCTTTCGGGAGACGGTCTGAAGGAATGTAGGCTTCCTTTGGGAGAGTGACCTTTCTCTCAGTGTTTTGTATGACAAGCCAAATTCATGAATGCGATGTATCAGTCGATATTTCTTGAGGATTCTGCCAGACAAAGCCAGTTGTGGACGCTGTGATACAAATTTGCCTCTTTTTTGAATGTGAGGAGCATTTGTTCTCAGCTCAGCAGTCATTGCATGGTGGAAGAGCAATGACTTTTTAATTGAAGGATTTCTGATTCTACTCCCTTCAAGCATCTTCTCAGTCTGTGTCCGAGGCGAGTCATGTGTATTCTTATGAGTGTGCTCTCTGCGTTTAAGACGCTTTCTTAGCTTGTCAGCTTTTTTTGCCAACTTCTCAAGTTTGTCTGTCAATGCTGCAGTCTCTCTGGAATGTCTTTTTCTAGTTTTAGCTCTCTCCCTCAAGCCAGCATGCAGTTGTCTGTTGCTCCTTTGCTCCTCAACGCTGTTGTCTAAGGGACTCTGTGGCGGAGAACCTAAAACTTGCTGGATTCCCTCTGCTCTTTTTCTTTGCTTCTTGATTGTATCTGTGCCTGTCTCCAAAACTTTCTCCTACGCCTCTTTCTTCTCTCATCCAAATCATCGATCTTTTTAATTTTGCCCTCCTTCACCCTGTTACTCCATCTTTCCCTCTCCTTTGTCAGGAACTCCTCCTTCAACTCAGGCTGGCTATTAAGTTTTTCTCTCCTTCTCTTTTGGTAATCTCTGTTCCTTTTCTTTCGCCCCTCCACTGACAACTTCTGTCTAGCCATTCTAGTCTGAAATGCATGCCATTCTACAGTCAGTTCTTTGTTATGGATAGCATGGAACACTTCATAATATCAGGTTGGCGGTAACAGTAGGCTACGGTACATCACAACTAGTTTGAATGGGATACATGAAACTGCAATAATGGTAAAAATGCATAGGATATTGGTATAAATTACATTGAAATGCTTAAATTGGACACTAAAATGGCTTTTGTCAACACCATCAGAGAAAGTGTCAACACCGTCAAACACAAATTCTGACGGTGTTGACGTCTGATGGTGTTGACATAATAGCACATTTCTTCTTATATCATGCATGATTCTCACAGGAGCCATTTTGTTTTTCACATGTTGGTTATGGTCCTACCAATCTATATAAATCAAAGCTATATTGCAGAAACTTTTAAACAGATGTTTGACTTTTAGACACTTTGGAGTTGATACTCTATGGTTGTGACATGTGCGCATTAGTAAAAAGATAGGAAATATAAAGTATTTAAAAAAACTTACCTCAAGTTTTCTTGTGGCGCCAGC
Source organism: Eleginops maclovinus (assembly GCF_036324505.1). NCBI lineage: Eukaryota > Metazoa > Chordata > Actinopteri > Perciformes > Eleginopidae > Eleginops > Eleginops maclovinus. Next base: position 19,344,035 of record NC_086363.1, on the reverse strand, counting down.
AAGACCAAAAAGGAGGGAAAGGGGTCCTTTGACTTTTAGCTGCCCTAAATTATTCCTGATTTTCCCCCCAATTTAAAAATGTCTGACGGTGTTGACGAAAACCTCGGACACATTTTCAATTGACCAGAAAGTACATTAAAAACATTTTAAATTTAATTTTCTTTAATGTTAGTGAAATAAATACTACTTTATTTGCAAATAATATTAATAAAGTTCAATTTTATATAACTTTTTGGACTTTTTAAAGAATTAAAGTGTGGTGAGACCTGCTTCCGGACATGGGTTTTTCTAGGCACTGGTCACATATCATATCATTTAAAATGAAAACAAAATGTTAGACAACTTCAAACCATAATTTGTTGTGCTACCCTTGTCTTGATTAGTGTTTGGGTTCATTTTTAAGTATATTTATTGAATATTTTAGCCAAAAAACTTTGATTTATGTCACGGACATGTTTTGTCCCACTTCTCAAGAATCACTGAAAAACAACTCGAAGTGTATTGTCTCTCTGAAGTGCAACTGTTCTCCAACTCTTTCACTACACTTGCATACATAATTCCACCTTCCTCAAAGACAGTCTGTAGAGTTTTTTGAAAATGTTAAGCCTTAACAGAAACCCAACATTCTAAGAAGCTTTTTTCCCATGTGGTCTTTCACAAAAAAGCCAAGAAATTAAATAACAGACAGGAAGCTTAGCTGTGCAATGAGATCCATCCATCAAAGAGGCAACATCATCACACTATAATGACCCTTGTCTCTCCCATCCTTGGACTGATTTACTTCATGTTTAGCATGTGTGTTGTGGACAAGCGCAAAGAAAGCAGTGTCACCTGTAAGTGTTTTCGGATCAGCAGTTGTGTAAAAAAAAAAGTGAAAACCCTGAATATCTTGCTAGAGTTTGGTTAACTCCTGCTCTAAAGCTATTAAAGTGCAAATGCATATAGATGTATCAAAGCTGGGGCATACAGCTATAATGGGGCTTTGACTTTATTAAGCCCATAACATATTCATGGGAGCTTTTGCACTCATGATGCGTATATTGTAGAGTTTCCCCCGTAATCGCGTTCATGGACTCACTAGGAAACCCACCAAGCAGCAACACAAGCATCCTGAACGCTTACTGCACCAGTAACATTAAAAATAATAATAATAATAATGTAAAGAAGTGGTGGGTAGAGGATTAATTGGAGACAGAAATCTGTATGTTTGTATTATAAGAAGTATCTAAAGTGATAGTATTAATTGTATTATTATGATATAAAGGGGCTTTGATCAACATGTTGATCAGTGAGTATGCAAAGAGAGATAAATACAGAGAAATCATAAGTCTAATGACCGACAAAATCCTCCTTTTGTTTCTTCACAACGGAGAAAATGTTGCATCTATTTTCACAAACTCTCTGAGTATTTTCCTCCCTGAGTCAGGAACCGACTTTTACTGATGACCACACTTTGCTGTCGGCCAAGAAGAGACCGTGCAGCAGAGTTTTAAGAAGGACATGAATTTAGTACCATTGTTGAGTTGGGTTTACATGAACAGCAAACACAATCAACTGCAAATATGATATATCGTAAAACGTAAAATGAAAAGCCCTTCCAAATAAAGCCGTGATTTCTCTTGACTCTTGAGATAAACAGAAATGAGTTTTCTCAGTTGTATCATACGGTATTGAAACAATTATTTGAAATGTTGATGTTAATGAGCTTTATGGAGGTTTTTTGTGCAGCACTCGTGTTGCAGCCAGCATTTGTACCTTGAAGTTGATTTGCTGAGCCAGCTCTTTAGCCTGGTCGTCCTCTGCGCTGGGGTCACTGTTGGGGGTCAGAGCCAGGAGGGCGGAGCGCATGGAGCCCCCACACGCCTCACAGCAGAAGTCCTGGGACCTGCAGGACAACAAATGTTACAGGGTGAGGTCGTCCTTCTGCAAGAGCACCTTTTAGTCTTCTCTTGTTAGAATAATAATAATAAAGCTTTATTTGTAGAGCACTTTTCATACACCAGCTGCAGCTCAAAGTGCTCTATCAACAAGGCACACATCACAATTTAAAACAGAACAAGAATTACACATCAGGACGGATGTTAAAACCTTTTAGCACAAATGCAGCATAGCAACATGACATAACAGTTTAAAGACACAGGAGGTCAAATCAAACACAATTCAATAAATAATGATCCCTTCTCGGTAAAATAAAGGACAAGATAAGATAAAGACAAAACCAATAAATACGATATAATATAAAAAACCTATAAATAAATACAAATAACTAATCAAAATAAGATAATAATAATAGTAACAATAATAATTAAAACAACTAAATCAATAATAAGAATAAAAAACCAAAAGGGAATGTCGCTAATAACATTTTGAATAAATAACAAAAGTAAAAACCTAAACAATAAATAAAACAATATACAGATAAATAAATAATCAAAAATAAAAGACTATTTATAGGTGGGGTGATCTAAAAGATGTGTCTTTAGCTGCTTAACCCATTTTATTTTGGGGGATATGTCTGTCAGAATAGACATTCAGTGTTTCCAATTATTAACCTAGATAACTTGATACATTTTTAGATGGAAGTTTGTTTCCACAGCCTTATTAAAACAAGCCTGAACATATGAATTGTGTAACTGTGGATACAATGGCAGTGGTCCAACTAAATGACCTGTGAATTATGAATGGTGCCAACATAATTGTTCTGGCTGACTTGTCACAGTACAGGTGTACCTGCCAAGTTGCCAAAATTGACCTGATTTATTGCCCAGCGGCTTGTAGATTAATTTGATTTTTCACGGGTCATGCTTGTAATTGATCACAGAGTGCAATTAGGTTTTTTTTTTTAAACCCTGACGGTTTACACTGATGCATGCGTTGGCTGCCACACAATATCTTAAATGTTGATGTCATAGCTCTGTGGTTTGAGCAAAATGCTGATGATATGTATTCCTTTTTGTGTGTCTATTCTTCCTCGCTATCAGGCTACAATTTCTCTCCCCTCCCTTGTAGAGATTTGGGAAACAGCTACAACATACTCAACTTACAAGTACTGATTAGTCAGTGTGGCTAGGTAGCTATATAGGAAGATGACGCCCCCTTTCGTTATTCCCTTAACAGTGCAAACTCTGATCAAATCCAATATAGTTAAATTCCAGATATCACCATGCGTCTCAGTTAAAGAAGTTACAGCTATGTAAATTAAACTATGTCACAAACCCAATGCTAAGCTAACCTTCTTACCCTCCAAGTGGTCAGAACAGCCACATGAAGAGGTGAAGGCCTCCTAAAAGTTCCTCTTCAATGTGATGTTAGCTCAAACATGCACACAGAATATTGTGGAGCAGTGCACCAGTTTTAAAGAGAACATATCATGCTCATTTTCAGGTTCATATAAGTATTTAGTGTCTGTACTGTGAAATGTTTCCATGCTTTAATTTTGAAAAAGCTGTGTGTTAGAGAAAATCCCTCTGAAGGAAACTTTGGGATTTAAGCCTTTTCACACTACCTATAGAAGATAGAATGGGAGGATGAAACCCTCTTTATTAGTCACATGCATGCACACAGCAGAGCACACACAGTGAAATTGGTCCTCTGCATTTAACCCATCCTAGTACTAGGAGCAGTGGGCAGCTATCGTGCAGCGCCCGGGGAGCAATGGGGAGGGGGGATTGGAGGTGTCCGGTGCCTTGCTCAAGGGCACCACACCAGGGCCAAGGAGGTGAACTGGGACCTCTCCAAGTAGCAGTCCACTTTCCATATTTCAAGTCTGTTCGGGGTCTTAACATACACACTAGTAAAGAAAAAAACCCAAAAGCATAAAAGATGCTTTCCAGATGACATTATACTTGTGTGCTACCTGGGTAGACGGTGGCACTTGGATACTTCTGCCAAAGAAAAATGTAATATCATCTGGTGCATTGGTAATTTGGCTCCTTGATATTATATGATATTATACAGAATTTTAGACTGAGCAGCTGCCCATACTTTCCAGAGCTGGGTATGAATCCCGTCAACAAACTGGCACACAAGCCATGTGCATCTGTGTGTACCAATGGGGTTGTGTTTCTGGAAATGGCTGTCTGTTTGCATTGTTGTCTTCGTAATAGTGCCACAGCGGCCGACAGGCTCAGTGTGCCTTCTCCACCTGCGGCACATTCACACGTCAGGCCCGTGTTAAGGATTTGTTATGTGCACCTTCACGCCCTCATGTCAACCACAGCCTCTTAATGCAACACATTACTGAGGTTTCTGCAGATTTGTCTCAGGAAAGCTAATCGTCCCTCACACCAGCTAATGGGCTGATGTCTCATCGATGTAAAGGAGGGATGGATCAGCTCTGAGTAACACCATGTCATCATCGCGGCGCTCCGCAGGCTAAAAGGTGGCACGGACAGATTTGGATACATTATGTTAGGAAATGATCCCAATCAGTGTCATCCTCTGGAGCCAAACTGAATTATTTTCAAGTGAAATTAGGATGAAGCTGGAAGAAAAGCTGGGCTTATTAGGCATCAGACATTTTGCAAGGCAAGGCGAATGCTCTTTGCCTCCAGTCATCATGTCAGTACCGCACCACACCGCACCACAGGCAGTCTATCTCTTTAAAGCGGACACCATGCAGACAGGCACCGTGGTTGGTTGATGGTTCCTCAGTAGAATGACTGTTTAAGTGCTGATCATCAGGAGAACATCCGATCTGAGGGGGAAAGGGCAAAGGCTGGAGATGTGGGATGACGCACACTGAGAGAACAGCAGTTTCAGATGACTTATTTAGATAATTATTGAGATTCAGTTAAGTGTGTGACCCAGTATTATCTAACATGAGTCAATAGAGCAGCACTAAAAAAACTACTATGAAAAAAATGCCGTTTAAACTTTAAAAAAAGCCTGCAACGATTATAAACGAAGGGGGGAGAACATGCTTGGGAGAACTAAGTGTGCTTTCTTGCACTTTGCTTAGTTTTACCTTGTCATGTTTAATAATTGTCCCCCTGAGCCCACCAAAGGCGATTCCCAGGGGTCTGTGAACAGACAGAGTGTTTACACAACTGGAAGCTGTGTAAAAAGCAGAGTAGAAAATGTTTTTGCCCAGGGGAAGAAAGAAACATGGCGCATAACACTATTCAACTGAGTGGTCGGGGTTTTACACTAAATATAATAAAACAACATTTAATATATATGTTATAAAAAGGTAAGAGACTATTTTTCTAGTCATCTGATTTACCTTGGGATTGCCAAGCCAGTCCCGCTCCAAAGACGTACCAACACAGGAAGTGTTTCAGCAGCGTCTTTCAGTCATCGGTCTCTCAGCTGGCTCTACTTTAATCAATAACTGCTCACGCTTCACGCACTTTCACGTCTATCTCTTTCTATTCTTCCTTTCTATCACAATAACACTGGGATTCTCTGGAGAACTCACAGAGATCAACAAAAGGAGAGGATTGAGGATTTTATTTTTTCCCCGACCAGTTTTAGAGATCAAAACATACAATTTGCCACTTTTTTTAGCATCTTTGTCTACTCTTAAAACCCATTGAGGCCACTACATCCACACACTGTAACTTACTTCTAATAATTACTATCACAAAATGCAATGAGAGAAGGTCTTCTGGTTATGAAATGCATCCTCCAGTGTCAGGAATGACTGACATTTTTCATATTCATTTCTGAGACTTCTGAATCCTCAACAGGAACCTCTATGTTTGCCCTGCAACATTACTTTGGCAGTTTACTTGTCAGTTACAAACTCAGCAAACTCTGAAAACATCCTGCTGTGCAGAGGACCTTTTAATGAATGACAGCTCTCAAAATCACCATGGGAACGGAACCAGAAGATGAGAAATCAAAGAAAGTTGCTGCCTCAGCCTTAGAGGGGAAAAAAAATGGCTTTCCATCAGGGAGATAAGCAGCCATGTATTTATAGAAAAGTGCGTCTTCCTGTCTTTCTCATCTCTGTGTGATAATGAAACAGGCAGCTGATCAAGGCCCCCGTCTGCTCTGCTAATAGAAGAGCAACTTTAGCTGAGTCCTCGCCATCGCTGGCTTTGTACTGTGTCTGCCGAGAGAAATGTAGTGTGAAATGAAGCGAGCGACATGCCCACTCATGCTCCCTCCAGATACCGAGTATTTTGGCGATAATTTCATTTTTTCATCCTCTAATACCAGGATTGGCTTGGGCACATCCTTCCCCTTTGTGACTGCTCAATTATTCAAGATTCAAGATTCAAGAAGCTTTATTTATCCCGAGGGAAATTGAGGAACTATTAACAATTATTAATGGGATGCATGTCCACCGAGGCCCAGGTGCTGATTACATTACATTCTTTTGCTTTGTTAGGGCCTGTGTCCACACAGCACCTATTTGTGAGCGCTAGTCTTTTTTCCATTGTTTCCAATGAAGAATGAGCCGAAGATGCTGCCTCGGACTTTGCATCCTGCTTCTTTTTTCAGAGCGCTTTGTTTGGCCTCTCTGAGCATTTGTATTCGAACATGATTCCACTTTTTAGAAACAGCTCCGGTGACGTCAGTACAGAAAATGGAAATTGGTAACCAAGCTCGTATCGTTGGGGAAAGAGGGGAACAATGGATAAGTTAACATTTACAATGACCAGGTGGTGAGTTCTGACAATAATGTACGTATGAGTATTAATGTTGTACCGATAATGCGTAAGTGTGCTGGCCACAGCCATACAGGGTAAAACAATTACACTGCACCCTCACCTTCAGTAGATTCGCTTCAGTTCAGCTGCAGTAAAACATGCCGATTATTAACACCACACATTTGATTTAAATGGTAACCTCTTGATTTGACTGTAATCTGACATTACTTGGTTATTTTCAAACATTTAAGTAAAGCCAACACAAGTATTTGTTTGTATTAATAAGTTTCTTTGTCTTGGAGTTACCGTGGTCATTGGGGGAGGTTACTTCCTGGTACTGCACAGAACTTCGACTGTGCAGACGCCTTTCTGCTTGCTCCTGCTTTTGCTTACTTTTTTTGATAGTTTTTCCTATTTATCCTTTCTGAAAACCTCGAGCAGCGGCTCCTGGACATTAAGTGATCACTGGGACAGTGATTCTTCAAAAATAGACGGAGGGCTTTGGCCATATTTCAGTAGTTTTACGACGACCTTAGTCTGATAGTAGCGTGGCCTAGCAACAGCTAAAGCCTAGACTGCTGGTACTGTGTGCTACTTAGCTTAAGCTAGTTAGCAGCAAAATGCCTCCCCTCTCTGCAGATGACTTCCAAACACTTCTACAGAAGATGCAGTGTTGGAAATAAAAATGCACCGGTTGGAAGTTAACGTGGAAGTGAATGGACTATGTTGGAATGACAACACTCTACCAGTTTTCCAAAAGAATCGACAAGGGCATGCTAACTCACAGCTAGTTAGCAGCTACAACGATTCCAAGGAACAGGAGGGCTTTGTGCTGTGTGATAAATCTACAAGTGGTAGTCCTCCCTGGAACTCTCTGGGTGCAAAGCCTAAGAGTAAATCATCTCCATGGGATTTGGGAGGACGAATAACCGGCAGAGCTCAGTACTCTGAGGTCTGTGATGCAACCGGCTGGCCTGCATTGATATCACCCAGGCAGAGCGCCTCCTCAACCCCAGTTCATACTAGGAATCAGCCGTGAACTGCTGCTAAAGGGAGGACTGCAAACAATCCTCCTAAACAACCAAGCGTGCCACTTCAGAACAGATATGCGCCACTGACACAGAACCCAAGATCTTTTTCTGATGACCTGGATAACCTGTCTTCTTCACACAGCAGGGTAAGGACCAAAAGTTACTCGGAAAGTAAAAGGCTACAGGGAAAGCTAACAACTAGGCCTGAAACTCTGATTGTGGGTGACTCTGCTGTAAGAGATTTAAAAAGTCTAAACAACACCAAAGTTCTCTGTTTTCCCACGGATATGGTCTCTGACTTGGCTAACAAGATCCTGCATATTGGGGCTGAACACCCGACTGTGAAAAATGTGGTACTGCACATTGGAACAAATGATGTTGTGAAACAGTAGTCAGAAGTGCTGAACGAAGACTTTAAATGTCTCTTGCAAACTGCCAGCTCTCTAAATGCTGAGGTGTTCATCAGTGGCCCTCTACCGCCAGTCAGAAGAGGAGTGGAGAGATTCAGCAGATTGTTTGCACTGAACACAAGGCTCTCAACTGCCTGTACTGAATATTCTGTCCATTTTATTGACAACTTTAACTTTTTCTGGGACCGAAGACATCTTTTTAAGGCAGGTGGACTTTTTCTGAACAAGTCAGGAGTAAAATAGTTTATTTCTAACATATTCAACTGCCTGCGTCATCAATCTGCTCCCTATGCCAAGGACAAGCAACAAGAGGAATCAAAACAGGAGAAAGACACAACACAGTACATAGAAAGCCTTGAAGACCTATCACTGCACCTTCCTGAGGAACGTCGTGATTATGGGAGACCTATGAGACAAAAGGAGGGGTCTCGACTGCCACCCATCCCCCTTATCAACGCCTTTGAGGATACTCTCCCTTCAACACCCAAACCGCCATCCGGCTTTCTGAGCCCAGATTCCAACCAGCAGCTTAGTGACCGCCTACAATCCTGCCTGAATATGGTTCACGAGATTCGCAAGCAGACCCCCGTCCCTCAACTACAATCACTGAAGCAGACACGTGCACCAGCTCCCCCGTATTCATCACCATGCCTACCACAATCATCCGAAACAAAACGGGCACAACCTCCTCCCCCTTCGAGACCGAATCAGCTGTCTCCGGTGCCTGATAAGGATGTGTGTGTAGAAAAGGCAACAAGCTCTAACTGATATGTTCTGGGTCCAGGCTCAAGGGCGTATGGCACTCTCAACTCTTTCTAGAACATGCCAGGACCCTGCCTGCCAATAGCTTGGCCGATATCTGTGTTGATAGGTTATAGATTACGAACGGTGAATCAGCTTAGAAACAGAAAGCGCTCAACTGTTTGTGTGAATTTATCAAACTTAGCTGCGATTCCACGTAGGTCACAGCTTGTCACACAAAATCAGACTGATAGTGTATTCAACAAGCTGAAACTAGCTTTATTAAATGTCAGGTCGTTTTTTTTGGGGGGGGGGCTTTTTGCCTTTAATCGGATAGGACAGTGGAGAGTGGGTTAGGGTTAGGGTTAGGTGCCCCAGCCAGTTGCGCCACAGCCGGGGCCTGGATTTTATGTTTTTAACTGAAACTTGGATAGACCAAAATAACAGCACAGCTGTTCTTATCGAATCAACCCATCCCAACTTCAGTTTTATGAGTCAGGCTAGAATGCATAAGAAAGGGGGTGGAGTTGCTATTTTGTTTAATGATTCCCTTCAACTCAAGCAGACCTCTTATGGAACCTTCTCATCTTTTGAATATGTGGCCCTTCAGCTCAAATGCTCCTCTCGAGCTATGTTCCTAAACATCTATAGAACCCCCAAATACTGTGCAAGCTTTTTTGATGACTTTGCTGAACTGCTGTCTATAATGGGTTTTGACTTTGACCGTCTAGTCCAGTGGTTCTTAACCTGGGTTCGATCGGGGTTCGGTGAGTCAGTCACAGGAGTTCGGCAGAGGTCAAGACACACACTCGACTCATATGATTCGTGATGACACGCCCCGCTTGGCCATCACTGGCTGCAGGTGATCACCGTACATCGCTTGGCCTATCTGTGCTGCCCGGAATTTGGTGCGCTCAGTAGTCGACTTGTGACTGTCGTGATGGTACGTTGTGTGATTTCTTTCTTAATATTTTAATCCCTTCATACTAATTATGTCAAGCAAAAAAGGAAAGTGGTCGGACGAATATGTACAATATGGATTCACATGTATACCGGAACGTGATGGGAGTCAGCGTCCTATCTGCATGATTTGCAATGCCAAGTTGAGCAATTCTAGTCTAGCACCGGCAAAACTAAGGGAACACTTCCTCAAGCAGCATGGAGATAGGGAATACAAGAACACAACGCTTGCTGAATTCAAGGTGAAGAGAGCCAGATTCGATGAAAAGGCTACTGTGCCTGTTCTCGGATTTGTACCCATCAACAAACCGATCCTCACAGCATCGTACGAAGTTGCTTACCTGATCGCAAAGCAGGGCAAACCACACACCATTGGTGAAACACTCATAAAACCAGCTGTGTTGAAAATGGCGAATATCATGCTGGGAAAAGCGGCTGAAGTTAAGTTAACCCAAATTCCTCTTTCAAATGACACCATCAGCGACAGAATAGAGGATATGAGCAAAGACATCTTGGCTCAAGTAGTTGCAGATCTGATTTCAAGCCCGGCAAAATTCAGCCTCCAACTCAACAAGACCACAGACGTTTCCAATCTAAGCCAGTTTGCTGTATTCGTGCGCTATGTGAAAGACGACGTGATAAAGGAAGATGTTTTATTTTGTAAGCCTCTTACAACAACAACAGCCGATGTGAAGAAACTTGTGGATGACTTATTCAGAGACAACAATCTTTCGTCGGATATGGTTTCTGCAGTTTGTTCGGACGGAGCTCCAGTCATGCTGGGAAGAAAGTCTGGTTTTGGTGCGCTAGTGAAAGCCGATGTACCACACATTGTTACGCATTGTATTCTGCACAGGCATGCGTTGGCAACAAAAACCTTGCCTCCAAAACTGGCAGAAGTATTACAAATTGTGGAATGCGTGAACTATGTGCGAAATAGTGCTCTGAGTCACCGCATCTTCAGTGAGCTGTGTAAAGAAATGGGCTCTGAATTCGAGGTACTTCTGTACCATTCTAACGTTCGGTGGTTATCCCGGGGACAGGTGCTGAATCGTGTTTTTGCCATGTGTGTGGAATTAGCCCTGTTTTTGCAAGAGCACCAACATTGTCATGCAGATTGCTTCAAAAATTCTGAGTTTATTCTCATTTTAGCGTACATGCTGATATCTTCGCAGCTCTCAATCGTCTCAATCAGCAGATGCAGGGCGGTGGAGTCAACCTCATCGAAGCGGAAGAAAACCTGAAGGCTTTTCAAAAAAAGCTTCTGTTATGGAAACGACGAACAGAGAACGATAACTTCGCAAACATTCCCCTGCTGGACGACTGTGTAAGTAAGATCGAAGATGTGTCTGGAATTGGAGACATTTCTGTACCCGCGGAACTGAAGCAAGCAATTGCCACGCACTTGGATGAGCTTGCAAAGTGTCTCGATGGATACTTCCCTACAAGAGAGTCATATGGGTGAGACAGCCGTTCACGTTTGGTGTTGAGACAGCAGATGTCAATGATGAATACCTCCACGAAATCATTGAAATTCAGCAGAGCCAGGTTCAACAGCAACTCTTCAGAACAACAACGCTCTCAACGTTTTGGTGTCAACAAATGGTAACGTACCCTGTTATTGCTAAGAAAGCCCTGGAGATTTTCATACCGTTTGTTACAACATATCTTTGCGAGCAATCCTTTTCGAAGGTGCTGGACATAAAAACGAAGAAAAGGAACAGACTTTGTTGCGAAAATGACATGAGAGTGGCACTTGCCAAGGTGAAGCCGCGCATTTCTGAACTGGTCTCTCAAAGGCAACAGCAGAAGTCACACTGTTTTGCAGTAAGTATTCATTATTATGTTTTTGTTTTTGTGTGAAAATCATGTTTTGCTGGTTTTGTTCTTTGAACACAGTGATGTTGATGCACGGTTCATTTTGTGCACCAGTAAAACATATACAGTGGGGCAAAAAAGTATTTAGTCAGCCACCAATTGTGCAAGTTCTCTCATTTAAAAAGATGAGAGAGGCCTGTAATTTTATCATAGGTACACTTCAACTATGAGAGACAGAATGAGAAAATAAAATCCAGGAAATCACATTGTCTGATTTTTAAAGAATTTATTTTCAATGATTGTGGAAAATAAGTATTTGGTCAATAACAAAAGTTCATCTCAATACTTTGTTATATACCCTTTGTTGGCAATGACAGAGGTCAAACGTTTTCTGTAAGTCTTCACAAGGTTTCACACACTGTTGCTGGTATTTTGGCCCATTCCTCCATGCAGATCTCCTCTAAAGCAGTGATGTTTTGGGGCTGTCGCTGGGCAACACAGACTTTCAACTCCCTCCAAAGATTTTCTATGGGGTTGAGATCTGGAGACTGGCTAGGCCACTCCAGGACCTTGAAATGCTTCTTACGAAGCCACTCCTTCGTTGCCCTGGCGGTGTGTTTGGGATCATTGTCATGCTGAAAGACCCAGCCACGCTTCATCTTCAGTGCCCTTGCTGATGGAAGGAGGTTTTCACTCAAAATCTCACGATACATGGCCCCATTCATTCTTTCCTTTACACGGATCAGTCGTCCTGGTCCCTTTGCAGAAAAACAGCCCCAAAGCATGATGTTTCCACCCCCATGCTTTACAGTAGGTATGGTGTTCTTTGGATGCAACTCTGCATTCTTTCTCCTCCAAACACGACGAGTTGAGTTTTTACCAAAAAGTTCTATTTTGGTTTCATCTGACCATATGACATTCTCCCAATCCTCTTCTGGATCATCCAAATGCCCTCTAGCAAACTTCAGACGGGCCCGGACATGTACTGGCTTAAGCAGGGGGACACGTCTGGAACTGCAGGATTTAAGTCCCTGGCGGCGTAGTGTGTTACTGATGGTGGCCTCTGTTACTTTGGTCCCAGCTCTCTGCAGATCATTCACTAGGTCCCCCCGTGTGGTTCTGGGATTTTTGCTCACCGTTCTTGGGATCATTTTGACCCCACGGGGTGAGATCTTGCGTGGAGCCCCAGATGGAGGGAGATTAGCAGTGGTCTTGTATGTCTTCCATTTTCTAATAATTGCTCCCACAGTTGATTTCTTCACACCAAGCTGCTTACCTATTGCAGATTCAGTTTTCCCAGCCTGGTGCAGGTCTACAATTTTGTCTCTGGTCTCCTTTGACAGCTCTTTGGTCTTGGCCACAGTGGAGTTTGGAGTATGACTGTTTGAGGTTGTGGACAGGTGTCTTTTATACTAATAACGAGTTCAAAAAGGTGCCATTAATACAGGTAACGAGTGGAGGACAGAGGAGCCTCTTAAAGAAGAAGTTACAGGTCTGTGAGAGCCAGAAATCTTGCTTGTTTGTAGGTGACCAAATACTTATTTTACCGAGGAATTTACCAATTAATTCTTTAAAAATCCTACAATGTGATTTCCTGGATTGTTTCCCCCATTCTGTCTCTCATAGTTGAAGTGTACCTATGATGAAAATTACAGGCATCTCTCATCTTTTTAAATGGGAGAACTTGCACAATTGGTGGCTGACTAAATACTTTTTTGCCCCACTGTACCTATGTCTTGAATTTGAAAAAATCATATTTTATTTTTCCAATAAAGAAGGGTTCGGTGAACGCGCATATGAAACTGATGGGGTTCAGTACCTCCAACAAGGTTAAGATCCACTGGTCTAGTCATTGTTGGTGATTTTAACATCCATGTTGACAAGCCCGAGGACAGAGGGGCTAAAGAACTGTTCTGTGTTCTTGATAACTATGGACTGACTCGGCATGTAATGGTTCCGACGCACAACAAGGGGCACACTCTCGACTTAATCATCTCAAAGGGTCTGAACATCTCTGAGGTTGCGGTGACTGATGTTGCACTCTCTGATCATTCCTGTGTTTTCTTTGAGAGCTCTATTTCTGTTCACAAAAATGTTCAAAAAGAAATTACCACAAAAAGGCACTTCTCTGAAAACACCAGGGAAATGTTTGTTCAGAAGTTTTCTCCCACACCAGCCCTTGCTAACATCTCAGTAAATGACCTAGTCGATCTTTTTAATTCAAAAGTTAAAAATGTCATAGATGTCATTGCTCCCACTAAGGTAAAGGAGGTATGTGGCAAGAAAATATCTCCATGGAGAAAGGCCATGAGCATGAGAACAGAAAAAAGAGAGTCTAGAAAAGCTGAACGCAGGTGGAAAAAAACAAATCTCCAGGTTCACTTTGAAATCTATAAAGGAAGACTTGGCTTTTATAATTTGGAATTAAAAAAGGCACGACAGTCTTTCTTCTCTGACATCATTGCCAAAAACACAAACAACTCACGTGCCTTGTTTGCTACCGTTGAGAGACTAAGAAACCCCCCAGTGTCAGTAGCCTCTGAACTTCAATCCACCAGGGCCTGCAATGAATTTGTCTCCTTCTTCACTGACAAAATTCAGAATATCTGACAGGCAGTCTGCGTTTCTGTATCAGGTACAGCAAATGCGTTGTCCTTGTGTCCACTTAAAATCAATTCAAACACCATGACACAATTCCATCAGATTAATGATAAAGACCTAGAGGACATTATTCAACATCTGAAGTCCTCCTCCTGCTGCCTTGATATTATACCTACAAGATTTTTCAAAAATGTTTTTCATAGCATGTCCTCAGATCTACTTCATATAGTAAACAGGTGTCTTCACTCAGGGGTATTTCCACAGGCCCTGAAAACTGCAGTAATTAAACCGTTCTTAAAAAAGAATAATCTGGACGCTTCAGCAATGAATAATTACAGGCCCATATCAAACCTCCCATTTCTAGGTAAGATCATTGAAAAAGTAGTTTATAAACAAGTGAGTAATTTCTTGGATGCAAATAACTGTTTTGATGTGTTCCAGTCAGACTTTCGACCGCACCACAGCAATGAGACTGCTCTTGTTAAGGTGTTAGCCCAATGGTTTAGACATCCACTTAAACTCAGACAGTGGCAGAATCTCAGTGTTAGCATTATTAGATCTCAGCACTGCATTTGACACTGTTGACCACAACATATTACTAGACCGACTAGAAAACTGGTTGGGACTTTCGGCAACAGTTCTAAATTGGTTTGAATCCTACTTAAAGGACAGGAAACACTTTGTCTCTATAGGCAGCTACACATCAGAGATGACAAATATGACATGTGGGGTTCCTCAAGGTTCCATCTTAGGGCCTCTTCTCTTTAACATCTACATGCTACCACTGGCTCAGAAAATGAAAAGCAACAAAACAAGTTACCATAGCTATGCAGATGATACACACATTTACATTAACATTTCACTAGGAGACTATGCTCCAATTAAAACACTGAGTGCATTGAACAAATCAGTGACTGGATGAGTCAGAACTTTCTCCAATTAAACAAAGACAAAACCGAGGTAATTGTTTTTGGAACAAAGGAGGAACGACAAAAAGTCAGTGCTGAGCTTCAGTCAGCAAAGTTCAAAACAACAGATACCAGAAACCTAGGTGTAGTCATGGACTCTGAATTTCAACAGTCATATTAAAACAATCACTAAGTCCGCCTACTATCACCTGAAGAACAGATCTAGGATTAAAGGACTAATGTCACAGCAGGATCTAGAAAAACGTGTCCATGCTTTTATCTTCAGTAGAATGAACTACTGTAATTGTGTCTTTAGAGGTCTCACTAAGAAATCCATTAGAAAGCTGCAGCTGATTCAGAACGCTGCAGCTCGAGTCTTCACTAACACTAAGAGAGTGGATCACATCACTCCAGTTCTGAGGTCTTTACACTGGCTCCCTGTCTGTCAAAGAATTGATTTCAAAGTTCTGCTGCTGGTTTATTACGCATTGAATGGTTTAGGCCCAAAATACATTTCTGATCTCCTGCTACATTATGAACCATCCAGAACTCTTAGGTCTTCTGGAACAGGTCAACTTTCTGTCCCCAGACTTAGAACTAAACAAGGAGAAGCAGCGTTCAGTTATTGTGCTCTAAATATCTGGAACAAACTCCCAGAACCCTGCAGGTCTGCTGCAACTCTTACTACTTTCAAATCCAGGCTGAAAACATTTATTTTTGCCGCTGCTTTTAATTGAACTGTTCTGATCTAACATTGCACTGTGACTTTTATTCTGCACTGTAACTTTTATTCATGTATTTTATACCTGTTGTGTTTATTTTATTATCTTTGCTCTTAAATGACAGTTTTTAAATGCATTTTATAATGTGTTTAAACTGCAACATTTTTTAACGCTCTTAATGTCTTTCATGTTTGTAAAGCACTTTGAATTGCCTTGTGTTGAAAGGTGCTATATAAATAAACTTGCCTTGCCTTGCCAAGCTTGCCTTCAGCAAAAGGCGTGGCTGATCACTGAGGACTCATAAATACTGCACCCAAAATGCTAACTCACCTGGAAGTGAGTTAGCATTTTACGCCTTCTGGTTCCCTCTTCTCAGAGTGAGTGGGATTTCTTCGTAGGATTTTAGAAAATAGCTCGAAATAAGGTCTGTAGTTGTCACAAATTTAAGAGACGGATCACATTTTGTTCTACAACATTAAATACATCAGCATTTTGCTTCTGGCGATTAGATTTATGATTCAAAAATGGTAAAAGTAGGGTAGACGTGGAGATTATCTGGCTGAACAAAACATACATTTATCAAACAGGTTTGTTTTCCACAGATCTTATTTTTTACAATATTCCAAAACCCTATGGAGAAATCCCATTGCTTTTTTGTCGAGGGAACCCATGCGCATATTAATACCAGGTCGGCCTACAAAAATAGTTCATCCCTACACCACTCTATTGGGACGGATTGGGACAAACCACGTGCTTCCATGTCAAAGGGGGAATTTGGGTTTTGTGGTTATGCTAATCCTAATGACCCCTTGGTTTCTACTTGGCTTGGCCGAGCCACTATACACATTCCTTGGTCTGTCATTGTAGCAGATCAGTTTGTTGAGTTAACACTTGATATGTGATATGTGAGGTAGTTGACCTAGTTATTGGAGATTTTTGGTTTATAATGTTTTCTTTGGATTTATGGGTAAATTAAAACTCCAGTTTCTTTAAACAACTCCTGTGTCCTGTTGCCTCCTCGGTCCCTGATAGTAAGCTATACCTTATTCAATTCAATGTGTTTGTTTTTTTCTTTCCCGATTTGCCGTCTGTTATATATTTACATTTATGTTTCCATGTGTTATGTATGCCTTGTAATGAAATCATCTCTTAAAATGCAAATTAAAAAATGACTCAAACAAATTGGGAAGATCAGCTGGCAAACATTGGATGCTGCAGCTAGTGAGTGTCTCACTTTTACCTCCTTTCGCAGATCGTTCCCCTTCCTTTAGAGCTGTCACACTGAGCGGTGAAGCTCATTCAGACAAGAGAAAGGGTCTTCCGGTAGGTTGGAATGATTTAAAAAATGTCAAACAAACTAAAGGCCCTTTACTCGATCGAATATATTCGATTTAATATTCCATTTCATTGTCTTATTTGTACATTTGTATATTTCTAATTTTTACTTTTATTTTTTTAGTTCTAATTATTTCTATTTGTTTTGCTTCTTTTTGTATTTGGCTGCTGCAACAGGAAAAAAAGTCCCAGTTTGGGATAAATAAAGTATTTCTGATTCCGATACGCCGCCTGACCAGCATCATGCATGTAATGTCGGCATATCTTTTAACCTGTTTGCTAACCCGGCATGCGAGCCCCTCTCATCTATGCGATACACTGTTCCACACCACTCACCTCATCAGTGTCTAGCCACAGCACACATGCCCTGCAGAGTGTGAACAAGAGAAGGATATTCATCTAGCAAATCTTACTTCTTGGCAAGGGCCCTCCTCTCTTCTGGAGTATAGTCGAGAGATCCTATGGCCCCCTCTCCTTTCGTTGGCATGAATCCGATTATAGCTATTAGGGCAGTACGGACTGAAAGAGAAAAAAGAAGGAGATCAGAGCACAGAAAGGGAATCAGAGAAGGTTGAATAACACAATGTTGCACATGTCCTCACGTTCACTGCCTATTTTACATAAGTAGGAATGACGCTTTGTTTTCTGGACATAAGCCTGGATTTACCCTGGACACCCACCTTGTCTCTGTGCTCACACCTTCTCCAGCTGGCACAGGACCCTTTGGACAGTACGGTGAAGGCCACAGGTTTGTTTGTGTCTGGGTTATGACGGCTGTGTTCGGTCTGAGCTCCAGTCTATCCAATAAAGTATCTGGAGACCCGTTATATCTGACTGTTTTAGTCAGATAAGCCTACCTTAAAGGTTATCCACATGTGACTGTATTATGATAACAACATAACATTGAATATAAGGATATACCTAGGATTAAAGGACTTATGCGGGATTGGGAGAAATACTTATCTTCAGTCGAGTCGAGTACTATATTGGTTTCTGTTCGAATATTTTGGACATTTGTACACAAGCTACCTCAGTATCTCCACAGCTTTCCATTTTTCATTACAATACTCAACATACTTCTTTAATATTCTGAGTACTTTGTCATAGTATACCATATGTAGTTTTTGGGTATATCCAGATTTCATGGTAGTCATTTTCTAAATCTTAACGTATAATCGTTTTAAATAAAAAGTATGATAGTTTTTATCTTTTTGGTTGTTTCTCATATGTAAACCTACTTGACAATAAACTGGTTTCTGATTGCTGATCCTGCAATGGCACAACTTATGACTCATTCATTCAAATATTAGAGCCCTTATTGTTAATATTATAGTAGTATAACAGAATATATATACGACCTATAAACAGACCAGGAAAACATAGAAAAAAATATAGAAATAAGCATGTATTTATAAATGAATTTAAGTCAATTGTATCTGACTTAATATATATATTGTTTTACTTTATTTTCCTTTTTCTTAAACAACAACACATTTAAACAGTGTCAAAGACAGAAAAACAGGTGTGCAGGTTGTTAATTCTATTTTAACCCCCCCACCCCCCCAGGACAAGACAACATTAATCGTAAAAAACAATTAGAATGATAAACAAACAAATGGTTGAGATAAATGTAAGTCATGGTTGACTGAATCTGTATTCTTATTAAGTTTATTATTATGTTTTATAAATAAAACATGATGAATCAGTTAGAGCAGAGTACACAGCTTCAAACTTTTCATCTACGTTAAAATGGTTGGTAAATGTAAAAGTATTCGACTGTCAATAACCCTGGAGTCACTGCTGCTGGTCTGAAGAGCACAACATGAGACACAACCTTTGTTTTGATTTGGTTATTGATTTAAAAGTGTGTTTTAGTAGGTTAAATAGTAGGATGGTAACTCCCACTGACTTTCTCCTGATTAAATGCCACAAAGTTAGTCAAAAAAGCACAACTCTAAAAAGGTCAGATAGCCTGCAGAGAACTAAAGTAGTTCTCAGGAGAATGTATTACTGGAATGGCCAGCACTAAAGACATTTCAATTCTAAGAAAATACCCAGAAAGTATAGGACCTTAATGTCAGAGCAAAAATCATTAAACATGATTCATATTGGAGTGGCAATGTGTTCGTATACATTTTTAAAATTTATATATAGAGTTTGAAAATTATAGCCGGTCCATGATCTGCAGGAGATGAGTACTGTCAGACCAAAAGGTTTCATTTTCACCAAAGACTACAGCACCTTCAGCTCTGGTTAAAGGTGATTCCTGTCAAACTGCAGGCCTTTCATTTTCAACCCAACTATCTAATAACTGTGGTGCTTTTGTAGGAAGCCTCTGTTTTCTGATCTGATCCTGTTTTAACAGTTTTGTTAACTCTTGGGGGTCAGAGCCCTTTTTTTTTATATTTGGCTCGCCTGGTCTTTTTGGGTAAAAATGCTATTAAGACATGACCCCTGTGCTGCATAATCAAGTAATCTACATGTTTTTATGCATAACAAGCTAAGCTATCAGCATATGTAGGCTACAGGGATGTCACATGGATGTAGAAATAGTAATGAGACCATAAGTACAAAAGAAAAAACAAGTGAAAAGTAGTCTGCATGTCTCTGGACATCAGAAAATAGTTCTTTCAAGGCTTGGTGACCATGGGAAAAAAAGGACATTTTTCAAAGCACCAAAATTATTATGTATCTACGATATTTACAAAAAAATTCATGGCGCTTTTATGTCAAGGTTAGTTGTGCCATTCCTCAAAGCAGTACCTGTCAGAAACAAGCCAGAGGACCCCAGTACACTGCCTTCACTGGCTGGCCTACAAAAAAACCCAACTTTTATGCAGCCCCAACAACAGCCTCTGATTCGTCAACAGACTTCATGCAATGTGTTATGGGATGCATAATTAGATCTATAATCTCTATCCAACTCCTAGAACATCTAAATCTACTAACAATATGGATAAATGTTCATAAAAGTCTTCCATTGTTTGTGAATACGTTTCTTGAAAAAACATCGTTTTTCTAGAAGAGATTACAAATCGCCTTAAAATGCTACAAACAGAGTCAAAATGTACCATGAAGGTGTGGCGCTGCGCTATATCGTGCATTTGAAAGTGAAACTAAACGTTGCTCCGTTGCGGAGAAATTCCCGGAAGAGAGCGGAAAACTTTTTCCGGGCTGCGGCGCCAGGACCGAACTCCAAGGGTTTTGTTTGACTCAAAACTTCTTCCATGTTGTCTTGGTAACTTTATAATAATGTTTATCCTAATGTTAATCCTCTAAAATTCAGCACTTCCTGCACATACTGTATGTTTCGAAATAAAGGTCTGCGCCACAATGTTCATTTGAGATCCTGTTATTATCAGAATACTGTCTTTTTCTTTTGGTGAATTTATTTCTGTTCAACAAAATATTTAGATCATTCAAGATTCCTCTCCAGAACACACTAAATAAAACTGTGCATGGACTTACAAATAAGCACAGAACATCAATAGTTTCCCATACATTTGCTAGACAATTTCCATGATTTATAGTTCTACAATTCAGACTGATTCTGATGACTAATTAGAGAAACTGGGGGCATGCACTACATGTGGGGAACTAGGACTTGTCTTTGAGCTGCTCGTACCTAATTGCCTCTTTGTGGGAGATAAAGTTGTTTTGAGTTTGAATAGAATTCAGCTGGAGGAAACTTACTGCTCCAAGAGGGCTGCCATGTCTCTGGATGGTGGCCAGAGATGCTCAAACAAATTTTCTTCCCAACTTCGAATCTTCCATTTGGCTAGGAGGGAACGTAGAAAGAGAGAAGGTGGAGGTGAGTATGTGGGTAGAATACATCAATAAAACACACACTCTCAAAATATGAGAAATATAAGTAGACAGACATAAGAGTTGAGAGTGAAAAAAAAAAACAGGCTGCTATTCAGTAAAAGTTTTCAATCAATGAATGCAAACTAAAATAGAAACATTATGAGGAGCTGCAGGAGCTGAGTAGCTGGACACAGTGAAAAAGTGTCAAGAGAAATCAGACATTTTGTCAGTCTGTGATTGGTGCAGGTGTCAGACCGATGTCTGAATATAATGAGAAGTCTTATCTTTTTTACAAAACCCGTGCAATCCCCTCTGACAGTGTGACGACAGCGCAGGCTTTCATCTGACAACTGTCACTGCGTCTGCTGCAACAGACAGTCTGATGGATCAACGACATGCTGTCCTCCTAACACTTTTTGATCATCTGATCTGACGTCTTCCTGTTCTGTTTCAGCACAAGAAGAACACTCTGTGATTGAGTGGGGGCCGTGCTCTGTGTCTTACCGTGAGGAGGATGATGCTCGGGGGCTTCATTGGATACTCTGGGGGAAGCACAATCCTGCCGTGGTAAATCCCGCCATCGAAATCAGAATCTGGGGGCCCGCGAACGGAGAAGTGCCATTCGAAGAGGTTATCCTGCAAAGAAGAGAGAAAAGTCACACAGAGCCGACATGTTCCTCCACAGAGACCAAAGCTGTGGAGTCTCAGGTCTGAAGGGACAACACTGCGTGTGTTACCAGCTGTTTGCTCTTATAAAAACATGTTCTACTACTGGGCATGATCTCACTAATAAAGATAGTCTAATTCTATTTTTAACAAAACGTCACTATATCCTATAATATGACATTAACTACATATTTCACTTGTCTTCTTTAACCCATTTGTACCGGATGCTGCGCAGCGCAACATTCCATCTACTGCCGGCTGCTGCGTAGCACAGCTTTGAAGCTCCTGCCGGCTGCAGCGTAGCGCAACATTGTTGATTTGTCGTCATTTTCATGAGGCATGCAGCATATAATGCACTGTCATTGGTTCAAATACACATAAGGTGTTTTGGTTTTTTATTAAAATGTGTTGGTATGTTATTGCTAAGGGAGCATGTTTTAATACAACCTGTGAGTCTTACCTTTTAAATGCAATTTATTTCATGTTTCTATGTGCTACAGAGGCTTAGATATTTTTATAGACGTTGCCAATTCTTAGTATTTTTTCAGAAAACCCTCAGGAGATAAGGACATTTATATCTATTATACATAGGGTTTTAGAGCCGTTTTTTTCAGGCGTTTTAGGAGTAAATGGGTTAAAGAGGACATATTCTCATTTTCAGGTTCATATCAGAACCTAGTGTCTCTACTCTAATGTTTAAAAAGCTCTTTATTTTTCTCATACTGCCTGTGCTGCAGTACTTCTTTTCACCCTGTGTCTGAAACCAGAGCCCAGTCTGTTCTGATTGGTTAGCTGGCCGACTCTGCTGTGATTGGTCACCTGCTTTGAGATGTCCCGCCACTTAGCCTGTCGCGTACAATGTGTTGGAGCGTTAACCAATAGAAGTGAGACTGCTACATAGTGATGTCTCTGGAGGGAACACGTGGTTTTTAGGCTTTGCAGACCATTTCGTGCACTAAAACCTATATGAACACTCTACAGGGGAGGGAAAACCCCAAAAAGCATAATAGGGTCTACATTTCCAATCTCCTGCTAGTCAGAATGAAACATGGAGAAGCAGTGTTCAGTTATTATGCTCCAAATATCTGGAACAAACTCCCAGAAACTCTTACTACTTTTAAATCCAGGCTGAAGACTTTTCTTTTGCCGCCGCTTTAAATTGAACTATTCTTTTCTTACATTGCACTGTAACTTTTATTCATGTATTATGTTCATGCTCTTTGCTTTTTAATAGCTGTTTTTAAATGCCATTTGTTTATGCATTTCTTAATGCTCTTAAAGTCTTTTATTTTTGTAAAGCACTTCGAATTGCCTTGTGTTGAAAGGTGTTATATAAATAAACTTGCCTTTACGAGTAAGGTTAAAGGTCCATTTATTGTCATTCCACAACAGATTTGAAAACAAAATGTTGCAGTCACTTCCTGCTAGACATGGAAATAATCAATTGAGTTGAGGGGAGAAAGATGCTGCTCTGTAGTGTGGTGTTGACAGATACTTCGGTATCGCTGCCCAGACAGCTGTAGGGTGAACAAGCTGTTGTCGGGGTTGGTATTGTATAATATATTTTTGTTCGCAGTCGTGGGTGTACAACGAGGAGGAGTATGCAGGAGTATGTGGCCGCCAATCTAAACTGCCTGGGGTCTGTTTGTAAATAAGTCTAATAACCAGTGTGATACTCAAGCCCAGAGTGCAGAGTTTACAAATCACGGGGGACACTGTGTTGAATGCCAAGCTGAAATCCACAAACAGCATTCTGATGTAGGTGTTGTTCTCTTCCAGATGTGTGAGGGCTGAGTGGATGACAGTGGAGGCGGCATCCTGTGTAGATCTTTTTGTTCTGTATGCAAACTGGCTGGCAGGGATGTTGTTTTTGATGTGCTAGAGAACCAGTTACTCAAAGGACCCTGAGAAACACATCACTACGGGGATGAGAGCTGTAGTTGTTTTGATGAGACTTGGGTTGCAGGGATGATAGTGGGATCCCCGGTGAGATATGTGGGAAATGTCTGAGCGGATATCAGTAAGCTGGTTGGCACAGGTTATCAGTACACGGCCGGTGATGGGGCGGCTGATGTGCAGATCAGATTCAGCTCACATCTGCTCTTGATCCTGACAGTGGCCGGTCCTCTGGAGGAGGGGCTGACTTGGGAGCTGCTTCTTTGTTGAGGAGATCAAATTGAGCATAAAAAGGGCTAAGCTCCTCTGGGAAATGTGGCCTCACACATGAACGACACACTCCTGCATTGAACTGTGGGATATTTGGCAAATCATACATCACTCATCCAAACGATTAATTTGAATGACCTCATTGGCACTGCAAGCTGATTAAAGAGTTTGTAGGTAAGTATTTTCTTTTAGTTTTTTATGACAATGAGTATCAACTCTTAGAACAAGGGATTTATTTTGATGCAAATAGGTCCGCTTCAAAAAGACCAACAGTTTAGCCAGATTTGATTACATCATAAGCTAGGTATATGGAAAAAGTAGAAGTTGTGATGTAACAACTCTGTTTATGACCAATCAGCTACTGAGCTTCACTACTGCTGCCAGATTATTTAAACTATTAGGAAGTACAAACTTGTAGCCCAAGAGTCGTTTGGTCACTTTGAAGACAGGATTGGCCAAATTTACACCTCTCCATCTTCCACCAGTCTCATCACTCCACCGCTGCTTTACCCGCCCACCTCTTGATGTCCTTCAGCCATTCTCCCAGTGGCATTCCTGCACCTGATCTCTTACAGAATGCATTCTTTTTTAAAGAGGCCTTATTACACTTTTTGGAGGAGTTTCCGTCCCACTCCCCCTGCCCTGATTGAAACGCCTCCATTGAACTCTTTGTTTACTTCCATATCATAATGACATCACTATGTAACACTTGCGCTTCTATTGGCTCTCACTCTGACATTATATACGTGATAAGCTAAGGGGTGGGACATCTCTAAGTGATTAACCAATCAAAACAGAGCCGGTCAACTAACTAATCAGAGCAGATTGGGCTCTGGTTTCAGACAGAGGGTGAAAAGAGGTGCTGCAGCACAGGCAGAATGAGAAAAATAAAGAGCTTTTTGAACTTTAAAGCATGGAGACATGTCAGAGAAGAGACACAAAATACAATATGAAACTGAAACAAGCAGAATAGGGCCCCTTTAAAGCCAGAGGTGTTGTGTTTTGTGATCCTCCACTGTACATGACAGGAAGTACAGCACAGTGTCCTGCAGTAAACATACCTCCAGTGGCTGGGCGTGGTAGTGCTCGGTGGGATCCCTCAGTTCAGCAGCCTCTTTCATTAGCCTCTTCACCGCTTGTGATTCAATGACACAAGAAAACAGAGGTTAAAGCATTCACTGCTGATGTAGTTAATGTCGCAGAACAAAACGTGAACCGTCTCTTAAATGTGTGTCAACCACAGACCTTATTTCAAGCTATTTTCCAAATCCTATGGAGAAATCCCACTGACTCTGAGACGAGGAAACCAGAAGTGGTAAAATGCTAACTCACTTCCGGGTTTTAGGACTTGTTCCTGCACCACTCTATGACTACAATGAGGGGCCCTATTATTTGAGTGAGGCAGAAAACATCGACAAAGTTCCAGAATTTGTTTTAAAAATATGTAATCAACTGTAAAACACATATTGTGTTAATAACTAAATTCTCGATGCTACTTGTCCTAAAAATACTGAGGTTTCCCCACCATTATGATGAAAAAATGTGATGCCAAACAGTGGTTAAATTGTAAAACATAGAATTCAGTAAAGTACATAAAGTATAAAGTCCAAAACAATGAATTTGGGAGAAAAACAGGGATTTTTTGGCCCCTATATATACCAAAAATTAGCAACTGATGGCAGAGGCAGTTTGCGGGCCAACATTTCTGATTTTCAGATGCAGAGGGCTGCAAATGTGCTGCTCCGCTGGGTAGCAGGACGCTAACACAGATGGACAGATGAGAAGAGCCTGCAGATGGACATGGCTCCATGTACTGGCATGTCTCTATTAAACATCACACTCATTCAGATAGCTGGAGTAAAAGGCTCCTTCAAATATGCAATCCAAAAAGATCTTAGTTTAACCCCACCTTAAAACTTCCACTAAACGCTTTGTTTGGTGCTGGCTTCCTGCATGGTTAAATCATACCTGTTTTGTTAAATGTGTTAGATAAAAACTTTTGAGGATATGGATACAAATCAGAGCAGAACCCACAGTAGTCAAACGTTTCTTCATAGTTGCTTTGTGAGCAGATGACAGCAGGAGTCCTGATCCTGCTGCGTGCTGAATAAAAACCTATTTTAAATAGACATGCCTTCAAACACAGTTGAACTCATGGCAGGGAGGGAGTAAACAAGTTTGTTTGTGGGGTCAATCTCTACCCATGGCAGCATGTTGTTATTTGATGTGCAGACCCAACATACTGAGACAAAATGAGGTGGAGGAGAAACATCTGCCGGCATTAACCCCTGTGCCATGACCAAGTCAACAACACTCAGGCCTGCTGTGTTAATCTGAATACAGACAACCTCATCACTCTGGGAACGATGCTTACACAAGTCCAGCTGGTCACGGTGGTGAGGACACTTGTGAAGGGGGGGTTTAATCGCTGTCCTGGCGCTAAAGGACACTATGATGCTCCTTGATGCAATAGAATGGTGCAGGGATGACGTATTTCTGTAGGGCTAACTCGGAAGTAAGATGCGCATGGGTTCCCTCGACAAAAAAGCAATGGGATTGCTCCATAAGATTTTGGAATATTGTAAAAAATAAGATCTGTGTAAAATGAACGGACAGTACAGCAGGGTTGCACAACTTTAACGCCATGCCAATTTAAGATTCTTTCAACTGACAAAAATACAGATGAATAATTGTGCAAGTTGAAGCGTTTGTTTTAAGAGTTTGCAAGAGTGCAGGTCTTTGCTTTCAAGCAGAACAGGGGCAAACCAACTTAGCTGGAGTGTTTACATGTTCGGTGTAATGACGAACAACGTCCTCGACAACTTCCTATTCAGCCACTTATCAACAACCATCGTTTTTCCAAAATCCGGGAACCGGAAGTGGTAAAATGCTAACTCACTTCCGGGTTTTAGGACTTGTTTCTGCACCACTCTTTGCTGACCATCAGGCTGCAGCTACACCAGTCCGAACAGGAGGCTAGCCTCATAGTGAGGCCACATGACAGTCCACACAGAGCAGAGCCTTGGGTTGACTATCCCATAATGCTTCAACACAAGGTCATGAGTCACATCTACAGGGCTGATGTCACAGTTTCAAGTTAGTGCTCAGCACAAGTTAAGGAGTTGTTGAGCTGACCGCATGTGCTCCTTCTTTAGGATTGCTACATCTTGAGCTATCAGCTAGCAGCCCGCTGCGAGTAGGAACAGGATAGGGCTGCAAATGAGAAAACTAATTGTGAAAAGGAAGCGGAACTAAGAAGTATTCACAGAGGCAAAATTGGTTTAGAATCCAATCGAGAGAGGACTGATATGTTGTTGAGCTGGAAATGGAGAGTGTGAAATGAACATAGGAGAAGACGAAGGGCCGCAGTGGTATTGGGTGGGAGGGCTAATAACAGGGGATGAAGGCGAGGCAGGCTGAGAGGATGTGCAGCTGCAGGGTGAGTGAAGCAGTGGAGCAGAGAGATGGCCTGACACCATGCAGCTTTCAGGGCACGTGTTCTGTGTGATCCTGCCCGGGGACAGACACTCTTCAGAGAAGATTTGAACCAACCACAGTAATCTCACATCAGAGCCACAAAGAGCAAGGGGGAATAGTGTGTGTGTGTGTGTGTGTGTGTGTGTGTGTGTGTGTGTGTGTGTGTGTGTGTGTGTGTGTGTGTGTGTGTGTGTGTGTGTGTGTTTACAAGGCTTCCCTGCCTTCTCCTATTTACAGCTGCATGCAGGGGGTCACTGACTGCTTGCAGTCTTACTCAAGTTAAAAAACTATCAAGACCAGGAGGCAGGTGAGCAAGCGATGAGCCTGTGTAAGCAGAAATTGACTATAATGTTTTGGTGATTTTTCGATTTCAAAAACCTGTATCCCTTGTTGGAAATCATGTTTTTTTTTCCAATTGATTAAATGCAAAACAGCTTTTTCCACTGAATAAAGCCTTTTTTGCTTTTCTCTTTTTTTGGGGGGGGCTGGGGGATTGTTAGAGAATGATTGCATGTGCCTTTATTGTTGTGTGCAGAGGCTTCATACATAATTCCACCTTCCTCAATGACAATCTGTAGAGTTTTTTCTAAAAATGTTAAGCTTCAACAGAAACCCCCCAAAATATGACAAAGCTGTTTTCCCATGTGATCCCCTACAAAAAGAGACAAGAAAATGAAATAACAGGCAGGAAGCATAGCTGAGCTGAACAAGCTGCTGCAGCAACCCACAGTGAGATCCATCCATCAAACGAGGCAACATCATCACGCTATAATGTGTGTGTAGCAGAGTTTTAATGATGTGTAATGCTTGGACTGGTCTTCTTCGCGCATGTTGTGGACCAGTTGAGAGAAACAGCAGTGTCACATGTTTGTTTTGGATCAGTAGTTCTGTAGGAAACTGCGATAAACTAGTTACACCCAGCTACATTTTGGGTAGCTCCTGTGCTGAGCTTTAGAGGTGCAAATAGATATAGATGAATGAAAGCTATAATGTGTCTTTGACTTTGGTTATCAAATCTTTATGGGAGCTTCTGCACTCATGATACGTTGACAGTAGCGCTGGTTCCATAAACACACGTGCATTGACTCACTTTGAGACCCATGGCAGCGGCAAAAGTTCATCTAGAACGGCCACTGCTCTTTACATTTCATTTCATAAATGCTAAACTAGCCCAAGGCAGGCAGTTTGATTGTTAATTATCAGAAAATACACGCAACATCATCTTGAGTTGCGTGAATGGATTTAAATAGTGCTTTTACATATCAGTATTGATAATAGGGATGGGAATCACCAGGGTCCCCAAGATACAATACTATCGCGATAGTTAAGCCACAATATCATAGTATTGCGATTCTACGATATGCTAAGTATTGCGATGGATATATTGCGATTTATAATTCCACACTTTTGATTTAAACGCGACCAGCGCATTTCTGAATTCTTTCTATGCTGACTCCATCTTTGTTTTGACTCACTCCCTGCCAATCCCACTGACTTTACCCCTGGTCATGACCGCACAACAAACAGCTCAGCACCATCTAGTGGATTGAAGACGCAATTGTTACCAACAACTTTTATTTGGATTTGCAATATGAATAGTTGATATAATAAAATATCAATACTTATATAGCGCCCGTGTATCGATACATTATCGCCACGCAAAGTTTCCCGATACTATGCTGTATCGATTATTTCCCTCACCCCTAATTGATAATGGCAATCAATACACCAAATACACTCAGGCAGATGCTACCAAACAAGCTTATGCTCATCAGGAGTGATAAACATTCACACACTCACCACCAGCCATGCCATCAGAAGCAGGGTTCAGTATCTCGCCAAAGGACATATCGACCACAGTGGCCGGGGTCAAACCACCGATACCAGAAGTCTTCATGTTTGTTTTTTTTTATCCAGAGCCTAACTTTAAATTCAGTAATATTCCAGAGTCCTGATTTTAATGTGAAAATCTATAGGCATATAGATTGGGATAGGAGTAGCTCAGTCTGTAGGGACTAGGCTTGGGAACCGAAGGGTGGCCAGTTCAAGCCTCGATCTAAAGAAATACAGAGTAGAAACTGAAATGTTGGCTTTAATTAAATGTATTATGTCAACACATTTCACATAACTGTATTATGTTAGTTGAAAGCAATAACATTACGTTTAAATAAATATTAGGTTCAACTTAATATTGTTGCTTTCAACTAACCTAATACAGTAATGTGAAATGTGTTGACATAATACATTTAATTAAAGTCAACATTTCAGTTTTTCAGTGAGGTAGTTAGTACTGTTTGTGTATTTCATGCCTAGGTATATAATTGAAAGTGTGAAAAAGTGATTATTAAACCGATGGTTGTTTTTTTTAATCTGGAAAATAAATATGGTTAGTATGTTAGTTAAAATATATAATATCCACTACTGCTGATATTTAATATCATCAAATCATTGTCAACAAACACATTGTGTATTTTATTGAAACACACACTAATGCAAATTAAAGAGCCTGGCATATTCTACAGTCTGATGGTGTCACATTTTTGGAAAAGACGGTATAATTAAAAAGCAATAAAGCTATAATAACCAAAGTAAAAGGAGCTGATATTCAGGAGAAAACGTGTCCTGAAGATGCTCAGAAAATAAATAATAATCAAGGAGAGAGAAAGAGACTGTAAATTAATTGAAAAGAGTAAATGAGGACAAATCAACTGAAATGAGGCAACTCTTGAAGTCAGTTTTAACAACACAACCAGAGCTGGGCTGTTTTGTGTGAAGAAATGGTTTGAATCCACCATTAGGGACACTTTGCTGTCGATGCAAAGCAAGTGGAGGAGGAAAGACTGATGGACAAATGTTGCAATGTTGAGAGTGAAAAGAGAAGTGAATGAGGTACAATCCTTCAGTGGGATTCCCCTCATTTTACTGTTGGTGTCCTTCATGTTTCCATTTAAACATTTCAGAGTTTATCCAGCATTCAAATATTTAAGTCTTAAATAAATATAGTAGGTGATTCTGATGGAGTAGTGGCTGGATTTATGGTTAAGGATAAGGCCAAATCACAGAAGCTTGTTCTGAACGATTGGCTTAATTTAGTAAAGGCTCTGGCTGTAGAATCACAAGTAATATGAACTGTTATGTCTGTTGTTTCTTCCTGTCACTGTGTTCACCTGGTGCCCCTGTGTTTCTCTTCCCTCCCCCTCCCCCTGTGTCTTGCTCTTGTGTGAATTGGAAGTTCTGGTTCTTCTTTCAGTTGTTGTCAGAATCTTGATGTTGGACGTGTATTTACTCAGAGAGTTTCTGTTTGGGTGTTTGCCTTGTGTTGCTTGGCTCAGCGCCGTGAATTCTGGGTCAATTGCCAATAAAGGACTTTTAATTTAAAAAATGGTCATCTGCATTTGGGTTTGACATGAATATGTAGTAATACTATGTGTGTCCTGGGAGGTTAGTAAATAGCAGTGTGGTACTGTTGGTATGTACACCTTTGCAAAACCATCCTAACTCTTTTAACTTAACATTTAACATAAGGCTGAAGGAAAAAATAAGGAGTGCTATGTTTTTGTCACGTCAGTTTCTCTTTTCTTGCATTGTTGTGCTTGAGCAGAACAGCCAATTAGAGGGATTTATTTTGCAGACAAATCTGCGGTAGATTGAACATGCTGAACGGGAGAGGAGGATATCAGAAGTAACGTCTCAAACTTGGCCGAGGTTGGATAATGGGCTTGGTGTGTCAGGACTTTAAGTTATACTTACAAAGAGTATTGCACTTTAATTTGTATATAATGTTCATAATACATTTGAGGGCTGCAATCCAGAGAGTCCATGTAGGGAGAAGCCCGGGGTGGATATGTATTACAACACAGGGTTAAACAGAAGATTTCCATTTGTATCCCTCCGTCATTTTTAAGATATGCTTGTATTCTGAAATTCTCATTGCATGTCGATGTCACCCTTTCCGTAAGGGGACCTCTTTCCTACAAAAACAGACAAACCGTAGTACTTTGTTTTCTCTCTCTGGTCGTGTCAGTGTCTTATTTTCTGACCACGACACTATAAATTATGATTTAGTTTTTCACAGAGTGAGAAATGTCAAATTATTTTTCACAGGACTAAATACCGGGCCAGGATTGATCGTAGGACCAGGAAAAAGTTCAGCGAGGTTAGTCTTCTGTATGGATTGTATAAGGATAAAGTTTATGGTATATGCCTATGGCCAGAGGCGACACAAGTGTGACGTGTGACCT
Source organism: Eleginops maclovinus (assembly GCF_036324505.1). Taxonomy (NCBI): domain Eukaryota; kingdom Metazoa; phylum Chordata; class Actinopteri; order Perciformes; family Eleginopidae; genus Eleginops; species Eleginops maclovinus. Next base: position 19,312,553 of record NC_086363.1, on the reverse strand, counting down.
AAGTTGTCCTGACAGTACACAGAGTAGTGGTCTACTCAACAACTACCCAGCAGGCATTGACCAGCAGCACATTATGGCTGTGTGGAGGAGGACGAGCTGTGCAGGAACGACAGACTATTTTAACTTTGGGAGCAAGGTCCAGCTAATCCCATCATCCTACGTCCCACCTTTATCTCCACATACTGTAAGCAATCAGATTTACATTTTTTATTCTACTAATTCAATACTAATACAGACAATTAATGGAACCAACAATCAAACAGAACTAGTAGATGCATTAGCCATCCGGTTTCAGCATTTTCATTCAAGGACCCAAATACTGTATTATGTCATTTTAACTGCAAACTTAGGACGTAAGTTTCCATGTGTGTACGAGTATAAATACACACAAAAATAATGAAATTCTAGATATAAAAACACATACACACACATACACATGTTGTACACATGTACACATATACATACAGCCATTTCCAGGGCTAAAATAAAAATAAAGGTCCATCTACAGATTACAATACAGTTCTATCTCTCATCATATTTTTAAAGCAATTATTGAATTTGTTCTACATATATTTTTTAAATATTATCAAAAACAAAAACACTTTAAAATGTTTGCTGTGTTTAATTTGTTTCCCTACCTAAAAAAATGTAAGTGGCATTTTTCAAAATTCTTGGTTTAGGGAAGTTCAGTTCAACATTCCAGAACATACTGGTGCTGTGGGTCAGAGATGAAGAAAACAATGACAAGACAGAGAGCTATAACTGAAAGCTATTCAGGTTAAATGATTCTCTCTATCTTCCAGGCCACCAGTAAGTCATGATTTTCCACTTGGGGAATCCATCAGCGCCCTGCAAAGAGGAATTTAGGAGCCTTCAGGGGTGTGATAGGCTATCAGGGCACGACAGGCCCTTAAGAATGAGAGATGAATCACTTTAAAGAGTATTTTCAGTACTTCATCCACCAGTGTATTCTGGGAGGGCTGTGGGTAGCTACAGCTTTGATGGCAGGGCCACGGGCAACTTAAACTAAGCCGGGGACACCTCGGGTCTTGGCAAGATGTGTCCAAATCTCAGAGAGCAACACCTGACGTCCCATGTCAAGTTATCAGTCCATCAGTCTGTCCAGCCAGCCATGTAAAAAATAATTTTCAGGACAATTTGGACCAATAATAATTTTTATAGTTCAGAATCAGAATTCCTTTATAGGTCCCACAGCGGGGAAATTGACAGTGTTAAAGCAAAAGTGGCATAACGGACATAAAAAAAAAGGCATGTGTAACCCGCCTCAGCGCTTACTATCATTTAATAAAGACACTGGGTGGTACAGATATTTCTATCAGTGTGCTATTTACCTCATGGACTAGTTAATCTGAAGTCTAGATTTGCTATAGGAGAAAGGGGTATTTGCAATCTGCATTGAGTGGAAGAATAAAGGAGCCGCACAACCAACAGGTACATTTTACGTGTTAAATTGTATTGAGTAAAGGGAATGAGGAAAATAAAAATCATACAAAAATAAAATGTCAACACACACAAGATATCAAATCATAATTCACAGTCCAAATCCTAACTCTCTAATACACAGCTCTATGTTGGGTAGCTCGCCACGACTACTGAGTCCCCTCTACCTTACAGAACTGGGAGAGTCTCAGTAGAAGAAGTGTTCATGTAGATCTTGAAACAGGAACCATATAAAGAAAAGAATATAGAAAAGAAAAAGACCCGGCCAGAGGCTCAAGTATCACACGCACACACATATATTCTCCGGCACAAATGCAGGTTTCACGGCTCTCGTCCGTCCAGGCAACAGCTCTCGTTCGTCTTTTTTTGTAGAATACACGATCCACTAACCAAACGACAGCAAAAAAAAAGGTCTCGCTCTCTGCGGCGATTAAAATAGTGACTCAACAGCCAGACATTTTGCTCTCTACATTAGCCTCTACAGCACCGCGAAAGCAAGCGTGCAGCTGCCCCGACGTCGGTCCGGGAGAGAGAGAGCGCGAACCGCACGCACGTCCCGACGGCGTCCGATTCGGCACGTCATGTGAACTCCCCGTCACTGCCTCCCGCACTTCCAGAAAGGCACACCCACCATACTATCCAAAAAAATGCCCTTTTTACCAAATCTATTGTGCTGTTAATTTATGTATACTAATTATTTTTAATCTATTTATTGTCATATTTAAGATTTTAATAAAAAACCCTATTTATTCCTCCTATGTAAGATTATTTTAAATCAAACCTATTTATTTATCTGACACATAAAAATACGAATGTATTTACTTATCTATTTATTTCGCCAATGAGCTGATACCTATTAAGGCCCTAGTAACCTGGGTTACACATGCAATAATAAAAAAGAAAAGCAGACATTAGTGGCATACATAGCAATCTATTGTGACCTTAAAAGAGTAAAAGTTTGGGGATATTTATGAAAATTTGAGTTTTCTACATCAAGTGATTATTGCACTACTACAATTTCAAATAATTGTTTAAATTAAACATTGTATGTTCTGACCTAATCAGTAAAACTATACAATACATGCAAAAGTAGAGCTGCATGAATGTGGACTTTTGACGCAGATCCCGATATTGGTTTTAGTGATTTGAAAATACAAATGTTCTAATATAAACGCAAAACAGAAATAAACATGTTGTGGTAGGGCTGCACAGTTAATGAGAATGTTGGCTTGACACAATGAACATGAGTGCCTGCAATATGACACTGTGAGCTACTTCTGAGAAAACTCAGCTGCATATCAGACATTTTGCATGCTGTTACAATTCATAACCAATTATTGTATTATTCACTTGTTTACTAGAGAACAACATTGTCTATCTAGCTTCTTATTTTATTTTTTCTGAAAGTGCACCAGATTTGGTTAAACAGTGAAATGCGGTATATTGGATAATTTCATACATTTCCCAAAAAAGATTGCAATGTCATTGTGTGTGCAATTTCTCTGTCTGGAAAAATGCTACAAATTCTTAAGCAAAGATATCATGTCTTGCCTGTGGATGAAAGTGACTAGAGTTAGCCCTGAAGTTAGCCAAGGCTCACTTTAGTGACAAGCCACTGATCAGCTTTGACCATTAAACAGACCTCTAATAATCTAACAGTTATTCTTTTAAATGTCTGGAACAGCCCAGTAATCACTTGACATGTTAAAAGGAAGAATGAGGTGTCACATTTCTACATAGCAGAATCAGGTTTGTCCTATTTAATATTCAAGATAAGAATGAGTGGGTACTCGTTGCTATCATTGTGGCATTAGCCATTTTTGACCAGGATATGTATAGATTGGATATTTTGACTATCACACTGACAACTTGTTTATGTATTCATTACACCAGATGCATAAAAACAAAAATATGCCAATGGTCAAGAGTGGTATGCTGCTGTTCAAAGTGGGTAATGCCACAATGATAGCAAACAGGTGCATGGCGACTTTTCAATCTCGGCTAGACGCTATAGAGTGGTGCAGGAACGAGTCTTAAAACCCGGAAGTGAGTTAGCATGTTACAACTTCCGGTTCCCTCGTCACAGAGTCAATGGGATTTCTCCATAGGATTTAAATACCCAACAACGCTCTTGTCTTCGTCATAGTCGCCACAAACCATTGTTCACGTAGATCCCGCCCCCGCCTCTGACGTAAGCTTCTGACAAATGCGGCTCTCGGCATTTCAGGTCTCAGCAGAGCATCCTCTTAACTCCACAGTCCCTGCCAGTGCTCAGATGCACTGTGACAGGCTCTCCAGTGCTCCATATCCAATGCCCATTTTTGGCTCTTCCTTCCAGTAACACTAAGCAGAGATGACAAGGAAAAGCCCTATTCCACACAGGCCTCTGGACTCTGTTGGGCTCGCAGAGGTCCAGGCACTGGCCCAAGGCCTACGCAAAATCATCTTACGTAACATGTATTCTGAGTGTTTGCCACTGGTAATGAAGTTGTTCCAGAGGGGAGAGAGGGGACCCATTGCATAATAACAGGCCAACATTAAAGCTGCGAGAGCACAGAGCACAGAAAATGAAAGAAAAAAAAAAAGACTTATGCTCTGCTGTTGTTGCTTCTTTGACAACATACAGCCAAAGAGTACAAAAGAGAGCTAATCCCACTCTTTCCGTCAGCTCTTGAATTTAAAGAAAACAGTAAGGTACGATAAGGTAGAGAGAGGATGGCATACAGAAATATCCTACACCATATGGTGTATTAACTGAAGCATTCAAAATCTGAATTGTAATTCACAGCACTGTGGATGTGCTCATCATGGAAGTACACAGAAAAACAAAGGGACTTGACTCAAAATAGAAACAGTTGGCAAATCCAAAGTTCCTTTTAAGGGGGCAACATCAGTATACAATCATTTAAAAGATAATAATAATTGTCCAGACTCCAGGCTGTCAACTCTCTGTATTTCTAATTGAACCTCATGGGTGCCAATAGCTTTGAGAAAGCTACTAATGACGCTAATTATCTTGTTCAAATATATAGCACATAACACTTTTTAAACTAAAAATAATAGTAAAAATGTCATTCTTATACCAGAACTGAGCTTGTTTAAAATAAAATAATAATTAGATGATGTTATTATTCCCAGTTGGATTAGCACTATGATATTAATTCTGAAACTCTCGCAGTAAAAAATTGGCAGCCAAGTTCCAACTCAATGGCTGTAAATCAACCGACTGTGACAGGGTTACAGGATGTAGTTCCCCACCGCCCTCAGTCACAGACCCAGTCAAAGTCCAGCTTTATTCAAGATCAAACTGTTTACCAGGATACCTCTCTCCAAACAATGCTCCAGGATGCTAATGGCCTGGCAAATGAAACTAAATCCCTGTTCACAGCTTTAATCTGGGATTACTAAGTGGTGCAAGCGCCTCAAAAACCCTAATTTAAGCACAAAATGAATACCTTAAAATCAAGTTAACACTTACAGTTTACGAAAAACAGAGAAACCTTTCAAATCAAATCTACTCCTGTTATCTTGCAGTCTAAAAGTAAGATCCCTGCAGAAAGCAGAATGACCCTGATGGACTGCACGGACCATAGGCTCATTGTTTCATGACATCTTTTTATTTTGTGCCATGGTGTCTTTAATCTCTCTTTATTTGACCTTCTGTCTAGCTGTTTTTACACCACAGGATTGCCATGAGTACAGGAGAACTGTAACAGATAGAGTTAGCAGCTTTTTTTTTTTCTCACCAAAGATCAGATCACTTTAACTTTTTCAACAGCAAATGATTTTTGCCAACTTGATTTATGATTTAATATAAAAAAATGTGTGCAGCCTTATATTGTATTTTGTAATATAATTCATTTCTCAAGTTGAACAAAAAAAACAACAACTAAATAGCTGTGTATTGTGTTTGCCTTAAGAAGGTCAGTGAGGAATTGGCCCAAAGTGATTTACCATAAAACACAAACTCCAGTAAGATTAGCACTGATGCAGTCATTCTGAAACTCTGAATATTAAAACCGAGAACTGAAACTTGACAGCCAATTTCCAACCCGACGGCTGTAAACAAACCATCTATGTACCTTTCTATATACAGTCTATGGCCTGCATGTGTTTGCATACTTGTACACTCCAGTGTCCTAAGAGCAAAAGTTATACACCAATAGGGCAAACATTACGCTTACATGTTGACACAGTACGTGATATGTGGTATGAACTCAATAATGTTTTCTTTATGTTACAATAAGCTTTTTTTCTACATTTCTGTACAACATCAAAACATCTCACAAAACCCATCAAGTCTGGTAGATGAAGAAGATCGGTTGTAAATTTGTAACAAACCTTATAGACCATGAACTAAGACAAAACCACAATCTGAAACCATGTGTCCAGGAGTCTAGATACCATATCATGGTTAGTGATCCTTAAAACTGTTCTCTGTCGTGCTCTTCTTTCACTGGTTGACACTAATTCATTCACATGATGATGCCAGTTCAGTCATTAAACCTAATAAATTCTTCTTTCTTTTGAGATTTGGAAATTCAGAAATGCTAAATGGGAACAACAAATAAACTTCTTTAAAACAATTAAACAGGGCAACCGTTTGGGATACTCTTCTAGGAAACAATGAAAATGTAGTAGTTAATAGTAGTATAAATCACAGTTTTTGCAAAATCATTAAAAGCCATTGGCATTGGCAGAAGTGAATACAAATAAAGACCAGTGGAGTTAATGGCATACAAAATATCCATTATGGTATGCAGGCCATCAACAGATTCCTATTTGTTAAAGTTACACAGCTGGTGACTCATGTGTTGCTAGGAAAACACCAATACTGTATAGGACTTGGTAAAGATCCTCGCTAAATACTATTGGTCGGAGGTGGAAGTACTCAGATCTTGTACTTAAGTAAAAATAGAAGTACTGAAGTGCAGGAATACTCTGTTAGAAGTACTGCATTCAAAATTGTACTCAAGTAGAAAAGCATCAACATCATAATATACTTAAAGTACAAAAAGTAAAAGTAGTGATTGTTTGATTGGTCCATTTCAGAATAATATCTCTGATATGTTTTATAATGATTGATCATTAAAGTGTTCTCAGAGCTGGTAAAGGTGCAGCTAGTTTGAATGGCTTTGTATACTGCAGGGTAGCTGCTGAATTTACTCCAGGTGAACTAAAGTCTGATTTAAGGGCTGATTATATTTACCATCATTAATCCAGATCAGTAAAGTAACTCAAGAGATTAAATACATGTAGTGAAGTAAAAGTACACATTTTACCTCTGAATTGTAGTGGTGTAGAGTAACAAAGTAGCACATAATTGCACATAATCCTTAAGTAAAGTACAATTCCTTGAAAAGTGTGCTTAGGTACAGTAACTGAGTTAATCAACTAAGTTACTTCACAACACTGCTTTTGCTATTTTAAACAAAAAAACAATGACACATTCTTTTGTAAATGGCCATGACTGTAGCTAAAGTAGACGTGTCCTAACAAAGAGATACGTGTACACAACGGAACACCAAGTACTCTCTCATGCCAGGACCAGAGCTATGCCAATATACTTCATTTGGCAGCTAATTAATGTAGATCGTTTTCTTTTGGATACTAAATATTGCAAAAAGAAGTATAACTTCACATTTGAAGCAAAAATAAACAATAAGAAGAAAACTAGCAGATTATATGTCATAGTCGGTTAATGTCCGAGTAGTCATTTAGATTTCCATGAATGTGTTAAAAATTAGTTATTGTAACGTTATGCTAATTAATACATGTCAACAATCAACTATTGGGTTTCAACGGTGTCGGTCATGTTAGCAAACTGTTAGCAGCAGAACAGAAAGAAAACATTTAAAACTGAGCTTACCTGGACTTTTCAGGTTGTATTTATTCTCCATACTAGTAGATGTTGATCACTGTTCAAAGATTTGGTTATGTTGAGTTTCTGTTGCTGACTTGCAAGCTAGCTCCCAGCTAACGCTACCTACTTATCGTTAGCTACACTTAGCAGCCAGGTTAACTCCCTTCGGTCCTCAAAATAAGCAGGACAGCTAAAACTGGAGGTCGTCCACTCGCCCCGATGTTCCGATATGTAGCTAGGATGGGCGTTATTAGAAATCAGCCGTTGCGAGAATATTAAACATTTGTTTCTTAAGTTATCGCCTGTTTCGGTTTTAAATCTGTCCGTTTAACGTTATCCGTGTGACGTCACGTTGGAAACGTAAACAGGAAGTGACTGCCAACTACTGGCCCGGCTTTCTTCTTCTGTGCAGATGTGAGGCAGCGCATGCGTATTATGGCAAGAACCTTTTAACCTCGTTATAACAGGGTAACACGGCATGACAATTTTGTTGAATAATTGGAACATTTATTTTTTTAATTGTTGCCTAAATGAACAGACATACCTGCTGTCACATTTTGTTTTATATTGATAATTTCGAATAATTGTTTAGGGTGAATACCATATACACTGCTATAAATTGAGAGCAGCCCTCCTTTCCTTGATTTATCAATGAATTCTAGTATTTTTTTCTGTCTCTTGAAAAACTACGGTCCTGGACAATTGTGTTTTAAATAGGCCCCTTAATGCCTGTTTAATGCTTTGCTTTCCTTTTTTTTCATCCCCCTGGCTCTTTTTCGATGTGTTATTTATCTTGTTTGTCTTTAATGTGAATTCATCTTTATTTTTGCACATATGATGTCGATAACTTGACGTTATTTGTATCCTTATCAAAGGAGCTATGTGGTAAACCAACATTAATAATGCTTAAACATTTTGTTTAGATAACTAATCTCACAAATTAACAATATTTTATAATGTTCAAAGTGTAAATTTAAACCCAAGAATTTAAAAGATAATGATATAAAGGCACTACATCAGTCACATGTCTTCCCGTCACTATCGCTAAACCAAAGGCAGCTCATTTTCAGCGTTTAGTTGTCTCATTTAGCCACTTGATAGAAACCACTCTTTTCAAATTCACAAGGTGGGTATTTACTGACCTATTTATGTTGTGTTACAAAACGTTAACATCTCATCAGCTAAGGTCAACCACAGACTTTCAAAAAAACATTGACTTATTTTTTCATGGTTTGTGGACTCTTTAATGCAGCTATATAGACTTAATGCAAATAAGTAATAGACAAAACAAAGACCAGAATGTTGTCGATTTACTTTTTTGAAATATCCTGTGGAAATAATCTGTTCTGCAGCTGCTGCACAGGACAGGTCGAGGTGACACACTTAATGTTTGGGTTTAACAACAGCAGTGTGCAGTTTCTCCATGCTGCATACACACATTAATCAAGTGTGCCAGTTAATATGCATTACACATGTTTTATGTGCAGTGTGTGCTACATGCAGAGGGTGTTACCTTCCTGAATTTGAATGTTTTGAATCCAGGATTTATCAGTTTCATCCTGCACTCCCTCACTGCTGATAACGCTGGACTCCAGTCATCAAAAAATGTTTTACTGACAGGAAATAACAAATTCATCTGGAAAGACAAGAATTCTGCCGAGGCTTTAAGAGGGTTGCCACAATAAAAGACATTCATGTATATGTAGGCAGTGGTGTAATGTAAGGAGCTAATATCCTGCCAAAACTCCACAAACACCGTGGGTTGTGCTCTGCTCAACCCAAGTAGTTCCCCGTTTGTGAGAAAATCCTCAGCACAAGCACGTTTTCTTCATACTTTTATAAAAACATTTTTGTGTAGTTAAGACCTATGCTGTACAGTATGTGTTTCTGAAACATCATTTATTAGAAAGAAGAAAAACAAAACAAATGCAGAAGTTTGTAGATGGTGCTCAGTTTTTGTAAACCACACTGTGTTTGTTAGTGACTCATAGAGGAATGAGTCAAGAAAATGTACAAGGTCTTTCAATTTTATTGTTTACAATGTTATTTGATTTTAATCTATATACTACTTCAAATGTTTACATCCATCCATCCATCCATCCTTCATGACCATAGGTGAGGGTAGGAAGAGATTGGATGGCCCTGAGTAGAGACCCCCTCACCCCATACTCCCGCAGCACCTCCCACAGTATCTCCCTGGGAACCCGGTCATACGCCTTCTCCAAATCTACAAAGCACATGTAGACCGGATGAGCATACTCCCAGGCCCCCTCCAGGATCCTTGCGAGAGTGAAAAGCTGGTCCGTCGTTCCACGACCAGGACGAAGTCCGCATTGTTCCTCTTCAATCTGAGGTTCGACAATCGGCCGGACCTTCCTTTCCAGCACCTTAGAGTAAACTTTCCCGGGGAGGCTGAGTAATGTGATGCCTCTGTAATTGGCACACAACCTCTGATCCCCCTTTTTAAAAAGGGGAACCACCACCCCGGTCTGCCACTTCTTCGGTACTGTTTCCGACTTCCACGCAATGTTGATGAGACGTATCAACCATGACAGTCCCTCAACACCCAGAGCCTTCAACATTTCTGGGCGGATCTCATCCACCCCCGGGGCTTTGCCACTGTGGAGTTGTTTGACTACCTCAGTGACTTCCCCCCGTGAGATTGGAGTTGATCCTCCTTCATACTCCAGCTCCGCCTTTAACATAGAGGGCGGAGTTGTCGGGTTCAGGAGTTCCTCAAAGTGCTCCTTCCACCGCCCTAACACACTATCTGTTGAGGTCAACAGCGTCCCATCCTTACTGCACACAGCTTGGATGGTTCCCTGCTTCCCCTCCTGAGGTGTTTTGGACGGTTTTCCAGGACAACTTTGGTGCCAACCAAAAGTCCTTCCGGTGTCTATCAGGAGGTTTGAGGGTTACTTCCCCTTGAGGCACCTAAGACCTTGAGACCACAGCTCCCCGCCGCAGCTTCAGCAATAGAGGCTTTAAACACCGCCCAAAGGGATGTCTGAAAATCTCCGCCGGAGGTGTGAGTTCAAGGCCTCCTGGACTTGGGACTCCTCCAGACGTTCCCAGTTCACCCGCACTACACGTTTGGGCTTACCAGGTCTGTCTAGAGGCTTCCCCCGCCACTCGACCCAACTCACCACCAGATGGTGATCAGTTGACAACTCCGCCCCTCTCTTCACCCGAGTGTCCACAACATGCGGCCTCAGGTCCGATGATACGATACCAAAATCGATCATGGACCTTCTGCCGAGGGTGCGCTGGTACCACGTACACTTATGAGCATCCTTATGTTCGAACATGGTGTTTGTAATGGCCAATCCATGACTAGCACAGAAGTCCAGTAACAAACCACCAGTCCGGTTCAGATCGGGGGGCCGTTCCTCCCAATCACGCCCCTCCAAGTGTTTCCATCATTGCCAACGTGTGCGTTGAAGTCTCCCAGCAAGACTAAGGAGTCCCCTTCAGGAGCCCCATACAGGACTCTTTTCAGGGTCTCCAAGAAGGCTGAATACTCTGAACTGCTGTCTGGTGCATAAGCACACACAACAGTCAGAGTTTTCCCCCCAATGACCCGCAGGCGTAGGGAGGCGACCCTCTCGTCCACTGGGGTAAACTCCAACAAAGCGGCACTCAACCGGGGGCTTGTGAGTATCCCCACACCCGCTCGGCGCCTCACACCTTGGGCAACTCCGAAGAATAGAGTCCAACACCTATCAAGAAGTAAGGTTCAAGAGCCGACACTGTGCATAGAGGTGAGCCCCACCAGATCCAACTGGTAGCGCTCCACCTCCCGCACAAGCTCCGGCTCCTTCCCCCCCCAGAGAGGTGACGTTCCACGTCCCCAAAGCCAGCTTCTGCCGCCCGGATCTGGTCCGTCGAGACCCTCTGCTTTCACTGCCACCCTTCTGGCAGCGCACCCGACCCCATCGCTGTTTCCCGTAGGTGGTGGCCCCGCGGGACGGGGAAGCGGAGGTGTTGCCCATGTTGCTTTTTCGGGCTGTGCCCGGCCGGGCTCTGTGGCTCCTTCTGCGCCTGGCTCCAGAAGTGGACCCCGGGCTTCCTCCGGGCTGGGTATCCTCGCTTTCATGTGTGTTTGTCATGAGATCTTTTGAAACAATCTTAGTCTGGCCCCTTACCTGACCAATTTGCCATGGGAGACCCTACCAGGAACACAAGGTTCCAGACAACACAGCCCCCAGGTTCATTGGCGCACACAAACCTCTCCACCACTATAAGGTGCTGGTTTACAGTCTGTTGCAAATGTACTTCACTCATTTTATTTTAAATATTTAGTTATTATTTACTTTGCATATTTAGGTAAATAAACCATACATAATGAAACATACAGTATTTTATTATAGTAAGCCAAAAGTAATCGAAACAATTCCCACCTTTACCTATACAACTTTGAAGGGATGAACACATTAATGCACCAATAATTTGTATGAAATAATAAAAAAAATAAAAACCTTATCATGTTGTACTTGCCTGTGCAACCTTATTATGTGAGTGCTCTGAATAACAAAGGTAACATTCTAAAATCCTGTTTGATTTAGTATGTTTCGAGGCTATTCCATAGTTAGAGCAATTTATTTTATTTTATGAAAAAGATTGTCGCCACAATTATTTAATGCCCTTTTGGTCACTTCATTATTCGTCACTTGTATGACTAAACAATGGATCGCTGATAACACTGCACATCCCATCAAATATACTCAAAAGGATTTCCTCTCTCCTGGAGTGTCTAGCTAGCCTCGTCTGCTCGCATGAACTGTTCTTGTTCTGATGCCTGCCTAGCCCCTACGGTTTCCTGGAGCTGAGCTGATGTCAGGGCCAAGAGCCGGCACAGCTGCAGTAGAAACACAAAAAAGAGTGGTTAGCAATTGGGCACCACATCCCAACCAGCCTTGGTGGAAGAGGGGTAAGCTGTGTGTTTGTGTGTGTGCGTGTGTGTGTGTGTGTGTGTGTGTGTGTGTGTGTGTGTGTGTGTGTGTACACACCCATTGCATATTGTGACCGTGATTTTGTAGTCCATCTTTGCTTTTACTATCAAAATGTTACAATTCTTTCTGGCAACTAGAAAGAAAGTTATTGCTCCAGATGTTGATTCAAAACTGAAATGTTCTCATAAAATGGAATGTACAAGCATTATTTTTCGGAAATAGTAATGCTTGATTATTATTATTTTTTAATTCATTGGCTACACGGCAGATGGTTTTACAATACCACATTCATCCCCTGATAGTGACTTGCAGAATGACATAAGACAATGGCCCAAAATCTCATATAGATCTTTTTTAATTCTGAAGTGTCTTTGGTAAGCAGGTCAAATTCCATACAAAAGCTCATGTTGGCAGTTTATTATAACTCTCACTGCCAGAAGGGAAGACAAAGGTCCTCAGTGCTGAAACAAGTTACCCTAGAGACCCAACTGTATTTAGCGAGCAAAAGTTAGCTATCTAACAAGACGGCTAGGAAACATACTCACTCTATCTATCTATCTATTGTAAGCTATCTATCTATCCATCCATCCATCCGGCTATCTATCTGAAAGTAAAGCTAGACAACTTTCGCTACCCATCCCCCTATTAAGCTAGTTGACATTTTCTTACCATCCAAAAGGTTAGCTAGCTAGCTATAGGGAATCTACAGCGAGTGGAGTAGCCATTACTATTTCACTTGAAACGTTTTAAACATGCGCGGTAGGCACTGTTATGTCAACAGGGAACACTGAAATACCTGAAACCTCGACTTTATTTAAATGTATATATTTAAATAAATAATACATTTAAATAAAGTCAATGTTCCCGTTATTCAGTGAAACGAGGGAAACGTAGATAGCAATATACTGAATGTGTTGGCAGTCAGCTGTCTGCTGACTGTTTACTGAAATGATGAACTGGTTAGATTTAAAACAGAAAGAAATGCCAGTAGGCCCCTATAGATATAGTACAGGGAGATTAATTATTATATGTAATGCCAACATTTTGTTAGCCCTCAGTTAGCATAACATTAGCTGTCTTACCTTGATGATTCAACAGTTGTTATATTGGCAAATTAATGTTTCCAATGTCTTATTTCCGTTTTGCCATTATTTCACAGATGAAGTAGCGAGTGATCGTACGCTGACACAAACAAGGTGGTTTTCCAGTCAGCAGATGCAGTTTAGTTCAGGTTTATTAAGAGTTTAGTTTACAATACAATAATGTTGTGGTGATTAATGAGATGTATTGATTGTTCTTCCGGGTCTGTTGTTCTGGTGCCAGTGGTCTGGTAGGAACTGTTTGGTCTTCACCTGTGTTCCATCCCTTACCTGTAACCTATGACCCCAATTTATACACTCCAGTGCAGCTAATCACTGCCACCAAGTGTTCAAAATAATATTGCAAGACAAATACAAACAAACTAAATGGACATGACAACAACACACATAAAATGGCTCCTACAGTTGTCATAAAACAGGTAGATCTGAAGGTCCTGTATGCCCCCGTTTGTAACCTTGACATGTGCCTCTAAATATTTCAGGAGGACGTTGCCTGGGGCTTTTATGACATCCTGTACAGGAGGGCATCAGATCAGCGTTTGGGTCTATAGTGATAGGGGGACCTTGTGGGCCCAAATGCTGTTGTCTGTGTCACATATAAATGATCTTTGATGTTTTCCTATAAGAGACTCTAGCTCACAATGTCTCTTATGCACTCGTGCACGCATTAAACAAAATATCTTAAAAGAATTTGGTGTTTCTTTGCATATTTGCCTAACTGGTCTTTTTCTCGAGACAGCAGCTGATTTTAAGTTGCAACGACAGCCCAGCTATTGATAGCCAGTCAGCATGCTTTTAAAAAAAGCAGCAAAACCTTAGGATATATTATTCAATGTGTCCTAACCCTTTCCCATAATTTTAAGCCTTCTATACAATGATTCCACATTTGGCAATACTGTTGAAATGTAGAAAAACAGAGGGAGAGAGATGCATGATGTGGCTAACATATGTATTCCAGTAAAACTTCACGTCTCTGTGTATGTAGATATACAGCAAGGACAGCACATGATCCTCAGAGCGGAGAGACAGTCTACCTGACATGGATAAGCTGCTGCTGCTGCTGCTGCTGTGGAGTTCAGGTAGGACTGCACCTTAAAATGTATAATTCAAACATCTGTTTTGGATTTTTTTAATGGAGAACAGACTGCTCACATAGACTAAAATTTCCCCCCCCCCCCCCCCCCCCCCATCCAATCAATATAAGAGGTTGCATGATTGGCAAAACATTGTTGAAAGACAAAACATATTTTCCCCGTAAGAAATATGTGTATTGAAAACTGTTGTGAAAAAAAGTACAATACTCTGTGTTTTTTTTGTGAAAGACTGGCAATGGCAAAACAATAAATAAGCAGTAAGTTGTTTTGGTTCTGTGAATTGATTAAAAATGTTTATTTTCTTTATCACAATAGGAATCTGTATTGAATCTAGATTGATCATGCATCTATTTTTGTGTTTATTAAAATGTATGTCGTTTTTAATTCACGCTTCAAGCTTTCCAGATGAATTGCCATTGTTAATGCGTTAATGTTGACAGCAAAAAAATGTTTTAAGTCATCATATTTTTGTGTTTATTAAAATGTATCTAGATATACAGTGTAGAGTAATAGAACAAATCTCCACTGAAGCAGAGACAGCAGTGTTTTGTATTAAGAACATCAATGTGTTGTTCCTGCAGGGTTTTTAACTAACATGTACCTGGTCTTATCAGAATCCGTAATCAGAATCAGACACAGGTTTATTGCCAAGTAGGTTAACACATACTGTACAAGAAATTTGACTTGCTGCATACATCTACATGAAAATGAAATATATTCACATTGAAATATGGGTGTACCCATAGAGATTGAATAAAAATTGGAACGAAATAAGTGCATTTTCAATGTGCAGAATGTGCAGAATTCAGGGATGTATATTATCAGGTATAGTATGAATACTTGAATATAGTGCTGTCAAAGTTAACGCATTAATTTTGGCGATTAATTTTAAACATTTAATGCATTAAACAAATTTAACGCAATTAACGTGGTTTGTTTACTTCCGGTGGCGGCTGACCCATAACCTTTGGTCACGTGCGCGGGCAAATCGCGCAAACATCTATCATAACTAAAGGAGAGTCTATGGCGGAAAGATGGATCAGGACGGACTTTTAGGGGGAAAGTTTCATTTGAAAAAGTTGCCCGACGGCTCGTTGGACAAAACCAAGGCAATTTGCACAGTTTGCAAAGCCGAATTTAGTTACCACAGAAGTAACACGTCTTTAGCGTATCACCTCAAAGCAAAGCACCCTACTGAAATTACCTCCACGGGACCGCGCCAGTCTACACTACAGGAGTGTGGCACTTGTGGGCGAATAACGAAACCTGTAAGTGAAAAGTTAACCAATTCCTTGGTTACTTGGATAGTTAAAAACTGCTGCCCAGTTAGCACAGTAGAGGGTGATGGACTGAGAGAAGTAATTCGTGTTGCATCGGGAGATACCTCTTATAATTTACCCTCGAGAGGAACCATCGTGTCAACAATACACACGTTGTATGTGTAACAATAGTAATTGTGACCTGTTTGAGTGTGACACCTGAGTGAGAGTGGAACGTGAGATGCACGTAGGTCATGCTGAATGTAGACTCGCTTGAGAGTGAATTAATAAACCAGTTGCCCTGTTGGGCTATTATATAGTTATTCTGTAGTCCCTTTATATGTATAGGAGCAGAATAATACATGGTGGCAGCGGTCACGGACTTGACCAGTTTGTCGAGTGTCTACTTCAAGTTAGAGCGTTATCAGCTTCGCGGGAAGAACGCTAGTTGAGAAGTTAGCTAGAGATTAGCATACCACCACCCAGAATGGAAGGACTGAAACCTCCCCAACAGTTATGCATGGACCCTCTCAAAGTCATGGAAGACCTGGAGGGGAGAGTTTATGCTGTATGCGGATTTAACCGTGGACGACGACGAAAAGAAAACGGTGAAACTTTTCAGTTATCTCATTGGAGAGAGTGGGAGAGAGCTGTTGGACACACTAATGGGTGAGACCGCGAAGGCAGATTGGAAAATGAAGGACGTTCTTGATAAAATGGAGGCGTACTGCAATCCGAGTGTCAACGAGACTGTGGAACGTTATCGTTTTTTCTCGAGAAACCAAGGCTCGAGTGAACCTATAGACTGTTATGTCACGGACCTGAGAGTGTTAGCAAAGACGTGCAACTTTGGGACTTTACGAGACTCACTCATTCGGGATCGGATCGTGTGTGGAATCATCAACGTCAGCATGAGGGAGCGGTTGCTCCGCGAGAAGACCATGACGCTCGACACATGCATTCAATTGTGTAGAGCCACGGAATTGTCGCGGGAGAACGTTAAAACCATCTCCGGACCTAAAGTGGAGGAGGTGCATGCAATACAAAGACCAGGACACTTCAAACACCAAGCAGATAAAGTGGACTGTAAATTTTGTGGCAAATCACATGAGAGAAGCAAGCAGAAATGCCCAGCATACGGTAAGACATGCAAAAAGTGTGGCAAAGAGAATCATTTTGCAGCTAAATGTAAAGCAAGTCAGCAACCAAGAGAATGGGAACAGAGAAAAAAACAAGTGCACAATGTAGCAGAACAGGAGAGTGATGAGTTTGACGAAATTCTCTGTGTAACTGAAGAAAAGATAGAGACAGTGAGTTCAGTAGACTCTGATAAACGACACAACACGCAGCTTTTTGCTGGAATGCTTTTGGGGAAAAAGACTGTGAACTTCCAAATAGACTGTGGTGCCACTTGTAATATAATTCCAATCGATCTGCTGGATTCGAATACAAAAATTGAAGACACAAAGAGTGTACTAGTGATGTACAACAAGAGCAAGCTTAAGCCACTGGGAAGATGCAAACTGAAGCTGAGAAATCCCAGAAACCAAAAGCTGTACCAGTTGGAGTTCCAGGTGGTGGATGAAGGAGGGACAGTGCCACTGCTTGGCAAGAGGGCCAGTGAGGGCATGCAGCTGATTAAAGTGTACTATGAAAATATTATGGCAATTGACAGCATAGTTACAGCAGTGCCAGAAGTGCAGACTACAAGGGGCCAATGGACAATGGAGCAGATACAAGCAGAGTATGCTGACGTGTTCAAGGGTGATGGCTGCCTTGAAGGAGATTATAAGATGGAGATAGATGACACAGTGAAACCTGTGCAGCTGCCAAAGAGGCGGGTGCCAGTTGCCATGATGAAACCACTGAAGGCCGAACTTCAAGACCTACAGCGCAGAGGAATCATCACCCCTGTAGAATGCAGCACAGACTGGATTAACGGAATGGTGGTTGTCCAAAAACAGAATGGGAAGCCACGGATATGTATCGATCCAAGACCCTTGAACAAAGCACTGAAGCGTAGCCACTTCCCATTGCAGACGATTGAGGACATTCTCCCCGATCTGGCTAAAGCTAAAGTGTTTACAGTTTGTGATGTTAAAAGTGGTTTCTGGCATGTGAAATTAGATGAAGAGTCAAGCTTTCTGACTACATTTGCTACACCATTTGGACGATACCGATGGCTGAGGCTTCCAATGGGGGTCAGCCCTGCACCAGAGGTCTTTCAGCGCAAGCTCACACAGGCATTGGATGATCTGCCGGGTCTGTACATCATTGCTGACGATGTGCTGATCACAGGACAAGGTGAGACACAGGAAATGGCACAGCGAGACCACGATGAGAAATTGAGACTGTTTCTGAATAGATGCAGTCAAAAGAACATTAAACTGAATGCAGACAAGTTCAAGCTGAGAGAAAAGGAGACTACTTACATAGGACATCTCCTGACAGCGAATGGTCTAAGGATACATCCGGAAAAAGTACGTGCCATTGACCAAATGTCAAAACCAACAGATGTGAAAGCAGTTCAGAGGCTCTTGGGTATGGTGAACTACCTGGCTAAGTTCTGTCCTCATCTCTCTGACCACTGTCAGCCACTCAGGCAGCTGACACACAAAGACTGTGAATGGAATTGGACAGAGGAGCATGACAAGGCGTTTCTCAAATTAAAAGAGACTATTTCAAGCACACCGGTACTGAAGTAAGAAGGAATTGACTGTGCAGTGTGATGCCTCAGACACAGGTTTGGGCGCAGCACTGATTCAGAGGGGTAAGCCCATAGCATTTGCAAGCAGAGCACTCACACAGACAGAGAAGGGCTATGCCCAAATAGAGAAGGAATTCTTAGCAATGATTTTCAGTTTGGAGAAATTCCATCAGTACACATATGGACGCAAGGTTACTGTACAAAGTGACCACAAACCTTTAGAGAACATAGTGAGAAAGCCACTATTGAGTGCACCAAAAAGACTACAAAGAATGATGATGCGTATTCAAAAGTATGATGTTGATGTTGTGTACTTACCAGGAAAAGATATGGTGTTAGCAGACACCTTGAGCCGAGCGTACCTTCCTGAGTGTTCATCCTTTGGCTCAGTGGAAGCTGAAATAGAGACTGTTAATATGTTGCAGCATGTACCCATCTCGGCTGACAGCCTCAGTTCAATCCGCTCAGTAACGACACAGGATTTGACTCAGAAACTCATTGAAACCATGCAACAGGGATGGCCAAATGACAAATCGAAGACACCAAGCGAAATCAGATCATACTTTTCATTCCAGGATGAACTGAGTCACCAAGATGGAATAGTGTTTCGGGGCGAACGTGTTGTCATACCTGATGCGCTAAGAAGAGAGATCACGTGCCGTCTACACTCCTCTCATCTGGGGATAGAAGGATGCCTACGAAGAGCCAGAGAGTGCATATACTGGCAAAATATATAGTTATTCTGTAGTCCCTTTATATGTATAGGAGCAGAATAATACAGTATGAGGATGAGAGGTCAAAGCGGACGAACATGCAGAGCAAGCAAAGCACATCGCGGTCTAGGTGACCACTGGACGTCTTTCAACAACCATACGCCATTAAAATGGTCTTTGAATTTAAATATACTTTCTGTGTTTATTCTACATTAATTTGATGATTGATTTTACATAAATAAATATTCATTAGAAGCTTCAGTGTTAAGTAGAAAAATGCAATTAATTTATTGATAGATTAATCGCGATTAATTACAGACATTTGTCCGATTAATTAGTTAATTCTTTTTAATCGATTCACAGCCCTACTTGAATACTAACAATGAAAATAAAGTGAATTGAGGCCCTGTAACTATTTCACTAGCTCTTACAATGGTATGACTTGCTTGAAGTGAATATATCTGCACTTTCTTTGATGTTAGAAGTTTGAATCTTTATGGTTTTTGCATTTACTGTACGTCGCTTTGGATAAAACAGTCAGCCAAATGAAAGGTATAAATGTAATGAAATACTGATCAATGATATAAATGAATCCTGAATTAATCAACCAAAAATTGTAGCCATGAAAAAGAGTTCCCATTGACTTCAGCTCTTCAGTTGCTATGAGTATATTGTTGGACACAAAAAGTAGGGCCACTGCAGCATGCACAGAAACATACAGAGTGTTCCTAACCCTTTCTGCTTGATCTTTGTTTGTTCCAAATTAAAAACACAGATGACCTCCGTATTATGTACTAATTAGCCTACTAAAAAGGTTAAAAAAGTCTAGTTTTGATTATTATTTTCTTGTCTGTTACTTTTTTTATTGGCAAATGACAAGTAGGGAGTTCAGTGCACTGAAAAAACTGAAACGTTGAATTTAATTAAATGTATTTTGTCACATTACTATCAGGTTCAAAGCAATTTTTTTTTTTGGACATTTTGATTTAAACTTAATATTATTCTTTCAACTTACCTAATAGAGTCATGTGAAAACTGTTGACATAACAGATTTAATCAGTCAATGTTTCAGTTTTTTCCGTGTAAAGTGAATCAGAGTTGCTAGAAAATTGTTTTCCAAAACAATTTTATCCTCTGATTTTCTCCTCAGGACTCCAGGCTGAAGGAAAACACACCTCAACAGGTGCTCTAAGTTATGACCCCATCCTCCTTTAAGAAATGCAATTATGAAAACAAACCTTTATCATAAGATTCTGTAGTTGAAAGAATTCACTACTAACTACCTTTCTTTGTTTTAACTTTATTAACTATTTCACCACCAGGGGGCCTTAACAACCATGCTGGGGTTTACCTATGAGCCAGTCATGTCTATTAAAGATATAAATGATGATTAATATTAATCCAACTGTTCATACAACATTGTTCATAGGGTTTGATAATAACTGGCGCAAAAGTCAAGTAGGTGCATTTAGCTCAAAATTACTACTATCACAAGTAGTAGTGGGCAATATGCCTGTTAACTAATCCCTACGGAACTAGGGCAGCAGTAGTTTAGAATGTAGGGACTTGGTTTGGAAACTGATGGGTCGCCAGAAATACAGAACATGGACTGGTAGCTGTAGAGGTTTCCATGAGCAAGGTAGATAGCTGATTATCGAGAGTTGAGACCCATCACTATCTACCCTTGTTGGATCAATTCATAGTTAGTAGTCAGCGAAACATAATTCAGAACAACCAGATGCCTATTTCTATTGTTCTCATGAAAATTGTTTTATTATTTTACTGATGACGCCCCTGTTTCTTTTCAGAGTCTGTCACTGGTGGGAGGAAATAGTCGCTGTTCAGGGAAACTGGAGGTGAAACATCAGGGAGACAGGAGACCAGTGCAGGGCTATTCTCTTTGGACCTTGAAGACAGCAGCTGTTGCCTGCAGAGAGCTGGACTGTGGCTCTGCTGTTTCTGTATCTGAGGTATATGGATTGTATGGAGGATCAGCTCTGACTGTGTTCTATCTGGATCTGCCGTGAGTGGGTGGCCTACATCGGGTTCCTCATCCGTCTTTAAGGCTCTCGCCTGCTCAGGTAACTCAATCTTGGAAATAATCTTTCAATAATTTACTTATATACACTTATTTAAAAATATGCATAAAATTGTGTTTGTTGATTGCTAATCTGTGTATGAGAAACAATCATGTCTGTTGCATCATCATAATTTTATTCTGGGTGTGGTGAAGTGGGGGCTCCAATGTGGACCAAAGAGTTCCAGTGTGGAGGCCATGAGTCTGCTTTCCTGGACTGTAGAAGCTCAGGCTCAGATAGAAACACCTGCTCACCTGGCAGAGCTGTTAGCCTCACCTGCTCAGGTAGAAGAGCAGCTGCAGCTCTGATTGGTTCATTTCTGTTCTCATCAAACTTATTTTATCTTTCACTGATGAATCTCTTGTTTCTGTGCAGAGCCTGATCATGTTAAGTTGGTGGGAGGAGAGCGTCGCTGTGCAGGAACACTGGAGGTGAATCATGATGGAGACAGGAGACCTGTGAGTGCTTTTCCGTCTCTCTGGACTCTGAAGGCAGCAGATGTTGTCTGCAGAGAGCTAGACTGTGGCTCTGCTGTTTCTGTAGGAGTGGGAGAGGTGTCCTCATGGAGAAATACGTGGAGGATCAGCTCTGACTGTGTTAAGCCAGGATCTGTTCTGAGGAAGTGTGCAATATCAAGTTTCGGATCCTACGTCCTGAATCTCACCTACTCAGGTAAGCCCACTACGACATCATCTATTACATCATGTCATCTGACATCTGTCTCCATGTTTGTCAGAACACTGACATCACGTGCCTGTATTAACAGCCTTTTTGTTGAAGGGATGTTAGATGTGCCTCTCTGTGTTGACAGATCTGCTGGTTCGGCGTAACATCTTTCTGTCCAACTCCACGGACGGGGTCTCCGGGGCCCAGCAGCAGGAGTTTCAGGATTTCAGAGGCTCCTCCTTCATCATCAGTTGCTCCATCGAGCCTCAGTACCCAGGAGGCTCCTTCAAACTCACCTTCACCTCCTCCAACTCAGCACACAACCACTACCCAAAGCCAGCGGTCAATCACTCTGCCCACTCCCTGTTCCCTTCGGCAGGGCCTGCCCACCATGGAAGCTACAGCTGTGTTATCACAACTATGTCTTTTCTCATAACTTCTCCTCTGAGAGCCACCCGCTCCTGCTCACTGTCACAGGTAAGCTGACTATATTCGAAATAATGTGGGAGAGCGCTTGTTTGCGTACCAGGACAATGGTAGTTACCTGAGAAATGAGTAATGAATTAGCAAGTAGAGGAGGATCCATGAATAAGTCATACCTATCATATCACATTAAATTCCTTTTTTTTTAGCTGCCACTTTCATTCAAAGCAACTTACAATATGGGCAATTAGTCATGACTTTACACATTCAGAACTACAACAATTCTGCCAGATCATAAGGTACAAAAAAACCCAAACATTTCAAGTTGACATCTGGTAAGCTAGTGCCAGTATCTTGAAGGCGATTCCGGCAGCCACTGGTAGGTGTAGAAGAGAAGGGAGCGAATGAGCATTGAAGTAAGGGAGACCATAAGGAGGTTGAAGACCAGTCAGGCCTTTATAGGAGGTGTAAATGTTAGACGGTACTTGCAGGTAGACCAGCAGGAGGGAGTTCCAGAATAAGGGAAGCGATGAAAAGAGCCTGGACCAGAATCTGTGTCACATTCTGGGTCAGTAGGGACGATTTCTACTTAGGTTGTAAAGAGTGTATCTGCAGGATCTGCAGCTATGTTGGTAATAAAGGACAGTGGTCATCCCGTGTACCACCCAGATTCCTTGCAGTCCAAAGAAAGGAACAACAGAAGTGACAATTTTGATAGAAAGGTTGTGAATGAGAGCCCGAAGCGGAAGATCAACTGTGTAAAAGCATGGCCTGCAAACCAATCACAGCTCATCTCCTGCTGACCAATCAGAGCTCAGTGAGCGCAGATAAAAGCAATAAAGTCATATTCCAGGCTGAAGGATACACACTTTCAACTAAATTAATATAAAATCACTGCCCATTTACAGATAAATCGCACTGTTTGCTGAAGGGTTAAATTATGTTTTCATATTTATTTTTTGGGATGAATGTCTTCTATTCTGTTCTGCAAAAATGCATCAAAACAACACATTAAGATGACCCAACACTAATGTAAAGTCAGATCCACTTGTGTCTAAGATTGGGCAGTGATATTATAAATCACTGCCCAGCTCTGACTGGGGGAATCCAAGGCGCTCCCAGGCCAGTGAAGAGATATAGTCCCTCCACCTGGTCCTAGGTCTACCCCTCGGTCTCCTCCCAGCTGGACGTGCCTGGAACACCTCCCTAGGGAGGCGCCCAGGTGGCATCCTCACTAGGTGCCCGAACCACCTCAACTGGCTCCTTTCAACGCGAAGGAGCAGCGGTTCTACTCCGAGTCCCTCCCGGATGACTGAACTTCTCACCTTATCCCTAAGGGAGATGCCAGCCACCCTGTGGAGAAATCCCATTTCGGCCGCTTGTATCCGCGATCTCGTTCTTTCGGTCAATTTATTTTATTTTATAAAAAAGATTGCCCCAACAATTTTTAACAGCCCCCTCAGTCCCTATGTTATTGTCACATTAAGCAATGTTGTGAATTAAAAGTTAATGTATTAGTTTTACTGCTATGCTCTTCTGATGGAGATGTAAAATACAGCTGTATAACAAAACAATGGACAGCTGATAACGCTAGGCCTCCGTTCCTCTCTCCTTGTCTGATCACATGAACAGTTTTTGTTATGGTAAATAGCTCCCCTGCCCCTGATTTCCCGAGTTGAACTGATTTTGGAGGCCAAGAGCCAGCAAAGCTGCAGCAGAAACATAAAGAACTGGTTTGCAATTGGGCTTGACAAAATGCTAACTGAGGAGGCCTGGTGGCAGGCGAGAGAGAGTAGTAGTCATCTCTCCTGATTACAGGACCCGAGTCTGCCTCCAGGCTCTGTGCAAGAAAAAACTCAAATGAACACAGCACCATACAATGAACAACCACAGGGTTGTACCAATGCTTTATAAGTGGTTTGACTACAGGTTTCAGAGGCTACTTTTATGTTGAGTGATTGGTTTTAAGACATGAACACCTTTTACAAAAGCACACACAACCAGAAATAAGGTGCTGGACAGAAGAACATGTAAAATACGGAACAAATACACTCAGATGTTTATATGAACCTTAAATAACCCACTGCTGTCTTTAACAGGTGAAAATAAGCATGCTCACCGCATTTAATTATGTTTTCAGATTTATTTTTGGGGGTGAATGATATCTTCTATTCTATTACACAATAGTGCCTCTAAACACTAGTTGAAACTTTCTGGATTATTTGTTTAATTTATGTATGTTTAAAGTTGAAATTCTTCATATTTGTCTGATATTATAGTTTACTCTTCATTTGTTTAGTATGACGCTCCACTGTCAGTACGCCTGTCCATGTTTGCATTTGGTCAAATTGTGCTAACTCTGCCCCTTTCACGTGACCCTCCGTAGCAATACTGAGAAACCTTGGGTTCACTTGCCGAGTTGATAATCTAGATCTTTAATGTAACTTTGTGAGACTCAAGGAGACATATCTACTTTGTTTGTCATCTTGGAATTCACAGAATCATACTTACATTCCTAATAAGTGTTACTTCACACATAACCCAAATATGCTCTACATATGTTAAGTTTACTTTGTGATGGTCATGGATTGCTACAGAAAAGCAGCTGTAAATGCAGAGTTGGTGCTACAGTATATCCTGCACACACTCACTCCTGTATTATTCCTATTCTTGAGTGATGAAGGAAGCTAGAACATCACCAGTTGCTGTCAAGTGAAGATATTAAACGCCTTTGTTTAATGGTCCCTGCATGTTATTTTTACTTGAGTCAAAGGGCTGACGGTATCAGCCGTTCTTCTTCACGGGACTTTGACAGAGACTTGAAATCTCCAAGGTTGTTTTTCAATCACTCCACCATGAGACACCGCTGACATCTTTCTGCACTGCTGTCAATCCAACCAGATTAACATACTTAAGCCTGCATATAATGTCTCTCTATTGATCCATGTTCTGTATATGTGAGGCTGTCACCTCTTATTACTTAATATTATTGCATTTATTTTTTTAGTTGCTGTTTTTCACGTTGCATGCATAATAGCGTTTTTTTTTTTAGCATTTAATCATGACTATCTATGTTTAGGTTGTTGGATTTTATCCTTGCATGTATTCAGAGGAATTCTAGTGTTTGTGTGTTGCTACGTTTGTTATTCATACTGGCCTCAGCTGAATTGAACCGAGGAAAGACTGGCTTCCCGACAAAGTGTTTGGATTGGGGGAAGAGTTGGTGGACCTCAAAGGACTCTGAGACGTTTGACTTTTTATAAGAGGGGTAGCCATCATTTGCCTCCAACTGTTATGTTATTTATTACTGTTATATTATTACTATTATTATTCAACTCAGGTATCGTCTTCTGGGTAATCCCCCACTATATTTCATGCCCGAGACTCCTTCCTAGGTTGCATTGTCAAGAACCCTACTCCGGCTTCTTCAGATTTCCTCTTCCTTCATTTACATGTTGACTGGAATCAAAAAAATAAATACCCATCTTTCTTTTTCATTTCCGTTTGCCCCTTAACATTAATGAAAAGTTATTCAAAGGCAAGTAGATGTCACGCATATGACGGTTTCATGGATGAAGCAAATTTCTGTAAACTGAGACTCACAGAGCAGGTTCTCTTCGTAAAGATGTTACAGAGATTTTGCAGATGCTTTGAAAGCTGTATACAGGTTAGTGAGGAGTTCCTTTGATCTGTTCATGATTTGCGCTTTAATTATATATGAAGTTTGCCAACCAATTTATTAAAATCTAAACATGTATTATACAGATTCCAACCAGACAGGACAAAAAGATAGGTACAGTATAAGACTGTCATTGCTTGTTTTGGGTGTGGTTTCCTACTGTTTTTACCACCATTTCTCCATTACAGTGAACATAACATAGGTTTTCTTTATCAAATACCTGGCATGAAAATATCTCTGCAGCTCTAATGCAACAAATAATGCTAGAAAAATGACTACTATTCCCATAAATTGAAGTGCATAGTGATACATGCAAGGCCTGCCAAGACAAAATGTGCAGAGTTTATCAGGAGCTTTAGAACTGCTGTAGGGTTGCCTCTGGAGATTCCTCGACAAATTGGTCGTTTTAGTCTTAGTCTACTAAGATTTCTGTATTATTTTTGAGAGATCAGGAGAGCAATACTTCATTAGACTTACTGTAATCTTTCCATCATGGGCATTTGTGTCCAGACAAAAACATAAATAGAAGTAGACCCACAATATGGCTATGGTTGTAAAGATTGTTGGAGAAATACACATTTTGTGTAGAAGTTTACGAGAAATTATCCCAACTCTATCTTGATTCATTACTTTAGTATACATTCATCACGAGTTTAGAAACCCACTAGCTATAGTTTCTAGTCTTCTTCAATATCGCCTAATATTCATTTTGTAAATCAAGATCCCATTAAGCTACGTTGTGATTAACAGCTTGCTATCAAGGAAATGTCTGGTCTTGGTGGTCTCCATGTTTTTGTTTTAGAACTTCAACCCTTGATGTGTTTTTCATTTATGAAATGTAATTGTAAGCACACGAGTGCACAGTAGCAACACCCACCTCTTTTATACATTCTATGAGCTCACAACCTCACATTTGTGAATGAAATATTGTTATATCTTTATAGAAAAGTAGAGGATTTGGAATCTGACTGAAGAGAGTGTATGATTTTTCATATAAACATGTTTTTAACCACTATCTGTAAAGACAGAAATAATTATGCCACACCCTGTCAACACCAGACAGCTAATTTCCCAAACAACCTCCTCTTTATAAACAGTCTTTCACATATTTCCGTCTTACTACCTTCTCCCCTCCCAAACAGTTTTCCAGGCGTCACTCCCCAGCTAAACTGGGGACCTTTGTCCTTTGAACTAGCTTTCCAGAGGGACTCCTGGAGGCTAGCCTCATCACATGTATCTGAAACCTGGGATCCACTCATGAATCGTTCTCTGTTTAGTAGAAAAGGAAAACCTTTGGCACAGATAATGGCCCACTTGTTTATTTTCTGTGGATGCATTGTATTGTATTCATTATGGCTGATATGTCACTTTTATACATATTAAATATGGCTGAGTCCTTGACTGCAAAACACTCTACATCAACATTTGAACCAACCCCTCTGCAAAATGAACGTCAAACCTCAAGATCAGCAGCAAAGGGATGCTTGACCACTGACTCGTGTCTCACCCTGTCAAGTGCACTCTAGTTATTCTGCATGTGTGCCCACACACTTTGAGCCTTCCAGTCTATTGCTTTAGTCATATACAGATGCAGAGGGCATTCAAGAACTCACTCCTGCAAAGTCAAAACCCACAGGAGTCATGAACAGGCGACATGGCTCATTGACCTCTGTCCTCTCTCAGCATGCTTGTGCTTCGTTGCATGATGAGAGCCTCCAGTGCTCGATGTGCAAGCCAAAATACATCCTTTATTATAAAGCAGTTATAATGCAATGCATGTGATGCTCCGAACATTGCTTTAAAAAGGTTCAATTGATCAGCACTAATAGCAGTACATAATGATTGTCAAGTCAAAATTGGTTTGAGAAAAGCAGTTGATAGCATGATAATCTGAGCAGAACGTCATAGTAATAAAGAAACACTATAAACTGAAATAATTCCCATATGTAGATTTCTTTAAATATACAAATCAGGCTCTGAAAGGAAATAAAGAAGCTACATACATGTTTACAGCTGCATGATCTCGTCGTCTTCAGCTTATAGTATAGATTAAAACATGATTTTCACTGAAGGAACTTTCAACTGCATCTTAAAGTCTTTGAATTTAACTGACGCCTGTCGTGTTCATGAGTAGACAGAAAGAATATGGCAAGCTGTTGTTCCATACACATCTGTATTCATGTAAATCAAATATAGTATGACTATGTTTACTATTACATCATTAAGATACAAAAAAGGAACATGATTTCCCTTAGTTACATAAAAAAAGGTGTAATAAGATTACTGGTCCATTTTTTTTACTAGCAGGATTACAATTCCACAACCCATTTTAAAATAAAGATAAATATATTATAGGTAGACAAACTGCCTGAATTTTCTTTCTGGTTTTCATTTAGGCTCCTTTCATTCTATATATATATTATAAACACAGTTTTTAAAAGCAACAATATTTAGTTTAAAAAGCTTCAACTTAATAGTATTGCTTTTAACTAACCTGATACAGTTATTTAAACTTTGTTGACTTAATGCATTTAATTAAAGTCAATTTTCACATTTTTGGACACATCATTTGTTGCTTTTAATTCATGTATTACACTAAACAGCACTTGTTAAACCCTATTGTTGTGAAGTGCTAGCCCATTATGATTTTTGATACTAAATACTGTAGCTTGGTTTCTTCTTGTCTAAGGCAAGGCAAGTTTATTTATATAGCACCCGGCAATTCAAAGTGCCTTACAAAAATGAAAGACATTAAGAGCATTAAGAAATAGTGTAGCAGAAACACATTATAAAATGGCATAACAGTGATTAAAAAGCAAAGATAATAAAATAAACATAACAGGTATAAAATACAGTGAAGGAAATAAGTATTTGGTCCTCTGCCGATTCTGCAAGCCTAAGGGTACATCATGCAGTTACATAACACACTTCAAATCATATTGATATTTATTTAGGCTACTCTTGTATTCATTTGCATTGCATTCAATATTTAGATCAGGGGTGCCCAACCAGTCGATCGCGGTCTACCGGTCGATCGCGGGCTGAGTTCCAGTCGATCGCGGTCTACCGGTCGATCGCGGGCTGAGTTCCAGTCGATCGCGAGAAAATGTGAGTAGGCTATCCTCCTACTGTTGTGTAAAATAGACCTGCATTAAAACTTCCAACTTAAAACATCTAAAATAGGCACAATGAACTGCTGATCGTGTGAAGCAGTGTGTAGATTTGTACAGCTATAGTAAAGAAGATCAGGCATAATCAAAGAAAAAATCTCACGCGCTTCTTTCTATCTGCGCGCGCAGGGTATGGTTGCTAGGTTCTAACTAAGGACTCAGAAGGGCGCGAGAAGCTTGACTAGAGCGAGGATACTACCATGGCAGCAGAAGCTAAAACATCTAAAAATTATCACTTTCATTCAGAGTGGGAGGAGGATTATTATTATTATTATTATTTGTGTATTCGAAAGCCAAGTCCATCTGTCTTATCTGCAATGCAAATGTGGCTTTACCAAAGAAAGGGAATTTGGAGCGGTCCACAAGAGCTACGATACAAACTGCCCAGCTAAATCACCACTGCGCGCCCGAAAAGTCAAGGAATTGAAAAGTCAGCTAGCAGCACAACAGTCCATTTTTACCAGGCCCAATACCACGAGTAAGGCTGCAACCATAGCTTCTTATCGTGTCTGTCGTGTTCTTGCAAAAGGAAAGACATCTTTCAAGGATGGTGAGATTGTGAAAGAAGCGTTCATGGAAGCCGCAGATGCACTTCGAAAGGAGATTGTGTCTGCTATTCAGGATGTGCAGCTATCAAGAAATTCTGTTACACGGCGATGCGAGGGAATGGCGGAGGATGTTGAACAGCAACTGAGGAATGATATTGACACATGTGAGTGTTTTTCTCTGCAATTCGATAAATCCACTGATGCTGTGGATGTGGCTCAGATATGTGTGTTCATTAGAATGGTTTTCGACAATATGAGTGTAAAAGAAGAGCTGCTGACCATTTTGCCTTTGAAACGGCACACAAGAGGCACAGATATCTTTCAGGTTTTTATGGAATTCGTTAGTAAGAGCAAGTTGCCCCTCTTCAATTAAAGACTTTCTGAAACGTTCAAACCATGCTGAATATGCACAGCTAGAAGACAGTCAGTGGCTCTTGGATTTAGCCTTTCTTACTGATCTGACTGACAAGCTCAATAACTTGAATCTAGAGCTGCAGGGTAAGAACAAACACATCATCAACATGATCAGCTCTGTGAACACCTTTAAAAGCAAGTTACAGCTGCTATCAAGCAGGTTGCAACAGTGTGATCTGCGGAACTTTCCACACATGGACACAGAACCAAAGCGTCAGGGCAAAGACTGTGTGGAGCTTGAGAGTGCACGTTATGATGATCAAGTGCAAAGCATCTCGTCAGAATTTGACAGGCGCTTTACTGACTTTGCATCCATTGAGCCTGTTGTCAGTTTTCTCAGTTTTCCATTTGGGGAAAATATAGATGTGGATTGTATAACATCCAAAGTGGCATCACTCTTCAACCTGGATAGCGGTGCTATTGAGAATGAGATCCTCACACTAAATAATGACATTGAGCTCAAATCAAGAGACCTGACACAAATGTCCAATTCTGGAATCTAATGCAGAAAGAGAAGTACCCCAACCTCAGACAAACTGCAAAGAATTGGACTGCACTTTTTGGATCAACATATTTGTGTGAGTCTGCCTTTTCACATATGAAAATCATTAAGTCAAAATACAGATCCACCATGACTGATGACCACCTTGCGGCCTGCTTACGGCTGGCACTCAGCTCCTACTGTCCGGACTATGAGAGACTAGCCTCCTCCTCTCAGTGCCAGAAGTCCCACTAAGGTAGAGAACCACTTTTCCAACTTGAACTAGGCATTGTATTAATTGGGTTGTATGTTGTTGTGTTGTTACGGGCCAGTCCTAGGCCTACTTGTGCTTATTCTTTGCACGACGTACATTTACTTCAATAAATGTATTATTATTGTTAAAACTTGATCTTTGTGTCAGAACATTGTGTTATTATATAGGTGCACAATTAAATGTGGCTACACTATGGCTTTCATTATGGCTTGGTAGATCTCAACACACTATCAACTTTAAAAGTAGATCTTGGTTCAAAAAAGGTTGGGCACCCCTGATTTAGATAATCCAAAAGTAACAGAAATGAATCAGGTTACATGACTTTTATATTAAGAACACTTAGATTAGGTTACCACTTACATCTTTATACATGTAACTATTAACACATTTAGAAACCGACCCTCCCAACCCAACACAAAACACAGCATCCTTGCTCAAGAGAACTTCAGCGCAGCAGAGGATTACTCACCTAAAATTTGAACAGAGGACAGTGAGTCATCTCAATTTCAGCCCCAAACAGCAGGCTTGTTAAGTTCTTACTCTCTCTGAATCATGGTACCACTACCAAAACCTGTCCTGAGCTTAGAACGCCGTCCTAGAAGTGCATGATTTCTGTAACTAAATGACAAACATTGTCACCTTAAATGTTGCTGACCGTGAACTATATAAACCTGAAAACTGTGTTAGCACCAACAACGTTTCCCTTATTACTTTATTATAATAATAAATAACACACTTCATTTATATAGCACCTTTAAAAAAAAAAAACAGTGCTTTTGAAAAAGAGATAGAAAATAGTAACATAAAAAAGTAAAATCACTTGACAGCAACTGTTAAAAGAGCTGATTTTAAATGTGGGCGAGGACAGTCCCAACTTCACCTATGATAACATATCAGCATTTAGCTGCAGGAAGCGTTGTGTCATCCATTTGTGTCAAAGGGGCGAACTCTGAGGCATGAACCCAAATGCACAACTTGGTCAAAAGTAAAGTCTTTACTGGGGTTAGCAAAGTAAACAAAGTTTCAAAAACTAAATCACTCTTTCGAGGAAAACTATAAACAAAGGCGCTTAAGAAAAGCGATAACGTGGACCTGGCCTGGCGATAATGCTGGTTGTCTGAATCAAGAGATAAGACGAACTGGCACAGGACAGGGGGAGACTAGCACAATATATAAACACACAAGGTAAGGGGCACAGGTGGAAACAATCTGGGTCGGGTAGACATTCACACACGGGGGCGGGGAGCACAGCGACCTGAGACAAGAGGGAGAATTACTTTTCAAAACAGGAAGGCACAAGACAGGGTCAGGACAAAAGCTAATTTAAATGATACAACTTAAATAATCTTTCGGGGCATGACAATTTGCGGATATGATGAAGACAGTTAAGGAGATTGACAGTGTGATGAGAGGTTTGCAGGGTCAAAGCATAAATAAATGTGGTTGTCGTTTGCATAAAAATGGATGTGATTGTGAATGAAGTGACCAAGAGCGAGCATGTGAATAGAAAATGTAATTGGACCCAGCACTGATCCTTGAGGTACTCAATGATACCTGTTGCAGTTCATTATTGCTTCTAAGTTTCCAGACAGGGGTCGATCAGTTTACACGTTTTTCACCCTGGGAAGCTGAAATGTGGCATGGAGGTGAAGTGTTGTGAAGATGTGTGTATGCATTTACATGTATTTGCAGAATCATGCACATGGTCACAGCTGTTGAAAATTAAGCTGTGTTTAATGTGTTCGCCGAGGTTCCCTTACATATGAATAACCCAGAGGACTTGACACATTTCATCAGTGTTGGGAAAAAAATAATTAGAGGTTGGAGCAAAGGGAAGGGGAAATTGAGCTGGAATATAAAATATACATTTCAGCTTCCCAAAGAGCAAACGAACAACAGTGGCGGTTGTAGAATTTCTTTTATTTAACAATTTTGCTGGGGACAGAAGAGAGGGGGAACATTTAATGCGGGACAAAAGACAAAGGCACTGTTCAAGAACAGTTTGAGTTCAATACAATGCATAGTCACACCCCAGAAAAACATAAACTACATGAGTGGTAGTTGATTTAGTAACAGCATTTGTGTCTATGACGTAGTTTTATTAAATTACATTATTGAAAAAAAGAAAACACTTTCCTCTGGTTCCTGCTACAGCACATTCTCTTTTGTATTACTATATTTATCTAGTTAAAAAAATTGTGTAAAACTAGTCAACAAGCAAAGTCAAAAGGCAATCCTACTAGTTAAATAATGAAACGTCTGTTGGTAGCTCTCCCATGTTGTTTATTCCTACTGTGAAAGGTAAAGAAGAACAGTCCCAGGTTTATGACACTTGTTGGATTTCTGAGTTGAGTTGAGTTGATTGTACTATATACCCCAAACAAGCATGAAGGTTATTGTAGAGTAAGGAAGCAGGAATACCAGATATTTCATATTCAGTGGCTGATAGACGGTGCAGAACACGTGCTGTTTCTGCTGCTATCTCCATATCATATTTACAAAATGTCTTATTATCTATGTGTGTGATTGGGTCAGAGCCCCAGAGCCATCTCAATGCTCTCTCGGCTGCCTCCAAGTTGCTCTTTATGGTTCATCTCCTGCTCGGTCCTTTGATGCCCAGCAATCCATAGGCATTCCTGGGGGAATGGCCTGCAAACCCCCAACTGCCCACTTCCAGGGTCATCTGAATCAGAATCAGAGTTCTTTTTTATTCCCTCAGCAGGGAAATTAACAGTGTATAGCAAAACGTGTCAGAAAAAAACACGTTAGAAATAAAAATAAAGACAAATAAGAACACAACCATGGGTGGAAATGAACAGCAATTTAAAAGAACTAAGAGACGTAATTGCATTTTATATTGCGTATTGCACACTACAATTGGTTTATTGCACAACATTGGTCCTTGCACCTGGCCCTCCACCCGTTCCTGCAGCAGTCCTCCACCAGCTCCTGAAACTTTGGCCTCTTCCTCTCTTGCATCTCCTCAATCATTTCCTCCCAAGAACTCAGTGTGGATAGTGCATGCTTTAAACGGTCCCTTAAAATCCTGAGTTCTGATTGGTTGCTATTGGGGAGGCTGAGAGCCAATAAAAAGCTTCAAATCACTGTTCTTCACCTCTCCATTAGCATTTAATGCAGCTAGTGTGACTTGTGAACATGTTGGCCTTCATTAGTATTACTAGTGAACGTTTAAAGCTTCACTAGTTAACAAGTTATGTCAAAAGAGTCTTAAAATAGTGGGACACGTCATCATTTAAACCTCACTTGTTCAACCAGTATACATTTTGAGCTCCACTATTTAACTGGTAAGGTGAAAAGGGGCTAATGCTAGTAAACATGTTAACATGTTTGCCTTAGTTAGTTAACTAGTTAAAAAAAGTCTGTAGTCAACAAGTAAAGTCAAAAGACAATCCTATTAGGAAACTAGTGAGCATTTTGGCTTACACTAATGCAACTAGTACAACTAGTGTAGGCAACTGCAGTCTGATAATAATAATAATAATAATAATAATAATAATAATAATAAAGCTTTATTTATTTAACACTTTTCATACAGCACATGCAGCTCAAAGTGCTTTACAAAAATGGGCGACATCACAAGTTAAAAACAAAGCAATAAATTCCCCTCAGATCAGATATTGAGACATTTTCAGACATGCAGCATAGCAACAAAATATACCATTTGAACAGGAATGGTTCCTCTCGTAAAAAATGAGACAAAAGATTAAAAAAATCAGTGCAAAGATATAAAACCCTATAAATAAAAGCAAACATGTGAACAATAAAATGTAAAAGGATGAAAGCAATAAAATCTTCAGAATTACAATTAAAGGGAACAAAATATTAAAAGACCAGTTAAAATGAAATGTTGCTATTAAAACCGTTAAATAAATAATAAAAAGAATATCAAGGATATTGAATAAAATCTCAAACGGCTTCCCATACACTTCCTGAATCCAGCTCTATATTTGAGACACATACTTGTGATTGATATTGTTCCTTTAACACTCAAATAAAGAGTGGAATGCATTTACCCCAACCGTTGATGTGTTATTTCTTGAGGATTTTCTTTTGTCTGGGTTTTTATCCTAGATTAATGGAAAATATTAGTCCGAAAGCTGTTTTAGAGGCTTGTATGAATAATAGTTAAAATGCAGAAAATGTTTATGTATGGCATAAACATAGTTACATTTTAAAAAACATGGTTGTAAAGACACCATATAGGTGGTAGATTTGGCTAGCCTGGGCCAGCCTGTACTCTGTGCCAGCACATTTGTCCCTCCAACTTTTTCAAATGATGAACATCAACATAAACTGCCTCTCATCATCTGTGATAATGAGTTCCCACACTGCAACACTGCTTCAAAAACGATTTTATTAGATTTTGACACATCTGGGCCAGATGGTCATCTGCCAGTTTGTGTGTGTGTGTGTGTGTGTGTGTGTGTGTGTGTGTGTGTGTGTGTGTGTGTGTGTGTGTGTGTGTGTGTGTGTGTGTGTGTATATAGATTAATTTCTAATGAATAAAGACGGGAAATAAAGCTTTATGTAATTTCATGAGGTTGGCTCTCCATCAAGTGTAGCAATTTTCCACCCACCAAATCCAGATTAATTCTGCTTGTTTTTCTGTGTGTGTGTGTGTGTGTGTGTGTGTGTGTGTGTGTGTGTGTGTGTGTGTGTGTGTGTGTGTGTGTGTGTGTGTGTGTGTGTGTGTGTGTGTGTGTGTGTGTCAGGTGTAAATCTCTCAGCTGCTCAGAGAACCTGGCATGAAGTTGATAATTCTTAGTCACTTCTGTGAGATTTGCAGGACAGAGGCTGTGACCGTTTCTTACAAACAATTTCAGAAATAAGTATTTATGAATTGCATCAGAAATTAAACTTTGCAAATTTACACACATTCCATGCAGTTTCACTTTTAAATGACTCCACCACATGGTTTTATCAGGGTTTAGCATGTGCTGCCTTCTACTGGTTTAAAAACATTATTACATAGAGTGACCGTTTTTTTCCCAATGCATTTAAATAGTTTTGATCCTCCTCAGTCTTTATTATTAAAAGTATAAAAATAAGAAAAATAAAAAAGGCAAGAGATGATTATGCCATATGTGTCTTTTGGCTCATTTCCATCAGCAGTTGCTGGGCAGTTTCGATAAAATATTCCAAAGTGGCACATCAAAAACCAAAAAATTACTGCACATTTATCAGTTCACTATAACATTTAATTCAATTAAATCCAAAACGAGAATCAGGATCAAAGTGGTGTTGAAAAGACTGCTTGCTTAATGTCGTTCTTTTGTTTCATGTGGAAAACAGTGAAAATGTTTGCATGACCTAAAGCTTCATGGCCGTGAATGAAATAGTAGGTTGTGCAAATGCAGTTTGCCTCAGTGGGGGGGTGGATCTGAGTTTAGAGCAGACTGTTAGGGTTTGGCCCATTTGCTCAGAGCAGAGAAAAATGCTCCTCATTTGTGGAGGTAACTTTGTTAATGATTTGCAATACCAATAAAACCCCTGCAAACGGATTGAGAGTTATACTGTATATATGGCCTGTCTATAAGTAACAACTTTATAGCTAAAATGGACTTATAGTGCTATACAGTGGGGCAAAAAAAGTATTTAGTCAGCCACCAATTGTGCAAGTTCTCCCATTTAAAAAGATGAGAGATGCCTGTAATTTTCATCGTAGGTACACTTCAACTATGAGAGACAGAATGGGGGAAACAATCCAGGAAATCACATTGTAGGATTTGTAATGAATTAAT
Source organism: Eleginops maclovinus (assembly GCF_036324505.1). Lineage (NCBI taxonomy): Eukaryota > Metazoa > Chordata > Actinopteri > Perciformes > Eleginopidae > Eleginops > Eleginops maclovinus. Next base: position 19,275,909 of record NC_086363.1, on the reverse strand, counting down.
TGGTAAATTCCTCGGTAAAATAAGTATTTGGTCACCTACAAACAAGCAAGATTTCTGGCTCTCACAGACCTGTAACTTCTTCTTTAAGAGGCTCCTCTGTCCTCCACTCGTTACCTGTATTAATGGCACCTTTTTGAACTCGTTATCAGTATAAAAGACACCTGTCCACAACCTCAAACAGTCATACTCCAAACTCCACTATGGCCAAGACCAAAGAGCTGTCAAAGGAGACCAGAGACAATATTGTAGACCTGCACCAGGCTGGGAAAACTGAATCTGCAATAGGTAAGCAGCTTGGTGTGAAGAAATCAACTGTGGGAGCAATTATTAGAAAATGGAAGACATACAAGACCACTGCTAATCTCCCTCCATCTGGGGCTCCACGCAAGATCTCACCCCGTGGGGTCAAAATGATCACAAGAACGGTGAGCAAAAATCCCAGAACCACACGGGGGGACCTAGTGAATGACCTGCAGAGAGCTGGGACCAAAGTAACAGAGGCTACCATCAGTAACCATACCTGCAAACTAGTCACCTTTCGGCGAAATTCGCCGTTTTCAACTCAAAATATGTCATTGACGTGAATCGTGTAGATCCGAAGAGTTTTTTTTAGGGGGGGGGGCTGACCGACCAACCAACCATAGAATGTATAACGGACTGTATAATGAGCAAGAAACAAGTTTGCTATCTTCACAATAAATAAAATCTTTGTTCAAATGACTCGCGTTCCACGACCACCGACCAATCATAAGCAAGATAAACCACAGCGCGCTTTTTTTACCCATCGGTCCCTCTTGGAGTGGAGTGCTCAGTAGTCAGCGAGTGGTTCTTCTGGACAATTTTCGGGATACGTTACAGATACAAGTTTTGAGGTAAATCTAGTAGCAGCTAATCTGGCAAAAACATTGTATGCTGTATCATTTTAACGTTGCTGAAGTAAAATTATTTGAGCCAAATAAAGTGTATTAACATGCTTAAGCTTATCAGCTTGTTAGGTTGCTAGCTAACCTCAGTGAATTGTGTTAAAGTTAGCCTAGCTAGACCCGTTCTACGTCACCTCGTTCAATGCGAACAGAATGCGTTTGTGAAGGCTGATCTCCACAGCATCCGTCCTGTTACCTGATATTACTGGCGGCTGTCATTGTGGTCAGATATGAGAGGGATGAAAACGAACACGTAATGAACAAATACACATGTGGTTCAGTGAGTAGCTAGTAGTGGTGCAACAGATCATCTTTGATCCGTGATCCGTTCAGATCAATTATTTCGGTTTCGCATTCATCAACTTTTTAGTAGCTACGAAAAGTTTGGAGTTACGAACAAAATCTACAAACGCTGGCGACCGTGTGTAGAGTTAGTTTACAGTAAGCACATATAACGCTTCACTGTTGGAAATGACAGTATTCATATTGCGCTGTGTTATGTACACAAGACACAGATGCCTTTGAAACAGCGATCTAAAAACGAAAACATATTTTATATGTAGTAACAATTGTTGGCAATTGGCAGGTTTAAGATCCAGATTAGGTTCATGGTTGTGAATTATCTATGTAAATCGACTCTATAGATTACACGTTCATTCTACATGTTGAATGATGATAGCGTAATACAAATATAGGCTATACATACAATGACAGAACTGCCGTGGGTTATATGTTATCCGTATCCTTTGTTAAAGTTAATGTTCAATAGCTCTATGCCAATGGGAACAACAGAACGTGCGCATTATATATGGACCAATGCAGGCGCGGTCTTTGCATAGAGGCATAGGTAGGCAACCGCCTTGGGCCCCGCCATCTGTAGGGCCCCCCCTGACTGGGAGCTGTAAACTTCCCATAGGCCTACAGCTGGTAATTGTGGCCCTTTGCACAGTAATTCACAAATAAATGGCGATTTTTATAAATGGTGATTTTTGTATGTTTAAATTGGAAACAAGAACAACAAAATAAATTACAAAGAAATACAGATTCCGTGCACACCCCCTCTCTTTCGCGTTAAAATGGAATATTCCATCCATGCATGCCATGTGCGCTAGACGACAGTTCAAAAACATTCGCTATGTTCTCACACAACATGCCTGCCCATGTATGCGCAACTCAAATGAGCACAGTGCGAAAGGACGCATTGTGATTGAGCAGTGCTGCGCACATATGCGCAATGGGTGCTACCGCGAACGCGCTCCTTGTGAAAGACGGAAGCGAGGTGAAATGAAGTGTTGTGACTCGTGAGCAAAGCCGTGAACTTCTAGAATATTTAGCAACATGAAGCGCCACTACCCAAGTGGCGCTACAAAAAGGAAAACAAAGGGAGAGGCTAAATTAAAAACAGAGTCTCTTCGAAAACTGACAAGCTTTTTTAAAAACGTGACAACACCGGACCCGAATGTTTTGGTGGAGGAGGAGGTGCCGCCGGCTCCGGCTGTTGATCCAACAGGAGGAGGAGAGGAGCTTAACCCATCGTGCTTGTGCACTGATGACAACAGCAAAGATGAGGAAAATGCCGTGGAGGATGCGGTGAGTAGGCCTACTGCTGCCGTTTCTGATTCTGACCACCCAGAAGAAAGTGATGCTCTTGGTGATGACCCGGGGTTGTGGCCCACAGTAGTCAATGACAGAGAACGGTGCGAATTGGTTAAAAGAGGGCCTGTGCAGCAACAATCAGAATTCCCCAAAAATGCAAAGGGTCGGCGGTTCACAACTGCGAACTACCATATGCAGATGAAAAATGGAGAAAGGATAAGTAGGACGTGGCTAGTGTACAGCAAGGCTAAGGACGCAGCCAAATGTTTTTGTTGCCAACTTTTTGGCAAGGGAGATACACAGCTTAGCTCCACCAACGGTTTTAATCACTGGAATAATCTCCAGGTTCACCTCAAGCAGCACGAGAGGTCTGCTGCACATGTGAAGAATATGGGTGCCTGGCACACACTAAATGCACGCCTTCAAAGTGGCTCAGCTATAGATCAGGAGGCAGAATCTCATGACAGCTGAAGTCATTAGATGCAGAGAAGTGATGAAAAGATTGCTTGCAATTGTTTGCCATCTTGCTCAGTATAATCTGGCATTTAGAGGGCACAGGGAGAAGTTATTCGAGCATGGGAATGGAAATTTCCTGGGGCAAGTACAGTTAATGGCCAAATTTGACCCTGTGATGAAGGAGCATCTCTGGAAAATGAAAGCGAAACAGATTGCTGATACCTACCTGAGCAAACGCATACAGAATGAATTGATATGCCTTGTCGCCCAGTGCACCACTGATGCCTTAGTGGAGCGTGTGAGGAGGGCCAAATACTATGCAGTCATCATGGACTGCACTCCAGATGTAAGCCACAATGAGCAGCTATCAGTGCTGCTGCGAATTGTCAACTGTGAGCTCACAAAGGGAGTTTCTATCCATGAGCACTTCATGGGATTTCTTGTGGCAGATGACACCACTGGCCCAAGGTCTTCTGCAGCTGTTTCTAGGACACCTGGAAAGATTGGGGTTGGACCTCTCCAACTGCCGAGGCCAGTCTTACGATAATGGCAGTAACATGCAAGGCAAAACACAGGGTGTCCAGGCGAGGATGTTGGAACTCAACCCCAAAGCACTGTGTGTGCCATGTGGCAGCCACACCTTAAACCTGGTGGTGGGGGATGCTGCAAAGTCCTCAACTATTTCTCTGGGATACTTTGGCACACTACAAAGGCTGTACACTTTGTTTAGTGGCTCTGTTCAGCGTTGGACCATCCTTCAGGAGCATGTGAAAGCTTTCTCAGTCAAGGCCTTGTCCACTACAAGATGGGAGTGCCGGGTGGATGCTGTCAAGGCTGTGCGCTACCAACTCCCAGAGATCGTTGATGCGTTGACAGCTGTGCACAAGCATGCAACATTGAAGAAAGATCCAGAATGCGCCTCCACTGCTGACAGCCTCAAGGAGAACATGATGAAGTGGTCATTCATGGTGAGCACCTTTGTTTGGTACGACGTGTTATACCACATAAACCGTGTCAGTAAAATCTTGCAGAGCCCCAGTGTGTCTATTGAGACACTAAGGAGAGAGGTCATGGCAGTGGCAGACTATCTGGAAGAATACAGGGAGTGTGGCTTTAATTCTGCACAAACAGATGCCAGGAAAGTGGCAGAAAAGATGGAGGTGGAGATGAGCTGGCCTGTTGTGCGACAGAGAAAAAGGAAGAGGCAGTTTGATTATGAGGGAAGAGATGAGCATATGTCTACTCCGGAGGAGCTCTTTAAAAGAGAGTTTTTTCTCCGTCTAGTGGACACATCCAGGTCCACTTTAAAGGAGATGTAGATGGAGACGACCTGAAGATGGAGCTCAAAGGAGCTGTCCAGTCCTTCCCTCCACACATCACCTCTCCACTTCAAATGTTAGACCACATCTACAAGGAGAATGTCTTAGACATTTACCCAAACGTCAGCATAGCCTTACGACATCTCCTTACTCTCCCTGTGACGGTGGCTTCAGGTGAGAGAAGCTTCTCCACCCTGAAACGCCTGAAAACATACATGCGGTCTACAATGGCCCAGGATAGGCTGTCTGCCCTTGCCACAATCTCAATAGAGCATGAGGTCCAACAGTCCCTTGACATGGATGCAGTTATAACCCTATTCGCAGAGGCCAAAGTGAGAAAGGTCAGATTTGTTTAAGAAAAAACTGCCACCTGTTCAGTGTTCATAAGAAGAGAAATAAACAGGACAAAAGAAGCAGGAAGATAGTGACAGTAAGCTTGAGACACATGGACATACCACTGAGAGAGAAGCAGAAGAGGTATAGAAACAGAGAGGCAGAAGGAGAGAGAGGAGGACAGCACAGAGACAGGGACAAGAAGTGAGGTAATGATTTTGCAGTGCATTCCTGTGACTACTTGAACCCTGCTTGATAATTAATCATTATCATCTCAAGCAAATTGAATGGTTGTGCATACTATGTATCATATTACAAAATGTGTTAACTGGTAATGTGTTTGCATTTATTCTTTTCTGTTCTAGATTTCTACAGATGTACACATCCCCGACCCTGATGCATGAAAACCGGTGCCCCACACACATACACACACACACACACACACACGCACACACTCTACTCAATCTCTCCTCATTCAGTCACATACCCTTTCTCTCTCTCTCTTTCACTCCCACATTATGTTCCCTCTCATACACATGCATTCTCACTCACTCACTCACACACACACACACACACACACACACACACACACACACACACACACACACCTCTCTCTCACATACTCATTCTCTCTCTTTCTCTCACACATGCACGTACACAAACTTTGCCTATTTCCTTTTTTAACTAATTTTGTTCAATAAATACTTCGCATTTTGACATACGATGGTGTGATATCTGAAAGTTATTTCTCGCATATTAATGTTGAGGGCCCCCCTAGCTAAATTCGCCTTGGGCCCCCAAATTGCTAAGACCGCCACTGGACCAATGCACGTTCATTACGGCCGTGGACCGATAAACACTCAGTACCGTACGCACACCAACCGGCATGTGCGTGTTTAACACCGTGTTTAACACTGGCGTTACCGCCGCTTAGCTTAAATAATGAAGAACTGCTTTTAATTACGACTTGGCCGAGATCTTAACGTGCTGTTCATGCGTTTCCCATGAATAGCCTACTACTATAACTCGGAGCGGAGCAGGATATAATGCGCATGCGCGGCGTTGCTAGGCAACGTGTACAAAGGCTGGGGGTGGGGGGGGTTTAGTTTGTCACCTTTTTCAGCCCTTCTGAGTTTGCAGGTATGAGTAACACACTACGTCGCCAGGGACTTAAATCCTGCAGTTCCAGACGTGTCCCCCTGCTTAAGCCAGTACATGTCCAGGCCCGTCTGAAGTTTGCTAGAGGGCATTTGGATGATCCAGAAGAGGATTGGGAGAATGTCATATGGTCAGATGAAACCAAAATAGAACTTTTTGGTAAAAACTCAGCTCGTCGTGTTTGGAGGAGAAAGAATGCAGAGTTGCATCCAAAGAACACCATACCTACTGTGAAGCATGGGGGTGGAAACATCATGCTTTGGGGCTGTTTTTCTGCAAAGGGACCAGGACGACTGATCCGTGTAAAGGAAAGAATGAATGGGGCCATGTATCGTGAGATTTTGAGTGAAAACCTCCTTCCATCAGCAAGGGCACTGAAGATGAAGCGTGGCTGGGTCTTTCAGCATGACAATGATCCCAAACACACCGCCAGAGCAACGAAGGAGTGGCTTCGTAAGAAGCATTTCAAGGTCCTGGAGTGGCCTCAACCCCCCTTCACCACCACCCCCATCTGAGTATCTTCACTCCATCTAGAGAACTACCTTTGCAACGGGGTGCCATATTGTATATTTCAACTACTTTGCATGTACATATGCTATGTTTATAGTTGTTTTTTTATAAGTTGTAGTCTATTATAGTGTTTCCGAAATTATACTGTATGTTTCAATGTCTATTTTGAAATGGTGTTAATAGATAAACATCTCTGTATTCTAAAAAATAATGTATATTTTCTGTTTATTTTTTGATCATGTGCATTGTTTTGTTTTTTATTTGCTGCTGTATTAAAAAAAGACACAGCTGATGAATGTCTTTGAATCAGAAAATTAACTCTGCTCAATACCCCCCCTACAGTCTTACAGAGCAAAGTTTTTAGTACTTTGTTGGATATTTTCAGAGGTGTGAGGGATTCATGTATACAGCTAATGTTAAGCGTTCCAGGCCACAGACAGAAGCTGTGACCGACACTGTCAGCAGATGGCCCTGCTGTCATGGAATTACTGTTGCCGTGTTGCTTTTTAATAATCTATCAAACACTATAAGAGGATCAAACATAATCTAAGACAGCAAAGGAAAATGAAAGCCTGCCTTTGGATAATCCTACAAACAGCATATCTTACAACAAAGCAGAGCTCATCCACTTCAACTGCCCGTTGACATTAATACTGTCCACACAGCATCATCTCCACAGCACAGACAGAAAGGAGTTCAGACAGAAATAAATGATGAAGTTGAATGAGTAAATATGGAGCATATACTGTATAAACCATGGGAGCAAGGTCTGGACAACAGAAGTTTGTCGAGGAAAGGATATAGAACCCTTCCCCCCCCCCCCCCCCCCACCTTCCCCTCATCATGGGCAACATAAGATGACTTCCATCCATATTGACACCTGATAGCATCTCTGGTGCTGATTTCCCCATCTCTGACCACAAACTTTTGGTGTTAGAGGTCAAAACAGATCTTAACATCCTTATTAACTCATACTCCTGTCCTCCCCCCTCCTCCTCCCCTGCTGAACTGGTAAATCCTTACAATGACTGTCTCTCTTGTTCCCTGGATGCTCTGGCCCCCCTGAATCCCCGCACAGTCTCTTTTGTGCACACCGCTCCCTGGTACACTGCAGACCTCCGCCAGCTCAAAACCACTGGTCGTCGTCAGACTAGACTCTCAGTGCATACACAACTCTACAAACAACACCTGTTCCTCTACAAGAGTGCCCTCTCCACCACCTAGTCCATTATAGCAAAGGCAATACAAGAACCCTCTCCTCTAGTCAGCCAGTTCGTTCAACCTCCTAGATCCCTCCCCACAAGTACTTCGTCGGATGAATGCAATGCCTTTCTGCACTTTTTCAACAGCAAAATCAACAACATCCACCAACAGCTGACAGCATCCAGTACCTCCTCAGATGACCCCCACTGGATGATTTCCACCGGGCATTCACCCATCAGCACCCTCTTCAGATTCACACCAGCAACTGTCTACCATCTCTGATGTCATCATCAAAGCCAAAACCACCACCTTTCAGTTGGATCCCCTCTCCACTGCATTGTCAAAGAGCATAGTATATTATCAAACCATAATATCAGAATGTTTACAGAATGTGTCTAGTGATGTTAGATATCAGGGATTTGTGAGGAAATGAAGAGATGCAGGTTCTGTAGTTTCACCACACCTTTTTAGCCATGACCATTTCTTAATGCTCTTGATGTTTTTTTCATTTTTAAAGCACTTGTGTTGAAAGGTGCTTTATGAATAAACTTGCCTTGCTTTGCACTCAGGCTCTGGCTCTATCACCCAGCCAAGAGTTACAGTGGTGACTCTCTCTGGATTAAGAGCCTGTTACATAACCTCCTCTCACACACATTAACAATAATTGGTAACGTGCTTGATTTTCAAATCTCTTTAGGGTGTTTCACATGATTTGTCTTGAATGGCAATATACAAATATATAAATATAAGTAATAATCAGTCTAAGTTAAACAATTAAATAATAATACATAATTGAAAGATTGCGCGGGTTCAAAACGATCCATCACCTGAACTGTGGGGACAAAATAAATCAGATGTTAGGGATTCGCTTCCTGCTCCACTTTAGATCTTTAACACATGCATATGAAAGGGCACATGTCATATCCTGAATCCCTGTGACCTTCACAGGTGTCAGCTGTTACCACCAGGCGGAAAAAAACGTGCTGCGTTCCTGCTCAGACTGCGCCGAGCGCACGGAGATCAAATCCGAGCCATCTCACGCGGAGGATTTGTGCCGAAATAGCCTCCCCCTCCTCTTTGAGATTAAATGCAGTGGGGTCCATGTATAGAATCTCACTGTCTGCGGCGCAACGCAAGTGCAGAATGCGCCTTCTGTGCGGGAAAAGTTGTGGGAGTAAGTGGCAGTTCTGAGACCTTTGGAGAGGGCTGCTGGACACCATGCACACGGACGTGATGCTGCTCAGCCTGCTGCTGTGGACGGGCGGTGTGTCCGGCGAAACGTGTCAGAAGGAAAATTCAGCTCAGCCACACCGGGAGGGCAGGTCAGTGCTGGATGATAGAAATGACACGTTCTGTGCGTAAATACGCGTAAAGCTCATTATGATCATTCCAAATCATTTAATCGTGTTAAACACTCAAATGTCTTATTTTGATTAAAACAGGCAAATTTCCCTGATGTAAGATTTTACCCAATGCTCATCATTATAGTGACACATGATAAACAATTTCCTTTCTAAAGAGGGCAGATACTACTATGAATTGTCCCTGATAATCATTTGGAAAATATAATTTCTTTAATCTCTAAATATTACAAATGTTAACTTTTTTAATTCTCTAGATATGTATGATATCTTGTCAATGTACAGAACGTTTTGCCCATGAGCACAAACCTATACAACACAGACCGATTATATCCAGGGGTTTATAAATGAATTAGAATGAACTAATGTAAATACATCAATGTGTGTGCCAATGTGTGCTGACTCATAGAGATAACATTAAATCATTAAATGAGAAAAATATCGGGATAATAAATATATTACACGATACAAAACCTAAAAACCCTAATGCAATGTATTCCATTGTGTTTTTTTATTTAGAATTTCTATCAGGATTGTTTTCCTGTACACCAATTAAGTTGCAGCTTCATTCAAGCACCTTCAAAACCTTTTTATTTTTTAAAGTCAAGATGAATATGAGTCGATAATGAAGATTAAGCTTTTATCTGACAACTCATTCTTCAAAGACCAATTGACTGAACTAGCTCAGCTTGAGGTCCTCTCTCATTTGTTTAGGAACTCTGGACTGTATCACTCAGTCCTCAGCAAATCCAGTTGTGGAATTGTTATTTTGGATGAACCACTACAGGGTTCTGCTGACTTATGTTTGATATGCTCGTTATTGTTATTCACATTCTGTTTGAGGTGTGTGGATGTGTAAGCCTCTCGTGCAGGGCTCCACCTGCTGCCTGCCTTGATTATGTTTCACAGTCATTTCACTGACTCAGCGCATGGCCGGCTGGAGATATTAGTTTAACAAAACAACAACAACCTTACTATCATCGAGGACTTGGAATCAGTTGTATTGCCAAGTGGTTTTACACATACAATGAATTTGCTGTGGTGAAGTTGTGTATACATAAACACAGATAAACAAACTGGTCATTGCTCAAGGCCACTGGGACCAGTTGACTCTCCTTCTGTTTGGAGTAAGAGGACTTGAACCGGCCTCCTGTTCCAAAGCCAAGTCCATAAGACTGAGCCACTGATTGGTTGAACTAAGAATGTCACTCTGGCTTTGTTATGTTGATGTAATGTTATTATTCATTCTGATTTAGGGATAGCATAAGCATAAAAAGCTTTTAGCTGCAAGCAATGATTGATGGAATATGACTTGTGAATATCTGGGTATGATAATCTCGGTACTAAAGAAGCTGTATACAGTTCAGAAAATCACAGCAAACATTAGCTTTGGGCTTCTAACTGTGAATTTAATCTGATACATTATTACATCATTCTAGTTGTATTATTTTAGCAATGTTTATATTTCTAAATATATAGGGCTTTTTCATCCATTCCATGTTTCACTGCTTGGAGACTGTAATCTTCAGAAAGACTTGTTGCTTAAAGCCACGACTTCTTCAGCTCCCCAAATATTTTAAATGTGATGTATAATGAAATTGTTCCCAACCTGCAAACAATAAGTACAATAAATATTGTTTCTGACATATTGCTGTTGTCAGTAATGGAAAGTAACAAAGTACATTTACTGTCCTTAAGTACAGTTTTGAAGTATTTGTACTTGAGTATTTCCATTGAATACTACTTTATACTTTTACTCCAATACATCTAAGATGGAAATAAATTAATTTTACTCTGCTACATTTACTAACGCATGTATTATTTATTCATCTTTAGGGACTTTCAGATCAGGATGTTACATTATGAACATGTGATAAACTTTAACCTAGTGGAGCAACTGTTTAAGGGACTGAAATTATATCATATGTGGCGGAAACTTCTGAAGCAATGGAGATGAAACTCAGAGAGACACTGGAGAGCAGGAACTTGATGGCAAAACACTGTTGGGTTTATTCAGAGTTACGGCCGGAGAATTGACAAGACATTTACTGTAGACACGAGTTGCCACAGCGGTTGCCAAACCAACTCTGAAGATCTCAGGGATAGGAAGAGGTTTTAACTGGTTCCAAATGGATAATCAACATTCTCAGAGCAGCAGACTAAACACGTTTGGACAATATGCTTCACTTAAACTGTCATCTAGGTCACAAATAAGGTGTTTACCGGAGCATAATGGGCCAGATAAACTGGCGCTAGCTGTCCCTAAACAATAAAGCCAATCTTAGGTCAGCTTGAGCTTGTACCCACAGTGGGAACAACAATGCTTCAAAAGCCCAGGCTGCCCCTCCTTAATGAAGATAACAGCACCTGCAAGGCCGTAGAGCCAGTTCAGAGGAGGACAGAGAGAAGAGATGCAAATGAGCTAAAGATTTACAAGCTTACACAAAATATTCCCCAAAATCATATATGACACAAAGTTCCTAGCATCATTAACTTGTGAATCAAAAGGTCGTTTGTCTGTGACATTAAAATGCTAACTGATGCAACAATATGAATAATCAGATAATGTAATATATTTAATAATATACTGTACCACATGGAGGCCATTTTTCACCTTTTATACTTCAAATGCATTTCTGCTTGATAATACTTCTGTACCTTTATGTAAGAATAGGACCTTTACTGGAGTATTTAAATTAATATATTGGTACTTCTTCTGTAATTCTTACAACACTGATCATAATCCAATAATTTAATATATGGGATTTTGAAATGGGCCTTAAGCAAGTTATTTAACTTGTAATACTTTACTATAACTTGATGCTGATACGTTTAAATTTAACTAAAATTTTAGAATGCATGACTTATGACTGAGTAAAAAACCTTCCATTCAAAATGTTCCTCCAGTGAAAGTAGAAAGTACTCTCATCTAAATGTACTTAAAGTAGCGACAGTAAAAGTAGTCATTGTTTGATTGGTCCATTTCAGAATAATATCTCTGATATGTTTTATAATGATTGATCATTAAAGTGTTCTCAGAGCTGGTAAAGGTGCAGCTAGTTTGAATGGCTTTGTATACTGCAGGGTAGCTGCTGGATTTACTCCAGGTGAACTAAAGTCTGATTTAAGGGTTGATTATATTTACCATCATTAATCCAGATCTGAAAAGTAACTAAAGGGATTAAATACATGTAGTGGACCTCTGAACTGTAGTGGAGTAGAAGTACAAAGCAGCATCAAATAGAAGTACTTGGTACTTTACACCACTGGTTATACCCAGTGTGGAGAATTGGACATCACTTTATTGGAGGTAAAGCCCTGCTCTGCTTATTGAGTGCTGCTGTCCGGACCTGGCTGATCCCACATGCTTGGGAATCAGAGCTTCATTTTTTACCGACAGCAACAAAAGGTGACGTGTGGCTGGTTAGAATAATCACTTACTCTGATTACATAACCTGTAATCTGAGTGTGTTAATGTGCTCTCTGAATTATTGCTATTGTTGTGACTTTGGGAAAGGTTACCCGGCTGGAAGGAAGGCCAGCAATTAAATGTCATTTTAAGTAAAGCACAAATGGAAATGGAAATCTTGTTTATGCTGTCCTCCTGCTGAAAGATGCAGGTTTTGAAAAGCCTATTTGAGAGGATATATCTGAAACATCATATTATAGCGTAACATCTGTGTTTCCGCTTGTGTCACTGAATAATGTTGCACAACAATGACTCACGCTAAAGCCGTTACACACGCTCCACACAGGGACCTAATGCTTTGCCGTAGGGACAAACCTCTGTGTTTTAATGTTTGTCTTTGTCATTAATCCAGATCTTTAAATAAGTTTCACAGCAGGTGATTAACTGCGGAGACTATCTGTCATCACACTTAACATTGAAGCTGCACACCGCGCTGATGCTCATCTGTATGTTGACATTAGCATCAAAGAATCATCTTAGGATTGTTATGAGCTAATATCATTTACACAAACTTTGTGAAATTGGAGACATAATAACATTGATGTTTCAAAATAAAAGCTGAATTATAGCAATAAAAAGTGCTCATGTCCAAATCAGTGCGCTCGGGCGTTTGCTGCTACAGGCTAATAGATCGGTTAGTATTGTAGTATAGTATTGTTAAAAATATTATCACCATGTCTTCATATTGGTCATTGCCAATAATAATCACAATTTATATATTTATTTTTAAAAAGTAACAATAATAATAATACAGAATGTACAGTTATAAGAGCATTCAGGTTTAACTGATAAGAAATACTGAAGGTAAATGATGTTTTTTACACAAACATTTTTAATTAAGTGAACATAATATTTTTTGTTTAAACTTAATATTGTTGCTTTCAACCAACCTGTTACAGCGATGTGAAATCTGTTGACATAATACATTTAATAATAATAAGTCAATGTTTCAGCTTTTTCAGTGTAAAAAATAATCACTTATCTTCAGTGTTGGGAAAGATACTTTCAAAACGTATTCCATTACAGATTACAGAATACATGCCCAAAAATGTAATCTGTAATATATTCCGTTACATTACCCAATCTGAGTAACGTATTCTGAATACTTGGATTACTTCCACATTGAACTGTATTTTATAAGTATAGGTATGCGGCCATCAAATCCTGTTTGCTAACAGGCCTATTCTGGTGTGTTCTTCTGTTCCAATTGGCTAAATGTGTTAGGCCCTAGTCTGCATAATACACAAATCTAACCGCAATCTAAGCTAACACGAGCTAACTTTAGCTAACGTTAGCTAGCAGGTCAGGGCTAGTCAGAGTCTTTCAACAGCTCCGGGGCTAGTAAATCAGCATATAGGATACAGATATAAAATACCTGATACAACTATAAAATACCAAGGTGACCAGTAAAACTACAGCAGATGACTAGCCCTGGTTAATTAAAAAAAAACTTATTTTAAGATTCTTCTTCAGGTTGGAGGTGGAGTCTTTGGACGCGGAAAGGATGTTGGTTTCTGGCAAGCAGAGGTTGTACTGCACAGTTATATTTGGTTCTCCCTTCTCTTTCTTTAATGTAAAATGCTGTTTGAATTTCCAAGATCGAAACGCACTCCTGCCCTGGCACTGTTGTGCTGGCTCCGGCTCCAGCTCTACCTCTAGCTGCTCCTCTTCCGACTCCATTGTAGGCAACTGATCACGCAATTCAGAGAGCTCATTTTCATTCGTTTTCATGTTGGGGCTTCTGGAAAATGCATCAAGTTGCCTCAATTTATTTAGAGAGTGAATGAACTCATGAAACAGAGAAGTACCCTCATGTAATCCATTGGTTTCAACAATGTAATTGCATTCTGAATATCATCTATTTAAACTGTAACGGAATACAGTTACTCATAATTTGTATTCTGAATACGTAACGCCGGTACATGTATTCCATTACTCCCCAAAAATTGCTTATCATCCAAAAGGGTTGTTGAGAGTTGATATCATATGTGGTTCAGATGTCCCTTCCTGTTGGCCTTCTCACAGTACTACTAAGCGTGCAGCTCTTCGAAACTTTCCAAATAATATCAAGCACAAATTATCAAATTCTGATGGTGAAATTAGTCATTAATGGGGGTTATAATAATATAATATGAGAGTGTCTGAAAAGCGGAAAAGATCCCCAGGACATCGCATTTCAGGACTGTACAATTTCTTGAGCTGTCCAACTGGTTTAGGATGTTTAAACACCTGGCACTGTATTTTACTGACAACTGATAAACTCCACTGCTGTGTAAGACATTTCTACAACAAGCCACTCTCCTTGTCTTCCCTGGTTTGATCTGTACGTCCGTTTCAACATTTGCTGTCCTGCAGTCAGACAGTAAACTCAGTGTCCTCGAATGACTTGGCTCTAGGGTTAAAGGCGTTGACGTCAACCAGAGGGTGCTCTGACAGCTCATCAGCCATTTGACCTCAATCACATGATTAATTATTTCTCAGTTTCACTGCGTCCAAGCTGAAGAATTAAGTTAAATCACTGCCACTAAACTGGGAAAAGAGTTTTGCAGTAATGACTCTTCTCACGCATCTTGATGAATACAAGACAACCACCTCAGTCAGCCAACACTACTTTGAGTTTAAATTGAATGTGTTTGATTTGTTGCTGTAATGTCGTGGGGGTCTCTGTCTTGTAGTAGAGATGAGATGGTTCAAAGAATCAGAATCAGAATCTTCCAATTAATTAAATTCAGCCTTTGTCGGGGAGTTGAGCTTTAGTTTTAGGAAACTCTATGCTGATCACTTCCTATGCTCAGAAACCCGCCTGAGGGAGCGGAAGGGAGGAGTGATGCGAGGGTCGGGAGTGTTATTTTAAAGATGTATTAGGTTACAGTTACTATTTACCTGTAACAAAAAGAAATGTCATCAGTAACCTCATTAAGTATCATAATATAAAAGTAATGTGATTAGTTTCTGATACATTTGGTTTATCTCCATGTCAAAAGCTATGCACATAAATAAGAGACACAAATGATCAATAACATGTTTTATATCTAGTGTATCGTGCAAGATAACAGAACAATGTGACCTTAGAAAAGAAAAAAACAAGATATTTAGAATCAAAAATGATAGTATTGCTAGGAAAATCTGCCTTTCATGAGGCATATTCAGCCAGCAGCCCAACACTGAAACACATGAGCACATACTACAGCTTAAAAAAGCAGGAATAAAATCTGATCTGACAGAAAATGCTCCGTTTTAGTTTAATACACACAGTTAAGCTCACACACACTATTTTACGAACATATAGGTTCACCTGCTGAACCAGAACAAATGTACCAAGGAAAGAGAAACCATGAAGCAGAGTCAGGCAGTAGGCATATACATTCCCTCTTAAGGTCTCCCATTATGCTATAATTGAACAATATATTGTAGGGCCATATCTATACAAAACATATCAGTGAAGTGTTTTGCTCAAAATACCAAACAGATCCCCCATTGTAGCATGCCTCATCCCCCTCTATTTCAGCCCTGTTCCTGAAGTGCTGATTCTGTGACTGTAGCTTTAAATGAACTAGCTGCTGCTGGCCACGCCCCTTTGGAGCTGCTGCTGGCCACGCCCCTTTGGAGCTGCTGCTGGCCACGCCCTTTTGGAGCTGCTGCTGGCCACGCCCCTTTGGAGCGTCATGATCTCTCCTCTGAAGAGAGTTTTCTACCGGAGAAACTCAGCTAACACTGCCGCGATTAAACGCCATATGATGTTCCAAACCACATCCAGCATTATTTCTGAAACACTTCTCAGTGTTTACCACTAGAACAGAGACAATATGTATTATATATACAACAACTCTAAGTCCCTCCTGCAGACATCCTGCTGAATACACAGACATACAGAGGTGCTGCGGAGGGGGTTCAGCTTGACTGTATATTGAGGACGATACGTTGGGACGTGTCACGTGGGCGGGACGTTGCCAGGAGTTCAATGTAAAGCCAGCCCACATTTCGGTTATGAAGTCATATCGCAGCAAATCTGGATCAGCTGGTGTGTACCCCCGTTTTTAGAGATGTGGGTAAGGAGGACACTTTGTGAGACTCCTTAGACACCGGGGTCACATAATTATGTATAAAAGACAGCAAAAACTGCATTTCGCATAATAGGGGACCTTTAAAGTATTAGCCTACAGAACACACTGAAAAAAACTGAAACGTTGACTTTAATAAATGTATTGTCAACAATTTCCACATAACTGTATTAGGTTAGTTGAAAGCAATAATATTAAGTTGAACCTAATATATATTTTTATAATTTAAACGTAATATTATTGCTTTCAACTAACGTAATACAGTGAAATTTGTGGGCATAATACATTTCATTTAATTCAATGTTACATTTCTTTCAGTGCAGTAAAGTTTACAAAGAAGAAATAAAATCTGATCCTTTTACAACAAACACTATCTGCTGTCCTTAGTTTTTTACTAACATTGTAATTCTGCTTCTAATCATCAATTTTAGAAATGTATCAGTAATCTGACTTTTTTAAAGTAACTGAAAGGGATACAGGTACCTTAATTGGTATTCTGATTACATAATCTGTTACTCCCCAAGCCTGGTGATGACTCAGCATCTCATGAGTTACTCCCATGTGATTATAAAACTAAGACAGTGAGGCTTATTGTGTTATCTAATAACCAAATACATCTGGGGACAGTCAATGATCTTGTTTCCTTATCCCTGCCACTGTAGGTGTTCATAATAGACACATAGTTAACTGTAATTGATTAAATGTTCCCTCCTTTATAAGTGAAATAAATAAGAATGATTAATGTCACAGAAACAGAAAACTCTTTATTTTCTTTGTCAACAGGTCCCTTTTACTTTAGGATTTCAATCAAGAATCACCAAATAGTGCTACTAAACACTGCATACTGCTTGAATAAAATCATAAAATGTTTTCCCCCTTTCAGATGTAGAAGAGAAATTCCAGTAACAAAAGGATCCGGCAGCAAGATTGAAAGGTATGACGCATTCATTTGATTTATTTAGTCCAAATTAGACATATAACAGGGGTATAAAGGAGGATCTCATTTTGGAGATTTGAGCAGCATGGAGTTAGAGGCACATGGTCGACAATTTAATCACAGTATTGTTTGCAGGGTCTAGAGAGAAGAATGGTTTGCTTCCATGTATTTTACTAAGCTCAATATAATCCATTCTTATCCCACAAAGTTAGGAAATTCATAAAATTATGCAACTTTGCTCCATAATACCATCAGAGCGAGTGAAAGTGCAGAAAATGGGACTACGGGGACACTGTCATCGTAACCCTTTGATAGTTCAAGTTCAAGAAAGCTTTATTATTAAGTTAAATAGCACAGCTGTTTGGAAAAAGGCTTGACACATTGATGTATGTATTTGCACGGAGCCTTCTAAATAGTTACATTTTTACCATTCTAGCCAACAACTCAAATAACCTTTACCCTAGATGCCAACATTTAACTATTCACACTCTGATGGTCGGGCTGCCAAACAACGTGCCAAACTGCTCATGATGTAATCTAACGTAGGTTCATACACACTCGCACCATGGCTTTGCCTTCGGGATTGGAGAAGGAGAGTTTCAAACCCCAGATTTTCCAACAATGTATATCCGTTTCTCCAGATCCACGTCCACGTCCACCATGTTTCAGTGGTTGACATTTACAGTCAGTTTCCTCTCTGTTACACCGGCACTCCCAAGGCTGGACTAGCTGGGCAAAGTTTTACTGCTATTATTTTTGGGATTTGATTGATTCGATGTGCAGATAAAGGAAGTGATGGTGCCATGGATTTGTGCCACTGTCACAGAGTTAGGTTTACATTTTTTGGTTTTGTTTCCTGTACTGATGTGGCCCTGTCTTCTCAAAACATTTTGCGAATGATGTGTATTTTGCATTCTCAGGCAGAGCATCCATTTGACGTCCAAATGCCATTCAGAAATAGCTAGTTGTGTCAGTAGAGTCAAGCTGATTAAAATGATTCTGGTTCCTTCTCAGTTTACGGGCATGGTGATCACATGCCTCAAACACTGAGAACTTTTTTATTTTGTCCCATCCATAGAGGCATATCTTCCATGTCAATCAATCTTTTGGATGGATTTAGGAAAGTAATTGGACTTTTTTTATTGACACTACTCTTTATGACCCCTCAAAGTGCTTCATAAACAATATTTTGATTATGAAGTTTGCTTCTACTTGCATAACTCGTTTATGAGTGCTTGAATGAGTTGATGTGTTTTAACAATGAGTATCTACTGTACACTATGTGCAAAATTCAACAAAGAAATAGCGAAATAGCATAAAAAATGTCCTTCATTGCAAGAGAAATGGAAGAACAAACTTGGTAGACATCAGGATGGCCATGTGTTGTAATCACATGTCAACAGAATAGACATTTCTGGGTGACCCAGAAATGAATGTGCAAATGTTTTTAGAAATTAACTTTGAATGTTGTTTTTCAAAAATGTCCAGTAGCTCCATGACTAAGAGGAGTCCAGATAGAACTAAAACCTGGGGTACAAAGTCAGAGCACCTGCTGAGGATACAGGAACACGACTTTACAATGCGTCCAGGATTTGGAGGTAAGGATGATCATCCTTCAAGAGAAGCAGTGTCTGTCATTTTTCACACAGACAGCCAGCAGTGAGGTCGTTTCAAACATGCTTCAGTTTAAATTCATTCACTAGGCCATCAAGTGCTCTTTTTGACGTTACACTAAACCCCCAGCCCCCGTCATCTGATCCATACACTCATCTAGCTTTGGAGCCCGGAGTGTCCAGCACTGGCTTGTAGAGATGACATAACAGAGCGGGATTATGTCTGAGCCATGCTGTTGTGGGCCACTGATTAATTACCAAGCAGCCACAGTCTGTGGGTTTCAATAACTCCCACATTTTTAAATATTCACACATGCATTTTCCCTTTAAGTTTAAGATCTCCAATTGAGTTCTGGGGAAACAATATCTTGTTTAATGGCAGACTTCAATGAGTGTTATATACTGGATCTAGTCTCATACTATGCGTTTATTTCACTGCATTTTAGGTTTTTTTAATGGGAAGTTCATACTGTCACTGCAATGTGTGTAACACTGACCTCGGAATCCCTGTGGCCCCCCTCTGAAAGAAGAGTCTATGATAACACAATCTGTGTGTTGCAGCAACGAATGTGTTAAAACTAAAGCCGGAGTTTTGGGAATGTGTTTTTTAAGATTTCAATTAAATACAAAGTTAGAATAAATTACTGATACGACTTCTGTAACTGAAAAAAATACCAGTCATGGTCTTTTAAAAGTTTTTTGAGCCTCTTTTGTAAAATAGCTGGTTCCAGCATGTCCCCCCACCCCCAGTGAGATCAGTCTAGTAGCGCCATGGCATGAATCCAAAATGGCCTTTGATTTGAGAACAAAAGTACTCATTTGATTCAAATATGGGCTATTCAAGTGGCTGTAATGGATTGTTGCTAATTTACAAACATCTCTTGTAAAATTTTCCAATGTCACATGACTGACACAAACGTTGTAGTACCGCCCTTTGGCCAGTAAGGAAATTTGCTTCAACGCCTGGCTTCCAGCTTGGGGGCTTGGGAAACATCCTCCAGTATCCAGAGGAATCCCAGTGTTACATTTCCTCCCCGATCCTGACACCAGGTTGGACTCACCAGTCCTGCCGGCTGGCTCAATGTGTTGCACATGTCATGCAGCAAATAGCCACATATAGGAGGTTATGATACCATGTAGGATTTAAATTTCTCTCTCAAGCCCATTGTTTTTAATTGATTTATTCCTCACTTTTCCCTGTGTACAACTGGGTGCAGCAAAATAGATGCTTTTGAGCATTCTGAAGTTTTCAGCCATTATCACATGTCATTCATCGTGCCCCTCTCTGTGATGTCAGGCCCTTTGTCTTCCCTTTCTATGAAGCCACTTGGACGGATCTGAACACCTTTGCGTGACTCTTGGAAAAGATCTTGGTTTTGATTCACGCTGCTAAGGTTAGGCGGTTTTGATCGGTACTCCTCCTCCTCCCGAGCCACCTCCTGTCATTATATCCAGCGCACAGGCCGATTTTCATCCCACCTCATCAAATCCAATCCCATCACCACCAGTGTCTAAAACCAGGGAGGGGTTTATGGATGACTTCCCCTTTAGATATATGATAAGATGATTGGGTCTTATCGCCAAAGACTATTCACATTCCTATCATCTCATGCACAAGTCAATAAAAACATTACTTTAAGCAAAATAAGTCTCCTTGTTGAACTATTGTCATCATGAATAAAGGTAAAACTATTCCATAATAGTAAGGTAACTGGCATGAAGTGTTGCCTCTTGCTCCTTTGCTCCTGAAAAACAACGGTCAATAATCTCTGAGGCTTTTATTAATCAATGTAAACATGTATTGCTTTAAGGAAGTGACAAAAATGACTGATGCTGTCCTGTTATCCAATCAACACAGCTGAGTGTGTTGTAGCCATGTGAAGTATAGTTATTATTTAAAGAAATGCAATAATGTATTTCAATAACTCAAGTAACAGGAAAAGTTAGATTCAGAAAAAAGACATTATTCACAGTCACAAAACCGCCGGTCCTATACTGATACATTAGTACAATTCTAAAAATGCTTCATGAACAACTGTAAACCTGTTTTTTTTTAAAACGTGAAAATCCCCAGCATGCACTACAACAACAATTAGGATTAGAGTACTCGCTCCGCTGGCTCTGTGCCACTGTTTGGGAAATCTGCACCCAGCTG
This sequence comes from Eleginops maclovinus, assembly GCF_036324505.1. NCBI lineage: Eukaryota > Metazoa > Chordata > Actinopteri > Perciformes > Eleginopidae > Eleginops > Eleginops maclovinus. Next base: position 19,254,815 of record NC_086363.1, on the reverse strand, counting down.
CTTTGGATTTGGATAAAAGCAAAAGTTATTGTTTTAAGCAAAAGGGTCAGCCCCCAAAAAAAGGAGTCACAACCTCCAAAATAAACATAGATAATCCCAACATGAACCTGGCTACATCTGCATCGGATACTGTCACAGCTGTATTCTGACACTCACATAGACACTACTGTCATTCATAGGTCACTGCATATTTGTAAACTGCCCTAAATTATTTCTCTAGGCCCTGCCGTCTCTGTTGGAGTGGATGTTCAGGTTGAGAGCTTGGACGCTATTTCCGAGGTCGATATGGTATGTCTGGGACACACGGAAATAAAGAAAAGCATGATTTTGTTACTTTAGATAATACTGTAACATACTTTGTCTTTTTGTTTAAGGACTTTACCATGACCCTGTATCTCAGGCACTACTGGAAAGATACACGCCTGGCCTTCAAAAGCAACAACAACCTGAGCATGACGTTCGATGGCCGCCTGGTGAAGAAGATCTGGGTGCCTGACATGTTCTTCGTCCACTCCAAGAGGTCCTTCACCCATGACACCACCACTGACAACGTCATGCTACGAGTTTACCCCGATGGGAAAGTCCTCTACAGCCTCCGGTAACTCCCCAATGCAACATGAATCATCTCAGAGTGGCAGTTCGGTCAGGAATAGTTTAAATAAACTATTACTACTGAAATGACTTATTGGTGAACACCTGCCATTGGCATTTAGTGGGTTTCTGTCAATGTGGGGTTTTTTGGGACATTTTCAAACAAAAGACATTACATTTTTTTTCCAAATTCATGACATTTTTTAAAGTCATGTCAAAAGATTTTGTAAGCTGAGGTAGAAAACTTAGTGTTTTGTAAAAACCAAATGTGGGAATGGGCAATGGAAACAGGCTTTGTGCATAAATCATGCCACACACGAAGCATATCAGCCTCAGGTTTGACAGGGGCTCTTTCAATGAATTTATGCTGTCATCTCGCCTTCTCATGTAATTCCTGCATTCCCCTGTTCCACTGGGGGATTAATAAAAGTTGATCTTAATCTATTGGTGAAATGGCACCTGAGAATTTTTCTCCACCACATGCTAACCTTACCGTTAATTCATATAATAGTTATTTTGCCAATTCTCTGGGAAATGTATGCAACATTTTCTTATTTTAATTATTTTTTGGGGCCTTTATTATAGGTAAAGTGTTGAAAGGGATGCATCCCAACCACTGAGCTACCCGGCAGACCAATATAGGCTACATTTAGGTTAAATCCTGACAGCAAGGTGTCATCAGGTTTTGTTTCAGAGGTGGCCAGATTTGGTGCCAGGGTCCCATGCGTTAGCCATAGGGACTGAACAAAGGTACCGTGCAGTGGATACACTGTGGCAGGCATGTGCTGGGGATGTTAGAGGGGAATGAGCCCAAATAAAACTATATATATATATATATATACTTTTATTCCTGTAATAACCCCATTTCTGACAGTTTTAAGAGATATTAAAATATATGTATTTAAAACAAATCTAAGTATAATGTTGCTTCAAACGCTGCTACTACAGTTCATTTAAATTGCATGCAAATCATTCACACTATACCTCAGAAATAACAAGCTATAATAAGACTCACATTTTATATGGCTAAGATACTAACAAATATGTGTAATATAATTAAATGATCGTGTCATAATTAGGCCCAAAATGATAAAAGCAGCACATAAGCTTTAGATAATGTATAGACACAGGTTCTGGAGGTTGTTTTTGTTGCTTTATGTTAGACAATTTAATTGATTTGTAAATGAAAAAAGGATAATCTCCAAAGGGCAGGTGCTCGAGCCCCCATCCAGGTCTATCTGTGAACATGCCGGCACTGTGGATCATCGAGAGGTAGATTAGCTCTTCTAAGAGCGTTATGCATTGCAGCATGATCAGGGTGGCTGGAGAGGTGGGGGGGGAGGTCATTGAGTGGGACCAGATGTCAGCTGAGCAGCTGTACACATCCTCAGTGACCTTATGCACCCTTTACACAACAGCTTCCAACTTAGATATCCTGTCAAAGGACGGATTCTGCGAGGGAAAGGAAGTATTCTGTTCCCTCAGCAATTAGACTGTTCAATCTAAATCAACTTTATTGTCAATGTCTGTGTGTGTGATACAGACAGGGAGATTAAAATGCTGTTTCTCACCATCCAGAAGAATAAGAAAATATCTATACAAACAAATGTATGTATACATACACATACACACACACACACACACACACACACACACACACACACACACACACACACACACACACACACACACACACACATACACACACACACACTTACAATACACACATACAAAATCAAACGTAGACACATATACTGCACACAAATTAAGACGCATAAAGAGTCTGCAAAGTGAGGTGGATAGAGCTCAAATTAAAACCAATGCTGGTGAAATGTTTATCCTTGTGCAATACTTGTATTGTGCAACAAATCGTCCATACCTTCCTGCAGTATTAATCTTCTGTCCCAAATGCAGAAAGTAAGTGTTTTCTTGTTTTGTTTACACATTAATAATGAACTATAGTGCTCAGTGTCAAGCTCACTGATACATCCGGTAACTGTAATGCTTTTTGTAAGTGGGGCAGGTTATGATGTCAGTGGGTGTTCAGGAGTGTAATTGCCAAGGCTGTCCTGAAAAACACAATGGCACCAGCTGCTGCAGGATGTGTATTTAAGGGGATAATGTTCTGCCAATTACGACTGCTAATACTTCAGAGCAGGACCTCATAATTTTGGTGAGCGATAGGAGGCTCAGAACCCAGAGAGTCGATTTTGTAATCCACATTACAGAGGCTGGAGGAGATTTACAGCTGCCCATCTGCCTCCTGTTGTGGCCGCTCGAGCATAGGGCTGAGGGACAAAAAATATTCATATGATGACATCATGTATAAATCTGCATTCAGCAACATTCAGTCTGTAATCTGAAGTATCTGAGGTATGTGATTTATAGCAGGGGAATATTACGGTAATCATTTGCTACGTTGACTTTAATAAAATGTATTGTAAATGTAATTAAAGTCAACATTTCAGTTTTTTACTACTGGCTGTAGGTCAGAATTGTTCATTATCCCTTAGAGGGTTAGGTTTCATAATAGTTGCTCTATTTAGATTTTAAATAAATAAATCAAATGTACGGAATCATAAAGACATTAAAGTAAAAATGTTCACATTGTAAAATAACAACAAATATGTAAAGAGTGTATATTTCAAAAACACTGTAATACAGTGAAAAAGAAGTGAAATGTTGACTTAAATAAATGCATTATGTACAAATTTTATTTAAAACAATCAAATTAAGTTTAAAAATAACCTATTAAGTTTAACTTAATATTATTGCTTTCAACAAACCTAATATAATTATGTGGATCCTGTTGTCATAATACGTTTAATTAAAGTCAATTTAAAATGTTTTCAGTGTACAATGTGTACATTTTTACTGCTGCTGTGTGTATGAACATTTGAGAGTGCTCCATGGTTAGTGACAGATATAAGCATGCTCCTCACATGGCCGGGTTAATCTGTGTGGGATGGGTGCTGGTTGGAGATTTTCCAGACTAAGGCAGATTGTGAGTGAGGATGTTAGCAGAGCTCGCCTGCAGACCTTGGAGCCTTCCCTCATCCTATGAGCTGGATTAAGTCATTTTCATTTATCATCTGTGCCGGAAAACCAAATCTCTGCTGAAACCTCTGACCCTCTCTGTGGCTCTGTGAATATGGAGGGGTAATTCTCTGCAGGTTACACTACATCAGGGGCTTGTAATAGGAAGAATGATGTAGCCATTACTAACAGTGTTCATCCCTCATGATTGGTGATGGTAATGAGACACTTTCCCTAATGAGCTCTTGTCTCTGGCTTACCTTGCCAATGGGTCAATTCACTTTCCATGATGCAATAGGACTGCACAGGATGCTGCAGTGATGACGGATGATAAACAGCTTCAGCGAAACTTATCCAAAGGTTCGAAGAGATCTTAAAGGTCTTTACGGTCTTTTTATTGCTGAGCCTGTTTACTACAAGTCATACACAAGAAAATCGATTCAGAAAATAAACAATGAGAAAAATTGACTGTACTCTCCACCCAATCAAGGGGTAGCATCCGCTATAAAAACCCAGTAACTGCGTTGCTCGTCTCCCTTGAGACTCAGCAACAACAACCGGGATCAGCTGGGCTTGTAGTTAGAGGGCTCCGCACATATTCATAGAACTGGAGTTACATCCAGGTAACTACTATTTCTATTTCGTATGTGCTCCGCCCTCTAACGGGCCTCGCTATTGGTTAAAACCTGAGGCGGAGGCTGTAAGGATGAGATGTACTCCCAGCTGAGCTCGAAAAACAACCCTGAATCAAACCCAACCAGGAATAAGAAAAAATCCACAGCAATGCACCGGTCTGCTTGCCTGGGGGTCTTGCACCGGAATTGCAACCACGTCAGAAGCTCTGACAGGGCACCAAAAAACACACCTCAGTCTGCTCCAGACGAGGTCCCCCCCAGACTGTGCCCCAAGCACCGAATGAGACACAGAATCAGCAGTCATATCCCTGAGGTAGGACTGCACAAAGGTCGAAGTGGAAGACCAAGACGCAGCCAGACAGATGTCCTCCACTGAAACGCACCCCCCCCCCCCCCCCCCCCCCCCCCCCCCCGAGAGAAAAATGGGACCCCCCCGAAAATCTCGCCATAGTTCGAACACTGGTGGAGCACATATGAAATAGAAGTGTTATTTATATTAAGTTTAATAGGTTCAACTTAATATTATTGCTTTCAACTAACCTAACATTTGTTGACATGATACATTTAATTAAAGTCAATCAGTTTTTGATAGAGAGACACATGAAGGCTTATTTACTTCGTCATAAAAGTAGTGAAGTCGCTTCAGTTCGGGGCGATTGAGAGAAACGGCAAACAGCTGTTGCAGAGCAGAGAAGAAACCTGTGGTTCATGGGGCTTGCAGCCCGACACAAATGATAAATATAATAAATAAAGGTGTTGCTCTTTGGAGCGGAACCTCAAATCCTCTTTCTGCATGTTTGAAAAGGATTTGTTTACTTTTGGCATAAGCCCACAGGTCTGTCCCTGATTTACAGAGTGAGTAAAGAAGTGACTCTCCACAATCACTCATCTTGTCAACATCTGAAATATCCACTGGTTTTCGCAAATTTGTTTGCAGTAATAACATTCAAGCTTTGGTTGATATATGTGTGGTAGCTACTTCAGCTTCAAAATTAAATGTTACTGGGCTTTACAGAACATTTCAGATAAACATTTGAAAGCAAAACATTATGAATCTACTACTATTTAGCCACAGCTCAGCACATTGACCTTACATGGTGTAGCCATAAACTTCTCTAATCTGTATTGAGTAATTCACTTCATCTTTATGAGTCTTCATATACAGTGGAAAGGAAAACAGAAATGCAAAGAGAACCTGTTGTCATGTTCATGGGTCCTCCAGGACCAAACTTCCCCAAAGCACACATCCAAAAGCACACAGGAAAACAAAACAAAATACTACATGAGACTGGCAAGCCATGAGAGCCTAACTCAAATTAATTGACAATTAATATTGGGAAAAAAACATTTAAAACTACCAGCAGCAGCAAGAAGCTTATAGGGGGTTCGGAGGCCTTCATTGCGGCGATAAGGATGTGCAAATATTAGATAGGAGGTCAAATTCTTATATACTCTCATATTCCTATATATTTCTTTTTGTATTCTAAATGTTATAAAGAAAATAAGGTACAGAGAAGTTGTAATTCTTAATGGATATAAATAAGACTTTACTATCTCACACCCTAATGATTAAACTCCTTTGTCATCTCACTGCAGCTTTGTTTTGTCTTGCAGGGTGACCGTCACAGCCATGTGTAGCATGGACCTGAGTCGCTTTCCTCTGGACACACAGACATGCTCTTTGGAGATAGAGAGCTGTAAGTGACGGCTGTGATCAGCTTGTGCTGCTTTCCCTCTCCTCTGCAGTTACACCTCCCATCCTTCCTGTGACTGCTGTAAAGTCTCGTCATAGCTGCAGAAGCAGTGAGATATTCCTCCTTGTGTCATGTTTTCTATGATTATGAATATGCTAGATTAATGAAATGTTAAATTGCAGGAGACAGAAACATTGGGTTTAATTGAAGGTGTTATTTCAATAGATTTCAGAAACTGTATTAGGTTAGTTAAAAGCAATAATATTAAGTTGAACCTAATATGTATCTTTTCAACTCTGTGTTATTGCTTTCAACTAACCTAAAGCAGTTTTTAAATCTGTTGACATAATACATATAATTCAATGTTTCAATCTTTTCACTCTGGTGTTATTTCATATAAGCTACTATAAAATTAACTTCACAATATTTCACTTTGCTCTTTGTCTCTCCAGATGCGTACACAGATGATGACCTGATGCTGTACTGGAAGAAAGGGAACAGGTCATTAAACACAGATGAAAAAATATCTCTCTCCCAGTTCCTGATCCAGGAGTTCCACACCACAACCAAGCTGGCCTTCTACAGCAGCACAGGTGCCGACATATGGTCCAGAGCCGTCTTTTGATTTAAGCTTGAAGTAGCTCTTTGTGCTTTCTAACATCTTCTCTCCTCCAGGCTGGTACAATCGTCTGTACATCAACTTCACCCTGCGCCGCCACGTCTTCTTCTTCCTGCTGCAGACCTACTTCCCTGCCACTCTGATGGTCATGCTGTCCTGGGTATCCTTCTGGATCGACCGCAGGGCCGTCCCTGCCAGGGTGCCACTAGGTGAGAGTGCTGGGCTACTAGTTAATGTGGAGGAAATTCCACAAGAAATCCACTTTTGGTAAGAAATAAACAAAGATTGAAGTTTAAAACAAAGTTGTGCTATTTAATAGATTCAAAAGTCAAAGCATTCAACAGAATCAATATATTCCAGCTGGAAGGGCAGATGTTTGCAGCAGCTCGTGCTACACCATCTGACACGCGTTATAAAAAAGAGAACTGATACAGAAATACTGGAAGGAGAGAGCCGATCAAAGCAATACTACAGTAGTCTATTGAATAGTAGAGGGAGGGGCAGGGATGCCACGTATGGTAATTACAGACCTAAAATCCAATTATCCCTTGATAATTGCCTGACAATGGTCAAGGTGACACTCTGTTGAAAGCAAGAAAACAGAAGGAAGCCAGATGTGTATTTAAAGGTATGGAGACGACTCGGAGGCACAGGCATAGTGATCCAAGGCCAAAACAAGTTTACAAAGACAAAATATAACTGAATGACACTTAAAGGATGAATTTCCATGATAGTTGGTGTTGTGGTTAGAACTTGTGGTCCTGTTATAGGTATAACCACGGTGCTCACCATGTCCACCATCATCACTGGAGTCAACGCCTCCATGCCCAGGGTGTCCTACATCAAAGCTGTGGACATTTACCTCTGGGTCAGTTTCGTCTTCGTCTTCCTGTCGGTGATCGAGTACGCTGCAGTCAACTACCTGTCCACTCTACAAGAACGCAGAGAGAGGGCACTCCGAGAGAGGGTGAGTACCAGTCACTCATCTCCATGCTGATAGATGCCAACAGATGCAATACAAATAATGAAGTCATTGTTTTACAGCACCATATGTTTAACCAAGCTAGTGGCACAGCTCTAATGACGGTGAACAAACTGAAACGTGGACTATAATTAAATGTATTATTTCAAATATTTCACTTACCTTCTGTAGATTAGTTGAAAACAATAATAGCAAGTTTAAATAACAATAGGTTCAACTTAATATTATTGATTTCAACTAACCTAACACAGTTATGTGACATATGTTGACATATTACATTTAATTAAAGTCAACGTTTCAGTTTTTTCAGCGTAGGTACACACCTGCAAAGTTCCTTTCAACATCAGCTGTACCTCTGTGTGTTTAGTGCTTAAAATCAAATGTTACCATGTCCAGATGGCAGACTGTAGACAGCCTCGTTATAATCTAATTTTGAATGTTTTTGAGCCGCTATGTTCCTACTGAAACTTTACAATTGTAGTAGGCATGTAGGGTTGAATGGATATATGGATGAAGGGATTGGTGGATGACGAGATGTTAGGACTATGGGATGTAGGGATGAGCGGGTAAGGGATGGTGGGAGGTAGGGATGAATGGGTAAGGGATGTTGGGAGGCAGGGATGAGCGGGTAAGGGATGTTGGGAGCAGTGACGTGCGGTGAAGTTCATGGCTGGTGAGGCACTGACGTCATCACAATCAGATTTGAACTGGACTCACTAGCACCCACTGCCATGAGGCAGGAGAACTGCGTGCCTCACCTAGTCTCTCTTCGCAGCGGTTTTGCTCAGCACAAGAGACACGTTACAGACATACAGTTGACAAAAAACACTGTATATTATATAAACCAGCTAAAGTATGGAAATGAGTTAATATAGCCAGAGTGTTTGAACATTTTAATAGCGACATACAGACAGACAGCAGTTACAGTCTCACTGTATAGCATGTCAGCAGGTTGGTGCCTCACCGAGCAGCCGTTCTCAGTGTTTGAACGTGAATATGAAAATTCAGCGATTTTGGATCAAAATAATGTAAAACTGGTGAAATTAAAAGGAACATAACTTTATAATACAAACAACTGGATAAATATGATCGTTACATTTATTTCTTCATTTTACTTTTCATGATGAGGGGAGGCTTTTTACTTTTCATGATGAGGGGAGGCAGGTGAGGCACGGCCTCACCTGCCTCCCCTCACCGCACGTCACTGGTTGGGAGGTAGGGATGAATGGATGTAGGGAGGAATCGATGAAGGGGGTCGATGGATGGAGGGATGAATGGGTTCGGCTAAGTATAAGGTATGTCGAAATGTATGAGTGGAAAGGAGAGGGAGGTGGGTTGAAAGAATTGAGACAAGCGATGGCCGGATGTGGCCTTGATTAGAGATGTGTTCTAGGCGTGGCCATACTCCTGAACCTACTGTAAACCAAACTATTGCAGTTTCTTTAAGACTCTCAACCATGTCATTGTGAACATCTGTCTTTTAGGAAAGCCATGAAGTAATTTGTGTGTACTTGCAGATGCCGTGTACCTGTGGTCTGGCCCATCCTGGAACGATGTCAGCCAGCTACAGTGAGGTGGATGCCAACGCAACGGGGAAGTATGGCAGCATGCCAGGAAATGGGGTGAAGCGGGAGAGGATGCTGGTGCAGCTGATGGAGAACGATCAGGTCACCGGCCATGTTAGCTCCGGCACCTACAGCAGCGCCGCCCTTGACACACACGCCATAGACAAATACTCCCGGGTCATGTTTCCTGGATCCTACATCCTCTTCAACTTCATCTACTGGTCCATCTACTCCTAACACACATGGGATTTAACCACAGTCTGAACACTTGTAATACAAGTGGGTTAAAAATACAAGCTTTTGTGTATAGAAATTTGAAAGAAAGGCGATGGAACAGTTCAATCCAAAGAGAGATGTCAGGCAGAACAGACCCCTAACATGTTCTCCTTCAACTTGGACTGCATGTTTTTGAATGGACAGAACCTCAAAGGACCAAATGACCCAATGTGACTTCATCTCCAGGTTACCTGCCAATTGGAGGTTTCACACCACAGTTTCGGGCTTTATAAACTCATCAATCGAGGTCTTGACTGAAATTGTAGCCAGTGCATCAGTGAAATACTAAATGCAGTTTTTTTTTCTAACCTCAATTTATCAATGTTTAGTTTTGCTGTTTTTTATGTAAGAACAGGTCCGTGTTTCTCTCCCTTTACCCTTTTTTTAAGGAAAAGCATTATAGTCTAGTTGCAAGCACATGGAACCAGGAAATGTTGAGTACCTCAAAGTTTTATGTTAGAAATGTATAATACGGGTCACCAGCTCATAGAAACTGCCAGATGATAACTTGCATATGTTGGCTAATTTGCATAAATTGTGTTATTTAGCATTCATTTGCATATCCAGACAATAGTTTAAAAATGGTCTGGCCAATTTGGATAATTCTGTGTTGAGTACTCAAGGGTACTCAACATGATATACTAGGACTCTATGAGCTGGCACACAGACCAGGTCTGAGGTACTCCTCAAGACGCAAGACGCTCAAGAAATGGAAAGGCGCTTCTTTATCTTCTTCTCTCACATGGTTGTCGTGATGGTGCAATGCATCCCGAACGTGTGCGGTTTTCCATAACTTCATTATGATGATGATGATAAGAAACCCGTTGAAGCTGTGTATTTGGTCCCATGAATATGACGCCAATGCAGACATAATTCTACCACATTTCTTGTGGTTACATTTAGAATAAATAAATTCTGTGCTTCAGTATTTCTCTCCTCTCTATTGTGTTAAGCACGGCTCTATTTAAGAAATGGCATCAGATGGACAGATTCGGAATATCTGGATTCTGCCTTTACAACACATTTGTTTGTGTGTGTGGCTAGGTTATTATGTTACAGTTTGCAAATGATTAACATACACCGAAACACACATTCAAACAGCAGCTGTGTAACCTGATTTTTGGTGGAAATGTTCAGGGTTTCGTGGTTTCATTTGACATATTTGCGCGCTCTGTTTTAAATTACACTTTGTTGTCACAGAAGAATTTTAGCTTTTTATACTTTCACATCTCCATCTCTTGTAACTCTTCTCATTAACATAATGGTTTAATAAATCCTGTTTTGCCTCTGGTAATTCAGTTTGCAGAATTCTCCATAATACGCACTTTTTTTTATAGAAGTTGGTCTCTACAGAAGAGCATTGCATTCACAAAAGAAAAAATGTATACACCTTATCTCATAATTATGAGGTACTATCAGATAATTATGATAAATAAATCTAATTATTATCAGAATATGTAGTCACTCATCATTATAAATTAAAAAGTAAAAAATATACATTTTGTGACATTTAATGATCTCAAAATGATAAGATCCGGATTTTCCGAATTGTTATTTTAGAACCACTTAACATATTCCCCTGAAATATTCACCAATATTATGTAAATATACACTTTTAAAAACTAAGTTCTGTTGTAAAAACCAGGAGCATACCATAGATGACAAGACAAGCTTTTATGTATGAATGAAATGCGCTTCAGAGGTCTGAGTTCACTGCCAAACTAATGTTGTGAATTAAAAATGACAATAACTTTATTTTTTAAAAGCACCATGGCAAAGTGCTTGATAAACAAGGACAAAAACCAAGAAAACAATCAAATACAAAATCAACATAATGGAAAATAACCCATACATGTACAACTGCAGAGATAAAAAGAGGAAAAAAGCAAAACTTAATTTAAAATGTCAAATTAAAAGGTCAAATAATAATGAATAAGTGAAACGGTAAAAGTGAGGATTTAAAGGAGGGCAGTGCGTTTTGTAGATTCTTCCAAAGGTTTCGGGCCTGAACAGCAAACGCTTTTATCTGATGACATGTTTGCAGAGACATCTGTTGTGGCTTATTCCAAATGTCAGGCCAAGCCAAACCGGGTGGATAAAACAGAGAGATTAGTAAAAGCATCTTTATCGTAAACAATGAAAACAACCCAAATGTGCTGGAAAGGATTAGTGATGTGACCATGAGAAACACAGTGAGGGTAGAGACCATCACCCTGCAACTGTAGTGCAATATCAAATCAGCATATACTTCTGAGTGGCTGCATTTCAGTGTCCTCTTAATGCCTTCTCCTGGTTTATTACAACTTGGATCTTGTTATTTTAATAGTTAAAAAAGAGATCACCAGGCACTCCAGATTTTAAACACCATGGGGCACGCACACTCCCCAGTTTGGATTACAATTTGGTGATGGTTAATGTTTTCTGTGTTAAAGTAAGAACAGTTAAAACAGACCGGACAAATTTGCACAATAAGGGGGGACAAAAAAACACAACTTGTACAAAAACTCACTTTTGTTATACATTCAGACCAATAGGAAATGTAGACTATAGCTTTAGTACTTGTCTTACGTTCCAGTCTAACCTGTGAATGTGCATGCACCTAAAACAGTGTGTGTTAAAACACTCTGAAATCCAGAGTTAGATATACTGCATAAAACTAAAGAAATACATGTGAGGAAAAAACAGCAGCATGCTTACAATAACTTTTATTTTGATGTTATGTTCCTAATCATTCGTCCACAGACCGGCTCAGGTTTGTTTTGACCACGTGTCCGTCTCTCTGTCCCCTCAGGCCAGCCAGGTAAACCTGAGGTCTGGGAACGTTGCTCTCCCCGTCTCTCTTGCTTTGAGTGGCAGCGTCTTTGGGCGGCCAGGTCTGCGTGACGTTTTCCCGCCTCATGTGGCTCAGATCAGTCTGGATGGAACGTGTCACTTTGGTCCGCATATCAGCCTGGGATAATGCGAAGAAAAAGAATGTAAAAGAATATAGTGTTAATAAATGCAGTTTCTAGTGTGTATTGGGAATGTGTTTATTTTTCTTAACCATTGTGCATAATAGGGTGGCGCCGACTTTTTGGAGGACAGCGGCTATAGCAACGGCACAAGGTCTCAATATCTATCAGCTCTTACCGGTCATCTGAAATGGATAAAGAACCTTGCAAAAGATAGATGCTTAAAATAGAATCTTGAGACAGAGAAACTTAATCTTACTAAATTAATTAAATACATCTGTCTTTATGAATTAAGACAACAACGGACCAATCACTGCTACTGATGTCTGCACCTTTCTGACGTTTGGAGTTATCATCTACACCAGGTGTGTCCAAACTTTTTTCACTGAAGGCCACATAACTAAAAACATACGAAGGCCTGGGCCCCTCACTAAAGGGGAGGTTTATGTATTGCCTCATAAGGTATTTTATAAGTAAGCAAGGAAGAAAAAAAAACACCCTACGTCAAACCTCTCCATAGGGTTTTATTTATTTTGTTGGCAGCTCATCCCTTAAAACAGAAGCCTCTGATTGCTTAACATAATGGGCAATATGAAGGGTATATTGCAAGCATTTTATGTATTAAGTTATTAGGCTTTTTTTTATCAACGACGATTTGTTTGAAAATGTTTTTCAACTTTAATTGACTGAATTTAATTGAAAATTAGACTTACTAACACATGAGTACTACTGTGTAAAATATATTTACATATATATTTAAGAAGTACAATTTAAGCCAGCAAATTTTCTGGTATGGTCCATATTCCATTATACTTTTAGCATTTGCTGCGGGCCAATTAAACGTGGGCCATGGGCCATATTTGGCCCACGGGGCCGTAGTTTGGACACCCCTGGTGTACACCATCAAAGACCCATGTCTAGTAAGAAGCTGGAGGGTACAGGCGCTTCAGATGTAGAGGCCCAATGACAACTATACCTTCATCCGACAATGGTGAGAAGCTAATGTTATGCTAACTGAATGCTAACAAAACATTGGTTTATGCATAAGTAATCTCCCGGAATATATTCTGCAATATTTCATGGTTTTAAGCTATTTCTGTGTGTGGTGGTTTGTGGTAGCTCAGCGATTCTCTTGCAGTAAACAGTCGGTAGATTTCTATCACCCACACTCTGTCTCTTACTGATGTTGGCTACGCCGTCCTCATTACCTTTGCATGTTGGAAAATAATAAAGTGTAAGCCCTTGATACTTTTTTTGTTTGTTGGTCAGGGGATTTGCTGTCACAACAGTGCCTTCTGACAGGTCTGAAGTGAAAAAGGTATGCTATATTGCTCGCTGTACAGATACAGTCAATCAGTGATCACTGATATCCTCCAAAGATGGCCGACCTGCTGTGGATAAAACACATTCCCATTCCCTATCCTCTGATTCATTCGCATCACACAGCAGTGTCTCACCAGTTTGATAGCTTTCCTTCGCAGCTCCCACTCATTCCACTCGTATGCCTTGTCCATGTTTTTCTCCACTGGGTGGAGATCTGTCTGTGTGCCGCTCTCACACTTAGTGATGGGCTTCACCAATAAACTCTCTCCTGGCTGCAACTGCAAAATCACAGCAACACACTCACAATAGAGACATATATACTGGAAAAAGTGGAGCTATTTGGCCTGTAGGGGCAACGCTGTCAGATAAAGAATTGTTCTCAAGATCAAATGTTGCTCCAAAAACAAGTACACAATTAATGAAAACAAGTTTTGCTTGTAATCAGTAAAAACATCTGCCAATACAACAAGTGAAAATGAGCTTGGTAAGGTTTCTTGAAACATTATGGGATATTTAGATAAATTAGATCTCCTAATTAGCTGGTAAAACTGATTTTGAACTATATTTGACCAGAATCAGGAAATACTGTTTTACAAAATAAGCAAGAAATGCTTAAAAGTGTTATTTTCTCTGATGTTAGTTTCCAATAAAAAGTCAGATTTATTTCTTGAAACATGATTATCCATATTTTACAAATACCACAGCAGGTTCAAAACCTTGTGACATGTCTCAAACAAAGACCCTATATCTCACTGCATGGTTACTTCTTAAGATGTTGCGTATTGTATCAAATGTAAAGACATATTCAGACTGGATATTAAACAAATAAACTTGGCAAAATTTCACATTTTTACCTAAAATAATAAATGATTGTGTGCATTGAGAGTGCTTGAGGGGCTGCTAACCTCTGAGTAAGGACTGACGCAGGAGAACTGTCGGTGGAGTTGGAGGAGCTGGATGAGCTCAGCGGAGTGCTTGGCTTTCTCTGCAATCTCTGCAATGAATTCCCCCGGACTGGAGGCAAACTTCAAAGCTGCTTCTTTGGAGCTGAAAGCATAGAGCTTCCCCTGGTGTTTAAAGATTCCGATGAGTGGGTTACCTGAACCAGAGGAGTCAAAGAGCAGACAGAAACGGACCTCAAGAACAGACAGATACATTAAGGGTGCTCATCATATAGTCACCTTTAAAAATAATGAATATTCTGAGGGAAAGGGTTGAGGAAATAAATAATAAAACCATGAATCCTTACAGATACGTAATAGAGATTTAACAAATGTGTACCCTACACGTGTCAACTCTTAAGGCTTCAGCACGCTTCAGGCAAAGGCAAGTATGGATAGTTGAAGGAGACTGGGAGGTCTTACTTTCGAGTGACTCAGAAGATATATTCGTATGATTCAAGCACATATTATATGCCCAAATTCGACAAAGAAGAAAAATCTATAATCCTCTCACGTTGGTGCATCATGGGAACAGTACCTGGGAGTAGGAGCCCATGTCCGGTCACTAGTGTGGAGCCACAGACTCCATTATACTGCAGCGGCAGCTCATTGAAGCTGGCTGTGGTTTCAGGCAGGAGCCATTCCTCTGTGTCCGGCTCAGCCGGGACAATACGCTCATCTGAAATACATAAGATAAGATGGACTAATAACGTTTTTTTCCTTCATGTTCAAAAGGGGCAAGAAGAAGCATAAAAAGTGTTCTAGTCGTACCCCCTCTAGCAAACATTGCATTATGCAGATAATGGCAAATAAGGGGAATACAACTTCAAATCAGATTGATTGAGTGTTTACAGTGCGATCAGATCTTCAACTTCAGTTTAAATGTTGAATAATCATCCATCATCAAGATTTCGTCACTAAAATGAATGATATATTTTATTTCTTGCAATCAAACTCCTCACAACCCCCTTTGAAGCTTTGGCAGACTCTAGTGGGAGCAGGATTCCCAGTTTGGGAACCAGTAACTGTAACGGTTATTTACCTGAGGACTCAGCCATTCTCTGTTGGTCTGTCTTCACCTCTGACCCCTCCAGCAGGCTGTCCAAGTATGCCTCAGAGAAGATCTTGGCCTGAGAGGCAGTGAAGGGCCGCAGGTTGTGCGTGATGTTACCCAGGATATTGAGCAGCTGAGCCTCATCCTGCAGGCCAGACCACAGCTCTGACAGGGACTGAAACCGTGGCTGGAAGACAACATGAGGAGGGACAGACATGGGGCTGTAAAACAACAATAAGACATAATATACAAAGACGTGACAGTAAATTTGATTATTCACTGATCCAAAAGTGGGAAATTGTTTTGGTACAGCAGAATGTTAACAAGACATGGGTTACAAATCTAAATATCTATAGAATAAAGAATATTAAACATGATACCATCTTACTGCTAAAACAAATTCAGTTAGAGGCCCTATTCTGCTGTTTGGGTGTTCCCTTTCCTGTGTTGTGTTCTATATGTTTGTGTGCATGTAAATGGTCTGCAAAGGCTGAAATCCCTGTGTTCCCTCCAGAGGGAGTTTCTTTCCCACACACTCCCCCGCCCCCCTGCCTGAAATGCCTCCGTTGGACTCCTTTGTTTACTTCAATAAGCACCCTTTTATTGGCTGGTGCTCCAACACATTGTACATGATAAGGGGCTAAGGGATGGGACATCTCTAAGCGGTTGACCAATCAGATCAGAAGCCGGCCAGCTAACCAATCAGAGCAGATTGGGCTCTGGTTTCAGACAGAGGGTGAAAAGAGGTGCTGCAGCACAGACAGTATGAGAAAAATAAAGAGCTTTTTGAACATTAAAGCATGGAGACATGTCACAGAATACTAATATAAACCTTCAAATGAGCATAATATGACCTTTTCAACATAGTATACTATATACTTACATTTTAGGTTTTTTCAAGAGTGTTAAGTTTGAAAACCAAGACACTTACAAAAACATTTGCAGTGGGTACAGCTGTCTTTGCTTGTACAGTTTCTTTCAGCAGCTTCATTTGTGATGAGAGTGCAGTCTGCAGCATCTCTACATGCTTTGCACATAAACATGCATCAGCCTGTTGGTAAAGGACAACATTTTTTGAGACAATAAGCTGCAGAAAATGCCTGTTTATCATTCACAGAATAATTGTAATGAATGTGAGCTCGATAAATGAAAATGCCACATTGATACAGCTGATTTTTCAAATGTTATCTCACCAGTAACATTTTGAGAAAGACTTCATGCTGCCGGACGTTGTAGAGAGCCGGATTGAGCAGGGCGACGGGGACGTCACGTCCTGCAGGCTGACTGTGGGACTCCTCCAACACAGCGGTATATTTCCACGCCAGAGTCTGCGATACACTCAGTTCCTTTTCTATGCTTCTACTGGTGATTGGAAGAGCTTCATTTAGAATGGCAGGCACTGAAGAGCGAAACAAAAAGAGGAGGTACTATAATTACCCATCACAGTATTGATTCATAGCGGAGAGAAAAACACCTCGCTATGCTGCTTTGGCTCTGGTATGATTTGGTTTGGAGAAGACATGGACTTTCTTGGATTTGAATTGCCAAACTACGTTGTGGCTATTGTGCATTTGACAGTCACACCTATAAGACTTGAATAAGATTGTCAGTATCACAGGTATCTTTGTGTGTAGCCTGATGTACTATACTTAGTTCATGGAGGTCAGTCTCCTCGCCCCCCTTCTTGCTGGCTTTGTTGAACAGTCTGATCCCTGTGACAAGCATGGTGAGCTCCCTGAGCTGCTGCTCCTTGTCTTTCTTCAGGAGGACCATGAAGGCTCCCAGCTCAGTCTGAGGGAAGATGCTCTGCAGGGCGGCTGGGACAACAAGACTCAGAGTCAGGATACACTGTAACAAATGGCTGTAAAAATACAGAGAATTTAGTACAGTAATCTACCGTTTTTGTTAAATACAGAGTAATACTGTAAATGTCCGTGATAATGAAGCCAGGAGACAGAATCAAAGATTTATATTGCAGAGAATCTGTTTTCCTGAATGTATTTGATGAAGCAGCATATGTTACATAGCTATATCTTGCCAAGAAAATCATAAACTGAATTCAGGGTATAAAAACATGCAGATATGTATATTTTTCTACACCAGGAAATGTGTTAATAATTCCAATTTTACTTTCACTTTTCATTTGTTACATACTGATTACATTTGTGTTTTATACACGATTTAATGAAAGTCTAATGTTGTAAGGCCATCTCTTGTCCGAGCCCTTTCTATGCTAGCAAGATGTTACACAATGTTTACTTTTTAAAATCAGATTTATTTTTATTATTTTCTTAAAAATACATATTAACTTTTAATTAATTCAACGGTAACAAAATGTTTTTAGTGATGACAGTAGGCAGACTAAAGTAACAGTATGACAGTAACCAAATCGCTGACAGAATTATACTGTAAATCTTGTAAATCCTGTAAAACTGTGATGTTTTTTACAGTAGGTGCACTGTAGAGAAACTGATTGATGCTGGCAGATATAGCTGCCAGTAGTTTACTGTAATTTTCTTACAGTGTACAGCTCACTCAACCGCCAAACAACCAATCTGCACAATGACTGCTTTTACTGTCGCTACTTTAAGTACATTTTGATGATCATACTTTTCTACTTTACCTTGAGTAAAATTTGAATGCAGGACTTTTACTGTAACAGAGTATTCCTACACTCTGGTACTTGTACTTTTACTTCTGAGTACTTTTCCACTGTTGGTTAATTGACTGGAACATGGTTTGTTAGTTGTTAAAATGTGTGAAACCTGTAGCCTCTTTCATGGCGGTGACATCTGTAGGTGAGTCCATGCCGGAGCGCAGCTGGATGTACGTGATGATTTTACGATACAAGGCGTCAAATTCCTCTCGTGTTTTCACTCTGCTGTCAGTGATCTCTCTGCTCACTGAGCTCAGCCTGGACTCCAGCACCCGGTGGATCTCCTGGAGAAACTCTCCTGCAGAAACACAAGTACCTGCTCAGTCCTGAGATTCATCTTTAAAAGTTAAGAATGAAAAAATCATATTATTTCAAATCTAAAGCCATTCAGAATAAAGGAGAAAAAACAAATGCATATGTTATCTGCTCCCCTCAGGCAGAGCTTTATAGGGTCAGAAGTCTTGTTTAAGCTATGTGTTTAATGTGGAAATGTCTATTATTGGTAGCACCTATAATAGTCTTGACCAAGATTTAATTAAAAAGAAAATGTCCATTAGGTTTTGACATCACTTCAAATAAAATATGCTTGGTTATAAAGTGAAGCAGCAGAATCTACATCAGGGTGATGTGGTCATAAAGTGGTTTTAGATTTGGTCAGCATGGTTCAACCAACCTGCACACAGAAGAGACCAACACATAGAGGGCTCTTTAAGACTAGAAATGAGTAGTAGAATTATCAATCAGCAGCAACAATTTGAACAATTAATGCATTGTTTGAGTCATTTATCAAGACAAGGATGAATATTATCGGGGTTTGCTGTTTTTATTGGGATTTAAAATGTTGGTTGGGCGTTTCTCACTCATTTCAGACGTAAACATAGTCATTTAATCAAACAAATATTCTCAAAATTGTTGATCATTATCATTACTTATCAAATTAATCAAGTGGCTAACACCAAAATTCACAATGATAAAGATGGCATGAGTTTGTAATGGGGTCACACTCACGCCGGGAGGTGTAATTCATGTCGAAGTACACCTGCATTTTGATTGTGTCTAGGGACGGGCTGCACTCCTCCATCAGTTTATCCAGACACAGCTGTCGGACATATTGCAGATGAATATTAGAAACAAATTACAGTATGTTGAGACTGTTGCTTCCAGCCAGGCCATAACGAGCACTGTGAACACCGTCACTTTTACCTGGCAGTGTGGAGGAGGATGATAAACAGTCCGCTTTATATATAAAATGTAAAGTCGATATGAGCAGTTAACACATTGCCATACTCAACCGTTTCATTCTAACAGATTGCAATTTTTATATATTTATTCATGTGCTTTTTCTTGATTTTTGTTACATACATTTATATATTTTTGTATATCATTTTAAATCTTTGGGACAGTGAGAAGGGGTATTTTGGTCTCCCTGTTTGTACCACACTCTCAGAGATTGATAATAAAGTTGAACATGAATTTTATTCTATTTTTTGTTATTTGTATTTAAATATTATGGTAGGGGCTTGAGCCTTATGACCTGGTTTAAAACTTGACATTCAGGAAACTCATGATATTCACAAATGACTTCAGTGTCACTAGGTACAATATAAATGTAAATAATATTAACTTTTCAACTCAGTTATATTAGTGGTGACTTAAAGATCATCTTACTCATGTGCAAGCTCAGTCTTAAAATACAAAAATATGTCACCATAATTAATAAAATACAAAAAATATATAATGCTTTAAGAACCAGGCTTGGGGGGAAACAGATAACAGGTAACAGGAACAAGATACAGAAAATGTAATGTAATTTACAATACATAAAAGAAAAATGTTATCAGATTACTGGTCATTTTTCAAAATGGGGATTATCAGCAGGACTACAATGCTATCATGCATTTTATAATAAAGATTGATATATTATAGGTCGACGTACCATGTGAAATGTCCTTTGGTTTTTCATGTAGGCTACGTTCATTTTATTTTTAATATTCTGAAATGCAGTAGGTGGGCACCTGATATATTAAACAAAAAAAAATGTGTTTGCTTTTAATGAATGAATTACACTAAAACAGCATGTGTCAACTATACTATTCTATTCTATGCTCCAGGGTTACAACCCTGAAGCCTAAAATCTAAGAGGACACATTTGTTATCCTAAATATCTTGGTTTCTTCTTTTCTAAGGTCACATTGTTCTGTTGTCTTAAGTAAAAAAAAACATCTTATTGTTATTTATTTTCTCTTGGATTTAACTGCATTGTATTCGATATTGAGGAGATCCAAATGTAATGCAAGGTATCAGATTATATAAGTGGGTATATTGTGATACTACTACCTTAAGGATTACTTTTTTTACAGGTACTGTAACTATTGATTTTAACAGAATACATGATTAAAGTAACCCTCCAAACCATGTTAGGAACTAAACTGGGGCTGTCTGAGTTCAGTTTTGAGTCTTAAATCTTAAGCCCAGTTTAGTATCCCACCTCTTCCAGTTTCTGGACATCTTGTTTGGTCAGTGTTCGATCAACATTGAAATCATTCCTTGGGTCCAGCACAACAGCTTTCACCTGAAAGAAGAAAAAAAGAAAGTTTTCAATTTGGAGTAAAGAGTCACCTATGGGTGGCAGGCCAGGAGGAAGACGAGGGATTACTACCAACAGGTTAAAGGATGACTCTGAGTCCCTCAAATGGGGTCGATGACATACAGACATTATATCCTCACAGTCAGTGGTGCAAAGTAACTAAGTACATTTACTCGAGTATTGTACTTCAGTACATTTTTTAGTACTTTTACTTTAGTTGAGTATTTTTATTGAAAGCTTTATACTTCTCCGCTACATTTAATTTAAAAAAATGTTAATTACTGTTAAGAAGTGATGGCTAGGCATGATGGGTGCATCACTTCAGCCGCCTCTCTTCTTACCCTGATGCGCCCATCACTCTGGAACAGGGTGAATCTGGACTCATCAGACCACATGACCTTCTTCCATTGCTCCAGAGTCCAATCTTTACGCTCATTGGCAAATTGAAGCCATTTTTAGCCTCACTGACAAGTGGTTTTCTTACCGTTACACAGCTGTTTAGTGCCAATCCCTTGAGCTCCCTTTGCATTGTGTGTGTGGAAATGCTCTTACTTTCACTATTAAACATAGCCGTGAGTTCTACTGTTGTTTTTCTACCATTTGATCTCACCAAACTTTTAAGTGATCGCCGATCACGATCATTCAAGGTTTTTTTCTGACCACATTACTTCCTGGAAAGTGATGTTTCCCCACTGTCCTTCCAGTTTTTAATAATGCGTTGGACAGTTCTTAACCCCATTTTAGTAGTTTCAGCAATCTCCTTAGATGTTTGCTCTGCTTGATGCATGCCCATACTTTGACCCTTCTGAAACAGATACATTTTCCACGACCACAGGATATGTCTTTCCACATGACTGTTTAAAGTGAGAAGCGACTCACTGCATCAGTTAGGGTTCAGTAACTTGTTGCCAGCTGAAACATAATCACCCAGGTACTTTTGTACTTTTACTGAAGTAAGATTTTAAATGCAGGACTTTTACCTGTAAAGGTGTATAACATCATTAATGTATTGCTACTTTTACTTAAGTAAAGAATCTGAATACTGCTTACAATGTGTAAGTAATGCAGCAAGCGTTAGCTGCTGACGTCACTGCTATAGCTAACTCTCGGTAGCTAATTTGACTAGCATGAAAGTAAACAGCTTACTGACCATGAAAGCCACCAGAGTGTCCGACACCGCGTGCCCTCTCACGGCACACTGCTGCACTATCTCACGGATAATGTTTTTAATCACGCTCTCTGCGTGCGCTCCAGACATTTTGACCGACAGAAAGTAAGTGAACTAGCCTACTATTAATGTGTGGTGATACAAAACCGATTGTTGACAACTGGTTGCCGTAGTAACACAGCGTGCACACTGAGGGGTCTATTACCTAACGTCCACTAGAGGGCGCTAAAGACTAACGGTTCAGGTGGAATGCTTGTTGGGACGTAATGACGTACATTTCTGCTCAACCATTGGAGTTCAGTACAGTTTGGAGGTAGAACTACTTGTACTTAACTAAGCAGTCTACTTATTAGGAAATATTGTACTTTTTACTTCACTACATTTATATGACATAACCCTAACCCTATTTTACAATGTAGTATTGCTACTTTTACTTATAAATCTGAGTACTTCTTCCACCAGTAGATCAAGATAACACTACAATTACGTTTTATTTTTGGCAGTATGATTTAATGTAATATTGAATTCCTTACTTTGCGCAGAAAAAAAAACACATTTTAAAGAATCAATCCAGTAGCAATACAGCCATATGACCTAATCATGAAGGTCTTATGTAACATATTCAATCTAACAACTAAACAATTTTACACTTACAAAATGATTGTCAATCTATCAAACACATTGTTTGAATGCATTGGTCGTTTTGCTGGCAATAGAGAGGGTTGCATACAGTGATGTTTTTTAAAGTTTGAAACTAGTTTTGAGTTAGTACCAATCTTTTTTTTTTAATATCAAATCCAACTCTGCTGTTTTTCCCATGATGAGGTAGCTCTGACACTGAAGCTGGAAGCTAGATGCTAAGATGAATTTTAATTAATAGTTATGATTTAACAAGTAAATTGCATTAACTGAGATCAGCAAGTTATTTAAAAACAACATATCACAATCAAGTTTATTGCCAGGTACGTTTACACATAAAAGGAATTTGAATAGGTTCTAAAAAACAGAGTG
Organism: Eleginops maclovinus; assembly: GCF_036324505.1. Lineage (NCBI taxonomy): Eukaryota > Metazoa > Chordata > Actinopteri > Perciformes > Eleginopidae > Eleginops > Eleginops maclovinus. Next base: position 19,231,726 of record NC_086363.1, on the reverse strand, counting down.
CACCACAACACCGAGGCAGCCATCCACAGCGCCATCTTAGACCATCCTATATGAAATGGTTTACACTAAATTAATATGATAGGATTTGTAAAAGTTCCATTCCAACTAGAGTATTTCAGGGTTATGCGCTTTAAGCCCAAATGTTATAAAGAGGCTTTCTGCAGAACAAAAACAGACGGCACAAAAGAATAAGGATTAAAATATTTATTGTTAAAAAAACAAAAACAGACAAGACATAAATACTATGGTTTTGGTCACATGGCCCTGTGCTTGGAGATGCAAAAAAAAAAAAAAACCTGAATAAAACAATAAAAGCAGACAAAAGAGTACATGCAAAAAAGGTTTAACTTAACATGCAGCAAAACAACTAAACGCAAACGATAGAACACTCAGAAAAGAACATCAATTATAAATACACACAGGGGTTGGCAGAGGGCTTTTCAGGATCCATGGGAAAAAATAAATGCACAAGTTTTGGCACTGTTGGCACACTTCACTGAAATCAACACTACTGTGCAAGTTTTAAATATCCACACAAACACGGTTTTCATCTCAGACGAAAAAACTAAGAAAATTGGTGTCAAAACACTGCACTCAAATAGAAAAGGTTAACTTCAGACCCCACACTGTCCCTGCAGCAGTAGCACTAAGGTCTGCTTATCAACAGACTGAGATCAAGTGACGGGCATAACACGTCCGTACTGTGCATCACATCTTCCCCCATGGATCTGCACTTCCTCACCAGATACATCAAAATGTTCCCGTACCAAAATGTTTACTAATGCTGAGGATCATGTAACATGCAACACATCTTATGCTTCTTATCCCGCAATACTCTCTCCTGTAAATATTACTGCAACAGTAAGTGGTCCTGTTCAAATATATTTTTGCTTTAAATTGGAATTACTAGGGCCACTGCTGGGAAAAAATAATAATATACTGTATACAAATGTAGAATAAACTATTACCCAAACATTTTCAGTTATGAAAACTACTTTGAAAACATCAGAATATAAAAACAGGAAAACACTCTGAAAGTCATGTACTTTGTTAAAAAAATTAACAAAACTAAATAGTAACAGTTCAATACAAATTCTGGTGAAAAGAAAGATCAATGTCATGATTACTAAGTCATGATATTATATGAATGTATTTTTCCTAACATTGGCCCTAATAATCATGATAAAAAGGATTGAATGATGCTGTAATTCAAAACAAAAATCATACTAGTGACCATTACTCAGCTGCACCGGCCCCGATTCCAAAATAAATGCAACTTTCACCATTTCCAACACACACAAAGATAGTTTGTTGTAGCAAATTCATTTTAAATTGCTGAATAAATACACCATAGTTTCATATTAGATAAATACTTTTGGAGTCGGCATATTTAGTTCTCTTCATGTCCCTTATATGCTTATACTGGAAACATCGATTAAAGGCCAGCTTTAATCCGTGTCCCAAAAACATCTATAGACTTAAAATTAAATTCTTGAGACATATATATATTCCCAAAATAGGAACCTTTAGATATAAAGAAAAGTTATTGAGGAACAACAGACTGAAAGGGATTGAATGACAAACAGCAGCTTCCTCCCTCCCAGGACTGTGGATCTGACAAGAAAAGCCGTACAGAGAGCAGCAGGTCGGTAGAAACCCTAGTGTCTTTCAAATGAGGATCCGCACTGATGGAGAGAGGGTAAACTGACAACTTAATACATAAAAAGACAAATATTAAAAGGTTATATTGGCTCATACCAGTCCATGGCACTGTATTAGAGCTGTATTGCACTTGTTACTCAGAAGCACTTCCTGAAGACGATCTGCGGCCCGTGCTCCTCGTATTCCTCCCGGCTGATCCAGGCAGAGCTGAAGGTGGGCAGGTTGGCCAGCACTGCCCCCCCGCTCCACACTGAGAAGTCTCTGTCCTTGGGGCTGGTGACGTGAACGCTCTCCCCAGTGTCGGAGGGAACCAGTGTTTTGATTTCAGCCTGGAGCCGCTCAGGAAGGCCGGGCAGCAGAGTGTTACCGCCTGCAGCGAGAGAGATCGTTCAGGTAAGAGGATCACAGGGTTTCCTTGAGTTAGCTGGCTCAACAAAACTTCAACTCATGATCAGAGATAAGGGTCACCATGAAGCTGGTTATCAAACATCTTTGAGAACTCAGGCTTCCCTCCTCAGGCTCTGGGCGCACTGACATTAAAAGGGGAGTTTGACTCATGAACCACACTAAAAACATCAAGCACCGCCTATTTCAGATTTCTTTCTTAAGAATATTAAGAAAAATATCACAACATAAGCCAACCTGTTGCTGCAAATAAGAGAGGAATAATAAAAGAAATGTATTTAACGTGTAATTTCATGACTAATGTGTTTAATTCACCACTCAATGCAGTCTGTGCCTGCCGTTTATTTCTAATTTCAAAACCGCAGCTCATTAGTTAACTAGAAGACATTTTGAGCCTCACTAACTAGTAAGGTCAAAAGAGGTTTCAACTCGTTAACTACTGAGCCTTTTGCTTTTACTAGTTAACTAGTGAGTGATTTTGGATATTTCTAGTTAACAAGTGCAACAAAATGTATGCCACTAGTTAACTAGTTTGCTCATCTGCTTCTTTTTTGTAACTAGTTAACATGTCAGAGCTTCTGCAGCACACTAGTTAACTTGTAAGACTTTTAGTGTCACTAGTACAGTTAAGGGCCACTAGTTCATCAAAAAGCTGACTAGTTTGGTGCTCAGCTCCTGGAGTCACTTGTGACACTAGTTGCTGAAAGATATTGACCAGTAGAATCTTTGTGAGTGATGGCCAAACTAATGTGACTAAATGTCTAACAAGTGCCAACAAAGAACCAACTAGTGTAGGCGACTTCTGTCTGACAAAGGATATGGAATAAATACTTAAAGGGCTGTAAGGCTCGACAACCCTCACTGACCCTCTAATCTGGCTCCGTGCCCCCCCACCCACCCTCAGGACAGAATCAGGGCCAAAGCACGGCAGTTACCTGACAGGATGATGTTTCCCAGGAAGCTGCGCCGCAGGTCGATGTCTGAGCTGAGGATTGACTTAAAGACGCTCTCATGCATCCCATAATGGTCCCGTCCAATCAGCTCAGGTTTGAAGAGGATCTCAGGGGCCCTGGATGAACAGGGGGAAGTTAGAAACCTATTTGAGTTGACTGTTAGAAGAGACCGCTGCTGCTTTGACATTGTTATTGTAGAGATTAAGTCTAATTTCAGCCTTAGACGGGCAGCTCCTGACCCATTTCAGAATTGGTTCCAGCCAGTTTGTCGTTTGACTCATGAGAAGAGTCAGCAATGCCTGGGAGGCAAGGTGACTTGAAGCGCATACCCTCAGGTTTCCAAGCAGAGTACCCACGGTCTAAGCCTCTGCTCACGTTCGGTCTCAGCGTGGTAGCGTCTAGCATTAGCTATTAAGCATTAGACACTAGCTGAGGCTAATGCTAGTGATAACGTTTTGCAGGTATTGATGAATGTTAAAAGTCTTTCAATATGATTTGCACCTTCAAGCAGGGGTGTGAGTATACTTAGTTCATTTACTCAAATACTCCAGTTAAGCATTTTAAAATAAAAAGGTACTTTTACTTGAGTATTCCATTTATTGGCTACTTTGTACTTCTACTCCACCACGATTCAGAGGTAAATGGTGTACTTTTACTCCATTACATGTATTTAATCCCTTGAGTTACTTTACAGATCTGGATTAATGATGGTAAATATAATCAGCCCTTAAATCAGACTTTAGTTCACCTGGAGTAAATCCAGCAGCTACCCTGCAGTATACAAAGCCATTCAAACTAGCTGCACCTTTACCAGCTCTGAGAACACTTTAATGATCAATAATTATAAAACACATCAGAGATATTATTCTGAAATGGACCAATCAAACAATCACTACTTTTACTGTCGCTACTTTAAGTACATTTAGATGAGTGTACTTTCTACTTTCACTGGAGGAACATTTAGAATGCAGGACTTTTACTTTTTCACGATCTGAGTACTTCTCCCACCTTTGGTTTCAAGTAAGCTTTATATCTCAGCAGAACTGGTCAGCACTTGACAAAAATAATAAGATAAATCTTCCTATTAACACACTGTCAGTCGGCGGAGATGCCGTCTCGTGATAGATCTTTTTGTTTAGAATGTTTTACATAGAGCCAATACTTGATGATATTCAGAGTTTCCAGCCTCCTGGTGTGAATTGAGTGTCCACGATGTGCAGACAGTTACCTGAACCTCTCCGAGCTGAGGGTGACGATCTGTCCGTCTGGCATGTTGTAATGCATCTCTCCGCTGGAAGCCCCCCCCTGACTCAGCTCAGCCTCATAGTTGAGAGCCACACAGCAGCACTTCTCCTTCATCTCCCTTACGATCTCCATCTCCGCTGTGGTGCGCATGCTGACCCCTTGTTCCTGCAGGAGCTGGAAGAACAGGCACACAGAAAGGTCAGGGGTTAGAAGAGGCAGTTACCTGCAGTTTAAATGACACCACACAGGGATTGGAACACGTTGCTCTGCAGTGTGGACACAGACAAATCACTAGTCAATATAAACTAAGTACCTTGTGTAAAATGCATACTACTGGAGACATTCTGGGTTGTTCAATATCCAAGGAATGCAACAAACCTTGGAAATAAAATGTATGATTGATAACGATAGATACTTACAGACGTGGACAAAATTGTTGGTACCCTTCCGTTAAAGAAAGAAAAACCCACAATGGTCTCTGAAATAACTTGAAACTGACAAAAGCAATAATAAATAAAAATGTATTGAAAAATAACGAATGAGAATCAGACATTGCTTTTGAATTGTGGTTCAACAGAATCATTTTAAAAAACAAAATAATGAAACTGGCCTGGACAAAAATGATGGTACCTCTAGAAAGACTGAAAATAATTGGACCAAGGGTCATGTTAAACTAAGGTGTGTCCTGTAATTAGCATCACAGGTGTCTTCAGACTTGTAATCAGTCAGTCTGCCTATTTAAAGGGTGAACAGTAGTCACTGTGCTGTTTAGTATCATGGTGTGTACCACACTGAACATGGAGCACAGAAAGCTAAGGAGAGAGTTGTCTCAGGATATTAGAGAGAACATTATAGACAAGCATGATAAAGGTAAAGGCTGTAAGACCATTTCCAAGCAGCTTGATGTTCCTGTGACTACAGTTGCACATATTATTCAGAAGTTTAAGGTCCATGGGACTGTAACCTGGACGTGGCCGCAAGAGGAAAATGGATGACAAATTGAAGAGAAGGATAATACGAATGGTAACCAAAGAACCCCGAACAACTTCCAAAGAGATTAGAGGTGAACTTCAAGGTCAAGGTACGTCAGTGTCAGATCGCACCATCTGCCGCTGTTTGAGCAGGTGGACTTAATGGAAGACGGCCAAGGAGGAAACCGCAGTTGAAAGCAAATCATAGAAAAGCGAGACTATAATTTGCCACAATGCTTGTTGACAAGCCACAAAGCTTCTGGGAGAATGTCCTTTGGACAGATGAGAAAAAACTCGAACTTTTTGGCAAGTCACCCAGCTCTACGTTTACAGATGCAAAATGAAGCATTCAAAGAAAAGAACACTACCTACTGTGAAGCATGGAGGAGGCTCGGTTATGTTCTGGGGCTGCTTTGCTGCATCTGGCACAGGGTGTGTTGAATCTGTGCAGGGTATCATGAAATCTAGACTGCCAAGGCATTCTGGAGCGAAATGTGCTGCCCAGTGTCAGAAAGTTTGATCTTAGTCGCAGGTCATGGGTCCTCCAACAGGATGACGACCCAAACACACAGCTAAAAACACCCAAGAATGGCTCAGATCAAAACGGTGGACTATTCTGAAGTGGCCTTCTATGAGCCCTGATCTAAACCCTATTGAACATCTGTGGAAGCAGCTGAAACATGCAGTCTGGAGAAGGCACCCTTCAAACCTGAGACAGCAGGAGCAGTTTGTTAACGAGGAGTGGGCCAGAATACCTGTCGACAGGTGCAGAAGTCTCATTGAGAGTTACAGAAATCGCTTGATTGCAGTGATTCACCCAAAAGGTTGTGCAACCAAATATTAACATTTTTGTCCAGGCCAGTTTCGTTATTTTGTTTTTAAAATGATTCTGTTGAACCACAATTCAAAAGCAATGTCTGATTCTCATTCGTTATTTTTCAATACATTTTTATTTATTAATACTTTTGTCAGTTTCAAGTTATTTCAGAGACCATTGTGGGTTTTCTTTCTTTAACGGAAGGGTACCAACAATTTTGTCCACGTCTGTATCTAAGATGCTGTTAATAATAAGAAAAAAAGCAATAACAAGGAAATGGTGTAAGGCTGAGCCAGCTACGGAAGAGCAGTGGATGGATATTATAAGAGATGTCTGTATAATGGAAAAAATGACTTACACACTTAGAGACAATATTTTTGACATACAATGGAAGAAATGGATGATTTAATGTATCACAGCGGAAATGTCTAAGGCAAACTAATGTATGCTTTTCAAGAGACTATAAATATGTGATAATAGTGACCTGTTACCATGCCTGCTGAATTTCAAGATGATTTTGTGTTATTTAGTTTTTGATATGTTTTATTAAATTCGTTATACTTTAGTTCTGTTCTAAGCTAACACAAACCACAATGTTTGTGTTGAAAAATCAAACAAAACTAAAAAAATTAATAAACACTACTCCAGAGTTTGACTAACATTTTGATCCTAACTTTGAGACAAGTTTCGTGTCAAAAATGTTCTATTATGACTTTTTGCATACGAGTCACACAGATAATTGGTTCATCTACTTTAAATGGGAAACCCAGGATGGTACAGCAGAGAGCAGTGGTGAGCAGGAGAGTTAGGATATAAATCAGAAGATTATTTCTGATCATTTATGGATTAAAAACGTTTAAAAACATTTGAAGCCTTTATGGCAATTCAAGTGCAAGGGGCCCACATCTCACAGCAGTTCCACTGATACGTGTCTTCTTATCTTATATGAATAAGATTAAATTAAAAACCTGCATTCATATTCATATAAACAGGGTTGGATGAATTACATGTACATAGTTTAAAATATTGTTTTGATTTGTTTCTATATTTCAAAAGCAGGCAAAGGCTGTTTTTGACTACAGTTATTGTGGTAAATTAAACATATGGTTGTGGTTATCATCATTGCAATATCCAATGTCCGCTGACACTAGAAGCACCCTGTGCAACATCGGCTAAATATCAATGTGAATAATTAATCTATTTACAACATTTATCACACAACCCCATGTCCACACACAGAAAGCCAATTGGAAGTGTGTTCCATTCTCATCTCTGCCCATTAACTGTGAAACAAAATAAAAGGAGATGAATACCTTTTTTAGATGCATTGTAACATCCACACCAGCCAGAGGGAAGCGCTGCACAGCATGAGGCAGACAGTACCCCTCAAACACCGGCACACTGTGGCTCACCCCGTCTCCAGAGTCAAACACCACACCTTTAAATCAAAAGCAAATAAACAATGATCACATTTTGATCCATTAACATAAAAATGGCTTTAAGAGAGCAGTTCAAACACACGAGGTGCAAGTTCAAGACAAGTCCTTATCATGAAAAACCATTAAGACTTTATGACTTCATAAAATGGTGTTTATAGCCACCAGAGTACAGTAACACGAGTTGGTCATATTACCGGTGGATCGCCCTGCGGCGTACAGGGCCAGCACGGCCTGCAGGGCCACGTAGGTGAAGGGAACACCGAAGCACTCGAACATGATCTCCACCATGCGCTGCCGGTTTCCCAGGGGGTTCATGGCCGCCTCCGTCAGCAGGACAGGGTGATCGTCCGGGTCCACACCCAGCTGCTGGAACGTGTGGTTCCAAATCTAACACAGAGAAAGAGGGAGTCAAAGAAGTCAAAGCCCCCCCTCTCCATGGTTACCTACCTAAGGTGTAGGTAACCAATGTGATCACTGGACTTATACATGTCAGAGCACAGTGTGTTACCAGGGGAAAACATAACATAATTAGTGTGTTTTTGTCCAGCTGTGTTTTCTAAGAACAGGTTTAAAAAAAAGAAAGGCAAAGCAGACAAATGAGAATTGAAAAAGTTTCATTTCACAGTTGATGCATCATCTGATCGACATTAAGAAACTATTTAGAACAAATATGGGCTGATTAAAATGTGCGTCTGATTTATATACAACATAAAACATGAGTGTAAAATTGATGTGCTTTGTTATGCGTCACCAAAACTCTAGTCAAATTAAGACAATGAAGCACCTGTTGTGTTTTACGCTGAATTAACCGAGACCATTTCATGCGTTTCACATTTTTCAGCCATCAGAATACTACAGTATATTATAGTACATCATACTACACATGCTCTGATGGTTATCAAACAGCAACTTTGGAATGCCAGTTAACTCTCAGAGAAATGAGATGTGTAAAGATCTAAAAGGTTTTTTCTTTCTGGAGCTATCACACCACCATGTAGTCTTTTTTTCTTACAATACACACAGTCTACTTAAAATGAGTATGAAGTTTGGAATTGACACGCAGCATGAATGTCATACTTCATGGGAATGATCGGTTATGGTCAAATGCGCCCTAATATTCCTGCATTATAACAAGCAGCATTGTCTTATTTAAAAGATGATCAGGTAAGATGACAATAAACTAATGCTTTACCCCCAAAATTACCATTTATTTATTTATGACTTTCTAACCCTTTGTTACTTTGATTTGTCCCCCCAAAAAACATCACCCAAGCCTCAACATTTAATGAAGAATAATACAAATATTTTTAATATAGTAATGAATTAGTGAAAGTGTTAATGAGTTATGAGTGGAAAAATGTGACTTGAATTAAGTTGAAAAGTTGTGGAACTGATCCACTCATTCTATATTATTCATATAAACACTGCAGGTTTTATAGCTAGCACTTCTTGAAAAGGAACTCATCCATTTCATAGAGTAGCATCTCCCTGTGACATCATCCGGTATCAGGCATATCCAGCCCCACTGACCTTTTCCATGTCGTCCCAGTTACGAATGATCCCGTTCTTTATGGGATGCTTCAGAGCCAGGACCCCTCTCATGTGCTGAGCCTCGTGTCCGATGTAGGTGTCCCTCTCAAGGTTACCATTCATTATCTCCTTTAAAGACAGAACTCCTGCTTAGAGAGGCCAGCTCAAACCAAAGCCATGTTATAATGCTTTTTTGTACAGAAAATTGAGTTTTACATTAATGTATGCCCTTACCTCGTATTTTGGCATCCCAATGATTGTTGGGAATATAATGGTTGGGAGGTCCTGATCTGCAAATCCTGCTTTCATCAAACCAGAGCCTGTATCCAGAACTATGGGGGTCTTAAAATCTGTCATCTGTAATCACAATAAATAAATACACTGCAATCAAATTTACCAATGATGCTGGGGATTCTCACCAATGTGTGGAAACTCAATTCATAGCCCACATTCAAATGAGTTGGTTTGTATCTTGTCAAGTGACTAAGAAGAAAGTGAATATATAAAACAATATGCAAATGTTTCTGTTTAACTGGTTTGGATATGAACCATCTCACCTTGGTTCAGTGTAAATAATGCATGAGAGATTCATGTTAAATTGATTTTTAACTATCATGTATCTTTTAAGCATGTTTTTTATGAATCTGTTGTTCCACTCTGTTTGATTACTGTTTCATTTTCTTTTCTTTCTTTTCTGATTGTGTGTTAATGCTGATGTAAAGCACTTTGAACTGCCGGTGTCTGAAAATGTGCTATATAAATAAACTTACCTTACCTAAACAGTTTATTTGAGGGATCTTAAAGAGGACTTATTCTGCTCATGTTCAGGTTCATATCAGTATTTAGAGACTCTACTTGGACATGTCTCCATGCTTTAACGCTCAAAAAGCTCTTTATTTTTCTCATACTGCCTGTGCTGCAGCACCTCTTTTCACCCTCTGTCTGAAACCAGAGCCCAGTCTGCTCTGATTGGTTAGCTGGCCGGCTCTGTTGTGATTAGTCAACCACTTCAAGATGTCCTACCCCTTAGCCTTAGCTTTGGGAGTTTAGCCTTTCAAACCATTTTCATGAACAACATCTAGCACACTACAGGAAAAGCATAATAGGGATCTTAAAAATAAAAGGTATCAAAATAAGAACACATTTAAAAGTTCCCCCTACCCCGTGTTACAGTAGAACGTGTACCTGTGTGGTATTGATGTTGAGCTGGGCTTGAATCCCTGATAACCCACAGCCCCCAGATCCCCTCATGGTGTCAGAGCTCTGAACAGCATCAGGGAAGTCCTCTCTCTGCTCCTCTCCCCCGCCACGTTCAACCTCCTGAGACAGGTCGGGGGGCAGCTGGGGGGCCGGGGGCTTCGCTGCAGGATATAGAGCATGCACTTCCTCTGCTGGCTTCAAATCTGTCTGGAGCAAATGTGCAGGTCCCACTGATGCATGCTCTTCAGTGTCTATATCCTCAGGGAGGGCATGGTTGTTATTGTTGTTGTTGCTGTGCTCCTTCACATTTGGATTGAGGACAACGTTGTGAGGGACAGCTGCAGTCACAGTCTCTGGTGGTGCATCCCCAGGATCTGGACTAACAGACGGCCACTCTGGATTCTGCCGCTCTGAGGAGTGAGGGGGTTCGTGTTGCAGGTTGCTGTCCACAGGAAGTGAAGCTTTCCTTGGCTGAGGCACTGGAGGATGGGCAGATATACCACCTGGGTCAAATGATCCGTCATCTGGCTTTATTTCAGAGGCTAGAGAAGCATTTTCACTAGATCCGTCTGATTCGCTCTCGGAGATACATCCCTGATGCTGGATACCCACCTTTAAATCAGAGGTATTATTTAAGGTATGTCTATTAAATACTGACGGCTCCGCTCCAGAGCTATCCTCTGGACAATCTGAATCAGGAAGTTGAACCAAGTCTTGTGGTGTAGCCTCTTTGGCAGCATCAGGGTCTGACACAATATGTTCAGTCTCACAGGTATCCTGACCCTGAGCCTCGCTCTGGACTGAAGGATGAGTTCTCTGTGATCCGTTACAACTTCTTGATAAAAGCTCATCACAGAGGGCTTGGTCCTCCTTACTTCTAGCCTTCTCCATTATAGAACATTTTACTACCCTTCTAGTCCTGTCCTTGTGCTTGTTCACCCTCCGCTCTTTGTCCAAGCTCTTCTCTAGCTTCTCCACCTCCCGTTTCTCCTTCTCCAGTTGTATCCTGAAAGCCTCCCTCTCTTTGCTTGGCTCGTTTATGATTGAAGGTTTGCTCGCAGACTCTTCTGGGCTTTCCATGCAGCTCCGCAGCTTGTGGATCTTCATGTTCTCCTCCATGATCAGCTCATCCAGGATGTGGACTTTCCTTAATTCAGTCAGCAGGTCCGGCCTGCTGTGAAATACTGCTGCATCAGAGCGGAGCCCCTCCTCTTCAGAAGCCTTAGCTCCACCCACAGATCCAGCTGATGAGGGCTCACTGAGGCGGTCAGACTCTGCAGGGTCGAGGTCATCCTGGAGGCCGAGAACACCAGCTTCTGCCAGTTCACTGGAGGACATCTTTAGAAAGGAGAGGAAAAAGATAGAGCATAATGAGCAAACAGCCCGGGTTTACAGTGGTGTAAAGTGCTTTAAGTACATGTTGATGAGAATACCTTTCTACTTTTACTTGGGGAACATTTTGAATGCAGGACCTTTATTGTAACAGATCTTGAACTTAAGTAAAAGTAGAAGTAGGGTTAGGTACTTTTCCCTCCTCTGGAGATGAAAGCACATTTAGTGACTCAGCAAAGTGGCGACAACACTAACACAGAATCAAGCAAGCTGATGTTTCCAAAAAGGAAATCTAACATTAGTGATGAGAGGAGAATACAAATACATAAAAATTGATTCAGGTTTTGATTTGAGTAAAACTACACTCAACGAACGATCAAAATACTAACATGTGACTAAACCAAATACATTTTCAACATGAACTAAAATCATAAACAAAGTACTTAAATGAATACAGGGGGCTGGTACATGTAGTTTCAGAGAGATACTTTACAATTTGTTTATTTATCAGTAAGGATGTTAGGTATTTGTTTTGTCTCAGCAGCATTTTGAAATCCAATCTATAAGAATTCCAAAATTATTTTAAAAAATACAAATAAAATAAAGATAAACATAACTTTTTTAAACAATATATACCACATCTCAGTAAAAAAATAAATAAATAAAGACATTCAGAGGAGTATCTAAAGACCATAAATAAATTACAATAAATCATAAAGAGGAAATTAGGCAAATAATGAACCTTAATAATAATAATAATAATAATAATAATAATAATAATAATAATAATAATAATAATAATAATGATAATAATGATAATAATAATAATAATAATAATAATAATAATAATAATAATAATAATAATAATAATAATAGACCAAAGGAGACTTGTGTAACGTACCGCAGTGAGCTGGGACTCATTGTCCCATAGGGGCCACTGGTCCCTGTCCTCGGCCCTCAGCAGGGCCTCCAGCACCGCCTCCTGAGCCAGGACATTCTCCTCTTTCTGTGGAGAAACACCTTTATTTCACTAAGGGCACATCCACTAGGAGAACAATACATCATGGGGCGGTTTCAAGTTGACTTTTCACAAGCGTTAAGTATCTCTAGCCCTTAATGCCAGGACCGGTGGCTCTCTTACCTCCAGCATCTCATCGGCCCTGACCAGGATCTGCTCCACCTCCCTCAAACCCTCCTGCTCCTTCACCTCCCAGTCATTCACAGAGATGTCCATCACACTGAGAAAAAGAAAAGCAGTTAGAGTCAGTTTATAGAAAATGGCACTTTAAAATGTAATGTTTTTTTTTAACCGACTAGCCTTTTTGAGTTTAGTTACATTTCTTCAATAAAAAGTATTCAGTGTAAAGTAGCAGCACAAAGTAAGAACTGACATCAATGTTATATCTCATGTTTTCAGCATACAGCCCTTCTGTAAACCGCATAAGTACCATGCTGGAAGGGAAAGCTTGTTGAGCTGCACTGAGGCACCTTTCAGTGAAATAGTTTGATGGAAATCTAGAAGCCCAATTATCCAAGTGTAGAAGCATTATGGATTTAACATCACAGATGGAAAATATGCAGTTAAGTTAGCAGTACTATCAATTAGCAAGTCACTCAAAATGAGGTGGAATCCTAACTTCCGAACGTTTCACAGGTTTATTTCCTTTAAACATCACACAAGCAAACTGAATGTTATTAAAAATAGATGTTTGACTTAATTTCTTGAGTGACTAAAATAATATTTAAACAATTGCTTTTACCCATCCACAGCATCCTGATTCTGCTCATGGAGGTCATAGGAATCCCAGAGGAGAGTGCCCCCCCCCTCCGTGGTGCAGATAGAGTGCTCTCTGCCCTCTGTGATGGTGCTGGAGAGGACGTTGCGAATGGGACTCAGATCAGGGTCCTCCAAGCGGCTCTGAGAGTGTAGAGCCCAGTCTGTGGGCTGTGTGCGGCTCAACACGTCCGTCTGTGTGGGCTGATCCCGACAGCTGCAGGGGTCAGAGGGGTCTGACTGTGGGTCGTTCTTGTGCGGCGTCGGGTTCTGCGTGATGGTAACGGTGTAAGAGTTTTCCAGGTTGTCCACCGGCAAGCTGAGCCAGGGGTTACTGGGCAGGGCGGCTGAGCGCTTCACTTTTATCTCCAGGTTGAGGGAATCCACGGTTACTTTAGGGACGATGTGGATGCTCGCCCTGGAAGAATTTCCCAAGGAGCCAAACTCCTCTCTGAGGTCTTCAGGATCAGAAACACTGGAGAGACTCTCCTTGTGGATTTCAGGCTGACTGGAGGCAGGTCTCACAGAGTCCCTAATCCCCAATGATGTGCACAGACCTTCCACTCCTTCCCGCCCCCCCCAGGCCTCCAGCTGGCTGCTCCCAGCTCCATCGAAGCCCGAGTCGAAGGAGCTGAGGGAGGGGGGTTTGCCCTCCGCTGTAGCAGAGACAGTTTGTGGAAGGTGGGATACTTTCTTTTCCTTTACAGTGAGGTCCTGAACCTCTTCAGTTGTTCTGTTTGAAGCACCGTCAGCAGGGGGGAGATAAACATGGCTGCTCCTCAACAGCTCGTACTGCCACTGCAGGGCCCGCTGCAGCTGGCCCACAGCCACGGGGCCAGAAGACATGAGGAGCTTCCTTAGGGTCATGCATCTGATGGAGAACATATGAAAGATTGTTGTTACAGAGCTGTGATGTTGTAGTGCTTAGATACTTCATCCATCCCAAATTGGGAAATTATTTTGTTACAGCAGCAGTGTGTTCAGGCATTCAAATATTTGAAAAGTGGTATAAAGTATAAACATAATAAAATAAAAACAATAAACAGAAAAAAAAACATACAAGACATATCAAAAATAATCCACTATATGACATATTCTGGATAAATTAGGATGTTCTATAGAAGACCAAAATACTTCAGCAACAGAAATATAGACTTATACTACAGTAGTAGAAACAGAGAGTATAAACTACAGATAAAATGTGTCATTTGCTGCAGATTTAAAGGTTTATTTTATTGATACAGCTGAACTTTTCCAGAGCTTTCAAACATTTAAAAAAAGGTGACCACATGGTCAAGTGTTACAGATGAGAGCAACAGTCTGTGGATAGATCCATCTCCACAGCAATAAAGCGCACTCCATGTTCTGATGAAACCAAGTGTGGTTACCATTTAACAAGCTAGACTCTAAGATGAGGATGTTTTTTCACATAAGCCAGCACCAATATTTATTTATTTACAGATAATATAAACCAGTATGGGAGGTCAAATCTTGGGAGATACTTTTGTATCATATCGCTAAACCTTAAAAGGATTATTTATTTGTGGGAAAGTGATTTAGGGATTAATTAATTAGTGGCTCCCAATTGTTTCTGCGTGTGGACTCTTTAATTTAAACCATCTACAGTTTCTTTCTTTAGATACAAGACATTTAAAGTCTTTTCAGAAAACAGAGTTCTATAAATGCAGTTGAACAAATTGATATATTTTTAAAACCCTTAAAAAATTGGATGAAAGATTGTAAATCCAGCCTTCAACTACACTGCTGTTATTTGTGTTTAATTTAATATGCATAAATGCACTAGGCACTATCCTAAAAACATAGTATAAAACATAGTACTTGTGCCTCTTTCATACATTTTCTAGGTTCTCTACATGTCTAAAACAAGCAGAAAGGTTAAAAAAACAGGTGTGGCGAAGGTCAAATTAACTAAAATTTCTGCTTTACTATGAGTAGGTGACATCAGTAGAAGGATCTGCACAGAACTTTCATAACCTCTGTGAAACTCAAAGCGCTCTCACCGCTGAGACATCTTTTTCCCAGCCTGCAGGACTTCATCGTCAGGGATGGCAGTGGACAGATGTGCCAGATGAACCAGCTCCTCCACATCTGGAGGGGGGTTCTTCTTCAGGAAGGTGGACATGTTGTATCTCCATGCAGGGATGCTCCCATAGTCCCTCCTCTGCTTCTGTGTGGATCCACCGTCTCTGCTGACTCCAGACAGCAGAGCCTGCAGGAAGTTCTCGCTGAGGACCAGACAGTACCAGCTGCTGGCCTAGAGGAGGAGCAGGGTGAGGGTTTAGATTTCAGAAAGTTAAGGGGTAATGAGGAGCAAAGGTGGGAGAAGAAATCTTGTACTTCACATTCACATTCCGTCCAGAAAATATAACACGTAAAAAATATGTACGCAAGTTTGACACTATCTTACTCCCCTATGAAGTAGCGCACATTATACAGAGGGGAAACACAGCGGCTCTCTGACTGCAGCTTTTAGTTGCTTTAGCTAAATGTCTGCCAATAATTCAGAAATCATGTTAGATTAATAAAGTTAGAATAACATCCCATTTCTCTCACCAGTTTGTCAGTTGAAAAAAATCAAATAACCCGGCACTACACATTAATATTTGCACTCTCACTGCACTGCTACCTTCACATTTAAATATATATACATTTAACCTTTATACATATCTGTATATGCACAGCATTCCACAATTTCCTGTAGTTTGCCATATTTTCATTGTTTTTTTGCTCTTAAGGTTCTTTGTATATTTAAATTTGGTGTAAATACTCACCTTTAGCATTTTCTTTTTTAATGCTGAATTGTTTCTTAAACATACTTTTTTTCATTATCTTTTTCAACTACTTTTTTTGGTTTATGTTCACACCACTAGACACCAAATCAAATTCCTTGTATGTGTAAACTTACCTGGCAATACATTTGATTCTGATATATGTACATTCACGGTTTCAGACTTTAACTCATGCCATTCTTGTTATTTTTATTCATACTATGACTACATGTTTATTCCTATTTTATCTTATTTTTTATTATATTATTCTTATCATCCCTCTGTGTTTGTCTTGTTCTGTTGCCGCGACAACACCTGGATCTCCCTACTGGGATCTATAAAGGTCCACCTATTTTTTTTATTTGTACACCTGACGTGTATTGTTTAATCCCCACCCAGAATACAAGTAAATACTCGCATTATAAACATGCGTTTAAGCACAGATTGTTCTTGTGATTAACTCAATGGAAACGTTTCGAGTGATTGATAGCACTTCTGTGAAAGCTGAGAGCTTGCCTTGCAGTAGTGATGGTGGTAGCTGGAGACGGCTCGCAGGGTCTGCAGGATGAAGTGAACTGCAGAGTGGAGTTTGTCCTTCAGCCGCTCCACATCCAGAACCCAGCGCTCCCTGCTCTGCCCGTCCAGCAGCAGCACCTCCGCCGCAGTGTGGATCACATCTTCAGCACAACGGACCAGAGCCTGGGGGGAGAGAAGAAGGGTATGGAGATATTTAGGGACGGTATTCCTTGTCAAAACAATTGAGTCATAGTTTTTTTCCTCTTTAATCATTTGAAAATAGGCCAGTTTTTCCGCTCATCTCTATATGCTTTTCCTGAACGGTCTTGCTAGAGGCTAACACCTGAGGAGTCCCCGTTTACTCATTACAGCCCGGCTCATAGGCTGCATCAAAGGTGGCGACCAGACAAGTTTAAGTAACAAAAAATCATATTTATGTACTGTGTAACAAACCCAAAGGACTCAACGAACCTAAACAAACGTGGGAGTCAGTTATCAGTAATGTGTGCGTGTATGGGTGTGAGAACATGGGCCACAAACAAAGACGCGGCCTTATCCAACAGAGGAAGGAGAGAGGATTATGGGATGTCTTGGCCTTTTATCCCAAGCCACCTAGACATCAATCATCAGGTTGATGACTTGAACCCCTGTAGCACAAATTAGAGCCAGCAAAGAGAACGGAAAACACAGAGACCCTAGTGGAAGGGCGGGGTTTGCAACAGAACAAACAAAAAACAGAACAAAAAGTTCCTTCCCCTTTAACAATTTTAAGGATGATTTTACATCTTTACACATTTTTACAGTGGGGATGATGTGTGTTAATCTCCATGGTGATTGATTTAAAAGGACAGTAATGTTAACATTTTAAGAAGACAATACTAATGCAAAAAGGACTCTAAATTAAAATTGGATTACAAATAAGGTCCAGGAATCACTGCTGAAGCAAGTATGAATGAGAGTGATGTTCGATATCTATTCAGGAAAATTCTGAACAATTAAATCAACTAATCAAGGCTGCACTTCCACACAACTTTGACTATATTAATGCACAACAAACAGTAATGAAGAAGAACAGATAAAATAAAACTACCATAGCAGGTCTGTGGATGGATGCCTCAAATTGGGATACCAGCATCATTGCCTGTGACGCTTCTTTGGCGATCTCTATTTTGTAGGGCTGGAGTTTCTCCTCAAGAAGAGTTTTGATCTGTTCTGTGATCTGTGAGCAGATGGAAACACATTCAGTTCAGACATTTTAACGACTATTTATCCTATATTACTAAAGGAAAAGTACTGAGACATTTTTGCATACTCTATAGAGTTTATATAAACT
Source organism: Eleginops maclovinus (assembly GCF_036324505.1). Taxonomy (NCBI): domain Eukaryota; kingdom Metazoa; phylum Chordata; class Actinopteri; order Perciformes; family Eleginopidae; genus Eleginops; species Eleginops maclovinus. The sequence continues at coordinate 19,213,760 of NC_086363.1, read as the reverse complement.
TTTGTAAAGCGTAAACATAATCCCCTTTATTCCAACTTATTACCACCAGATTTACTCTTTTCAAACCCCATTCACACAAAATCAAACCTAATTTATGAGTTAAAGGAAAACATGTTGAATGATTTTATAAAATTGTCCCCAGAAGACAACAGACGCTATAAATGTAAACCTTTATCACGACATTAAAACATTTGGGAACGGGGCAAATTTGACCCGAGGACAACAGGAATTTTAAAAGAGAAAGACTGTAGTGTTGAAACTGTGAGCATCTACTTAAAAGCAACAAAAACAAAAACAAAAAAAAAGAAGCAAACTATAGCAACACTACATTATTTTAAAGTTAATGCAACACAGTTGAAGATGAAAACGGAGTACCAAAGACTACCGGGATGTTATGATGTTGATGATTGTGTTTAGCAGAGCTCCTGGGGCAGAGTCACAAACATCCTGGGAAAACTCAGAGAGCTCCTACCTGGAATATCTGAGCAAAGCTCCCAGCTTAGTGACTTAGGGAAACTGTTGGTAATTTGAGTTTAACGCATTTCACCGTTTCAACGCGATTTAACAGTGGGAAAATATTTCTCCGAACTCTTTGTCTTTCTGACATTTGAGCTCTGCTTCAGAAACTTGGAGCCTTTAAATTCCTCCTCCTAACAGTGATAACCTTTACCAGAATCTAGTCCTAACTGTGAGGGGAAGTTCTTAAGACACCATCATCACTTATTGAATTTTCTTAAAAATGTTTTACCAACAGCCACTCTTTGTCCTGGGAAAAAAAAAACCTCAGCAGGCTAACACAGTATACCCACGCAGAGCTTACACATCAGATGATCGGCTATACTCCATAGACGTTCAGTGACCAGGGCCTCTCTAACTTTTTGGAAATAATTATTGAAACACGTTGCGATGCAAACGATTTTGTGTCACAGTAATTACTAAACTATGTGAGCATCTACGATTGACTATACATACAAAATATTTCTAGAATAACAAGTTTGATATATTGAAACCTTTTCACCAAACAGACTTCATTACTTTGTTATTCGTCTCATTATTGCAGCATCTTCCTGATGTTAAATCTGTCTGTATTTGTGTTGGCTTGTGTTTGCCAGACACTGGTATCGTTTCCAGAAGATATGATGATCATGTGACTTAAGAGCAGAGGAGCTCATAAAATGTATGAAGTGGAAACACTGTTAAGCTCTGGAGAACGTTTGCCCTGCAGTAAAATATTCCACTTTAACAAAGACTGATATTTACAGAAGGGATGTATTCCTGCTGAACTGAAACGCAGCATGTGTACGGCCCCCTTGAGCAAACATATAATTCTTAAAGGGTGAAGTGTGCTCCGGCAGCTTTACACCCTGATGTAAGGGCTACGCAATAAATCAATGTTTTATGGAACCAGCCCGGTCGGACCCACCTGCAGAGCATCCTCTCGCAGCTGGAACACCTGCAGCTGGAGGTGGGCCTTAGAGAAGGCCTGCTGCCACAGCTGCTCCACCTTCTCCACCGCTGCACAGATCCTGAAAAATACCAGAGAGATCATCACACACAGCTGGCATCATAAATGTACAAGTTGCCCCTCAAGCACATTACGCTCCCAGAGTGCAGGTCTGTTAGGAATTGCAAGAGTCGGAGCTTTCAGCTGCCAGGCTCCATTTCTCTGGAACCAGTCCAAACGTCTGAGAGTGCGCTGACGACTTTCATTTTTAATAAAGTTTAGAGCTTGTTTCAGATTATTTCCTATGTTTGTCCTCCTGGGTCCTACATATGGTATTTAATTGTATTTTTATTGTCCTTTCGTTGTGTTTTAACTCATTTTATTTATTGTCTTTATCTTTTCGCTTTGTATTTATGTTGGTTAATCTGAGACAACATGTTTTGTGATATTTGGCTTTGCAAATAAACTTTGATTTGACATAGGCTTATGGCTCCACTGTCTCCATCATGCTGGCCAGGTCAAAAACATTTTAATTTTACTGCTAAACAATACACCAAGATAGAGAGAATCAGGATTTTTCATAGATCACGGGACAGAAGTGTGATAAAAAGTTATTTTTAGGACTGACCTCACCGTCAGCTTTAGCTGTGCAATTCAACAATATCGTCTTAGGAATTCTAAAACAACACTGTAAATATTGGAATATACATGTTATATGTTGTAATATAATATTTAATTCATATATATATTTATTGTTTTTTTAATTTGGAATGTAACTTTACCTCATGTTAATATAAATATATTTATTTAATTGTATTTATTTGATCCATGTATTGATTATTCTTACTTACACATCTTGCTGTATGATTCTATCAATATTTTCGACGATTATATAACGTCCTTACCTTCGCTGCTAGGATAAATATTTCACTCCAATGGACTAAAGATGAGGTTCCTTCTCTCAAAGGCTGGCTCAAAATGATATTCGAGTTGGTTCCCCCTGGAATATCTTACAATTGTTTTACATGATACCAAATCTGACATGTTCCATAACATCTGGCAGCCTTACTTACATTTCCCTGGGCCTGATTTATCGGATATTTGGAAACTGAGCCGTTTTTTTTTCATTGTTTTGTCTTCCGTTTGTTGGTTTTGCTTTATAAGTATGTATTTGTCGAGTATCTGCTATGTCAGAAGTGAGTTAAAAAATGTAAAGAAGAGAACAACATACAGCTCCGGGAAAGAGGGTTACCACTCCAAATGGTTCTTAAATCTCAATCTCTACATGTATGGCAGCCATTCCAGTGTCTGTTAAATTCTGACACAAAAATGTTGTCAGTAGTTTATAGAATACAAAAAATAAAAATCATTTAACTCAAAGACATACCTATCAATAGTAAAACCAGAGAAACTGATAATGCTGCAGTGGTCTCTTCACTCGACACCTTATTAGTCAAGCCCATCCGGACGAGGTGTTGTGCAACAGGACCATTGCAACACATTATGGAATGTGTTTAGTGTTTAACAGAGGATTAAGCTAAAGGCATTTGAGAGCAGGACTCTGTAATGGAGCCCTGTGGGAGCTGGCTGCCTGCAGTACCTGCTGTGGTTCCGCAGCATGTCGAAGGCGGTGTGGGTGAAGAGGGCGGTGCCGGCCATGGCCTGGTAACAAGGCTCCTTATCAGGGTGCCGCAGCTTCTCCACGATCCTCTCACAGTGCTTCTGCAGCTCATCCAGACCCAGCTCCCTGCGGGGGGGGGGGGGGGGGGGGGGGGTGGGGGAGTGTTTTGGTTTGGTTGTTTTGTGTTTGACATTGAAGGTAGGCTAACATTTGAGAGGTTTGACCTGAGCACAGTTTTCTAAATAATTGGTACCAACCAGTCCTTGTGGTTGAAAGTCACTTTGCAGTTTTTGTTTTCCTATATAGAGTTGTAAAGTAAGTAATGAAAATATCCTGATCCATTATGAAATTAATCATGTCAGCAAGACTTACTTTCACTTGATTTGTTTTTCCTTAAGTCAATAAATGCAGCCAGATCTGCTGAACCAACATTGGGTTTTGGGTAGAGTAGGAAAATAGCAGAGAGTCTGACCTCCTGAGCTGCAGGAACGTGGCTTCGTTGGTGGAGCAGAAGTGCTGGAGCTCTCTGAAGGTGGAGGGCAGCGGCAGCCTGGACAGAGCCTGCAGGGTGGAGATGGAGGAAGGCAGCCGCTGGACCACCGACAGGAAGTCCTGAACAAACTTATCGACCTCCTGCAGGGGAGCAGCACAGGGCCACAGTCAGTGTCATGTCTGTTATGAACAGTGGAGTAAAGTAACTAAGTACATTTACTCAAGTAATGTACTTAAATACAATTCTAGGGTACTTGTATTTGAGTATGTCAATTGTATGCTACTTTGTACTTCTACTCCACTACAGTTCAGAGGTTAATGGTGTACTTTTACTCCACTGCATGTATTTAATCCCTGTAGTTACTTTACAGATCTGGATTAATGATGGTAAATATAATCAGCCCTTAAATCAGACTTTAGTTCACCTGGAGTAAATCCAGCAGCTACCCTGCAGTATACAAAGCCATTCAAACTAGCTGCACCTTTACCAGCTCTGAGAACACTTTAATGATCAATCATTATAAAACATATCAGAGATAGTATTCTGAAATGGACCAATCCAAGAATGACTACTTTTACTGTCACTACTTTAAGTACATTTAGATGAGAATACTTTCTACTTTCACTGGAGGAACATTTTGAATGCAGGACTTTTACTGAAGATTTTGATACAAACGTGTAACCCACACTCTGGTACTTCTACTTAAGTACAAAATCTGAGTACTTCTTCCACCTCTGATTGCAAACAAGGTCATATTTAAGACTTTTATGAGCAGCTGTGGTTCAGGCGTTCAATGGTCCTCCACTAATTGAAAGGTCGGTAGTTCAAGCTCCAGCCATCAGTGTGTCGCAGTGTCCCTGGGAAGAATGCTTAAACCAAACTGTTCCTGATGGCTAACAAGTGTGTGAGTGCGAGTCCTGAGCAGCGGCAGCCTCTGCATGAAATATTGAATGCTGACTTACTAATGACTAACTTTCACTTTAATTTCTCCATGCAACATAAACACAACGTTTGTATAGTTTTTAAGCATCTTCACAGTCCCATGTTGAACACATTAGTGGTGCAATTAGAAATAAAACAACCGAAGAGTTAAAAAAAAAAGACATTTACCTGCCAAAACTTTGTCATCTGTCGCTAAGTAAAATAAATGAAGAAATATCTCAATTTCCTTCATTGCTATTGTTCATTGAAGCATAGGTTGTTGACGATCCTGTATTGGAGCTAAAATAACTTGTGCTGTAGGTGCCTATTGATCCCCACATGTACTGCCCACTGAGCATTTTGTGTGCTTCAGTACTCTTAAAGGTGTCAGATTGTGGTGATTTTATTTAGGAAAATGCACTATGTAAGCAAAATGTAAACAAAGGTTAAGGCGCCAAGTGCATTTTGACACATCACACAGGCCAAGCTAATGACAAGGATGATTTACACTCACTTTATAGTCCGATTTGGTTAATAAATCATGCTACAACCTAAATGTAGGTCAAGCACAGATAAAGCAGTTTATCCTCCTGAATGGTCTCCTATAGGCAGAGCGCTGCCATTGTGAATGAATGCTGTCACCTTGGCCCAATGCCCCAGATGAACATGAATGAATGTATAATGTAATAGGAAGAGGGGCTCCTTTCACTTGCTAATAGGGTCAGCTGATCACACGAGGCATTTGCACAAGCTTCACCACGGTAACGAACAATAGACGCGGAACACTGGGACGGATCTCATGAATGAATCCTCACTTGTGAGAGAACACTCTTCATCACAGAGGAGCAATACTTCAAACAAAAATCGGTGGAATAAATATGTGGCTGCATTGGAAGTCACATAAACACAGTGCAGTGTCAGTGAGCGTGTGTTTGGCGGACAGCAGAACAATGTGACAGTGTTCAGCCCTCTGCCTGATCATGAGACAGCTTCAGGAGGCTTGTTATGAGTCACTCTCATATCAGTTTCACACAGAACTTCCCATAGTGTTCAGCTCAGGGGTGTCCTCATGCAGAAAAATATATGGAGGGCTGGGCCCCTCACTAGAGGAAAGGCATATTGCCTTGCAATAAAAAAAACTGCATACAGCTCTCTATAGGGTTTCATTTATTTTGTTACAAAAAAGTTGTTGGCAGCTTTAATTGACTGAGTTTGTGAAAATTGGGCGTATCAACACATGAATACTGTGTACTGAATGCTTACCTTAAGTACAAAATAGTGGTGTTTTCACCAGATACGATGTGAAGATACGCATTGCTCTAATCACTCGACTTTAACCACGGCTGTCAGTTGTGTTTACTCGCGGTATTCAAACAAGATGCGCTAGCGAGGATGCGGGGCTTATATACATATAGAAACTATTGGTGATAACGTCAATAAAATTAACATATTGTGAAAATGATGCTAAAAGAACTACATACTGATACCGGTCCTAAAAACATGAATTATTGCTTTGACGAGTCTGCTTACAAGACGACAGACGAAACACTTTAAAATGTGCGTAGATCTGATCAGTCAGGCTAAGCTAACATGTACATGATTCAGGCTAAGATCTTCACCGCTGATTGGCTAACGCGACTATGCGTCATGCAAATTTGATGCTCGAGTTAAAAGAATTTAACTCTAGCAAAGACTAAAATCGCACCGCATCATTTGCGCCACCGGAGCAAATTTGCTTCTCTACATTGACTTTACAAGTTATCGCAAATGGCGCCCAAAAATCCCACTAATTGCTAAACTGCTAGTTGTTCTTTGTTTAATGTATTTATTGATAAAACTGTCAGCCAAAAGTAAAAGAAAGAACTTCAATAGGATGCTTTAATATAAAGTTTTTCACACTTCACATTATTACACCATAGTTTTTGTATATGTTATGAAACATCTGAATATTAAGTCTGCATCTTCTATGGCACACATTTTTTCTATATTGTGTCTTATTTATAACATAAATATAGTGTATTCATTTTCCACACTGCTGTTTGTAATGTTTTTGCTGCCTTTAACTGTACTCTGTGCTTAACTACGGTTTTGCACATCTGGTTGGATGCAAACAGACAGCGTTGTCCAAGTACTTTTACTCCATGCAATGACAATAAAGTGGAATCTTAAGACACATGTTTTTTTCTCAATTGATTATGGGATAGGTCATCGTAGTTATTTTTTAGCTGGCAATGCCAAAACTACCACTAACATTACAAATGGCAAAAAAGAAATACACTAAAGTTTTGGTATAAATAAAACACAGTAAAGAAGAAAAAGGGATTTTTATGGACAATGTTCTGTCATTTTTAAATGCTAAGAATAAATATGTATTAGTTTTACACAGTTCAAATCTGTGAAAGGATTGGACATGTTTGTGTTGCTAAACTGATTCCAATACTACAATACTTTACCCATTACCCACAGGCAGCTCAGACTTTAGGGTCAAACTAGACTTAGCTGCTGGACACGTTAACCCCTGCAGTACTTGTTTTTCCTTGGAGGCAGTCAAGGGTATAACAACTAACAGAGGTATGACAACAAATATTACCTTAATGAAGGCCACCCAACTCTGGTGACAGTACACAAGGTAGCCGCCCAGCGATGGCGTCAGCTGGCTTCGGTCAATGTAGTTTGAGAGCTCTGGGACTTCTTTCAGAAGGACTTTCTGCAAAAAGACGACATCAGCGTTACCTACTGAATCAAATCTGATCAGAACCAGGGGGGCAGTGTGTGTGGCGTCCTTCACCTTGAATGAGGCAGTGTAGGACTTTGAGGGAGCCAGGAGCTTCAGCAACAGCTTCACTACATCCTTCTTTTTGGGCAGAATTATGTACACAGTGTGGACGGTCCTCTTGTGCAGCTGGAGAAGAAAAAAATAATACTTAATGATGGACAGAAAGCATGTCATAACACTTTCTGTGGTAATAATTTAATTTGGAAAAGACAAGAGTGTTTAACGGTTTGGTAAAATCATACAATCCATCACGTGCACTTCGCTCTGCATCAGCTGCGTGTGGGACCCAGGTACCCCTCAGAAATACGCCTGTTTGCTCTCCTGGCTCCTGATTGGTGGAACCAGCTCCCAACTGACATCAGTACAGCAGAAACTCTGCATATCTTCCGTCGCAGGCTGACTAAAAAATAAATTAACTAATTCAGCAGCACTTACAATGGCATTTACCTGCCAAAACGTGTCATCATCTGTCGCTAAGTAAAATAAATTAAGAAATCTCATTTTCCTTCATTGCTATTGTTCATTGAAGCATAGGTTGTTGACGATCCTGTATTGGGGCTAAAATAAATTGTGCTGTAGGTGCCTATTGATCCCCACATTTACTGCCCACTGTGCATTGTGTGTATATCCCCAGGTACTCTTAATGTTTCTGTGTCAGATTGTAGGGATTTTATTCAGGAACATGTACCATGTAAGCTAAATGTACACAAACATAAAAGGCAAAGTGCATTTTGAGACACGATAAGCCAATGACCCAGGACCAGTTTTTGATGACATTGTACTGTTTTCAAATTTGCAGTAAATGGAATAAACTAAACTCCACTGACATTTAGTAAAGTGCCAATCAGGGTCACGTCAGTTTCATTTAGCATTTTTTTCTGTCCTAATTATAATATGTTGCATTGTTTTTATCAATGATTGGTTATTATTTCATGCATGTTTAAAATAAATCTATAAGTCCAGGAACGCAAAAAAAAAAACACCATATCAAGATCGGATGAAACACCACACCAAGGATAGGACAGAATGATCATTTTCTTTTCTCACCAATAATGTCAGCAACAAAAACAGAAATACCTGAGAAGTGTTGATCTGGGTGTCAAAATGCAGCATCTCTACATGACTGTGATCATTTAATGCACTTTCACTCCAGCTTTCCTATTAAAAACCCCAAAGCATGTGACCGGCCATGCATGTGACCGGCCATGCATGTGACCCCCCCCCCTGCCCAGACCTCCACACACACACACTTTTCTCTCCCACACTCACAGGGTTCCACAATGAGCCTCACAGATATGACGCACTTGGTACTTTGAAGATCAGCTCAGACTTCAGATCTTTGAGTCAATATAACAAAAGTTGCATAAGTTTCAGCTGCAGGAGAGAGCAGTCACAAGGTGAGAGCGTCACTATGCCGTGTGCAGAGAACCCACTCCAAGTCTTTAATATATAATTCAGACAGAAGCACCAAGCTGCCGGTTCACAAAAGCTCTGTGCATGCATGTGTCCATCTGTACAATACTTTCACTCGCAACATGCAAGGTTAGATTAAATCCATTTTATCTTTCCTGCAGCGGAGAAGAATGCTCACTCCAGGGCGAGACATTCCGCACAGCCCTAATTCAGTTTTACTGTTACAGTTTGACTATTCTCTGACCACAGGCAATGACATGTCAATTCAGTTGGGCTGAATCCAGCAGTAAGTGAGCTATTGTGGTCGGTAAATGAATTGAGCAATGATGAAAGCAAGGTCACAGTGAGGCGTCAAGGGAGAATATTTCACAGGCAGTGATATTCAAAACTAATGGAGGACAGAACCCTGGGTTATGATTGTTCATCATTCAGTGTGTTATGTTAGGGGTTTACAATGGTGATCATGCAGAGGTGGGAAAAGATCTCACAAGATCTGAGTACTTGAGTAGAAGTACCAGAGTGTAGGAATACTCTTTTGCAGTGACTACTAAAAGTAGTGATTGTTTGATTGGTCCATTTCAGAATAATATCTCTGATGTGTTTTATAATTATTGATCATTAAAGTGTTCTCAGAGCTGGTAAAGGTGCAGCTAGTTTGAATGGCTTTGTATACTGCAGGGTAGCTGCTGAATTTACTCCAGGTGAACTAAAGTCTGATTTAAGGGTTGATTATATTTACCATCATTAATGCAGATCTGTAAAGTAACTCAAGGTATTAAATACATGTAGCGGAGTAAAAGTACACCATGTACCTCTGAATTGTAGTGGAGTAGAAGTACAAAGTAGCATACAATTGAAATACTCAAATACAAGTACCCTATAATTGTATTCAAGTACAGTACTTGAGTAAATGTACTTTACACCACTGAACATGTCATAGCCATCCTCCCCCCTCGTTTCAATTCTCTACTGTCCTTTCTAATTAAGAGGAAAGGACCCCCCCAGGTGTCCCTTATCTCCATTGTGCTGAGGCAATAGCAGAAAGATATCACATACAGCCCCGGGAAAAATTAAGAGAGCACTTCAGCATTATTATTTTCTTATAGGTTTGTCTTTGAGTTAAATGGTTAATAGTATTGTTTTATTGTATTCTATAAACTACTGACAACATTTCTCTGTGTTGGAATTCAACAGACACTGGAATGGCTGCCATACATGTAGAGATAAAGATTTAAGAACAATTTGGAGTGGTCTAACCCTTTTTTCCAGAGCTGTAGACAGAATCAAAGCCTCATTATTCATACATATAGAGTCAAATGCTTGAGGTGCAACAAGGCGGCATTACTGTGAATTATATGTCGACAAATCAGGCTGGGTCGGACCAGGCCACAGCATGCAATTTCTTTCCACTAAATAAAATTCATAAAATGACAACAACAAGGCCCTGATAACCAGCAATAGTATGTTGTCTCAACTAAAGAATATATCTTTACTAAGCAGAGCACTCATAGGAATGTGGTTCTATCCGAGCCTTAACATATTTTGCAATTAGGAACAATTTGCAGCTCAATGGGGAAAAAGGAATTTAGACCAAAAGTTCTATTTACAACCACAAGAAGAAGGGAGATTAAGAAAAAAAAAAAGCAGAGTTCAGTCTGTCCGCTCATCTCTTCCACTACCCTCCACTCAGCAACGTACTGACACACATGGCCTCTTTCCTTGATAAAAATGTAAATGTCCAAACAAATTGTCTTGTGTTGATTCCCTCATGCAACAGGATTGCATGACTGGTTGCATCGCACTATTTATTTAATTGCAAAAAGTATTTAATTTTACTTATTTAATCTTACATTCTGTTATGGTATATTTAATTCTACTACATGTACATAAAATCCTGCGTATACTTGATTACTTTTATCATGCCATGCATAATTTAGCTTATTGTGTTTATATTCTATTCAATATTTTAAACTACTGTTTCATTTTGCACTACTTTAGTTTTACTTTATTATTTCTATTTTATGATTATTTTGTCTAATGTCCTTTTATAATATGCTGCATTGTTGGAGGAGCTCCGGACCTAAGATTTTCAATGCCATAACCACACTGTAGCTAATGTGCACATGATAATAAAAACCCTTGAAACCTTGAACAGAAAGAGAAAGTAGTTTCATATTCCACAAAACTACATATAATGGCTTATGTATTTGTAGTTTAAAAGCTGATTATTGTTTTCAACAACTTCCAAATAAATTCTCTGAGATCAATCTTCAGGCTAATATTCCTGTCCGTTTCCCTAAATCAGGGGTGTACCAACCGGCATCTACAATAGGGAACACACCGATTATGGATAAGTACCTGACACAAGCTCCCTTCAAAAAAGAACAAAACGAACCCTTTAAAGCTGAAAGGTGACGGATAACTTTGTTCCTGCTAAACTGTGATTAGCAGTGAAGCAAAGGCTCAGTTCATTTGAATATATATGCATTAAGAGAGCTGCAGCGGTTCCCCATAGCTGCTCATTAAAGGACATCTGTAAAAGCAGTGGACTGGAATCCCCCGAATGCAGGCACGATCAATGATTACCCTTTGCATTGGGAATTTTTAAACTCTAGAGGTTTCATATTTGGAAAAAGGTTGAGAGGGTCTGAACAGGGCCAGGGAGAGGAAGTGCAAGCAGTAGGCTGCAAAACATGGAATCAAATTGGAGGTACAGGGTCCCAGGATTTAATAAAGTTAGACCGAAGCACTGCTTTGTGTACCGGTCACCTGAAACAAAATACAGAGCTAAATTCCAGGTCAAATGTACGCTAGAGGTTCTTGAGCATGTTTCTCTTAATGATTGTGATAGTATGCTTAATGTTTGTTTTCCTTCTATCGTGTCTTAATATTTGTCTGTGTGTGATGTTGTAATTCTGATGCAAGAAACATTGCAGACGTGAGCAGACAATAAAGTGTTATCCGATCACACCATATAGGACGTTATCCAGTTTTTTAAAAGCAGCTATGGTCAATCTTGTATCAATAATCCTTAATAAAGAGGCCGTCCATTTCTGAAGCCATTACTATGGAAATCCAGATGTAGCTTTGTTCTGAAACCACATATCCATCATATGCACAACCATTGGAAACCTGCTGCAGGCCATCCTCCACAGCAGCATCCCACAGTGCACTCTGCCATGACCTTACCTCGAGCAGAAGCAGAGTCTCAGCGATGAACCTAATGGTTGGGAGGGATGCATGCCTCAGATCAGCCACCACCGACACCAAGCCCTCCTTCTCGTGCTTCCTACTGTCGAGAGAGAACCATCCAAACCATCAGTACACGTCCCTCTCGATCCCATTATCACAGTAACCACGTCTGACTGCTCTTACTTGTGCAGACCCAGAAAGTAATTTATGAAGTCCACCACTTCTGCTTTGCTGAGATCGGAGGAGAGTTTGGCTTGTTCGTCTACTGGGAACATGATCAAAGGGCAGCCATGTTGATCAAAAGCACCTGTAGAGACGGATACACAAAAATAAGAATGTCTTAAAAATATATAGAGCAAAAAAAAAGATTTGACAAAACATTCCATAATATAAAGTCCAGCACATGCACTGTTGTTTATCTTATATTATAAAATTAAACCTTTAATTAAGTAAACAATGTCAGGGATTATTGTCAACATTCCAATATGTCATGCAGTAATGTCATAATTTTTTTTTTAAATGAATAAAAAGGGCTGAGATAAACTCTATAATTCTTAGTAAAAATGTCCTAGTCCTGGCTAAGCTTGCCACTGAATGCAGCACAGCCCAATACAGTAATAGACAAAGGTGGGAGGAGTCCTTGAGTAAAAGTAGAAGTACTCAGGTCTTGTACTTGAGTAAAAGTAGAAGTACTCAGGTCTTGTACTTGAGTAAAAGTAGAAGTACCAGAGTGTAGGAATACGCTGTTACAGTAAAAGTCCTGCATTCAAAATATTCCTCCAGTAAAAGTAGAAAGTATTCTCATCAAAATGTACTTAAAGTAGCGACAGTAAAAGTAGTCATTGTTTGATTGGTCCATTTCAGAATAATATCTCTGATATGTTTTATAATTATTGATCATTAAAGTGTTCTCAGAGCTGGTAAAGGTGCAGCTAGTTTGAATGGCTTTGTATACTGCAGGGTAGCTGCTGAATTTACTGCAGGTGAACTAAAGTCTGATTTAAGGGTTGAGTATATTTACCATCATTAATCCAGATCTGTAAAGTAACTACAGGTATTAAATACATGTGGAGTTAAAGTACACCATTAACCTCTGAAATGTAGTGAAGTAGAAGTACAAAGTAGCATACAATGGAAATACTAAAGTAAAGTACAAGTATATCAACATTTTTACTTAAGTAAAGTACTTGAGTAAATGACTTCCCTCCTATGGTAATAGAAATAATAGAGTATAGAGGAGTGATAGCTACCAGGGAATACCACGGCTGCAGAGTGGAGCACATGATCCGCAGGCAGCGGAGGGGAGGGGGGCCACTCCTGCACCGACCCCTGGACGCCTGAAAGTTTGTGGGAAATGATTATTTTTATTGAAAACACACCAGGCAAGAATTTCCAACAGTCCTTGCAATATGACCGCTGGAGGAACCGGTCCAGCAAATTCCTCACAGCCTTTGGAAAAAAAAGCTAGCTGATGAGCAGCACTCTGTAAAGTGATGCGGTTCGAACTGGAACTTTTGAAGTGAAATACACAAGTTAGCGCGAGCTTGTTATCATCAGAGTCACTGTGGATGAGAAGCTTTGTCGCGTGCACACTTGTCTCTCCTACCTGTCGCGTGTCGGCTCATCTCAGATAGCTCCCTTGCGGCTAATGTCCACAGCCGTTTTTTCTCTTGAAGTTGTGTCGCTTCACTTCAAAGCTGTGAAACTCGACCAACACCGAACAGTTCTACTGCTGGGCTGGAAAATGTGCGGACCGCAGCCGCTTGCTGCCTCTCTCCGCCATGTTACGTCTCTCTGGCTGCAGCGTCTGGCTGAGCTAACCGACTGATGCTGCTCGGCTCATTTATAAACTGGAGGGCGGAGATACACAGAGGAGGAGGACGGGCACAAAGTACTAACAGCGACCTGGCCCTAGTCTAACCAGGTTTAACCTTTATATTACTTTAACCGGGCCACGGCCGTAGCCTGGTTCCTAACAGTGCAGTGGCAGGCTCCTCCATGTCCCCCAAAGCAGATCCCCACTCCAGATCTCAAAGATGAAGTCTTAGATAATAACTTGTGCAAATTGTATTAACTCCATGTGTGAGCATAATAATTATGATAATTATTTATAGTACAATATTATATTATAATATTTTGGTAGGACTTTGAAGCTCCTCAAATATGGACAAAAAACAGCCTAAGAATCAGAATACCTTTATTCGTCACACAGATGGGAAATTGAAATTGCTACAGCAAGTAAAGAGCCAACAAAAGCTTAATATTAATTAACAAGTATGCATAAAATATTAAAGATAAAAGCACAGTTACACAATTTACAAAATACACAAGTGTGGCTAATGGTAAGAAACAATAAGTAAATAAAAGGAAGAAAAAGGAAATCTAGATTTCAAGTTAGATACATTTTCATCCACCATGTTTGCTGTTGTACTATAGTTTATTTCAGAGACCAGGAACATTTTATATAACAAAATCAACAGAGGATGTTGTTATGTCCATATGTGCTTTAATGTGGACTGATGTGTAAAGATTCATACTTTTAAACTGTTCTCTGTCAAAAAATAAAAAACTGACAGTTGTCACAAGAAGGCCTTAATCAACTCCAGGCTATGTTGTAACACTTTTTCAGTGTGAGAACTTTTCAAACTTTGGCTTACAAACAGTAAGTGTTTTCTGAGGATGTCTGATATATGTGCAATTGTAAGATACATTAAGCTATTTGTTGTCTTTGTTTTACTGTTTTGCTGTGATTACTGCACACACTGATGTCTAAGCAAATGTACCACTGCGACAATAAAGTCTATCTCATTTTATCTTATCTTTCGTTATATTTTTATCTTGTCTCATCTCGTCTTTTGTTGTCTGATCTCATCCTATCGTTCAGGAGGACTAGATGATACTGAGTTGCATTGTGGAAAGGGTCTTGAAGTTTTACTAGGAACTAAAAGTCAGGATCTCTCAGCCTCTGCTGGTTCGATTTAAGACAAAAAATTCCAATCTCTTTCACAAGAACCCAAACATCATGGGAGTGCAATAGTAAATCTCAGAAAGAAGCTTATACATTTTAACCACCATTTGCGTTCAGTAAATGTGTTCATTTAGCAAACATATACACAAATGTTTAAATAAATACTGCAAACCATACTTGAATAAATGACGAAATAATGAAAAAGTTCACATTTGTGATGTGATGACCCTGTAGTGGCAGTTAGTCAGGTCACTTGTGCCTGCAAGCATTTCCTGCTTAGGAAACAGTTTCTGTTGCACTGAACAGGTCCGACTGCATACCTTATGAATCACTCAAACACAGATCCCTTGTTTTGCTTAGATAATTATTCAATTAGCTTTGCCCTAATGTAATATTTCCTAACCAGTATCAACATCAAAGTGTGCCATTACATCACAGAACACTCGGCCTGTGCATAAAGAAGTAACCAAAGCAGTTTTTGTTTCTGTTCATTGACAAATTTCAATCCAAATACATTTATTTTTTATCCATCGTGTTATGATGACCAGATCATCTTGGGGAAAATATGAGTTCCAGCCTAAATGTTTGTATCATGTGTCTTAACATACAAATATTATACACTAGGAAACTACATATTTCAATAATGGTATCAAATTTACTACAAAATGTAGTGATAACAATTCACATACGATGTTGAATTTCAACACTACATTATGTTTATTTAACCTCATGTCTTAAACTTGTATATTTTGAAAAATAATTGCCATACATAATTGCCTAAAAGTCATTTAGAAAATGTTCACATTTTTACAAGTGATAAGGACCAGAAATAATATAAACATTTCTTGGTGTTTTTTCAGTTCAGCTTTGTCCAGGTTGTTCAGTTTATACATCATTGTTTCAAATAGTATTCTCTGACATTATTTCAGCATATTTAAAACCATACCCAATGACCAAACTAAAGTAACATTTTATAAAACCCCAATGTTTGTCCATGCAGAACATTCACTAATACACATGTTTGATTCTGGCCTGAGTATACAAAAGCCCAAGTCAGTGATCATCTAAAGTCATATACACTTGAAGAGGTGGTTCAGAGGTAGGCTACGTTGTGACCAGGCCTGAACTCTCATTTGAGAGTAACAATAAACAATTTGCTTGAGTTCCCCCCTTCAGGGTTCATGCTGATTTCACCTCTTCACAAATGACATTGTTCTTTCACTTGGAAACATTCTTGGCACGCTTCCGTGATGGCATAAAAAAAACACACGGTTTCATTCATTGTTTATCTTGCATATTTGGGTCAGGTTCATGGAAGCACTATGGCTAAGCTCCCTGCCACTCCCAGGCATCGAGAGGATGTGTTCCTCCGAGCATGTTTTACAGGTTCTTCATCTTCTCGAGTTTAAAGGAACAATGTCTGGTCTTTATATTTTACTATTATTTAGATCATTTTATATTATAGTCTTACTATTTTAAGGCTATTAAAAAAAATTAACAATATGTACATATGACAAACACTATATAGGCCTACCATATTTAAAGTAGAGAGTTGTGGTGATTTAAAAGCGGTAGTGTGGAGCAGAAATGTAAACCATGTGCAGGATGTGCAATTAAAAAAATAACAACATGTTGTTCGCATGATGTGCATTAATGTAAGGCATAATGTGTTTCTGAAGGGGATAAAAGCCAGTGTCAGTGGGGGTCCCGGGCCTTGGTAATGAGGCAGAGGGAAAGAAACTATTCAGGTGGCAAGAGGTATTGGTTCTGTTTATCTGCCCGCCTCAGGGTCCTAAAGGTTAACCCATAACAACAGATAATGATTAATTAGTTTATTTATATTCTATATTACACCTGCAAAGTTGTAACTATTTTGTAAAATAAATGTAGTAAAGTAAAAAGTAGAAATTAGCCTCCACAATGTAGTTAAGTAATCGACTTGAGTAAATGTACTTAGTTACATTCGCCACTGTCTACTTCTTATTTTATCATTTTATATCCTACCAAATATAATACATATTCATTATGCAGCCACCTCGACAACAGCTTTTATTTTGGAAATTGAAACCGGAAGTTGTGTCCCCATGCGCTCGCCTTGTTGCCCTCTGTGTTTCTAATGTGATGCAGTTAGATTTGACATTTCATAGCGTCGTAGCTGCTATCGACTAAACACGTTGATAAGATATAAACAGAGCGTTTGGGTTATTATTTTTAAACTTTTGAACGTTTTGTCTTAAAATATAACTAGGACAGGTCTCAAAGGAACATTAAAACATTTGCGTCCGCTTATATCATTGTGTTATTAGCCAGTGGAGGCTATAATAGTAACAGGCTAATGACACTTGGCTAACGTGCTAGCACTGAGCGTGCCCCCTATCGAGCATCTTTTCGGAACAGATAATTGCGTCAAGAGGCATGTCGTTTTTATCGTGAGATAAGTTGGAGGTAGACATGGTGACGTATGTAAGCAGAGCTAAATAAGTACCGTAAACACTCGTTATAAACGACTATCGGAGCGTCGAGAGATGAACGCTCAGCTCGGGAGGAGCGGGCTCGTGGGGCTTGCTGTCGCAGCTACAGCCGGCTGTGGCTTGATCGCCTTCATCATCTACAAGGAGATCAGCAGGAGAAGAACCCAGAGACTGGTGCTGGAAGCCAGGCCGCTGTTAGACGGGGCGGGGGAAGCCGTGCTGTTGGGGACGCTTGATGCGCAGGGTGGGTAACTCTCCCTCTGCCTGATACTGACTGTCAGAAACATGTTAGTGTGAGACAGGCATGGTTCCAACTGCGTCATACGATTTTAGGAGATGAAGTTAAATGTCGCTTCAGACATGGTGATGAATCATATACACCGCATGGCAACTTTATAGACTTTGGCACGTTCTTGGTATTTTTCCCTAAATATGTTGCAGTTGTTGCCCACCACAGCTGATGGCAATACATGTTTGAGTAAGAGGTTAGGTTGCATCGCATTGGTGATTACAATGACATTTCAAATCACATTCCATGATTTAGTTTCTTATGAGACTTTAACATTGGCATTTCTTTTAGCACAATTTCACTTTAGTGTCCATTAATGTAGCCTGACTGATGATTCCTTATCTCTAATTAAAAACACTGTGAACCCCTAAACATTTAATATGAAACTTAACATGATTAGATGGAAGAGATAGGCATGAGGTAAGCATGCTCTTGCTCCAGTCTGTCCCAGCTGTGCACATGACCTTTCACCTCGCCTTGAGATATTTAGATACACATGGTTGTTAATTAGGCTGCCGTCCCCCTTCAAAGCTACCTTTTTTTTGCCTTCTGCTTCCACAATAAATTGGTATTTTATCAAAATCTCAATATGGTTAAGTGCAATATCCATATCCTAGAAAGAGCAATTTTTGGTAAAGATATAATATGTGAAACTATCATCCTGTATTAAGTGGAGCTGCAGAGATATGACATCCTTCAAACTATTTTCCAGACTTAATACAAACATAATTGTTCACATGAAAATCAACCCATGATCATTTTAGTATATCTTTCAATAATTATGTGAATACTGTAATTATAATTCCTTCTAATACCACAAATCATGATGACATTGCAGTCAACATACCTTCAATAGGTTATTTTTCCTAAGTTCATGCTCTGTCCCCCCTGCAGAGGCGGAGGCCCAGCAGCAGGCTCTGGCTGCAATGGAGGCCGCTGTGCAGGGCCTGTCCCCGGAGCAGCAGCTGGAGGTGAGGAACCAGCTGGACCAGGTGCTGAACTGCGTGGCCTCACTGCGCACAGAGGTGGCCGAGCTGAGGGGGGGTCTGCAGGACATCGCCTTGCAGATCATCCAGGACGTCAAGTGAGTTGCCGTGGTGATGTGAAGTGTCGGACACTGACCTACTTGGCCTTTCTAATAATAATATTAATACATGTTATTTATATAGCGCTTTTCCTGGTGCTGAAAGTGCTTAACTAATTGATATGTATCATACCAAAACATTTATTTTATTTCATTCAACACTCTTCTCATCACAATATCTTTATTGAACTTAACCTGATCTTTTGATTTGAAGTTATTTTAATCATTTCCAGGCTATTTCTGGGGAATGTGTAATTCTTTTTGTATTTCAGTATTTCAATCAAGGGGCAGTGTGAAAAGAAAGGAAATATATCTGTCATTATAAATACCTTTATGATTTTTAAATTGAAAATGGATGTTGAATACAAGCTTAAAAAAAGTATAGAGGTGCTAACTAATGAGAAAAACAAAAGACCTACAAAGACAATTCTGCAGAAGTTTCCTTTACATGCACCTTGAGTCAGCACAATGTGTAAAGTGAGTATACCATAAATAATTAATTCACTTCAACTCATTGCTATGAAATTGGATGGAGCAACCACAACCATGATTTCACGTCATTATCTCTAAGCTAAAGGCAGCTGGTCTCATTTAGTCACTTGTAAGCAGCCGACTTGTCTGAGACACAGAGACGCTTCAGACATTCACCAGTGGGGTATTAACTGATATATTTTATGTCGTAGAACAAAAGGTGAACATCTCTTCAGCTTGTGTAAACCAGAGACCTTATTTCACCTATCTAACCAAAAGCACGTAAAAAATGTTGACTTTGAGACAAGGGAAGAGAGTGGGACTTTGGTGTTGTTTAGCTAACGTGAATGTTTGTTCCTTCTTTCCCATATTCAGGAAAGGAGTGGAGGATAGTCAGCGGGTGCGTCGACGCCGCCATTTGGTCCACAGGGAGCGCACCGAGTCCACCGGCTCCAGCTCCATCTACTTCACTGCCAGCCAGGGCATGGCCAGTGCATACGAGACCAGCGAAGGAGGGTACGTCATGGGGGGTTTTATGTCTCGGCTTCCTATCTGTGTTTCTATAAGCCACTATTGACGCCATTTTAAAAGCTTTGGCGGTTGGATTGATGTTGTAAATAAAATATACGGATTCCACCAACACATCAATACAAAAAGACTAATAAAAGGTTAGGCGCATGTGGATAGTCTCTCTCTGTTAAATGACAGCGTTAAAGAATTGAACGGTTGAGAGCTGTATCTAGTGTACCTTCCACACAGGGTGCCCATATCTGCCATGGACCACAAAAGTCTCCACTAAGTGGTTTTTGCTCTGTTTTGTAGTAATTTCCTCCATTGTCATTTAGAAAATATTAATGAGTGCATCTTAAAAGTTGTGATGTTGTTAGTGGCCTTGGTTTGTGGTCCAAATCAAGTATTATTTTCCTTTTTGACACCCGTAGAGGCCTGGTGTAATAACCGGTGGCTCAGTATTCATGTTACATTACTAAGGATCAGCTGTTGGGGTTTATGAAGGCCTACCAACAAGCTCCATCAGCTAATTCCTGTTAATCACCAAAACAACTCCAGACTGGGATGTAGTGCCAAGTCTGACTGAACGGTCAGAATCTGACCCGAGGAAGTGTACTGAATGTTGTGAACACTTTCATAGAGACTACTTACTGATGAGGAACAAGACACTTTAAGTCCATTTCATTCCCTTCCATTTTAATTGTGCGGATACATACAGTGGGGCAAAAAAGTATTTAGTCAGCCACCAATTGTGCAAGTTCTCCCATTTAAAAAGATGAGAGAGGCCTGTAATTTTTATCATAGGTATACCTCAACTATGAGAGACAGAATGAGAAAAGAAAATCCAGGAAATCACATTGTAGGATTTTTAAAGAATTTATTTTCAAATGATTGTGGAAAATAAGTATTTGGTCAATAACAAAAGTTCATCTCAATACTTTGTTATATACCCTTTGTTGGCAATGACAGAGGTCAAACGTTTTCTGTAAGTCTTCACAAGGTTTTCACACACTGTTGCTGGTATTTTGGCCCATTCCTCCATGCAGATCTCCTCTAAAGCAGTGATGTTTTGGGGCTGTCGCTGGGCAACACAGACTTTCAAATCCCTCCAAAGGTTTTCTATGGGGTTGAGATCTGGAGACTGGCTAGGCCACTCCAGGACCTTGAAATGCTTCTTACGAAGCCACTCCTTCGTTGCCCTGGCGGTGTGTTTGGGATCATTGTCATGCTGAAAGACCCAGCCACGCTTCATCTTCAGTGCCCTTGCTGATGGAAGGAGGTTTTCACTCAAAATCTCACGATACATGGCCCCATTCATTCTTTCCTTTCCACGGATCAGTCGTCCTGGTCCCTTTGCAGAAAAACAGCCCCAAAGCATGATGTTTCCACCCCCATGCTTCACAGTAGGTATGGTGTTCTTTGGATGCAACTCTGCATTCTTTCTCCTCCAAACACGACGAGTTGAGTTTTTACCAAAAAGTTCTATTTTGGTTTCATCTGACCATATGACATTCTCCCAATCCTCTTCTGGATCATCCAAATGCCCTCTAGCAAACTTCAGACGGGCCTGGACATGTACTGGCTTAAGCAGGGGGACACGTCTGGAACTGCAGGATTTAAGTCCCTGGCGGCGTAGTGTGTTACTGATGGTAGCCTCTGTTACTTTGGTCCCAGCTCTCTGCAGGTCATTCACTAGGTCCCCCCGTGTGGTTCTGGGATTTTTGCTCACCGTTCTTGTGATCATTTTGACCCCACGGGGTGAGATCTTGCGTGGAGCCCCAGATCGAGGGAGATTAGCAGTGGTCTTGTATGTCTTCCATTTTCTAATAATTGCTCCCACAGTTGATTTCTTCACACCAAGCTGCTTACCTATTGCAGATTCAGTTTTCCCAGCCTGGTGCAGGTCTACAATTTTGTCTCTGGTCTCCTTTGACAGCTCTTCGGTCTTGGCCATAGTGGAGTTTGGAGTATGACTGTTTGAGGTTGTGGACAGGTGTCTTTTATACTGATAACGAGTTCAAAAAGGTGCCATTAATACAGGTAACGAGTGGAGGACAGAGGAGCCTCTTAAAGAAGAAGTTACAGGTCTGTGAGAGCCAGAAATCTTGCTTGTTTGTAGGTGACCAAATACTTATTTTACCGAGGAATTTACCAATAAATTCATTAAAAATCCTACAATGTGATTTCCTGGATTTTTTTTTCTCATTCTGTCTCTCATAGTTGAGGTATACCTATGATGAAAATTACAGGCCTCTCTCATCTTTTTAAATGGGAGAACTTGCACAATTGGTGGCTGACTAAATACTTTTTTGCCCCACTGTATGTATCTGCAGGAAGATCCACTCGAGAGGGAAGAGTTCGTTTTTCGTATTGGGGTGAACTGACCTTTACTGGATGCAGGAGAAATCCTAAGATAAAGAAAAGATAAGATTTAGGAAATATCACAGCAGCACTTTAAAACAAGGCATTGCACATAATGAGAACAAATTAAATAAAAAGTAGGAAATAAACAAAAATATAAACATCTCAAAATACATAATGAAACTTAACTAAAAGTAAAATATGTAAATGTTGACAGAGAAAGATAAAAGTGATCTGTCAAATAAGGTAAGATGTACCTTTATTAATCCCCAGAAATTCAGGAGTTTATGCAGCAACAGATGGAGAAAGGAAAACAGTACAGATTCACACAAGGATAAAAAATATAATAATAAAAATGTTATACAGGTTAGTAACGCTTTCTAAACAAACTGTTGGAACAAAAAATAATTAAGAATTAAGTGGGCATATACATAATATATAAACACAATGAAGGGCCAAATTACAGCTAACAACATTTAAAAGTAGGATATTATTTACATTAAGTGTGCAAGGAATAACATATCAAATATGAATGTCAAATGTACAGTGTGAAGAAAATTCCCAAAATCAAAATAATAAGTAAAATAAATATCATTTGAAATTCGAAGTGTGGTTATTGGAGTTCATTTCTTAATCATTTAAGTCACTTAAAAAGATGATGTGTGTTGCAGGTACTCGACGGCCTACGCTGAGTCGGACTACACAGACAGAGACACAGACCGGGAGGGGGGGCAGGAGCCAGAGCAGGAGTCTGAGGAAGACGAGGACCGGAGCTGCGCTACTGTCCTCACCCTCCGGCAGGAACACTCCCAGGAAGAGGAAGCGGAGCAGCGAGGGCTGGAGGAGGAGGACGAAGAAGAATACGAGGAGGGGAGGCTGCAGCAGTTGACTGAAGTCCCCAGCGGGGAGCTGGCTCTCCTCCTGGCTCAGAGCGACATCCTCCACACGGGGGACGCCCGTCTGAAGCAGGAGGGCTTTCGTCTGCTGCTGGACAACAGAGCACAGGTGAGGACAGGATGCGTCCATCCTTTTGCCAACCCACTTTAGATTTAGCCACGCCCACTCCCACATGAACTTAGCTCTGCGCATAATGAGAACGCTGCTGTCCCGATGAACTCTGAAGTAATATCACATCTTCTCTAGCTATGGAAAACACAATATGGTTTGTTAATCAGTCAGTGCCAGGGGAAAATGTTCCAGGAATATTTCATCCTCTGACTGTTGGAGGGTAACTGTACATTTACTCAAATACTGTACTCGTGTAAAAAAAAAAAAAACGAGCTATTAAGCTACTTATTGGTTTCTAGTTTATTATTTTTGAATCCATGGTGAATAAAAACAATTAACATTAACTCAGCTATGCATAAGTGTATTTTCTTTCACACTGAAAAAAACCCTGTCTTCAACTACTTTGAAGAAGGTGCTCTATGAAGCAACTGCAGCTTCAGATTCATGTTTCGTGGGATGAAGACTGACGCTCTGATGCTGCACTGACTGATAAACAACCCATATTGTTGTTTCCCCAAGCTAGAGTAGACATGAATGCATTTAATGAATCTTTATAGATGTATTTTTTATTTATAGAATTAGTTTGTATTTTTGCAGATCCGTTTTTTTCATTTCGAAAGCCTTACGATTAAAATTGAAATAATATACTGAATTGGAAGCCTGTGCTTCAGGGCAATCCATTAGTAAATGACTATTGAATCCCTTAAAGATGCCAAACACTGACTGCTCTTTCTCTCCCTCTGTGTTTGCAGTACGGAGATAGCAGGGAGTTTCTATGGCGACTGGCTCGGGCCTACAGTGATATGTACGAGTCAACTGAGGACAAACAAGAGAAGAAGACCTACGCTCACCAAGGTAACACACACAACCACACACACACACACTGATATAATCATATTATATATTAAATCAGGACTCACCAAATTAAAACAAAGGAAGAAAGAACAAGTTAAATAAAGCATCAATTAAAATATGTACTCCAATTTTAAGAAAAAGAGAACTAGACTACACTAGAGTACTCTGGTCCATCTGTGCAAACGTACAGAATATATGACTCTCCACCTTTCGAGTGTGTGTGTGTGTGTGTGTTTGTCGCTGAGCTGTGAGCTGCTGTTGCAGGTCGAGAGGAGGCGGAGCTTGCCCTGAAGAAGAACGGCCTGAATGCCGAGTGCCACAAACAGTAAGATGCCAAACTTGTACTTATTTATTCCGGATATTGCTGCCCCTGCCAGCCGCTGTACTTGATGTCACATAGTGTAAATGTTGTCTTTATTTTAGATTTGTTGCAAAAGTCTTAATCAGAATAATTTAGTTTGTCCAGCCACGGGAAAATGTTCGGTATTATAACAGCAAGAGTGCAGATTAATTAAAAAGAGCTAACTTAATTGTTATATAAAAAAGGAGGCACACACTTTTAATAAATAAAGCACAAGAAGAATAACAAGATAAGTACACCATGGGAAAAAAACGTAGTAGCAGTAATACAAAACAAGATGACCATATCAAAGGAAATGAGTGAAAAATAAATGGAACAAAATAAAAAGTGTGAATTGCACAAAGTTTTATTTTTTCAAATAGCTTTTTATATATAGTACTTTATTTGCTACGTATTCTTTTTTCTGTGTCTCTTTTGTCTGACAGTTTATAGTTTATTTATCTTCATAGTCAACTGTATATATGTCGTTTCTCTAATGCTGGTTTATTTTTATTTGAGATGTCTATACTTTATAATTGTTTATTTGTTATTTTTCATTTCTAATTATGTGCAATGCCTTGCATTGTATTACTGTATGCTGCTGCAACACAAACTTTTCCCAGCTTGGGATTAATAAAGTCGTTCTTATTTTATCTGTAGGCCCCTTTTATACCAAAGCAAATTTCTGAAATGTGTAACCCTACTTGGCAATAAAACCCATTCTGATTCGATTGTGCTTTTGGCTCCAGGTTTGCGGTGCTGACAGGACTCCCCTCCCACCATGAGAGCATGCACAGCAAACTGAAGAGCAGCCACATATTAAAGGTAACACACACACACACACACACACACACACACACACACACACACACACACACACACACACACACACACACACACACACACACACACACACACACACACACACACACACACACACACACACACACACACACACACACACACACACACACAGCTCATGTTATGTTTCAGATAGCGTTTGCTTTAATGACTGACGTTTGCTTTCTCCCCTCAGGAGCATCTGGACCGTGCCCTGGCACTCAGAGATGATGACCCCATGTGTTTCTACCTGCTGGGCAGATGGTGCTATGAGGTGAGGGGGGGGGCTGTTATGGTTAACAGATGCAGTGTCACCAGAACATTCAACACTGATTCTAAGGCGATCATAAAGGAAGTTTCAGGGCTCCTTTCCTATCATATAGAGAATTCCAACTGTGTGTGTGTGTGTGTGTGTGTGTGTGTGTGTGTGCGCACAGGTAGCCACTCTGGACTGGCTGGAGAAAAAAGCGGCCGCTGCCCTCTACCAGACCCCCCCCACATCCACACTGCATGACGCGCTTGAGAACTTCCTGAAGGTACCAGAGTTCTGCAGAGACAGTTCTGTAGTATTTAAGTATCGTTATTCTATGGTGTCCTGCGGTGTAAACCCACAGGGGGGAGACAGCCTCCCCTCTGCTCCTTAGCAATGTTGTAAATAATGCACCCCACCACAATGTGTGCACAAAGTGAGTGTTTGATATAGTAAATCTTGTGTACTTGCCTGCAGGCAGAGGAGCTCAGTCCGGGTTTCTCCAAGACCGTCAGACTCTACATCGCAAAGGTGATCCTCACACACTGAGCCCAGTTACTGTGTTGTTACTGGAGCTTTATTGCAACGAGTGCAGCTACCAGAGCCTTTTTGAGTTTCCTTTGATTTGAACTGGAAAGACAATTTGAACAAGACTGCCACAATTTGAGTGGAGACTACTTCCCCATCTGCGTGGAGTCGTGGTCAGTCAGTTTTTAACACAGACATCACACACACTGCTGGCATCAGCATCACCCCCCCTTCCAGGTACACTGCATTCTCCAATGTCCATCCATGGAATATTGATAAATCCACTTAGAAGTCAATACAACTCCAGATCTTGCCTCATAACCCTGAGATTCAGACATTAAACCAGTATCAAACACATGCTTAATTATTAATATGTTGAATCCTTGGTTACAGTGTAAACAGGAACAACTCTGTTAGGGTGGCAGGACTTTCCATCTTACATTTTTGGGCATTTGCAAATAGGTTAAAAAAGAAACAGGACAAAGTGAAGCCAAGTCCCCAGGAAGTGAGCCGGATGTGCAAATGTTAGTAGGGGTCAAGTGGTGGACCTGCGGCTTCAGTGCCAGTACGTGATGCCATTGGGCCCAAATAGACTCAACACGGTCTCATCATGTTAGAAAGATAAGTCTTTAAATCAGAATCAACACCACAGGACGAACACTGGAATAGCTCTTAGTTACATCATCAGGTCCTGAACTTGCAAAATGTCCTAAGAGCTGAATCCAGGGTGATTTTCCCTCCATTCATTTGACTGAGCCAAGATCGGTAATGATGGAGCGGCCTGGAGGCGGGGCTTAAGGAAAACGCACATGCTCACATCCCATTACATTTCTCTTGAGTGTGAATTGTTGCACTAACCTTCATGTTGTCTCCCTGTCAGTGTCACAAGGAGCTGGGAAACATCTCTGAGGCCACAAACTGGACCGAGCTGGCTCTCAAGATGACCACAAAGTCTGCCGATGTAAGAGCTGTAAACTCATCATATCTACCAAAACCGCATTTAAATATTTCTGATTTACCTTTGATCATAGGGAGTTGTGTACAGTGCTGCAGATTACAACCAGAAGCATGTCTCAGATGTGGTGGAGCTGGCTCGATAATCTGTCTTTTTTCTTCCACTCTAGGATGAAACGTCTGAACTGGAGACTGAGCTTCAAATTTTAACGGACAGTAAAATCTGAAAAGCGAAATCTCTGCAGAGCTTCAGCGGGCGGAGCCACTCTGCCGATGGCACTGATTGGCTAGTCAGGCCGCCAATCAGTGGTCATCCAATCAGATGTGCCGCACCATGGCACGTTTCTTTCTCTTCTTGGTGGATATCTTTGTCACTCTGTCACTGTGAAATGGAGTTTACTAATGCATATTTATTTTCTTTAATATGGCATAATTGAATCAAAATGACTACAAATAATATATATCGTAATGTTTATGGTATCTTTAATGTTTTTTAACCATTCGTTTGCCTTTTTAACTCATAATCACAGTTTAAACACAAGTAGGTTTTGATTTTTAGCATAATATTCATCATTTATCTTAAGGATCAGTACTCAGAATATATTTAGTCACTTCCCACGCAGCTGCTGGTGCACTTGGATCAGGGATGTTTTAGAGCTTTATGGGGAAAGGGACTTTGGTAACCAAAATAATAAATGCATCCAATTATTTTTGCCTTCATGGATTATTTAAAAAAGAATAGGGTACACGCTTATTTCCCTCATGGTTCTGCTAGGTTGACAGATGTTTGTTTTGTGGAGATGACGGACACTCATTTGTAGCTATAGTAACGCTGTAGTGTTGATCGTCAGTCTTAAGCTTTTGTTTTTGAGTTAGTAAATAGAGGTAGTATAAGAAACTGTGTTGGACCAGATGCAGCCCCTTATGACACTGCATGCCGTGTTCTGATTGGTTGTGACTGATAAGTATTCCAATATTTTTGTACCTTTTGAGTTTATTTGCTGCCTTTGATCTCTGTGTTTTTATTCCCGTTTCTTTCTGAAGTTGAAGTGAAGCTGGATGTTGGCAGGTTTATTACTTTGTGATGTAACATCATTTTAATGGCACTTTTTGTTGAGGTTAATTTTGCAATTGCTGCTGTGAAAACAATAGACGTTATATTTCCTTAACATTCTGATCCCGTAACAAGAAAGTGGATATGCACTAAAGCGAGATTAAACTGAATAAAATAGTTTTTGTATTCATTTGTTGTAAAACTGTATTTTTTTGTATTAGTTTAAGAGAGAACCCTTCCTAGTAATCCTCCATGAAGGAAAATGAGTGGAGTCACTTTAATAGTAAAACTATTTTAATTTAGCTTCTAGTTATATTTACAGAAGGCTGATAGACAAACAGAAAGAGACATTTAATAGTGAAGCCGACAAAGTTGAAAACGGGGATAACAAAAAGTACGTTATAGAAATGCTTTAATCACCTTATGTCACAAAACAAACGACCACAAAATAAAATAGCAAAAGAAATCTGACACTATAAGACATAGTTTTACAAAAGTAGACTCCATAGAAAAACTACAGAGGGAAATTCAACCCAGAAAGAAATGAGAGCGTATCTCTAATAATGACGTAGTATCTCTACAACTTAAAGATCAAATACTTCCCGAGACTTCGGTTGAGTTGTGATCTTTCCAGTTTTGGAACTAACACAACTGATCTGATTTACGCTTATTAATAGATAGATTAGATAATAACTCAGGGAATCTGAAGGTCGTTCCTCAGCACAACACATGTTGTAGCAATGAGATGCTCATTGTAAGAACACATCAGTTTTACCCTTGACTGAAACGTGCTTCAACATGAAAAAATATAATGTTGCTGTTGCTCCACTGCCTTTCAGAGGGTGTGCAGAGTGCACCACCTCCATCAGCATCAAATCATACGACCTCTGCCTTCTGTCCCCCTATCAGCTGAGTGTGTGAAGGCGGTGGCATGGGTGCAAAACACTTCCAGTAGTAGTCCAGAATGAGCCAGCAGGTAACTCTTTACCCTCCGCTGCTTCCTGCCCCCCCCCCCCCACCTCAGTCCTTAGCATCACCCACTCCATCAGGGTTGATGGCGAACATGGCTTCAGCCTCGGGCAGGCAGGGCGAGTCGTAGATTTTACAGATCCGCGTCTCTCCTCTGCCTTTCCTTAGGTACAGACTGCAAACACAAGAGGTGAGTTGAGTCTGTG
This sequence comes from Eleginops maclovinus, assembly GCF_036324505.1. Taxonomy (NCBI): domain Eukaryota; kingdom Metazoa; phylum Chordata; class Actinopteri; order Perciformes; family Eleginopidae; genus Eleginops; species Eleginops maclovinus. The sequence goes on along the minus strand of NC_086363.1, from coordinate 19,184,742 downwards.
ATGTCATCAGCTGCAGCCTCTGTCTGTCAGTGCAGCTCTGCTATAGGAACATCCCCCCCCAGCCTCTACGGATCAATAGATAACCCAGCACCACTCACCGTGTGGTGGAGGCGTGAGCCAGAATGTTGCCTCCGATTGGTTTCTTTGGATCTGCAGAAAACATGGCTGCTCCATCCACCTGCGCCACCACCTGGTTGGATATCACCACGGCAACCCCAAACTGTCGTGACGTAGGAATGAGGCAGACAAACATGCTCAGGTTACAGACACCTCGGGGTAATGGAGAGACTAAAACGAACGAGCGGTGTGTAGGATACTTTGGGCTGCAGCTCATCACTAACACGTGAGGAGTGCTTGATATCCCCACAGAGAAGACAGTGCTCCTCACATCTCAGCAGCTCACCTCGTCTGCCAGGCGCAGCAGCATGCGCAGGAAGCGTCCCAGGTGTCCCTGCCGCGCAGACAGCTCTCCTCTGCCCGAGTAATCCGTCCTGTACAGAGCGGTCGCACTGTCCACGATCAGCAGAGCATACCTGACACAGGGAGAGGAGGGTGAGCTGCAGGACACTCAGAAGACACTTCTACTGAGAAAAATACTAGTGTCCTCATGTAACAGTATGTGTGCAGTCAGCAATGCAGTACTCCGACATTAAAAGTACAAACGGGTAATATTTATAGAGCAGTTCAGTCTCAATAAGGTGTATTACTGCCATTTTGCTGTTCTATTTGGAAACGATTATTCAGTACGGTCAGCAGTTTAATAAACGTTAAGATGCTTTATGAATAAAGTGAGTATTTATTCTGTTGGCATGAACTACTGCCCATGCTGCTAAAAGAACATCTTTTATTAATATGTTATTATAGTTCAAGTGCCTTTTCTACTGATACTCTCTCTGAACTATCTCCAAAAATCACTGAGCTCTCCAGAGTGTCTTGGTGATGTGTTTCTCATGCAATTCAATATCATATACATAAAAAAAAAAAAAACAACAACAACAACAACAACATGTTGCTCAGGTTATTCTCTGTAGCCTCGGACTGACCTGGACTCAGCCATCATGGCGGAGGCTTGGTACAGCAGCTGGGTCTGATGGTCGGTGTTGAAGGCGCGGGCGTAGGCCACGTTGTCCAGGACGTCACTGCCCACCAGCCCGTACCTGCAGCACACAGGAAATCACCAAGCGCTCCTTCTGCTGAGCCCCTCACTCAAAGAACAGATCAAATCTGAATCTCCCTTTCCCACCATGATCACCATTTGACCCATAACCTCCGGCTGCTCCCTTCAGACTCACCTCTCGGCTACAGCCAGCAGTCTCTCGGGTCTGAAGGTCCCCTCTGTGTCGATGTACATGGCTTTACCTTCTCCCCCCCCCTGATCGATGGGCAGCTGTGGACAGGATACAATAATACTTCAATGACAGACGGAGTCATTTTTCTTGCATCACAGCAGCTCCATTTGCAACATCAACAAGGACAAATATGAAGACATGATACGAGGAAAACAAACATTTAGCATCCATGAGAGGGTCTTTGATTATAGATTATACAGTTTGAGTCTCTCTACCTGACAGGTGACAGCAAGGGTGTGGCACAGCTGGGTCTTCCCGGTCCGAAACTCTCCAAACATCTCTGTGATGGAGCCCGTCTCGATCCCGCCTGCAGGAGAAACAACAAGTCAAAAGAAAACGCTTTATTCTCCCTTCATCATGTAACCAGTCTACATCCACATCCTGAGTGCAGGCCTGAGCTGTATTTATGGACGGTATACTAGATGCACAAACCCTGCAGGAGTTTGTCCAGCTCCTTGGAGCCTGTAGAGATCTGGATGATCTCCGCTCTCCTCTGGTGGAACTCAGTCGCTGTGGTGAAGCCCATGGGCACAAGTTTGGCTGCTTCAGCCTGAGAGAAACATTGAAATGAATCCAGTACGCTTCACGAACAGAAACTGTACACCACAAGAAGTAGAGTTTAAACTCGGCGGGGCAAAATATCCGTCGATATATCATTGTATGTGTTGTAAGAAGGGATGGATGGATATCACAACCAGAATTCCTTCAGTAGTCCCGCGACAGGGACATTCACGGTGTTCCAGCAAAAAGTGAAGCAGGTAAAAAAGGCATGCAATAATTAAGAAACGTTTTAAATATGAAGAAGAAAAGCACACATTAGTAATAAAATACACAACCATAAGTACACCACTATGGTTAAAAATGAGTAGAAGCAATTAAAAAAAAAAAAAGTCACATAAGAAACATACGGCGATGTGGAATTATAAGACATTATAAAAATGTTTTTTTCCATTTAACAAGTGATTCATGCACAGTACAACCACCAAAGAAAGGATCTGCACTGAAAAATGTATTGCCTAAGATTGCACAGATACCACTTTCCCTTATCTGACACTGCAAACCTGAGTTTCTGGGAACCTGTGGAACACAGATTTGACTCCCTAAAGGAGGACATATGGAAAAAGGTGGATTCTTACAAGTATTTTCTCAGCTTTGGCTTCACTGATGCCTTTGATATTAAGCAGCTCCTTCTTGGGTGCGTACGCCACCGCCTCGATGGTGTGGAAACCTGCGTCCCCCAGCTTCTTGATGTCGCTGGCACTGACTCCACATTGCTGCATGCAGAGACATTGGGACAGAGACAGCACAGCATGAATAAACTGGGAAAGAGAAAACTGCAGAATAGTGTTGGGTTAGAAAAACAGTCCAGCAATCGGCCTTAAACAGGGAGAGTGGATACATTTCCAGTCTGGGCAGTGTGATTCAAACATGAAATCTTCGTACAGTTGAGAGCTGCAATGCCGACGTAAAATGTGACCCCTGGTTAACGAGGGGTATATCAAATTCATCAGTCCAACCTGGCTGACACCTGCTTGTTTAGACAATAGGCTGACATGTACTGACACTCAACACTTATACAAAAAATGTGCATCATAGCCATTTATTGAAATACAAATGAATGTGAAATGCAGTCAAGCCCCAAAACAAGACCCAACTGAAATGGGAGATCACAGATGTAATAAGCTCAGTGTTCAGGATTCAAACCTCCAGTCTGCTCAGAGGCTGTGGTCCAAAGCTTTCCTCCTCTTCCACCTCTGTCTCCACCCTAGACTCGCTCCTCATAGCCATGGTGCGAGTGTGAAACCTGCAGAGAGAAGGGGGGGGGGGGGCAACTGTGTTAGAAACATAGAGTATTGACAGTGTGGTCTGGACAACAGTAAGCTAGACTGGTTGTCAGGATTGCGTGACTTCGCTCTCCTGGTTCTTAAGATACCGAGGCGGGTGAAGGAAATACTTTTTGGAAGTATAGCCACGCTGAGGGAGTAACAGTTGACATGCAACAGGATTACATCATCAGGATACAAAAAAGTAACCGTATTCCATTATAGTGACATTAAAACTGGGGATTACTTGCAGGATGACTGTCAATAAAACCCTAAAAGGGCATATAGTGTGGTTTATGGCTTTCTTTGGTTCATTTGTTGTTTTTAATTCAGCAGGTGAACCTATATGTTCATAAAATAGTGTGTGTGAGCTTAACTGTGTGTATTAAACTAAAACAGATCATTTTCTGTCAGCTCAGATTTTATAATACACTTATTTACAAAAAACATCTTATTGACGTTTAATTTCTCCTGTGTTATTTAATTGCATTTGATATGAACGTTATCCAAAACTAAAGGAAAGTACTCAAGTTACTTTTATATTGTGATACTCACATTAAGTTCACCGATTGTGTTAAAGCAGCTATGGTGGCACAGACTTCGTCCCAGTATTTTCCGATATGTAAACACGCTGGAATAGCAATTTTATAGACTTATGTTATATCTGACTTTTGTAAAGTTGCTAATAACTTAACGTACCCGGTGAAGACAAAACATCCATACCGTTAGCTTCGTTTTGCTCTGAACAAATTAAGTTGCATTTTGACAAGAGGACTGTTAGCTTATTAGCATTAGCACTGTTAGCGCATCAGTTCAGTGCATTTAACGTAAAACTGTTGACAATGCTGCTCAATCGAAGACAGCGTCACAGCAGAGGACAAGTTCAAAAAACAATTATGACATACTTTTGTTTGAATTCATATATTATAAAAACGAACCGTTCTTCAGATAGAGCTGCAGGATGAACCGACCGGCTGCCTTCTTGTTTCCCTCAAACTCGACTGTTTGGTAATCAAAGATCCCGCGCGCGACGTGCTAATAAAACGTAATGACGTTGTACGTGAACACGTCGTCTCTCAGACGTGTTCTGATTGGTCACATCCACGGATCTGCCCAAACAAAGCTAGAGTAATTTCAAGGATAACAGGAATTCACATCGATCACTACAGGACCCACCCTTATGGTGCACCATTGGCCTTTTAACCTTTTAATTTTAGGTAAAATATTTGCTTTAAATGTTTGACAAATAGCCTGCAGATTCTGCAGTGGCCCAAACTGTGTTGATGGCTGGGTGGTACAACTGGGATGAATGGACCAGTATGCAGGTGCTGGTTTTTTTTTTACAGAACAGCCTCAAACGTAATCATTTAATTAGGTTTATCACTTGGGGGTTCTCAAACTAAGTACATTGGAAAAAAACCTTCCTGCACTGGGCCTTCCTCCATTTTCCTAGAATGTGAAAAACATATGACCTGTCTTCCAAACTTTTTTTAACCCTGGCATCTGCTATGAGACCAATCAGGGAGCATCTCTGGCATAACATTTCATTTAGCTGACGCTTTTATCCAAAGCGACTTACGATAAGTGCAATAAACATAGGGAATCAAACTCTGAACAACAAGGAAAGTGAAGGTATATTCATCCACGGTAGGTATACATCCTACCATTGTAAGTGCTGGTGATTTGTTACAAAATAACTCTTAAAGTGCTTCTTTTTTTTGTTGCAAGAATTATAGACTAACAATCGAAAAGATGCGTTTTCAGTTTACGATGGAAGATATGTAGAGTTCTGCTGTCCTGATAACAAAATGAGTGGGAGATGACCAGAGCCTGCACCAGAGCATGCGTTGCCTCCTGGGACTGCAGGGGACGGATCCTCCTGATGTTGTAGAGTGTATTTGCAGGATCAGGTTGTAGCAGCAATGTTAGAAGTAAAGGACAGTTGATCGTCCAGGGTCACGCATTTGTCATTCTGTACCCAAACAGAGCCATGCATCTGCAAGTCATTGTAGCAAAAATCCTGTTATGGACTATGTACCCGGACCTTTACCCAAACAATGAAAACTTGAGTGAAATAAATCTATCTTGTGTTCCAGGAATATACAGGAAGTCCTACTTAACGTTGCGTGTGTGAATGAGACAACAGAGTCATTTTCTTCATGTAGAAAGACTTTAATATCCAAACTTTAAGATGTATAGAACAATAGAATAAACACAAAACAATAACATCTAGAAACATTTAAAAACAAAGGATATTAAAAATATTGCACATGAACATGTTACTGGCTTTTGCACATTTCCTCTTGCTTTGGAGACTTGGGCCACCAATCCTCCCTTTGGTCTGCACCTGAAGCTGCATCTGCAACACACAAGACTTTTATTAGACAAAACAGTCACATGATAAAATACATCTTAAGGAAATAAAGAAACCCATTCACCTGAGGGAAAAAATACTACACGTCTTATACATACTCCAACGATAGCTTGCCACCTCCATTATTCTACCTTTTAAAACTATAAATAGTGAGGTTTTCCCAAACGTGAAGTGTGAGGGTTGCAGCCAGGCTGGTAGAAAGTGTGCAGAGGGCTGAAGAAGCCATCATTTCAAGTAGGATATCCTGAAAGTTCCCGAGTTACATCTCAAAGACTGAGGGCAGGATAGGATGAGGAGTTTAATCAGCAAGGTCTTACCAGTGTTGCCTTTAAATCAGTTGTTACTTTCATTTCCAATAGTAACAAAATATATATATATACACACACATTGTATATTGGTTCGACTTTTTTTTTGGTATTGTTACCGAGCCAATTTTGAGCAGCATCCCTTAATGTATACTTTAATGTCAAAATGATATTCCCATCAATATCCCTTTATCTGAAAGACAAAATTCTGTGTGTTTTTTGATTTTGTTCGAGAAGTTGCTGATGTTGATTATAAAAAAAAGTAACTATCAGTGTGTGAAGGTGTGCATCAGTCCTAATTTAAGTTGTATGACTCAGTGAACCCTGGTGAAGTCCCAGCACCTCATGCTCCTGTTAGTGAACCCTACGTGTTGCCCAAGAAGAAGATCTCAGCAGTTACCCTTTTCTGTGTCTGGAGGATCAGGAACAAAGGAAATCTCTGGCGAAACAAACAGCTCAGCTCTTTATGAAGTACACACACACACACACACACACACACACACACACACACACACACACACACACACACACACACACACACACACACACACACACACACACACACACACACACACACACACACACACACACACACACACACACACACACACACACACACACACACACACACACACACACACACACACACACACACACACACACACACACACACACACACACACACACACACACACACACACACACACACACACACACACACACACACACACACACACACACACACACACACACACACGAGGGAGGGAGGGAGGGAGGGAGGGAGCTTACCTGGAATGGTTCCTAGGCGGGAGTTATCAAAGAACTGCTTTGGGCGGCTCCTGGACAGCAGCTCAGAGTTTCCGCCAACGTCAAAGAATCTGCTTTTGGGGGAGTCGAGCGCAGAGACATTCGGAGAGTCTAGCAGTTTTCTGGGAGAATCCAGGACCTTCCTGGGAGAATCGAGGACCTTCTTGGGAGTAACCAGGAACTTCTTGGGTGAGCTGAAGAAGTTGGAGGAGTCTGAGGTCATGGGATAGCCCCTCTTGGTGGGAGTGCTGGGTGATGAAGGCTGCGCCACCTCGGCCTTGATCCTCCCCTTCAGCTTGAAGGCTCTGCTCTTCCAATGGCTGATCTCTGCCTGCTGATTGGACACCAGGCTGATAGGGGGGAGGAGGACAGATGTTAGACACGGTCGAAAAGAATCAGAATTCCTTTATTCGTCACACAAAAGGGACATTTACATTGTTACAGCAAGTATAGCGAGAGACGGAAAAAGTAGAACACTATTATATAAAAAGGTATGCACAAAGTATTTAAAATATTAATTGTTACAATAAACAGAAGTACACGTTCAGAGAGATAAGCTTCCTTATCTACCTGAACGTGTACCAGCAGTATTTATCAAATAAAATAAGTGTAACATTGTAGAATGAAGTGTGGTATGTAAGGTTTGAAGTAGTTGCATAAAGATTCTTGTTAAAGTAATGGATGGACCACATAAGAGTAACAGCCAGTAATTATAATAATATTAGCTAGGAACATATTGTTCTTTGTTTGGTTTCAGTATTTTTACATTATTGCACACTGGTGTTATTTTACATTTTTGTGTGTGCGCTCTATCGCCTTTCTATCGCTATCCGTGAGACAACTGCGGGTGAAGCAGCCTGTCTAAGAAGTTTTCCCATCAAACTGATAAATCTCACCTTTCCAGCTCGGTCAATTTCAGTTGGAGCTGTTTGAGTTCTTCCTCCAGTTTAGTCTTCTCCAGCAGGATGCTGGTCTTGATCACAAGACCTCTGGGGTTGGTCAGCCTGGCATGAAGGTCCTCACCCTGCAGGACTGAATTCAACAGGACTACATCAGTTCAACATGTTTCTGCCTTAAATAGTAACAATGGGTTCTTTGAGTGATCACCACAGAGCAACAAGCAGGGGCCGGTTGTATTTTCAAATCACATTTTCTTTACGTCCTATAGAGTGCTGCAGGAATGAGTCCTAAATACGTAATTGAATCAGGTTTATGTTTAGATGTCTGAAACAGGATCTGTGGTCCTATAACTCAAGCTGAAGAAGAGAAAAAAATGTCAGTTATTGCCCCACTACTAAATTCCTGAAGCTCGTACATTCCAGTGACTATATGAGACTTCCAAACAGCATCATGTGAACATTAGCCGCCTTTAGCTTAGCTTAGTGATCATCTGCATTTAAGCTTAATAATCTCAGTGGTGTTAATATAGAGATTATCCTCCTATTTTTTGCCTTCACACACCTCAGACGGACTATAAACTCTAAACAAAAGTCACCGAAATGCTGTTCAACAATTGGTCAGACAGTAAGCAGGTAAAAACGGAAATCCCGGCAATTTCTACCGTAGTCTGGAGAGCAGATCACTCTAGCGGACGGCGCATATGATTATATAATCAGACAACGTGTGTTAAAAAAACTTTCAACACATAAGGAGAGATGTTCTGCAGTGAGGAGGAGGTTTCCTTCCTTTTTTCTGTACACAGGGGACCAGTGAAGTGAGCAGTCATACAAGCAAATATAGCCTAGCTTATGTTTATAGTTGTTTATATCTCCGTGAAGTAATGAATGATGGCAAGACCCTACACACAGCCTAGATAAAAAAACAACAAGGAAATTACTCGTAAATACTACGCTTCCTATGTTTTCGTGCGGACTGCGTTGCCACCAGCGATGATGAACCGCTCCAGAGTTCACTGGCAGGCGGACTGAGACCACCTCTTTCAGGCGGACCAGAGTCTGGTTGTTTAGTTCACACTAGAGGTCTCCGACCACGTTCACACCAACCCAAATACCAAGGGGTTAAACGCTCCGGGGTTCCTTTCAACCGGACTAAACAAGGCTGGTGTGAACGCGACCTAAACCTAGTTGACATAAACCGTTAATTTTTTGTTGTTTCTGATTCCAAAGGGTTCTGAATATTACATTTAGTTAGTAAAACTGATCAGAAACACAACACACTGCAGACTTACATGACTGCTCCCCTTGCTGCTGTGACTTCCTCAACGTCTCCTTCAGCTTCCTCAGGGACTCTTCCTTTTCCTTCAGCACTGTGTTCATCGTCTGGATTCTGAGAATGACAAACCTCTGATCAGAACTAAAATGAAGTGTCAGAGGGAAAAACTGCTACTGAACTGATCAAACATGACAGGGAAGCCTCTTTCCTCTATCTGTTGACACATTCTGAAAAACAGCTAAAGAGGAGTTAACCACAGAAAACTGATATTACAACAACCCACTAGGTGAAGTAAATACATAGGAGAAAAATGGGGGATTCAACGAAGGGTCAGAATGCATCCAAAGAGCTCTTACTCTTGTTTGTGTTTGTCAGACGCTGACGTCAACAACACCTCCTTTTTGAACAGCTCAGATCGGAGTTTCTCCAGCTCCAAGGCACTGGGTGATGCATTCCTCTGAAGCAGGAAGAGAGAAGTGTTAGAGAATAAGCCAAAATTGCGAAACAAAAACTGAAGACCACAATAAATAAGCTTAGAGCGAAAAGATATTTAAAGGTCTCCTATTATGCTATATTTGAACAATATATTGTAGGACCATATCTATAAAATGCATACATATGTGAAGTGTTTTGCTCAAAATGCCAAATTGTAGCATGCCTCACCCCCCTCTATTTCAGCCCTGTTCCTGAAGTGCTGATTCTGTGACTGTAGCTTTAAATGAACTAGCTGCTGCTGGCCACGCCCCTTTGGAGCTGCTGCTGGCCACGCCCCTTTGGAGCGTCAGGATCTCTCCTCTGAAGAGAGTTTTCTACCGGGAGAAACTCAGCTAAACGCTGCCGTGATTAAACGCCATATGATGTTCCAAACCACATCCAGCATTATTTCTGAAACACTTCTCAGTGTTTACCACTAGAACAGAGACAATATGTATTATATATACAACAACTCTAAGTCCCTCCTGCAGACATCCTGCCACACACACACACACACACAGACGAGGGGATTCAGCTTGCGACTGTATATAGGGGACGATAGGTTGGGACGTGTCATGTGGGCGGGACGTTGCCAGGAGTTCAAAGTAAAGCCAGCCCATATTTGAGTTATGACGTCATAACATAATGCATAAAGTGCACTTTGCATAATAGGGGACCTTTAAGAAAATCTGGATGTTTTGTCAGATGTCAATAAAAGCAGGTCTTAAGTTCATTATGATGTGAAGTGTTTTAAGTCAGCTGTATTTGGAAATATATACAGTGAGAGAACAAGTATTTGATACACTGCTGATTTTTCAGGTTTTCCCACTTACAAAGCATGAAGAAGTCTGTATTTTTTATCATAGGTACTCTTCAACTGTGAGAGACGGAATCTAAAACAAAAATCCAGAAAATCACATTGTATGATTTTTAAATAATTAATCTGCATTTTATTGCATAACATAAGTATTTGATACATCAGAAAAACAGAACTTGATATTTGGTACAGAAACCTTTGTTTGCAATTACAGAGAGCAGACGTTTCCTGTAGTTCTCGACCAGGTTTGCACACACTGCAGCAGGGATTTTGGCCCACTCCTCCATCTAGATCTTCTCCAGATCCTTCAGGTTTCGGGGCTGTCACTGGGCAATACGGACTTTTAGCTCCCTCCAAAGATTTTCTATTGGGTTCAGGTCTGGAGACTGGCTAGGCCACTCCAGGACCTTGAGATGCTTCTTACGGAGCCACTCCTTAGTTGCCCTGGCTGTGTGTTTTGGGTCGTTGTCATGCTGAAAGACCCAGCCACGACCCATCTTCAATGCTCTTACTGAGGGAAGGAGGTTGTTGGCCAAGATCTCGTGATACACGGCCCTATCTATCCTCCCCTCAATACGGTGCAGTCGTCCTGTCCCCTTTGCAGAAAAGCATCCCCAAAGAATGATGTTTCCAACTCCATGCTTCACGGTTGGGATGGTGTTCTTGGGGTTGTACTCATCCTTCTTCTTCCTCCAAACACGGCGAGTGGAGTTTGGACCAAAAAGCTCTATTTTTGTCTCATCAGACCACATGACCTTCTCCCATTCTTCCTCTGGATCATCCAGATGGTCATTGGCAAACTTCAGATGGGCCAGGACATGCGCTGGCTTGAGCAGGGGGACCTTGCGTGCGCTGCAGGATTTTAATCCATGACGGCGTAGTGTGTTACTAATGGTTTTCTTTGAGACTGTGGTCCCAGCTCTCTTCAGGTCATTGACCAGGTCCTGCCGTGTAGTTCTGGGCTGATCCCTCACCTTCCTCATGATCATTGATGCCCCACGAGGTGAGATCTTGCATGGAGCCCCAGACCGAGGGAGAGTGACCGTCATCTTGAACTTCTTCCATTTTCTAATAATTGCGCCAACAGTTGTTGCCTTCTCACCGAGCTGCTTGCCTATTGTCCTGTAGCCCATCCCAGCCTTGTGCAGGTCTACAATTTTATCCCTGATGTCCTTACACAGCTCTCTGGTCTTGGCCATTGTGGAGAGGTTGGAGTCTGTTTGATTGAGTGTGTGGACAGGTCTCTTTTATAAAGGTAACGAGTTCAAACAGGTGCAGTTAATACCAGTAATGAGTGGAGAACAGGAGGGCTTCTTAAAGAAACACTAGCAGGTCTGTGAGAGCCGGAATTCTTACTGGTTGGTAGGTGATCAAATACTTATGTCATGCAATAAAATACAAATGAATTATTTAAAAATCATACAATGTGATTTTCTGGATTTTTGTTTTAGATTCCGTCTCTCACAGTTGAAGAGTACCTATGATACATATTACAGACCTCTACATGCTTTGTAAGTGGCAAAAGTGTGGGCAGTGTATCAAATACTTGTTCTCCCCACTGTATGTTTAGGAGTGGAAAATAGTGAAGCATATAAATAAAATACAAAAAAAAGGTGAAGCATGAAATGGAGGGAAGAACTCAGAGGGAGGAAGAACATGTGTGTGTGAGAGAGTAAGCCCTTGTCGGAAACCGATGGCTGGATGGGAAGGGGTCAAGAAAGATAAAACCCATTAAAAGGGATACGAGTAGTTAGAAAGCATTCGAGCAAATATTACAAAAACTAACATAGGGGTAGGAACAGTCTGATACTAGATCAGACATCAGAAAGAAAACAGAGTAAACTCCAGGGTTCTAGGCAGGAGAGAGCCCCAAATAAATGTTACTATAAAAAGCCTGATGTTGGGATCCCGGAGATCAACACAGGCTTTGGTTCTTGTCCCCTAAGAATAAAGCTCGTCCTTGCGTGTTGAAGCAGAAGACTCGTATCATAATCTGACCCTGAATGTGCAGCTGTACCTGAGACTCTCGTAGTTTGCTCCTGAGGGTTTGGATTGTGTGCTCCCTCTCCTCCACGTGAGCGCGGCTGTCGTTCAGCTCTGTCTGCAGCAGCTGGGTGGCCTGCTTGTGGTTGGACACCCTGTTGCTGGCTTTGACCTGAGCCTCCTGCAGCTGCTCAATCTGTTCACGCAGAGCCTAAAGAACACAAACATATCGGTCATCATCTGCAAATAGACACATTTTAGATGCAACATAGGGACAGGATAGGGAGAGTAAATTGTACAACTGACTAGTACAAGTAACTTTCGTCTCGTATAACCAAAATTTGTCTGTGGTTCTCAGACCTGGGCTGGTTCTTACTGTAGATATCTCTAAACACGGCTCTCAAATATATATTTCATTCTTTGAGGCTTTTATAAAAAAGTTCAAATCAGCCCCGATTCAAAATGTAAGAGAATGATCTTATTAAGATTATTCAGAAGAATGGCTCTAAGATGTCTCCTTGAGGTGTAGAGATATATTCAGATCTGCTCTAGGTTCCAGATTTGATATGAATCTGTGTATACTTTTGCCAAGAGTTTAGTCTATTTTCTAGCTTACGCCGTGGCTACACTGGACGCGCAACTGAAGCGCAGTTCATGTTGAGCGCACGTTCTGCGGAATGTATCATTTTACTGGCTACACCGGCAGCGCACATACAGCGCACGTACGGCGCAACACACAGGCAAAACGAGACTTTCGTTGTCTTCGTTGTTTTTGTATCCAGCACGACAACAGTGAAACTGCAACACAGAGTCTGTGTTTCATCCATCGATCGTCTGTTGTTATCTTATCTGTAGGCTGAATAATTTGGCTGAGGAATTTTGACGACAACAGATATCTCCACGGCAACTTGTCTATCAGAGTCTCCGGTGAAAGGAAACATTTATTCATTTCCTGTATACCAGTAGTTGAATAAAAAACAACATACAGACATATGTTATGATCCATTTCTCTGTAAAAAGGGTCCCGCACACCCCGCGCAAAAAAATATAAATAGAAGACTGGTCTATTTAAGCAAATCTGTGCGGCGCTTGCGGCGCACTTGCGCGCTGCTCTCACGTCTGGTGTAGCCACTCTCATTGATTACAGTGGAATCTATTGTTGCAACGTGCGCTCAACGCACGCTGCGCTTCAGTTGCGCGTCCAGTGTAGCCACGGCGTCAGAGTCCTTTTGTGACCCTGGAAATGTTGAGTACCTTAAAGTTTGATGTTAGAAATGTACAGTATGTACATACCCTAACCCAAAATCACATAGAAGCTGCCGGATGCTAACTTGCACATGCTGGGCAATTAAGTTTTAAATAGCATTTATTACCATTATAACCTATGTGGACCTTAAATAATATTATCGCAGATTTGGACTGGTTTAGGGGTTATTGAGGATGGTGACTCCACTTCTTATATTTTCAGGATCAACAATGGCAGTTTGATCAGAAAATGGCAATATTTGCACTCCTGGTGAGATTTTGAAGCTGTAGGGGACTCTGGAACTTTTGGAATAGACAGATTGCTTATTTTGAGGTACTAATGTCCATCTTGTGCTCTCAATATCCAATGTTATATATACACATATTCATGGTAGCAGATATAAAACAGACATACTTTGACTTTGTCTTCGGTTTGCTTTAGCTGGAGCACAAGCAGGTTGGAGATCTTGCTTCTCTCCTCTGTCAGCTGAGCTTCAGCCTGAGCCTTCAGCAGCTTCAGACCTCCCAGCAGACTGTCCTGCTCTTTAATGTGGCCCTGCACGAGTGGGGTGGGTAGGAGGACGTTAGAAAAGACAAGCAAGAACAATGCAGTGCAAACATTATGGAAAACATTTAGTGCACCGACTTGAAACTAGTGAAGACTTTGGAAAGAAAACCTGTTCAAGTTTTCACTAACTCGATCTCTCCAGGTTCAGGTCTACCCACTGGCAGTGTTTGTGCCCGTGGGTAGATTTGCAGATAAAAGACAAGGGATCCATTATGACACACTTTCTCAAACAATATACAGTCAATCTCTAAAAACTTTTACAAACATTAGTACAAACATGAGCCATCCACAATGAAGATAAAGGATTTCTCTTCACTTTTTCTCGTGTTCAACCCTCTGTAATAGGTTTTTACCCAAATCCGCCTTAGATGAAAATCACTTGTAAATCTCTCCCTTCTTTAATGCATTTAAACTTGACATTCAAACACACTGAGGCTGAAAGATAATAATATTAAGACTCACTTTTATTAAGACTTTAGAGCAGTTAATGAGCTTGTTTGTCTTTCATTAGCTCTGACAGTTCAGGGGGCGGGACACCAGGCTGATAAAACTGATTTTAAAATGTTTTTTTGTCTGGAAATATATTGCAACCCGTAATGTTTCTACGTACTCTCTGCAATCCCCTCAGGTACCCCTAGGGGTCCCCCAGCTTTAAGGACAGGTTACCAAACCATGACATTAAAGAAAAGGACGACATTGAATTGAAAAGCACCATAAAACAATAATAAATGTGAAATCTATTTTTTTTATTTCTCCAGTTCCGATTACAAAATCGATCATAGCTTAATGTTACCACAGTCTTATGTAGCCCCTGTGTCCGTTTCATACTGGGTTTCGGTACCCATCCCTAACAATCATTGTGTTTTTGAGGTCCTGACCAAACATGATATGTGAATGTAAAACAATACCTTTAGAGTGGTCTTCCTCCTGTGTTCCAGCTCAGATAAATATACCAGCTCGGTGCTCAGGACGCTCTCCAGATGGCCGAAGATCATTGCCTGGGAGAACACGGACTGCAGCTGCTCCTTGAAGCGCTCCCTGTCACTGTTATCAACCGACAGCTCACTGGGGAAAGAAGCAATGCAGGCCCAAAGCTTCTCCAAAATGCTGGACATTTTCTACAAAAAACAAAAGAGTTCTCATGAAGCTTCATTACAGTGATGTTGGAGAAATGGAAACATATTGAGGAAAGGTAAACAACCACAAAGAAACAACAGGTAAGATTTGGAGACAGCTAGGGCTCATTTTCATACTTCAAAATGCACAATATAATTAGCTAAATGTCTAATTCAGACTGGATTTATTTCTTTAGGGGTGATTCATCTTCGTTTGTATTTCTAATGTACAGCTACAGGTTGGAGTTTTTTTCTATGAGCTTTTTTTGGTTTATATTTCGGCTTTTTAACACCATAGAAACAATTCGTTATTCCTGTTTGCAATACGCACATGGATGCAGAGGCAACCATCAGACCATTTACTGGGATTTCACCATGGTACACTTATTGCTATAGTGCTATACTTAAATACAGTTTTTCAGTAGTTTCAGAGAGTTCTACCCCATTACAATTCAGAAGTAAACACTTATATAACACTTTAATGATCAATCATTATAAAACATATCAGAGAAATTATTCTGAAATGGACCAATCAAACAATGACTACTTTTACTGTCGCTACTTTAAGTACATTTAGATGAGAATACTTTCTACTTTCACTGGAGGAACATTTTGAATGCAGGACTTTCACTGTGACAGAGTATTCCTACTCTCTGGTACTTCTACTTTTACTCAAATACAAGACCTGAGTACTTCTACTTTTACTCAAGTACAAGATCTGACTACTTCTTCTTTTACGTACAAGACCTGAGTACTTCTTCCACCTCTGGTTAAGAATATCAGTCTGTAACAATGAGTTAGTGAAAGAGCGGATCCAAGTTTACCTGCAGGTAGAGCTGCCTCTTGTCCACCAGCTCCTTCAGTCGGTTGTCCCACATTGAGTGGAAATCCTCGACATTCACCTCACTCTGTGCCTTCCCTCTGCACAGCAGCACGTCCAGCGCACGCCTCTCCTTAAAAACTGCCAGATCGGTGCTCACCAGCTCCTCAAACACCTTCATGTAGCTCTGCGCTTTAGACTTGAGGTGCTCCTGGGAAGGCACAGAGCAGGAGTGTAAAGGTCATCACCCGACACAAAGAGTTAAAGGAAATTGTAAATGGAGTATGATGTTGAAATATTTACCAGAGTGTCGCTCAGACACTCGGCTGTTTGCTGCTGCAGATGACACACACAGTGGTAAACCTTCATGAGTGGTTTGGGCAGAGAAGTCAGGGAACAGGCGACCTTGGCTGGGCCTGTGCTGTTATACTTGGAACAGGCATCGATAAATTGCTGGAATTTTCCGAAAGACTCCTGCAATGACACGAGTTCAGTGTTTTCAGAGTTATTCAACCTTTATGTTAGAATGTCTACAGCTGCTTATGCCTAGAATCTGATTTGTGAGGTACCTGAAGCTGCTCAGCAGACTCCTGTAGCTGTGAGGCCATCTCCGCCTTCAATCCACTGATGCTCTGATCCAAACTGCTCTGCTGCTCTCGGAGCACACAGATGCTTGTGTTTGCGTCACTGAGCAACTGAAAGGAGAAGATAAAACCAGAATTACTTCCTCCAGCAACCAGTCAAGTTGAAGGTTACATACACGTGTGTGAAATTGTCATAATTTGTGTATGAATGATCAGATTCAAGAGAAAGATACAGAATGAAAACCAAACAATATGATGCCTCTGGCCGAGGCGGGCAGTGTGAAGGCATATAATTCGACCTTGGACTTAGATTTCAGGTTTTTATATAGATGGATCAGGACTGAAAGAAAACTTTGAATTGATTATAAACAAACAGGAGCGTTAACAAACCTGCTGTGAGGTGTGAGCTCCAACTTCAGCTTCACCTTTCTTCTCCATGTGCGTTTGAAGCTCCTCCTCGACCTGCTGCACCAACAGAGTCCAGGTCATTTTTCAGGACATGTTAACGGAGGTTTGCATACACTATCTGAAACAAAAACCTTCCTGAATTGTCCCCAATAATATAGCTCAAATAAATGACTTATCATATCCATTAACTGCTAAGTATTTCTCAGGATCAACAAGATGTTTCCAGCTTCTTGCTGGATATTTAATTACAGGTGATTATAACTCTGGTTTTGATGATAATTTGGAAGAGTGCAATAACCAAATCCCAATAAGTGCAATATTTAGTTAAGGCAAAATATAAGTAAATATGGAGTGGAAAAAGTGGAAATGAAAAAAATAATGTTGACTAAAATGTGAATACTTCTGTATAATAAGTCTGAAACTGAAATAAAAACTAAAGAAAAAAATAATTTAAAAAGAAAGGTATTTCGCTATTATTGGAAATGATATCGCAACTGCAACATTAGTCAAATAATCGCAATGAGTTCTTTTTAAAAATCATGCACCCTTATCTATACCCGTGTACTTAAAGTGACTTAAACCTTTACATATAACTCTTGGAAAGAGAGTGACTATGCCTGGTTTCCAAAATGTGGATTATCCCTTTCCAACTATGGCAGTTAATGAATGCCACCCACCCTTTGTTGCAGCTTGGTCTCTTGTGCTCCTCTCTCAGCCTGCTGCTGCGAGTCCAGCTGCTCCCGGTCGCTCAGCTTTTCCTTGGTGGCTGAGACCTGGAGTTGGAAAAGAACATAAATTAGCAGTCAAAAAAGCGGACGGTTTATTGATAAGCAACCCTTTATAGTTGTGTCAATGTACCGTCTCCACCCAGTCATCCAGCTGTGCTCTGAGCGGCTGCTTTTTAAGGTCTGTGGTTACTATATGTTTAATAGATGATCACGTTTTGCTCCATTACAAAAAGAAATCAGTGAATACTGAATGAAGCTTCTATGTGTCAGAAAAACAGCAGTTGCTAACGAGAGTCTAAATTAAGACTACTAAACGTCATCACGCTGAAAATGAGCTGCAGTTAGCTTAGCGGTGGGGATGTAACGTAATGTAACAGTCTTGTAGTTTATAGCCGAACGTGAACTTTTACTTCTGGAGATTACAAAATAATCCTGTGTCCCAGCGGGTCATTTTTTCCAAAAAACTGTACCTGCCTTCAGCGAAACTGGACAGTAAATAGAAGAATCTCCAGCTACAGTGCTAAACCCAAGCTTTTACCATCTCCATCCGGTCCTCCAGCTGTGCTCTGAGCTGCTGCTTCTCCTTCCTCAGTCCTTCCAGGATCTCCTGCAGCTGCTCTCTCTCCTCACTGAGAGACGTCACTCTGCACTGCAGCTTCTCCATCTCCTCCATGGAGCTTGGACCGCTGCTTTCCTTCTCAGAGAGCAGAGCGTCTCTCTCTGCTTCAATGCTCTCCAGCTGCTCAGTGAGAGTCTTCATCTGAGAGGAAGGGAGAAGTTAAAAGAATCATTCAATTGTCTCAATATCCTATTACAACTGCTTTTGATTTCCTAACCGTCTTATTTTGTTTGTAGAGCCAAATAAACATTTCCATAATGGTGGACAGTAAAGATATATTCTATTCTTAAATTAAAAAGGTATTCCTTTTCTTGAATTCCTTTAAACATTTTTTAAAATCAACCTTAAAAGAAGCATGTTACCGTTCACATTGGAGTAAAGTAACTGAGTACAATTACTCATGTGTAGTTAAGTGAAATGTTGAGGGACTTGTACTCTCTTCCATTTTAAACTACTTTATACTTCTACTGTATTACATTTTGGAAGCAAATGTTGTACTTTTTAGTCAACTACATTTATTTAACAGATTTATTTACTTTATACAATTCGATTTTTGACACCATACTGAGGAAAAACGTTTAAAATAGGATTATTTTGTATAGATTTAACCCTCCAAAAATGATGTGCAAGTAACTAAAACCATGAGTTTGTTTCACAAAAAAGTTATTGGTAGCAACGTTTTTATTTTTATGTTTTATATTTCACAGTTCCAGCTTCTTAAATGTTTTCTTTAAAATGTTTTTGAGATTTGTCTGTAATTATTACTTTTACTCCTATTACTTAGGTACCTTTCTTGATGCAATACTTTTACTTGAAAATGAGTACTTTAAAGTGTATTAATACTTGTATTCAAGTTAAGAAACCTTTTCCACCTCTGGCTGTTTTACACAGTCCTTGACTCAGGTGAAATTTGTTATGGATATTAACAGTACGGCCTACTGCTTTTGCTTACATCACGGTCAGGACTCCCTGAAGGAAAGGATCCTGTATCTCAATGAAACAATACACAAAAGTACATAAATATTTAATAGAAGTAAAGTCACTGGTCACAAACCTCAGTCTGCATCGTCTCCATCCGATCCTCCAGCTGTGCTCTGAGCTGCTGCGTCTCCTGCCTCAGTCCTTCCAGGGTCTCCTGCAGCTGCTCTTTCTCCTCACTGAGAGACGTCACTCTGCACTGCAGCTTCTCCATCTCCTCCGTGGCGCTCTGACCGCTGCACTCCTTCTCAGAGAGCAGAGCGTCTCTCTCTGCTTCAATGCTCTCCAGCTGCTCAGTGAGAGTCTTCATCTGAGAGGAAGGGAGCAGATCATTTGACTCTGAAAACCTATTTTATCAAAGAACATTCTTACTTTTTATAACAAAGTGATTACTGGACACCAACCTGTTGGTCTGAAGAGCGTTCCTTCTCCTGACACAGTTCCTCTAGCTCAGAGTTCTTCTGCTGCTGCTCACACAGCTTCTCTTGGACTGACTTCAGGAGCTCTTGTGCTGTGGAAGCCTTTAAGAAAACCCACAACATTTTCTTTAGACACTAAAATATGCATCTGCTATACGGAGCAGAACAATGACAAACTTGGCAATGTTTTATAACTCAATCGACCAGTAAATAAACAAAATAAATCATCAAAATGCAACACAGCCAACTTGGACTCCCTACTGTGGAGTTTCCTCACCGTATTCATGTTCTGCTGAAGATCATCTTCCAGCTTCCTCTTCTGCTCACTCGCAATTTGTAGAGACGTATTGAGATTTGCCATCTGTCGAAGCAGATATGTACTGATAAATCATCCTCCAAAAACTTGCAAAAAAATTCCAAACCCAAAAGACATTTTGAACAGCACATAGGGAAGACAATTACCATTGTGTCAGTCAGATCTCAGTTCTTTTTTCTTTTATAGGACATTAAACTATGCTGGGTGATGGCACGGCAGTCTAAAGAGCATTATTAAACATTTAATTTGTCTCAAAGTTACCCAACTACTAATATATCTGATAATAAAGAGAGGGGGGATGGGAACAGAGGGGCAACTAGTCACAAACCTCAGTCTGCATCGTCTCCATCCGGTCCTCCAGCTGTGCTCTGAGCTGCTGATTCTCCTGCCTTAGTCTCTCCAGGGTCTCCTGCAGCTGCTCTCTCTCCTCACTGAGAGACGTCACTCTGCACTGCAGCTTCTCCATCTCCTCCGTGGAGCTCTGACCGCTGCTTTCCTTCTCAGAGAGCAGAGCGTCTCTCTCTGCTTCAATGCTCTCCAGCTGCCCAGTGAGAGTCTTCATCTGAGAGGAAGGGAGAAGTTAAAAAGATAAGTGTCTCTTTAATTCCGCAATCCAACCTTCCTATTATGTTTTGTTTACACTGGACAGGAAGCCAATTTTCTACGCAGTGATTTACATACAAAGTCAAAGCAAGGTGGTAATAGAATGGCACCAGTGTAAAGTGGAATTTGCTATTAGTCAGCTCTGTATTGAATGAAACCGTGTCTGTCTATATCTGTGGGCACTGGAAGACATAGCTCTTTTGTACCTTATATTTGTACAAAGACTGGAGTAAAATCAAGTTTAGTAATTAACCATAGAATGTCAATGGTATAAAGAGTAAAGCTGTTGCTAGTGTTGTAGTCAAGACCAGCTTAACTGAGACCAAGTCATGACCACGACCTGAGTGAACCAAGACAAGACCGAGAATTTGAGAGGCCGAGACCAAGTCAAGACCAAGGCAGGGTGAGGCCGAGTCAAGACTAGAAACAGACTAGTGTGAATCCAACACTTCATAATACACTTACAATAGAATGTGGAAGATACCAATTAATCATCTTAATCTGAAAGATCCAAATCATCATAAAACACCCCTGTTCAAACATTAAGATAGAAATTCAACTTCACCTTATTCATTCAACAAGTGATATTTTTCATTAAAAAAAATCACTAAATTAGTAAATTTGTGACATTTTTGAGGTTTCAGTGTTTTTGTCCCATGTTAACAAAGATTGAGGCACATCAGTAAAAGATTCAGTCTTGTGAGTGCTTAAAAGTCACTGAAGTCACGTTATTCGTTGCATTTGAAACAGGACGTTTTTCATCCAATCACATCCCCAGCCACAGCCGCGGTCTCGACATAAAATCTCGAGTCCTATAAGTCTGAGACCGAGAAAAGACGGAGTACATATGCAGTCAATACAGAGATAAGGACCAAGACCTTCAAAAAGTGCTCTCAAGACCGGTCTCGAATAATACAACACTAGTTGTTGCTTTAATTCTACCTAGATAATTCGTTTGAGTGTTGATAAGTACCCAGACATGGCGACATGTGGGACATATCTGGGACTTCCTAAATGAATACAAAGCAGAAATAGTGGGTATTGAGCCAGGGACCATCGAACGATGCTGGTATCTAAATGGAGGTAAGCCCCTCTACTTTCCGGCACATTCAGTCCTGATTAGTGTTGCACGGTGCACCGGTACTAGAAAGGTATCGCGATACCCTGCCGTTAAAAACGCAACGATTCCCCCATTTCATTAGTACTGGTACTTTAAGAATGACATTGTTTTAATAAGAGCCGTATTTCCTGTGTGTGTTCAGCGCTCTGCTTCCACTCCCTGCAGCCGTGCCTGCTGTGCCTCCCCTCTCTGATGCACGCTCTAGCTGTCATATCATGTGACAAAACAAGAGCATGGCGGCAAGTGCAAGTGCTATTGCCAATGCGCCTGGCTTGGTGACAAAAAAGACGCATGAAACGAGGTTTGGAAGTATTTTGGTTACATCTCTGCTGACGGAGAACACGCAGCTCTACATGATCCCCGCTGCAGCTCCGCCCGTTGTGACGGGACCGGTGCGCGGAGCAAAACACCTACTTCAAGTTAAAGACCTAACACACTTAACTATCACAGAGACGTCATGTTACCGGTATCACATTATCCAGCCCACTTAAATGGAGCATGAGTTTAGTTACAGAAGGAGTTACAGTAATGTTTTACTTTTTGCAGTAACGCAGAAATATAACGCATTACTTCTGAAATGTGGGTAATATAATACCCGTTACAATTCTCAGTAACGCAGATACAACACATTTTAACCCAAAATGATGTGGTGTTTTGTTTCTAAGAATTCACAAACATCGAGAGACATTCTGACACCAGAGAAATAATTGTGCAGGTAGAATAGTAACTCAGTGAGCCTGTTTACTATTGGTTAAGAGGGCTGCAGAAACAGATTCACAATGCAGAGTTGCAGGCTCACAATGCAGAGCTGCAGGCTCACAATGCAGAGCTGCAGGCTCACAATGCAGAGCTGCAGGCTCGGAGAAAAGAACAGAGAAAGACCGTTTGTGCAGGCCCAAGCAACAGAAGGTAACTGTCTCTGGGTCTGCTATGCTGCTTGAACCCTGAGAAGTTCAGAGACTCGTGACAGAGTGTTGAAGATATGCAGCCTCTGTCCTCTGTGGAATCACCGGCTTTTAGAAAGCTTGTCAGCCAAATCCCCGTTAACACACCAATGACAAGGTGAGCTAACGTTGAATAGAGACTCGTTCATATACAGCAGGTCTCAGGGCCGTGCAGAGGCTCCACTAGCATGTTATTAATAACACACAGAGACGTCATGTTACCGGTATCACATTATCCAGCCCACTTAAATGGAGCATGAGTTTAATGTTCAGCATGTACTGCCAGATAGATAGATAGCTTTAATTAATGAGCTGCAATAAACTACATTTTAGGATTTAAAGTAAAACTTTAGAGGTTATTTTGGTGAAAGTAACTCAAAGTAACTCAAAAGTAGTGTAACGCATTACAGTTCAGAGACAGTAATAATGTAATGTAACTTATTACTTTAAAAAGACAGTAATAAGTAATATGTTCAGTATATATCTTGCCCAACACTGCAAACAATAGGGTCTACATTCTTTCTTTGCCAGCCAAAGGAGTTTTAAGCTGTCTTATCAATCAAACAGAAGAAAAAACTTTAGCAGACAGGTTGATATCTGAAAGATCCTTTCAGTTATATTTCAAAATAAAATTGACAGTTTGCTCTGCAAATTTGGGAATACCATTTTCACATTTCTTTTTTTAAACAATTACTAGAAAAAATGAAAATAATCTGCGGACTGATAATAAAAATCATCATAAATTGCTTAGATTTATTTTTCATTTTACTACTGATCCTGCTTCAATTACTCGGTAATGAGAGACGTGCATGACCTAGACCAGGGCAGCTATTATCTTAAACAGAAGTGTTCTTCCAACTTTGTTTCTGTTTGGTCAGGTGGATATTGTGGAGAAACTTGAGTGAGCTGCACAGAGCCCTGACCTGAAGCCTGTGGTTTTGGAGTGAGATGTTCAAGTATCTAATCAGTATATTGCTCTTCTTCTCAGATTACAAAAAAACTCACCAGCTCTACGTTTTCTTGAAGGTCAGACTTCAACTGGCTCCCTTCCTCCTTAGCTTTCTCCAGATACTCCTCCAGCTGTTGGATCTAAAGCACATTGCAGGAGAACTTACTAAATGTCTTTGTGAGCGTGTGTCAGGATGACAATAAGTGAGTGACTAAATCTAACCTGCAGAAGTTGTTGAGCCTCCTGCTCTTCTTTCAGCGACTGAGGCTCAGAGCTGAGCTGCTGCTGGAAGTCACACTGCATCTGAGGAACAGGGGAAACAGGAGGTTAGGACTTTCTGGGTTGTTTATCATTATTTTGCCTGGATTATGGAATTTGCTCCCATAAATGTAGCTTGGGTTCAAAAAGAACTGTGGATAAATGTTTACTTAAAACAGTTCATAATTAATATTTCATGTTTTAGAAGAATGATTGATGAAATGACATTAAAGTCCTCTTCAGCACTCTTGCGTATGAACACCACTTAACATTTGATATTAGGTGAGGATGGAACTGAAAATGTATTCAAACAAATTGTTCAACGTAATTTTTTTCCCAAGACTGTGTTTAAAGATTTTGCAAACAATTCCGTTATCTTCATCTTAAAACATTTTGCCACACTGGAAACTGGATATTGGGATAAAAGAAAAATGGATGAAACAACTTCAAGTTGACATACTGTGGATTGCTGTTGTAAACAATACAAAAAACATTCACTTTAGTACTTAGCTGCATGAGAGGGCATTTTATTACTTTAGTTCCCTCATCCAGTTTGTTTTTCCTAACGTGTCTGTGGTTACCATAAGTTTAATAGATTTTCACAATTAGCCCTACGCCATAAAACACATCAGTAAATACTCCACTAATGAAGGTCCAACGCTTCTATGCAGTTGATTTTCATAAATGTTCCTACATTTTTTTAAAGCTTGCAATACTTTAATATGCTTTTTATGTCACTTTTTTTCTGCCATGGTTGTGAACTTATGTGTCTTTATTTTATTACCAATTTGTGCTTTTTAAAATGTTATATATAAATATTGCATGCTATGCCAATTTGCTGTAACACTATAAAAGCCCCTGCTGTGGGAATAATAATAAAGGAATACTGCAGCGTGTAAATGAGACTACTAAACGTCACACACCAAACTTCAGCCATCTTTAGCTTAGCAGTGGTGATGTAAAGTAATGCAACGGTCTTACAGTTTATAGCCTAACGTTAACTTTTACTTCTGGAGTTTAAAAAGATAATCCTGTGTCCCAGACAGTATTTTCCCCAAGAAACTGGACCTGCCTTCAGTGAGACTGGTCAGTGAATAGAAGAATCTCAAACTACAGTACTCGGCAAGAGCTTTTACCATCTCCATCCGTTCCTCCAGCTGTGCTCTGAGCTGCTGCTTCTCCTGCCTCAGTCCCTCCAGGGTCTCCTGCAGCTGCTCTCTCTCCTCACTGAGAGACGTCACTCTGCACTGCAGCTTCTCCATCTCCTCTGTGGAGCTCGGACCGCTGGCCTCCTTCACAAACAGGGCATCTCTTTCTGCTCGGACACTCTCAACCAGCTCCGTCAGACCTTTGATCTGTTTGGAAATGGGGAGATTTCAAACTACTTATCAGTAAATGGACAATGAAGGATCAGTTTAAAAGCATCTTCTTTATTAAACTGTCATCTCACTTGTTGTTCCAAGTCACATTCCTTCTGCCCACAGAGTTGCAGGTGCTCAGAGTGATGTTGCTTCTGCTGTTGAAGCTCCTCTTGAAGAGAATGAAGACTGCGCTGAGTTTCTTCAACCTGAACATAGGAGAACATTTTATATTTAAAACAAAATAACAGGGGATCACGTACGTCTGAGAAGGGAAACATATACAGCTCTGGAAGAAGTGAAGAGACCACTGCAGCAATATCAGTCTAAAGTTTTACTATTTATAGGTATGTCTTTGAGTTCAGTGAGTTATGTTTTCTTTTTTTTATTGTATTCTATAAACTACCGACCACATTTCTCAGTGTTGGAATTCAACAGACACTAGAATGGCTCCCATACATGTAGAGATAAAGATTTAGGAAACATTTGGAGTGGTCTCTTCATTTTTTCCGAGCTGTAGCTTCAGTGAAAAATGTTGCAAGCAACCAACGTGTTGTTGTAGCTGAGCCTGCTGCTCTTGGCTTAGTGTTACCAGGTCAGTGTTTCTCTGATGGTGCTCTTCAACTTGTTGTTGTAGTGAATGTAGAAGGCTCTCAGTCTCTGTAGCCTAAAAACAGGGGAAACAATACAAATAAAATATTTCTCATTCCTCAGTAGAAGAGAGAAATAAAAATATGTGAACAAACACTCCACAAAGTGTTAGACACAGAACCCCCCCTCACCTTTTCCATATTACGCTGCAGGTCAACTTCCAGCTGGCTCTTCTGCTCATTGACAGTCTGCAGAGTATCCTGCAGTTGCTTTATCTGAGGAGTAATACTCACACATTCAGTATTTCAATATAGAAATAGATTTTAAAGATACAAATGGCGCTTAATAAAAGCTGTTCTTCCTATTGAAAAAAAAGTTTCTCACAACTTTGAACTTCTTGGGAACATTAACTTGTTAGGATGCATTTAATGTTGGCTTGGGTTTCTTGATGGGATTTATTGGCAATAAAAAAATCAGCAGTCTCATCATTATTCTGTTACCTCTTGCTGAAGGTTGATCACTTCCTCATCATGCAGTTCAGAGGTCAGTATTTCTGGCTGTATAAACTCACTTTGGGCTTGGGCAACCTGTAGAAAATACAACTTTAGTTTCTTTTTCACAAAAGATATGAAATAATCAGTCATAAAAAAATACAATTTTAACTAACCATCTCCATCCGTTCCTCCAGCTGTGCTCTGAGCTGCTGCTTCTCCTGCCTCAGTCCCTCCAGGATCTCCTGCAGCTGCTCTCTCTCCTCACTGAGAGACGTCACTCTGCACTGCAGCTTCTCCATCTCTTCCTGAGTGTCGGGGGTCCTCTCAGACAGCAGAGCGTCTCTCTCTGCTCGCATGCTCTCAAGCTCCTCAGACAGTCTCTGAATCTGTTAAGTTAAAATATAGTTCTGATTGTAATTTCAAATAAACAGTGATGTGAATACAAAGAAAATCATCATTCAGTTCAGATGGTTATCAGTCATTATTTCACGGATTAGTTGAATACTCGATTCTGATTGGTCAATTTGGATATTATAGAGGTTATTAATACTCGATAACACACCGCTCCTAAGCATAACATCACCATTGCTAAGGAGGATCAAGGCGGGGAAGGAAAGAGTTTCAAAGTCAGAGAAATCCACAGAAGACAGACAGTAAACACTAACAGGAACACAGTAATGGCTCTGGCATGGAGCCCTACGTGAAGCAGGTGGGTGTTCTTTTTCCAATAACGACCGCCTCACTGCACATTATCCCTTTCTTAAACAAGTGTCTAAATTCAGTGGATTGATTCAGAAGAGTGTAGTCCTGCCTGATTGTGGAGCTCCTGCAGCTGGAGGGAGATCTCTGCATCACTCCCATCACCCGCTCTGCTCTCTGCCTCTTGACTCTTCAGCGAGCTGATCTCCTCTTGGAGAACTCTCACCTTCTCCTGGTTCTCCATCATCTGAAAGACATTACCAACGCGAGTGTTCGGGTGAAGATCTATTCTGAACAAAGTGACTCAAAATGAGTGAGCAATGAACTACTGAAATGAGCACGCAAGGCAGCTAGCCCGAACTTGCTTCAGGAACATATAGTTAAAATGTTGGTATCAGTAAAAGTTTGCTTAGATTTGACAATGAATACTTTAAAGCTGAAGTCAGCACAGGGGTGTTGTAAGAGTATCCTACAAGTTGTCATAGAGTTTTCCAGAAGCATTAAGGAAGTCTTACGAGTGTCTGCAACTCCTGAGTCTGTGCACTCGGCTGGTTGGGAGGAGCTTCCTTTCGGGATGTCTCTGCAGCCTGCAGCTGTTTGATCCGCTCCTTTTGTTGGCGGATCTTCTCCAGGGCTGTCCTCAGCTCCTCCTGGTTCTCAATCATCTGTTGGGGGAAAAAAATCAGTTTTTATTTTGGGCTACACCGAAAAAAAACTAATCTAATAACTAATAACTAATCTAATCTATAACCTACTATTTGAGGCAATATACCTCAACTCTCGTGAGTGGCCCAGCCCTTTGTATATTTTTCTGTATGCATCCCTGAGTCACGTGGTAACTCACCATGTCTACATTCTCCTGGAGGTCTCTCAGGAGCTGGTCTCTCTCTTCAGTGAGAGATGTGACTGCAGACAGCAGCTTCTCCAGCTCCTCTGCAGAGCTCTGAGCAGCAGCATTCTGCTCGGACAGGAGAGCCTCTTTCTCAGCTTGCACGCTCTCAAGCTCCTGTGACAGACTCAGCATCTGTTGGGAAGATTTCAAACTGACAGTCAGAACTTTTACAAAGAAGGACTGCTTTGAAAAGACTGCAGCACAAACACGTCACTCACTTGTTCCCCTAAATCAGACTCCTTCTGCTCGGAGAGTTTCACCAGATCTGAATGTTGAGTCCTCTGCTGCTGCATCTCCTCTTGAATAGACTGGAGAAGAATTTGTGTCTCGGCAGCCTATAAATAAGGGACAATATTGTTAATGAACAAACAACAATGAAGCTAAAGGGAAAATGTTATAGCCAGGAAACAAAAGCTGGAGGAGAAGTGACTTAGAGCAAGGGCTGTGAATTCAAAAAGGCAGGCAAAATGGAAGCTAAGCTGAAAGATGTGAACAAATTGGCACAAAGAATATTTTAAACAACATCTCCAGTGCCCCGTAATAGGACTCTATGAGCTCGCAGACTACAATTAAACAGAAATGCAGTCCCTCACCATGTCCACATTCTCCTGGAGGTCTCTCTGGAGCTGGTCTCTCTCTGCAGTGAGAGATGTGACTGCAGACAGCAGCTTCTCTAGCTCCTCTGCAGAGCTCCGAGCAGCAGCACTCTGCTCGGACAGGAGAGCCTCTTTTTCAGATTGCACGCTCTGCAGCTCTTCAGACAGTTCAGACTGCTAGAGGTTTCAAAAGGAAAAGAAACTCAGTTGCAATGGGCTGGTGGGATTGTGAAATGGAAGCACATTTGCAGATCCCCAAGATCCCCAATCCAAAAAACAATCTTGACCTTTTCAGACAGTCAGAGTTTTCTCTCTCTAGAAATGTTCAAGTTTTTATTAGAACATAAAATCAGAAATATTTCAAAATCTCATCGCTTTTAGTCGAGGGAGCCCTTGAGATGTGGACTTTGGGGTCGGCGTACAAAAAATGTGTCCACACTGAACCAAACTATTATGAATAAGCCAGTTACTGTAGCTGTACTCTAGTCTGCCCTCAGACTGGTGCTACATCGCCCCACCATCGCCTCTAAAGGAACAAGTAGTAGTCCGTGTTAATACTGCAATTAATTAAAGG
The DNA here is from genome assembly GCF_036324505.1 of Eleginops maclovinus. Classification (NCBI taxonomy): domain Eukaryota; kingdom Metazoa; phylum Chordata; class Actinopteri; order Perciformes; family Eleginopidae; genus Eleginops; species Eleginops maclovinus. Next base: position 19,155,760 of record NC_086363.1, on the reverse strand, counting down.
AAGAATGTCTCAGATGCACTTGGCCAGGTCTAAGACAGAGGCGTCGAACTAAAGTTTAATCGCGGGCACATTAGCAATATGGTTGCCTACAAAGGGCCAGTCGTAACTATAAGATATATAAACATACATATCAAAATATATATAAAATAATGAATTATATTAAGTATTTGCCTCTCCATTGGATTATTATTGGATTTAGTAATGACTTACTCTGAAAGGAGAAGTCTAGGGAAAATAATTTCCTACTGTCCCTAGAGGATGAATAGAGGACTCACCTGCTTCATCAGATGGTCCACCTTCTCTGGAAGAGTCTGGAAAGAGGCCAGCTCCTCCAGCTGAGCTTTGAGCACTCCCTCTGCTTCCTGAGACACGGTCAGCTCTCTGCTCAGCTGGGCCACTCGTCTCTCCAGCTCCATGTTGTCGATCAGGTCTGGAACAGAGAACATCTTTCAACTCTCATCTGATTTTACAGGTTGAATGTGTACTCTCATAAGAGCCTGACTTTAAACCTACTTTGTGGTACTTTTCCATCCAGCAGTGTGGTGAGCTTTGTGTTCTCGTCGAACGCCACATTCAGCTCTTTTTGGAGATCGCTCTGCATCTTTCTGAAGCGCGTCTTCTGCGTCTCCAGTTCGTAGCGCAGGCTTCTCACCTCAGCTTCCATCTTTTCATGGTTGGCACTCAGAACCCCCTGGAGATCAAGACATCAAAGAAAAATAAAAAAAGGCATGCAAGTGACCTTTGACCAAATGACACCAATAACTGAAAATTGATCGAAAAGATAGCAATTGACATTTCTTTCCCATCTATTCTTTACAAAAATATGGTTGGATACATTTTTTTTCCTATTTGAATTTTAATGCAAGATATCCCTTCTTTTATCAAAATTATAATTTTGGCAATTTATGTTTTTAATTTATTGACTGAAAGTGAGGAAGCTTGCAGGAGGACGACCTCCTGAAGGTCGTTCTGCTCTTTGGGGGCTGGAGTGTTGGACTTAAAACTCTGAAAATTAACAACAATTGAACATTATTATATAATAAAAAGATAAAATAATATTATTGTTAAAATAAAATTGGCGTAAAAGTATTAACACACTTCAACCTCATTTACATTTGAACAGTAAGGTTGCAGCACCCCTTCAGGGATGATGGTTTTGGTAAGGGCATTCAGCGTCCTTTAATGTTCTTGGTACTCTTTTCCTCCAGTTATCACTGATCAATAAACAAACTAAAGAATGATTCCACTACACAGTTTCTATTCACTCCCTGTAACACAGGACCCCTCATCAAAAGAACCAAGTTTTGAAAAATCACGGGGCACGCTTTCTCTTTTTCTGTATGACAAAGTAACACCTTTTTAATGTATGTAAAGCATTTTCCCACTTACATTCATCTCCTCCACAGCCATGTGTTCACTGCGCAGGACAGCCCACTCCTTCTTTGTATCCCTGCTGAGCCCCTCAGCGTCATCCAGAGAGCGCCGCAGCTTTTCCACCTCCTGCACCAGGTCCTTACCGCTCTGCAAGCAGGAAGCATCACACAATCAGCCAGCTCCAAATGTCACATGCAAACATCTCAGATTTTAAGCAGTCTAAACTTATTTTTCAGCCAAATACACACTTGTGGGAACAAATATTTGGCGTATTTTCCTATCACTATTTAGGAAGCACAGCTAATGACACAGTTCAAGGTTTATTACCGTCACACTGTCTGGAGCACGTGGTGTGTGAAACTACACGTGCACACACACTGCACACATTCAATGACATATGTCTATTTCCTTCCAAGGCCTTGATCTTATTCTGAATGATTACTGAATCGCCATGCAAATAGAAAAATGTAGTATTTAGGCGAAGAAATCCAATCAGACTAGTGTACAAATGTTTTTGTAAATGCATTTAAAGCTCGGAAATACCATTGTGCAGAAATCTCATTTAAGTTTCCCTGGCATTAATCATTCATGCTTGTTGTTTATAACCACACATAACCTGCCTGAGGTCAATCAGCTAACTAGATACATGTAACAGTTTGTCAAAAGAGAAGCTAGATGTTGTAACTTTGAGATGTACAAACGTGACAACACATACCATACTCTGAAGTTCCTCTGCAAATTCAGTTTTCTTCCTCAGATCACCAGTCAGAGTTTGTAGTTTGTTCTTGCAAAAACAAAAGCAAAAAGAATATTTAACAAAATTGCTTCAACAAGGTGTGGCTTGCAATGATTATATGAAGAATACACATCATATATTTGACAGCATTTTGTCTTACCTGCAGATCCAGACACTGAAGCTCAGAGGCTTCAACAGTCTTCTTCAAGTTGGCAATGTCACTTTGCAACTCACTCTGTTAGATCAAACAAATAAAGAACAGAGGGTAAATGAAAGCCCAACACCAGAATCTACAGTCCAAGCAGCATAAGGGGTCTGAATGGAATCAAACGAGTTACCTCGTGCTCTTTCCTGAACTCCTCCTCTAGAGCCTTGAACTCGTCCACCTCTCTCCTCTCCTCCAGCTCCTGAGAGAGAGCTGCTTTCTCCTTCTCCAGAATTTCGATCTGCTCAAGGAATTTCCCCAGCTCCTGCTTCAGATAGTCCCGTTCAGCAAGCACCATGTCCTGTAAGCACACAATTTAATACATTAAAGCAGCAGTAAGCATTGCCCTAATGTTCTTTGTTTTTAATTGCTCGTAGCATGCTTAACAAATAATCTGTGGGGAAAGGTCATCAAACATTTTTCGCTGTGCTTTGTGCAACATGAATATACAAAATGGTTTGTTTGGCTCTTAAAAAGAGTAATCAGATGATCTTTATGTCATTGTACTCTTGTAAAATGACATTTTGCAGTTTAAAATAGAACCAAATAAATATTGAAAACAGGGATAGCTGCAAAGAGAATATGAAAATCGAAGGCACTAGTTAAATGAATTGAATTCGATTTTTGAGACAGCGTGAAATAGTCCTTCGTTCAGCCTGCTCAGGAATGAAATAATCTGATATCCTGAGGAGTTTCTCCACAATCTGTATAACATACATAAATACTTAACATTATAATCATAAATACAGAAGTCTTTCAGATTTCAGATGCAAAATCAGCTGTAGGATGAGTTATAGTTGCAGCGAAGGAACAAGCCTCACCTTCTCTGTAGACAGGGTTTCACACAGATGGATCGTCTCGGCAAAGTCTTTTTTCATCTGAAAACAAGGTAAGAAGATTAGTTTTAAAAAAGCAGCCAAAAACTCCCATTAGCCCCCAATCGTCCTCTGTTTGACTCAAAGACCTGGTGTTCTTTCTCAAACTTAGGAAGATAAAATGTACTCTTAGGAGCTCAGTAGACTGTTTCTATAAGAAATGGCAGTGGTTGATAGACTATTTAAACAACCTCCAAATACGCCCAACCAAATAGCTAAATCTCTACATGTATGGCAGTGATTCCAGTGTCTGTTGAATTCCAACACAGAGAAAAATCAGTAGTTTATAGAATACAAAGAAAATCTAAATAATTTAACTCAGACATACCTATAAATAATAAAACAAGAGAAAATGATAATGCTGAAGTGGTCCCTTAATTTTTTCCGGGGCTGTGTAACATGTTGTTTTTTACTATGTGGTAAAAAAGGAAAATGGAAGATCATCGAGTTAAAAACAACCAGGCCATGAGAGTAGGATGGCTAGCCAAGTTGCTACTCTCATGGGTAATCGAGAATTTCTCTGCTAGGCAAGAGAGGAGGTATATCGAAACATACCTGAGTGTTGGTCTGGTCTTCATTCTGACTCCCAATGTCTGCCAATCTGACGCCCAAAATCTTCACCTGCTCCAGGGCCTTTAGTTTCTGTTCAGCCTCCATCTGCAGCTCCAGCTCCAGCTCTTGTACCCTCTGTTCTGTTGACTGTGTTTTATCAATCGCCTCCTGTTTTTGCTCGGCCTCCACCTGCAGCTTCAGCTCCAGCTCCTCCGCCCTCTGTTGTATTGTTTGTATTTTGTCGAGGGCATCTTGTTTCTGCTGGGCCTCCACATCCAGCTGCAGCTCCAAGTTGGAGACTCTCCCTGAAAGCTCGTGCATATGGTTTGGAGACACAAAGTCTTTGGGGCTGAAAAATAAAAAAAGGTATGACATACAGATGAAAAAATGTGTTCAACTACATTTGAAAACCAAGTCCCGCCCATCGGATTGACAAAAATAAAAATGTGCAATTCAACAGATAAACAGTTCAGCTGTGTAGTTTGACTGATCAGAAAAAGGGTTGAAAATGTGGTAGGAAGTGGCAGATTATTTTTTATGCACTACTGTCATGATAAATGTTGAGCAAATATAATAAAATATGTTTTCTGTAGTGTGTTATATAAGTTTTTGTGCACATATATAGTTCCCTTCAGAAACTTGTTCTCGTATAGAAACAAAATATTAAAATATAAACCTGAAAATGAACATAGAAGAAAACAAGAGGAGGCTCCAACTCATGATGAAGTCGTCACATTTTACGCTGTCCTGGATGATAAGACTAGTTCAATTTGCTGTCTATCAAATGAAAAGTTATATAAGCATTAGTAGCTTTAAGACATTCACCTGTCTCCAAAGCTTCGGACACCCACAAAAGCATTACTCATGTCCATTTCATCTGAAGGCTCATCTGGAATCTCCCAGAGAAAGTCCTTATCATCTGTTGAAACATACCATGAATGTATGAAACCGATAATTGGAAATCATTTTTTATATTATTTTATTGAATAACAGTTGACAAATCCTAGATGAAATAATAGTAATAATAATAATACAAATAAAAGAATGGATACAATATTAATACCTTAAATCTTCATTAGTGTTCTACTAACCCATTTTTCCCATGTTTCTTCAAAGACATGCATCTGGTTTCTTATTCTTAATTATTTAAGTTAGTTAATTATGTTATTATCTTTTAGCCAGTTTCTTGTTATGTGTTTAATGATTACAATTTTTATCACAAGGAATAGGTCATTGGAATTCATTTTAAATCATGAATAATCATTGGAATTGTCGGTGAACTATGATTTGCAGAGTGTATTTACTTTTTCATTTGATCTGCTTTTTCTTACCTTCCCCCAGCTCACTCAGACAGGAGCGGTCTGCTTTTCTTTTCCCAGTGAAAGAATCTGCAAAGCTGTGGTCAGACAAACCTCCGTAACATTTAGACCGACGGGCATGTCCGTGCATCTTCCCTCCCCAAGTTTCTCTGCGCTTTGGAATCTTAAAAAGCAGGATGAGAGTAAGGACTAAAATGCTGTAGAAGAAAAAAGGTCTCCTCTGAAAACAGGGTTAATTTAATTCATATTTACCTTTCGTGCAGGAACCAGGTTTGAGCTGGTGACGAGCAGTGTGGTCAGGTTTCTGATCCGGTCCTCTTGTTCTCTCTGCAGCTGATCCTTCTCTTGGAGCATCTGGGAGAGTGAATTCTTCTCCTTGGCTGTGGTCTGTGTGACTGAGGACACCTGTAGAAAGATCACCCATGGGGAGGAATAGAAAGCATTTAAAATGAGAATTGTTGTGATAGGCACATCAAAAATAAAACAAGACTTAAGAAAAGAAGGAATGATGATACTTGCCTCGTTAAGTCGACGCTTCAGGTCTTCAATTTCATTGCGATACCTTTTGAGCAGGGCACCTTCATCGGACACCTCAGTCACATGAGGGTCGTTCTTCATTTTCTTTGCAGTGCTGGCAAACTAACACAAAGAAACATTCCGTGAAACATCATGTGAGGTCTCAGGTCCTATCCATCTGAACAGTCTCAGTTTGTATGTGTAAACGATGAATCATCGATGCAAACTGAAGTCAGCCATGGAGTGCCACAGGGCTCAGTGCTTGGACCTATTTTGTTCACATTATTTATGCTTCCTAATATTATTAGGAATCACTTTGTAAATGTTCAATATTATGCAAATGTTACTCAATTATATGATGTGTTCACAATTATTAGGCTAGTTGTATTTTTGAGGATAAACAACTACAGCGCTCTTGGTCAATCCAAATTGTATATTAACCTCAAATCGGAATATTTAGTAAGGCATGTGTGCACAATTATTGGGCAACTATTAGTGTGCACAATTATTGGGCAACTATTAGTGTGCACAATTATTATGCAACTAAATGAAAAACTTATATTTTCCCACCTCACTTCATAATATTTGGCTATATAAATAAACTTTGATTGAAATGTACAATACCATAAAGTATTTCAATATAACATGTGAATAATATCCAGGTAGAAGCTCAGATGTACAGGACAGAAAACCGCATTTTTCACCAACCTGCAAAGTGCTGAGGGTCTCATCCAGAGTGACTGGAGTGATGGTGCAGATGATGACTGTTTTAGCATTTCCGCCCAAGGAGTTCTGCAGGATTCGGGTTAGCTTACTGTCCCTGTAGTTTGTGAAGCCCCTGAAGTGAGAGAATGAAAGTCCTTTATGAACATTTTTAAAACTATGTTTTTTTTCAATGTCTTATTTTATGTAAACAGGAATCGTTTAACTCCAAATAGGGAACCTCTGGTGGAGTTATAAATATTGTATGTCTGATCTCATCCAGGTGTGGAGCAATTTCAAATCAAAATGGAAGACTAGTTCCATCAATGGGAACTCAATAAAGAAGATATTAATGAAGGCATAATGAGTAAGATTTTCCTAAAATCATTAATAGACTATTACAAGAGTGGACAAATGTCAACTGGCGTGCACCATATCTTTGTTGAGCCGTGAGAAAGGGCCAACTTCGAAGATTACAAGCTGCAACCATAAATCATTCTTATTGTGTCGTAAAAAAACTGTTACAAATGGAGTTAATACCCTAACCTCACTTTAAAAAAAAAAGTTATATGAGAAGTTCAATAGAGGTTAATACAGAGTGAGGCCTACCCAAATGTATTTAAATGCTGCATTTTAACTGGTTATTTTGCACCCTTTTACACACTTGAGCACCGTTTAACAAAAGATAGATTATATATCTAGATATATTTGTTGGTTAAAGAGTGATCCAGTGTGGAAACTCTATTTTTGCAGGCACCATGGTTAGAATAATAGATGATGCTAGTGCAGGATGGAAGAGGTTCTCCCGCCTGCTATGAAAGAGAAACCTTTCTAAAACAAAATGCATTCATTGAGTTTTCCCGTTAATAATTGAATATGTTTAAGCATTCAAATGATTAATTTGTCTTTCAAAAAGTAGTTCCTTCTCCACTTCCAGGCAGTTCGCAAATAAACATATGAACAAAATGTTAGCCTACTTTAATCAAACAGCTCTGAGGATATTCTGATATTAGCGATAGCAACACAGACAGTTATTGAATTGGATATATAAACAGGTGAACCAGAAATGATCAGTTATGTAATGTAATCATGTTAACTCACTTCTGGCCTTCATCAGTCAGCTTCTTGATCACTTGGCCGAGTGTGAACAGGCTGCGGTTGATATTGCAACCTTCTTTGAAGCGTGTGCCTAAAATATCAAAAGAGATGTTTTATTTTAGATTTATTGATCACACACTACAGTGTAAGTATGATTATTATCAGACCTAGTTTGCATTTAAGGCTTTAGTAACCTAAAATGATTTATGGATTAACTCCACCTTACCTTCAGCTCCTGTTTGACTTGCTCTCTCAGATCCAGCTAGATCGACTAAATTCTAGAAGATGAAGCAAAATGGCTATTTAACTAATAATAATAAACAGACAATGAGGAAGACAGTAAATTAACAGAGCAAAACAAAACTTTTCCATACATTAAAAAAAAAAAAAAAGCTTTCTTACCAAATGAGACACAATAATGGCTCCATCAGCATTTTCACCAGATGCTGGGTCACTCCTTTCTCTGCTTTCCAGGATCTAAGAAGAAATATATCATGAAAAATCCAGAGTCCCCCAGAAATCGACATGTAACTAATGTTGTGGCGTTACTCACCATTCGGAAGATGGTGTGTGATCGACTGCTCCTCTCATTCATTTTTGTCTTTCCATAGTGACGGTTCTCTGCAGAGGGAGAAAACACATGGTTATTAAACACAATACAGATCCCTGAAGAGAGCTGTCTCATGTCCAGTCATCTCAGATCTTACTTTCTCCTTTCCGAATCCAGGACAGGGCTTGTGCGGGAGATGTGACCAGTTCCTCAGTCAGGTCCGCTACATAGATGTTTTTCTGCAAGTTTTTGAAGACACACTCACAATGATCATTTAAAGAGAAAGACAATGATGTCCATGCCTTCAGCGCTCCTAGACTTTGAAGTATCATTATAGTATAATGATGGAGGTCCGTGTGTTTCTGAGGACCCGAGGGAGTGTAGTTGTACCGCATCTGAAGTTAATCGGATCAGAGGTTCTGTTCGCCCAGAACTTTGGTTAGCGCATATGCTCACAAAAATCACACATTGTTTGTGCTTCACAAAAATAAGGTGTTAAGCTGAAACAAACAATTGCAGCTAACATTTTTTTTTTACTTTAGGTGAAAAACTGCAGCCAGGAAATACCCGCAGTCAATTAGCACACAGAGTCATATAATGTTACAAGAACGGCTTTGGGTCTGAAACACAGGAACATGGCCTCCTTTTTTGTTGACAAACTTTTCTGCCGAAGTTACAAGGCTTAATTTAGTATTAAAATGTGTCAGAAACCTTTGATAAAAATGTCATATGCAAACTTCTAAATAGCCCACTTACATTTATTGTCTCTCGGACTTCCAGAGGTTTTCTCTTCCAGCTATCAACGAGCAGATCACTCACAGTCTCGTTGTAGATTTCCATGTAGGAAACCCGAAGAAGGAACTCCTTCTTTGGACACTTTTGGACAAAAGAGAATTTGTTTAATTGCTTTCTGAAAAAAATAGATTTTCTTTTAAATATGCAATACAAGTCTTACACTTTTAATGGTTTGGAAGACATCCTCCACAGCCTGTGGTATAACTCCAGGAAAACGGTCACTCCCCATCATAGTAAAAGTCTTTCCAGAAGCAGTCTGTCCATAAGCAAATATGGTACCTGTGGATCAAACAGAGAAAAGATGTATAGACCAAAAAAACTTTTAAAAAACAGTGTCACAGGTCTCTCAGTATTCAGCTTCAAAAACATACCATTGTATCCCTGGACAGAGGAAACAACAAGAGGCTTAGCAATGGCTTGGTACAGCTGACTGGTCGTTTCTTCTGCAGTAAACACTCGATCTTTGAACAGAGAAGGAATGTTAATGTACAGTAGTAGTTGTTATTGTTGTTCAATTCTATGCAAAATATCTCAAAGGAGCCACAAAATCTATTAAAACACATTTCTCAATCCTGTACATGCTGCAAAACTTACCAAAACTAAAGGTTTTACTGGGATTCCCATCATCGATCTGATAAATTGATTTCGCATCAGCTTTCCAAAAATACTGGACCGGGTCTGCATTCTCCGATCCTGCACTGCTTTCCCTGTAACAATGATACACAATCGAGACAGGTGTGGAAACATTAACAGGCTTGTTCTTTAACATTGTCATTTCACACATTTAGTGGGAAAGAAATTGTGGCTGAAATAGTACTTTCAAAGCTCAGCTTAGCCAAATTGTAATGTTTAGAAGAGAAGTATAACACTCCTTACAACAACAATACCATGCCATGAAAAGTCTAACTCTAATATCAACACGGAACAGGGTCGTGATTCTTAAATGTATTGTGAAACATAGGTCAGTTTTTATTAAGATCCTTTTGGGGGGAAAATGATAGCTAGATAGATTGATTGATAGTAAAACTAAAAAGTCTAAAGTTAACATTTGGCTCCACATCAATGGCTTAACTTGGTTGAATTCAGTAATACAATAATGTAAATACGTTAAGGCACGTAATATTTATGTACTGGGAAAAAAACAACTCGTATTTTACGTCCATATTTAGAAAAGGAAAAACTCAAACAGTAGCATTAGCGCGCATTAGCATTAACGCTACATAACCTATTACTAAGTCCAAAACGGTTTTTTAAAATGTTGCTAACTTACTTACCTTTCAATAAGCGGACGGACCCGAACACATACTTTGACAGCCGACTCTTCTGCCATTTTTCACCTATCCAACCTTAAATTAGCAGAGAAACTAATACATCTCTCATAAATGTCAATAGACACCTAAAGATGCCGAAAAACGGACACGGGCGGACTAAAACATGAGTGCCTCCCTCAGTTTCAAAAGAAAACCGTCAATAGTTTAAAATCACCAACTTTGTTTTGATTGGTCAACGTCATCGGATGGACAAGTCCAAATGAGGATATCGTGAACAACGGTTGGTTTTAGTGAGACTTCACTTTCTTTAAAAAACATGTATGTTTGACAAAGTCTTTTAAATAGGCAAAAATGGTCTCAAGGCAAAAAGGCATTTCTTAATTCAATTTCTGCACCGAAAAGTAAAGTAAATATGGTAGCGCCCAACTGGTGACGCACAAAGTAGCGACTGCCTTGACTGGCGTCATCATACTGCGTCTTGTAGTGTGGAAAACACATGAGAAAGTGGTGGTTTTTCTAGTTCATTTGAAGTTTAGCATTTACATTAAGTTAAAGAATCAGAGTTCTTCACGAATGTAGACATGGCGAATTGATATTCAGCGAAAATCATTTTCAAATGCGAGATAGCTGAAAAGAATACACAAACTGTCTTGGAGTGATTTATTTTTCTGAAGGAATGTCTCTGTTTCTTGTAAACAGGTAGGCTCATGTTATCTACTCGCTTTCTTTATTGTTATTAGTTTGTTTTGTCACTTAAAAACATGACTTTGGAATGATATGGTTTTATCTTGTTCTTAAAGTTTTTAAGATAATAACTGTATATGATTTTCACATCACATAGTCATAGGAGGAAGTTCTATTTATTTTGTATTCTAACTATATATATAATTGCAGCTGATGTTAATTTGAATTGTTATTATATTTGTATCTTATTGTACCTTTTAAACATTTTTATCTCAGGTAATGCTTGACACTGCTGCTGGAACAAAATAATTTCCCATCTAAATGTGTCCCACCTATCATGTAAAGGAGTCCTTTTGGCTTTTGCTGTTATAGGGAAGGACATACCTGTCTTTCTGTTTGTTAAAAACCCTTCTCCTCCAGTGGTCAGAACATGTTGGCCTTTTTAATGATTAAATCTTTACAATAAAAGCTTGTTGATATATTCTTCCCCGTTGTTTCTTGATTTTATATTTAAATGCCGTGACTATTTTCCTTTTTTACCCTAAGATAAAAGATAACTTCTCAGAGCTCTGAGTCAAGCATTCGTTGGAAAAATCGGATTCATATGGACGTTCTATTTCATTATTCACGTTATATGGGGATTAATTCACAACTCTAAAGTTGACCATAATATTAAAAATAACAAGGTTAAAGAAGAGGGCGAATACCACATTTTGACACAAATTAAGATAAGATTATATATTTTTAAGGCTGCAAGCTGCTCAGTTTACCAAAAGTTTCCGTTGTGCTTTTGATGAAGAAGTGGGCAGAAGAATGAATATCATCTGTCATGTTTCCTACAGGTATCTTGGGGAGGAGGAAGATGGGAACCTCTCTAAAGAGTCTCGGTCTCAGGCGTTACTGGCTAAACTGCAACAGAAGGCAAAAGAGAAGCAGAAACAGAGTTTGACGGAAGAAGGACAAAAGCCGCCTAAAGAACGGACGAAAAAGCAGGATATAAAAAAGAAAAGAAAAGATGACAAGGACAGCAGTGAGGAGCCTGAACACAACAAGAAGCGGAAATCTGAAGCAGCGGCTGTGGTTGTCACAGAGACTGATGAGCCAATCGAGGAGGAAAAGAAGAAGCAGACGAGTCCAAATGAGAAACGGAAGAAGAAGAAAAAGGATCAGTCCGGTATGTGCTTGTTCTTGTATTTATTTACATGATGACACCAAATTGGGCAATACATTGTGAGATGAAGACAGTCCTTTTGCCTTTCCTTGAGGCATACCAATACATTGGTATGACCAATATTCTGGTTTTGTTGGCAATGAAAATGTTGAGTCTGTTGCTTTTCCAGTAGTGCAACATACAATATACTTAAGACATACAAAAAAGACAAATAGTGCAGGTCGAGTCACAATGTAAAATACGCAAACAAACCGACTATCTTCATGTGAAATGGAGATGAGTCTTTCTGGGACTTGACCTGGTGACCTTCCAGTTCCCAAGCCAAGCCCCTAGCCACTTTGCCACCACTGCCAACACTGCCAAAAGGCAACATGACTGGATTTTAAGACAGTTAAGGGTTACAATATACTGCTGAATAAGACTTATGTGAGGCCTCTCCACGTTTTGTGAGAAATTCATACCAATTTAATTTGAATAAAAACATTATAAATATAAATTATCTGACATTTTTACATCCTCAAATATTGCAATTGTCTCTCAAGACAGTCACTGTGCAGGTTAGGAGCTAAACATCTCAGGGTTTTCTTCTACTAGAGATGTAAAGTACCTCTTTACTGCTCCACTCAGTGTAGCCTTTCCTTCAACCTTTTCCTTCACTGATCAGCGATTTCACAATCACTGCAGTGGGTTATTGTTGACTTCTGTTTAGTACATACCAGTACAAAGACAATATAGCTAATTAGGTTTGAATGGTTTGCACAATTTAATAATACACAAACATCACAGATAATAACCAATGACAAATCATGCAGGAAGAGGCAAAAACCCAATGGGCTCATTTAAAGCCTCTACTTATGACAGTTTAATGTCTCAACACCTAACCTAACATTACCTATGTCACTCAGTTCTAAAGATGCTGCTTCTCATTTTAAGCCATGGATAATATGAAAGGTATGGATGAATTAGTCTGTAATGAAGGGTTAGAAGACAGTTAGAAGTGACAAAACGACTCACTCTCCTTATCATACCATTTATTGTATATGATGTACTTTCAGTGAAAAGTCTTCCTGACACTCCTGTGGCTGGAAGAGGAGGCCTGGAGGAGACAGGAGAAGGTGAAAAGAAAACAGAGACGGAAAACATCGCACCAGAACAAACCACGGAGAAAACTCCTGCTCCAACTGGGTTCACTGTTCTGGGAGGGTTTGACAACAAACCTGTACAAAAGGTACAGACATGTGTTTGTAATGCTGATAAACTCAAAGGCTTTATTGTCACATGCAGTAGATACAGTGTAGATATGGCAAGATCCTCCAACAATGCAACATAATATGTACAAGACATAAAACATTTACAATAAAAATAGTGCAAGAAGAAACAGAGTAGAATAAAATGTAAGTGACCAAGTAAATGCAGGAGTCTATAAGCATGTACAAAGTATTAGATGTACAAGAACAGGATGTAAAGATAAATATTGTATTGGATGTTGTGTGTGTTCCTCCCCTTACAGGTGCACAGGGTGCTGCCTCAGTGGCTCGCTCAGCCAGATGTGATCCACAGGGACATTAAAGGACACCTGGTGGACATCTCCGAGATCCACGGACTCTCCGCTCTGCTCGTAAAGAAACTTCAGAGTAGTGGAATCCAGAACTTTTTTCCAGGTAATCCTCAGCAGCAGGTTTCAAAAGTAGTGGATTAAAAAAACACGACTTGCCTCTGATTTGTAGTGCAGTATAAGTACACAGTAGCTTAAAATGGAAATACTCAAGTAAAGTACCAGTGTCTCAAAATTGTACTTGAGTAAATTCTTTCCACCTCTGGTCACAGTGCAGGCAGAGGTGATCCCTGCTGTCCTGGAGAGCGCTCAGCAGGGGCTTCTGATTGGACGAGGCGGCTACAAGCCCAGAGACATATGTGTGTCTGCTCCTACAGGCAGCGGCAAGACGCTCGCGTTTGTCATACCCGTCATCCAGGTGAGCTTCCAACCCTCCCCTCTGAGCAAGACACTCATACAATATAACTGTGTGTGTGTGTGTGTGTGTGTGTGTGTGTGTGTGTGTGTGTGTGTGTGTGTGTGTGTGTGTGTGTGTGTGTGTGTGTGTGTGTGTGTGTGTGTGTGTGTGTGTGTGTGTGTGTGTGTGTGTGGGTGTGTGTGTGTGTGTGTGTGTGTGTGTGTGTGTGTGTGTGTGTGTGTGTGTGTGTGTGTGTGTGTGTGTGTGTGTGTGTTGCATAATTGAATAATACACAAACTTAACAAATGTAGTTCTAGATAGATACTTTATTGATCTGAAATTGGGAAATCCTTTGATTACAGCTGCAGTGTGTCCAGGCATTAACATATTTAAAAGGTGGAATAAAGTATAAACATTATAAATTAAAAACAATAAACAACTAATTTAAACATAGTGGAGGAGACATATATCCCAAATAATACACAAGATAAAATGTTCTGGATAAATAAGGAGATTCTGTAGAAGATCAACAACAGTAGCATACACACAGGAGAGTAAATAATGACAGATGTATTCCTCAGGTTCTGATGGAGCGGGTGGTGTGTGAAGTCCGTGCTCTGGCCGTGCTGCCAACCAAAGAGCTCGCCCAGCAGGTCAGAACCTTTCAAAATAAAAGCCTGAATGACTGTATCCAGTAATGTCTCCAGTCGGCTAATGTTCTGCTGTACAGGTGTGCAAAGTGTTTGCGTCGTACGCTGAGGGAACCTCTCTGAAGGTGGTGATGCTGGCCGGCCAGAAGTCCTTCGCTGCAGAGCAGAGCTCCCTGTCAGAGCTCAGGTGAGAGCAGCGGAACGATACTAGGCTGCACCAGTACTCTTATGAATTTATTCTGGATAACGATTAAAAAATAGAATCCCCATTGTTAGGATAATCAGGAATAAGCTCATGTAAGGGAACTAAAAAAGATTAGAATAGCCGGATTTAAAAAAGTACAGGAAATATTATCACGTAATAAAAAACAGATGGCATCACATGACGCTATTTAAAACGCTGAGTATTTATCTATGTTTTATGCAGATGGGCCTTATGAATTATGAAGATTATTTTACAAAAAGTTGTATTGTTTGTTTTTCACTAAAGAGGATGTTTACTATTACCTCAATGATTATCATTATTGTTGTGAATCGCAATTAAGGTAATGAAAAACAGTGATAATTATAACGTGTCTTGTTAAAATCTAACTAATTACAACTTTTGAATTTCTGTACTTTTAGTTAAGTGTTTAGGTACCTGTACTTTGCTTGAGGTTTTCGATTTTATGCCATGTTGTACACTAACAAGTCACTTTGCCGACTAAATTTAACGTACAAAACATATGGTACACTCTTAATCACGAATATAAAAAGCTTAATATCCTTTATCTTTGATATGAGAGTTTATTGAGAGTCTATTTTTATGTCAAACCTTTGTATGTTTCTTTTATGATTTGCTGAGTTCTGCTTTTCCTTTAATGATTTAGGTTGTATGTATAATCTTGAGAGAGAGAGTTATAAATGAGACTCACTTCCATGTGCTGATCTCGGTTGAGAGTTGAATTTAATCTTAGCAGGTGTTTTTTTTTTTTCTTCACCAGAACACTAATTCAAAAAAGGGATCCATATACAGTATGTATATGCGTCACATTTGCAGCTGCATAAGGAGAAAAATAAATAAATAACAATGCTTAACATCAGTTTAGGTTGTGGTATTTGATGAATACTCAGTGAAACAGCTCTCCATACCTATACTGTGTTGTGTTTTTTCCAGGGGGGGCATGAGACGCAGTTTGGCGGACATTGTTGTGGCAACTCCGGGTCGGCTGGTGGATCACATCAACAAGAACTCAGGGTTCAGTCTGGAACACCTCAGGTTTCTAGTAAGTTCTTACACCATGTAGAACTGATCCAATATCATAAGCCCATAGTCATCTGTATTAGGTGGAGGCTCTCATCCTCTCATCCATCCCAGATTATAGACGAGGCCGACAGGATGATTGACAGCATGCACCAGTCGTGGCTCAGTCAGGTGGTGAAGGCAGTGTACAGACCAGGAAGTGGACAGGAAGCCATGTCCATCTTCAGGAGGGCGGAGCCAGCACATGTGACAGCAGCCAGGTGAGTGGATGGACATGAAGGGAGGTGTCTTTTTTCATATAAGCAGAGTTTATTACTATTTGTTATTTAACTGAATACTACCATATATATCCTTTTTTAACATCTAATAACATAAAAATGAGATATGATGGTCATTTTGTCAGTATACTTGACTGCTTTCAGGGAGGAGGTTCATAGGAATCTTATTTTGGTGTTTGTGTACAGCTCTAGTGTCAGGCTCTAGTTAGCCTAGCTTAGCATAAAGACTATCCTGGCCATCCTAGCTTTATCCCAAGTTAAAACAAAGCTGTGACAACATTCTTACTCATTCAGAAATAATCATTCTTCACATTAAGATACATAAAGAGTGAATGGTTCCGCAGTTTGAGGTGTTGAAAGGTGTAGTTTTTAACTTTAGACAGATTCAGGCAAGCTGTTTCTCTCTGCTTCCATTTCTTTATGCTAAGCTAGGCTAACTACATACTGACTTTAGCGCTGCACAGTGGAGGCTTTTATTTAAACGAAGTTATATTTAATTCAGTGTTTTGCCAAAATCCTTTCTATAGCTGGTGGATCGCTGTGTTTGTTGAAGACTGATCAGTGGAAAAATCCCCCCCCCCCTCTCAGTCTGTCCCCACCTCAGATGCCGCTGCAGAAGCTGCTGTTCTCTGCCACGCTCACACAGAACCCAGAGAAGCTGCAGCAGCTGGGCCTCCACCAGCCCAGACTCTTCAGCTCCATACACAGCCAGTCCAGCACCATCAGCACCCCCAGCAGCACGGCAGAACCCCCCCACACACAGGGCTGCTTTAACTTCCCCCAAGGGCTCACGGTAAGATGCTAACACCAGACTTTCAGGAGGCACACACGCAGGGCTGGAATGTAACTGAGTACATTTACTCAAGAACTTACTCAACTATATTCATCCCACAGCTTTAGTTCCTCTACAAATAGAGTTTATACAATGTAAAATTTTAGCATATTAAACTACAATTTACAGTGCAGGCTTATATGTACAGAAACAAAAACAACAGCTGGTTATTAAATAGAGGGATTGAAAGATTGTAATTTTCATTGCACTGATGCAGCTTCTCCAGTACTTTCAGTTTGAATAATTTTATCTTATTATACTACAAAATACTTTGACTGCAGTTGCATTTTAAATGCAGGACTTTTGCTAGTAAAAATGTACTTTTACAGTGTGGTTTTAGTACATGGTGCTTACATAAACACAGTTAAAGAAGATAAAAAGTAAAAGAAATATATAAATTATAAAAAACGATAAAGAAGAAAACTGTTATACATTAAGATATAGAAAATGATTTACATGAAATCTATATACCAAAAAACTACGTACTATTGCAAAGTTAAATGAAGTATGTGCAGTATTGTTCTGAAAAGTAGGAAGCTGTGCAGATACTAAGAGAGGTAGCTTGTGTGCAAATGTGCAATCATTCAGAGGGCAATACTTAAATGAAATAATTAATAAATACTTCTTCCAGTCCTGCACACATGTGGACTGAGACAGGGATGTGAAGATTCTGTCAAAGTCACGGCTCACTTTGTTGCCACTGCACGCTTCTGTTTTCAGGAGTATTACGTTCCCTGTACGCTGAGCAAAAAGCCTCTTCTCATCCTCCACTTCATCCTGCGCATGAAGCTCAGCCCCATCCTGTGCTTCACCAACTCCAGAGAGGCTGCACACAGGTGGGAGAAAGCCTCGCCCCACAAACACATCTCACCCTTTGTACACACCGTGTTGCAGCCTCCGTTAGCTTAGCTTACCGTCTGTTTCTCTCCAGGCTGTTTGTGCTGGTGCAGCTCTTTGGTGGCGTTCAGGCGGCTGAGTTCTCCTCCAGACTGTCTCCTGCTGACAGGAAGAAGACGCTGAAGGAATTTGAACAAGGAAAGATCCAACTGTGAGTGTGTATAGTATTAACACATTTGTGCAGAGGAATATGTGACGTGTCAGACTCCTGCACACTGTCATTATTTAGGATGGAACTTTTAAATCTCTCACTACTGTATCATCTATTTGCCAGCTCATAGAGTCCTGGAAACTTCCGGATGCTTAGTTGCATATGTTGGGCAAGTTGCACAATTAGCATAGGTTGTGTTAATTACCATTAGTTAGCATTATAGCCTATGTGGACAAGAGATAAAAATGGATTGGCCAATTTGCACAAACATTTTAGTGTTACATGTACACCTGAGTTATTAAACACAAACACAGTCTATGCTTTGGTGAACACAATTCCTGCAGTGAAAGTTTGAATGGTTTAGTGAGCAATAATGAGAGTAACGTTCATCCTGCAGGCTGATCAGCACAGACGCAGCAGCCAGAGGCATCGACATCAACGGGGTCAAATGTGTGGTGAATTATGACGCACCGCAGTACATCCGGACATACATCCACAGGTGAGCTGTCCATCACACCAACCTGTGTGTGCACAACCACTGTCTACTTGTTTCAGTTACTGTAAAGTGTACATAGGATGTTTAGTCCATAATACCCTCCATATGTGACTAATTCTCTGTGTGACTTGGCTTCTTTGTTTCTGTTCAGGATTGGAAGAACAGCCAGAGCAGGGAAAACCGGCCTAGCCTTCACCTTCCTGCTGGGAGTACAGGTGCAACACTCTTTAATGATCATGTTTTATATGAGACCATGTTGTTGTCTTTACCTTTCCTGTAATCACTTTATCCCAAACATTTGAAGAAAACATGATTTAATATTGAGGCTGGGCAAGTTAACGCATGAATTAATAGACAATTATTTTATCGCGCTTTAATAGTTTTAATTATTACTATTATTATTAAGTCAGTTGCTCACTGGCTCTGAATGGGATGTTGATCAGTATTGTTTAAATACTAAATTATATTTTTGTAAATATTTCCTTCATTTTTTATTTGTTAAAATAGTTTCAAAATATTTTTTATGATAGTACTATTTTTTACTACGTATTCTTCTTTCGTGTCTTTGAATGCATCATTTCAAAGCAAATTCCTCGTATGCGTAAACCTACTTGGTAACAAAACTGATACAGATTCTGAAGAGCATAAACGGTATATGAGACAAAGTGTTGTGTTCTCCTCTCAGGAGAAGAACTTCCTGCACATGGTGGTGGAAGCAGGAACGCCCGGGATTCAGAAGCAGATTGTCAAACCAGAGAGCCTGAAGGGGATGGAAGCCCGGTACGAACAAACGCTGCAGGAGCTGGCTAACGTCATCAAGGTACCAAACACTTCCACCTCCATGATGATGATAATCAAATTAAGCAGCTCTTGTGAAATCCACTCAACTGTATGTAGTCTAGTTGCCAGCAATGTGAACCCAGAAAGGTTGAGTACACCAAAGTTTTATGTTAGAAAT
The DNA here is from genome assembly GCF_036324505.1 of Eleginops maclovinus. Taxonomy (NCBI): domain Eukaryota; kingdom Metazoa; phylum Chordata; class Actinopteri; order Perciformes; family Eleginopidae; genus Eleginops; species Eleginops maclovinus. The sequence continues at coordinate 19,136,455 of NC_086363.1, read as the reverse complement.
GTATAGTAGGGGTCCCCAGCACATAGAATCTGCCGGATGCTAACTTGCATGTGTTGGACAATTAGCACAATTATCATAAGTTGTGTTATTTAGCATATGCAGACAATAGCTCAAGTATGGCTAGGACAATTTTGGAGTGGTTTATTGGGGATACTGAATCCATTCCTGCCATTTTCAGGATCAATAATGGCAGTTTTAACCAGAGTGGCCATATGTGTACTACTGGTGGCTGATTTTGACGAATTTTGGGTAGACTTTTAAGTTTTTGGAGACTCAAAACTACAATCTTTCCTCCTGAAAATGTCAGAAATGTATTCAACATCCTCAATAACCTCCAAATCAAACCAAAACTGTCCATATCGGCCAAGACATTGTAAGATATTTTCACAATAGGACTCTGAGCTGGCAAACAGACTAATATGTAACATTTCTGCATTGAAATGACACACCTATGTTAGAATTGTGGACTTGCATTATCCCAAATGTTTCATAACATTTTCAAACCAATAGAAATGTGTTATTTTAGTCCGGGTAAAGGTGGGTTTCCTCTGCTCTCCTGTGATGGTGTTTGTCCCCTTTGACAGTGGAGATTATCTGCCAGAAGCTGACATAAATGGATTATCTTTATCTATAGCCACATTTTTACCATACACTTCAGATAGTGTTTGTTCTTAACTCTATTTGAACCAGATTTGAGTCATTATTGCTGGATGTTGAGTTATCTAACAAGCTGAGTTAGCAGTAGTTACCATGCTCCACTTCAGGATAATTAAATGTAATCACATGCAACCAAAACCAATGCATCTTTTACTTTCAATGTTGCTATAAAAGGCTATACTTACATTACTTTTTGCCAACAAATACACCTTGTGTTTCTGCAGGACGAGAAAACCAAATAAAGGAGCAGCACAGACATTCTCCTCTGAGCCCACATCTGGGCCTCAAAAGAACATGTTGCATTTTCAGCTGTACTTGGAATATTTATGTTGTTTAATAAAAACATAAAATACAGAAACACAAAATGTCTTCGTGTTGAATCTGGTGATTTCAGCTCTACAGTGCCCCCTCCAATGGGAACAGACAACACATGTAAAGCCTGCTCATTGATTCAGGTGGATAAATGCAGTATTGAACAAATGTGAACAAATCTTAATATTTGCTATTTTTCATTAGTCACAATCTGCATTGTATGTAACTAAGACTTTCAACAAATGTAGCTCCTTTGGACTTCCAGTTGCATACTTATTCCTATCGTTCGCTATCCTAACGGTTTTACAAAATCTTATTCTTGTCATTTTAAATTCTGCTGTAGATTTTTTCACTCCTATTATCCTCGTGTGTGCTCGTACTTTCCCTTTCATTTGTCTCTTATTGTTGTTGATGTTCTGAAACCTGATTTAATCTTATCTTATAAGCAGAGTACTAAACTGTCACTCAAACTACAAACTTCAAGGAACATTAAGAAGTGAGAACACAAATCAAACAAATTCTTCTATTTTTCATTTTCACAAGAGCTATTTTTTTGTGTTAAATTAAAAATATTCTCTTATTTTATTTTTGTCTTCCTCTCCCCAGTGGAGCTCTTAATTATTGTGTAAATAACAAAAGCAGTACTTTGGAAGAGTTTCAGGTGTAGCTATATCACATTGGCGGTGGTGGCGAAGTCCATAGGGGCTTGGCCTGGGAACTGGAAGGTCACCAGTTCAAGTCCCCGAAAGACCAAGTGCCACCGTGGTGTCCCTGAGCAAGACACTGGTTACCTACACTGCTCCCCGGGCGCCGTACATAATGGCAGCCTACTGCTCCTAACACTAGGATGGGTCAAATGCAGAGACCGCATTTCGTTGTCCTAGTACTTGTACTCTGTGCAATGACAATAAAGTTGAATCTTCATCTTGTCCAGCAGTGGCTCAGTCAGTAGGGGCTTGGACTGGGAATCGTAGGGTCGCCGGTTCAAGTCCCCGAACAGACTTGAAAATATGAAAAGTGGACTGCTACTTGGAGAGGTCCCAGTTCACCTCCTAGGCCCTGCTGTGGTGCCCTTGAGCAAGGCACCGGACGTTCCCCCTCTCCATTGCTCCCCGGGCGCTGCACGATAGCTGCCCACTGCTCCTAGTACTAGGATGGGTTAAATGCAGAGGACAAATTTCACTGTGTATGCTCTGCTGTGTGCATGTATGTGACTAATAAAGAGGGTTTCATCCTCCGATTCTACATTGCTGACCATGAGCCAAGTGTTTTGGGTTTAAAAGTCCCCTCAGGAAGTCATTTCATTCCTTTTTATAGTAAAGCTGCTTAGAGCTTATAGTTACCTCTAATTGTTTTGAGCTCTAACTTTCACGTCTAAGTTGGTTGGAGCTATAATGGGATGTTGAGCTATATAGGTGCCATTACGGCAAATTATATGTTTTGTTATTTATTCCGTTATCAATATTATTTGCAATTAATCAGTAAATAAATGTCATTATTATATATTATAATTCTCTATGACAAGATCCCAGAGCTCAAGGTCACTTTAAACATCTTGTTTTCTCAGAGCAACAGTCCAAAACAAAAGCATGTTGATAATAGAGAACATCACGCCTGATTTTAATTCAAACAGTGTTGTCTTATTGTTATGAAAAGCAGATTGGAGAGGTTACATGAATTTATTTAGGTCCTTGTTTGAATCCAGTTTAATTTACAAAGTTCTCATAATATACACACACACATACCCACACACACAGCTTTATAATATGTTGTCAGTCCCATTTGGAGGTCTTCCTCCTCATGTATTTCTCTCCTTCGCTGTCGATGACCTCGTACAGCTGCTGGTCATTTTCTTTCATGGCGTGCATGTAGCCCAGGTATCCCACACACAGAGTGATGGTCACCAGTCCAAACGCCATCACCGGTTTGTTCTGCAAAACAACACACTTCCTGTTACAGTGCATGCTTTGAAGGAGCCTCATGAACTGTCACTATGTGCAGGGGGGGGGGAATGAAGATTTACCCACAATGAGCTACCCTTAGATCATTAATGGGATCAAGGATATGTTTCACATTATGTGAGGTTACGGTTGTCAGCTGATTGGCATTGTTACACACTTTCTAATTGATAAACAGGAGAAATGTCACTTGTAGATGTTTACAGAACTGTTGCAGATTTTTTTTAAACCACTGTGAGAAAAGACAATGCCTCTGTTTCATTTTAAAACTATTTAAAACACAGGCTAAAACAATTTTAGCAACTAAATATTTTATTTGGACTGTTTTTTGTTTGTAAATAGTATAATCCATATCTGTAAAGGTATATTAAATAAATGTAGTTGAGTAAAAGTACACCAATTACTCCGTAGAGTAGAAGTACAAAGTAACACAACATTGAAATACTCAAGCAAAGCAAGTACCTCAAAATTGTAGTTAAGTACAGTTTACTTGAGTAAATGTACTTAGTTACTTTACACCAGTGTTGCTACGTAGAAGCTAACTAGCAGCTAACTGCTCCGCTATCTCCCAGCAGGACAGTGTTAGCATCGTGTCCCGGGTTACGGGTCTCACCGGCTTGATGAAGAGTTCGGGGTTGAAGACTCGGAACATGCTGGTGGTCTGCGCGCCCCTCATCCCGGGGGCTCTGTAACCCTTTTCCCCGGGACTCTCCTTCCCCATACCGGCCTCTTTATCGGACATGTCTGGTCAAAGCAATAAGCGACTGCTCTTTTGAGAAATATATAATGAAGAAGGTAGAAGGGACATTGTGGACTGCAGTGTTATGGTGTTTCCCTGAACGCAGCCATGTTTCAAAGTCAAAGACCTTTGCGCTGAGTTTGAAGAAGAAGAGGAGGAGGTGAAGGAGAGGGCGCTGCAGAGGGCACAGCGCCCCTGGCGGCCGTGAGAGGAACACCCCCCGTTTATCAGCTGGAGGGATGGAGCCCATCCCAGGGAACAGTTTTTATCAGGTGTGACAAACTCAAATGCATGAAGGGCCACACTGGGACATGGGAATCACATAAAAGGCCAGACATAGTGTGTTACATCCTTAGTAAAAGTATAAGCATCATTTAGACGTTTTCAATGTTTTGCTGTATTTTCCCGGAATATACGTTTGCCTTTTTTGTTGTACACCAGGGAGCCTATAAGGTTGCAACCATTAACCATTTTTGAAGTTAAAAATGTACTTAAAATCGGGCCTTTCAGAACAGGTGTGTATAAACAGAGAATGTTCCTCATATAATAGATCAAAGTCACACTTATATCTCACTCACAGGTAGACTTTAGTCAACCAATTATTTGACTCTGAAGGTCGTTGTTGGGGCTTCATAACAAAGGGGGTGAATACTTATGCACACATTACTTGTTTTATTTTTTAAAACAACCTTCATTTTTTTTAAAATAACCAAATGTGATTATTTGTGGGGGACCATTAAATAGAATCCACATAAAGTAATTTTGAATCAGAGGTTTTCATTTAATAAAATAGGAGAAACGCCGAGGGTGGAGAATACTTTGGAAAGGTACTGTATTTAAATTGGAGCAGCACTCCCTAGTGGTTAGAATAGCCTACTGCAACGACCCATATTATTCTTATTGTTCATTGACACAGGTTTTCTACTTTCTTAAATAAAACGTTACACCTACGATACCACACACACACACACACACACACACACACACACACACACACACACACACACACACACACACACACACACACACACACACACACACACACACACACACACACACACACACACACACACACACAAAGAATATGATATATGAACAAGCATAGATTACTTATAGGCTAAGTTAAGAGTGTATGTACCCTGACATATAATAGGTCCAGGAATGATGATGACACACACATTCACCCCTGGACTGACATGTAATATTCATGATCAGCAGTGTAATAAGAGCTGACGGTCACCAAAGTTCCACGCGTCAGTCCAGGTGGGAGTGTTTGTGTGTTTGTGTGTGTGTCCAACTCAAAACGACCAGGTGTTCTTTACATCTCATTTCTAGTAAGGAAACAAATTCCATGTTTACAAGCATAGACTCATACTCGCAGTGCAGACTCTTGTGCAGATTGATCTGTTCTGCAGAAAATGTTTGCTCACGTAAAAACCTCCTGTTTCGAAGTTTGACATCATTCCCTTTGTTTCTACTTGGTAAATTACTACTTGGTCAATATTTAATAAAGACAACATTACTCTCGCATGTAAATCAGTCTTAGCAGGTGTGGTATTTTGTACATTTTAATATGTTTAACACTGGGGAAAGCTGCACGTTTTGAGCATGAATAGGTATTAGATGAAACTAAATATTGGATGGGTCAATGGAGTGTTCTCCTCCCCCCACTCTGGAGCCTGAACGAGAGAGACATTATTTGCATTAGACAACTCCATGGTGATGCTGTCCGTCTGTGTGCACACACACACACACACACACACACACACACACACACACACACACACGCTTCACTTAATGTTCAACAGGTGATCTGGAGGAGGCCGCTGCTCACATGACTGCTTGGATCCTCTTTCTCAATAAAAGGTCTGTTCAAACCCAGACTGAAAGGGAGTGAGAGATTGATATCGTACGGAGCTGTTGGGTTTGGATAAGGTGTGGCACAGAGCTGTCCCCTGCAGGTGTGCGGGCAGACAGCACACACACACACACACACACACACACACACCACCTGCTGCTACACAGAGAAAGGAAAACCCCAGCACCGCAGGTCAGTCCTCTCTATTCCTTTTGATAAAAGTCTACACAGCTTTCAAAAGTGTTATTTGACCTTACCGTAAGATGAGATATCATTGTTTACGCATTAACAAATTAAAACACAAGGGATAAACTGCTAAACTAAACAGAGGGATGTGCTCCGTCCTTCACAGCTCTGTAACATGTTACATTTTGGATATGCGTCAAGGTCATCATAGGCTATAGACTTTCATTTAAAGAATGTTGACTGGGAATTGATACAAAAGTAGCAATAAAATAATACATCAACATCATAATCCTTGATACAACTACAGAAATCCTTTGATAATATAATTTATTGTAACTGTTAAGTGCCTCTATAACCTAAAGCCTTCATCTGTTTGCATCTTACAATTTATTTATCTTAATATTTATTACTACACTCAACAGTGTTTAGTTTTATTTCACTGTACAATATTTAAATGTACATTCTGTTGCTGTTCTGATGTTAAGAGCATCAGGACAGGATTCTGATAGTACAATCAAAAACAAACCTCCGTGTGAACATCTTTGTCCTGTCGCATTATCGAACTATTATAACTTCCCATGGCCCTGAGCAGAACCTCAAACTCCCCTGAAGTGGTGTGACAGACAACAATTATCAGGGCGGGACTTCCGGTTAGTTTGGATTTATTTGAATAAAAGCAAATTCTGTTGTACCAGTGAGTGAGCAGTATTATCTGATATAATAGTGAGTGTTTGTAGGCTTATGTGCAGCGATGGGTAGTAACAGATTACATTTAATTAGAATATCATAAAAAGGGAACTGTATTCCCTTTCTGTTACATAAAAAAACATAATCAGAATACTAATGCCAAAAAAAATGGTGGATTACTACCAGCATTAAAATGTTACTAAAAACTAAAAAGAGCATCTGGTGTTTGTTGTAAAGGGTCAGATGTTCTCTCTCCTGTCAGCTGTTCTGTTCTGGAGGCTAATACTCTAAGTATGAATCTACGCCTACTGCCTGACTCTGCTTCATGGTTTCAATTTCTTTGTTTCATTTGTTCTGTTTTTAATTCAGCAGGTGAACCTATATGTTCATAACATAGGGTGTGAGTTTAACTGTGTGTGTGTGTGTGTTAAACTAAAATGGGACAGTCCCAGAGTTTTTGGACATTCCCTAGTATAGCATACTGTATATAAAACAAAAAGATGTGATTATGTTGTGGTACTAGCAAAACACAATATTAAGTTGAACCTCATTTTTTATTTAAACTTAATATTATTGCTTTCAACTAACCTAATACAGTTATGTGAAATCTGTTGACATAATACATTTAATTAAAGTCAACGTTTTGTTCAGTGAATGTAGTAGTGGTGGATTTATCAAAAATAGATTATGTATTACAGTAAATAGCAAAAATGATCCCAAATATCCCACAGACACTATTTAATTCCTGCTGTGTGTTTTTTCCCCGACAGGAGACTCAGGCGAAGATGAACTGGGGCTTTTTGGAGAACGTCCTCAGTGGGGTGAACAAGTACTCGACGGTGATCGGGCGCATCTGGCTGTCCGTGGTCTTCCTCTTCAGGATCCTGGTGTACGTGGCGGCGGCTGAGCAGGTGTGGAAGGATGAGCAGAGGGACTTTGTGTGTAACACCCGGCAGCCCGGCTGTGAGAACGCTTGCTTCGACCACTTCTTCCCCATCTCACAGATTCGCCTCTGGGCCCTGCAGCTCATCATGGTGTCTACCCCCTCCCTGCTGGTGGCGCTGCACGTGGCCTACAGGGAGCACCGGGAGGCAAAATACAAGAAGAAGCTGTACAAGAACAAAGGGAGCCTGGATGGAGGTCTGTTCTTAACTTACATCGTCAGCCTGGTCTTCAAGATAACCTTCGAGGTGGGATCCCTGCTCGCTTTCCACTTCCTGTACAACGGCTTCGAGGTGCCCATGCTCCTGCGCTGCAGCGAGAGTCCCTGCCCCAACACGGAGGACTGCTACATTGGCAGAGCCACGGAGAAGAAGATCTTCCTCTACATCATGGGCTGCACTTCCATTGTGTGTATCTGTCTGAATTTTGCAGAACTCATGTACATTATTTGGAAGCATCTATGGAAATGTTTCACCAGGCGCAACGCCCCTGTGCGGAGGACCATCAGCCAGCCAGCTGTTTCCATTGTCAACCAGTTTGCCTCCTCTGAGCCCACAGTAAACACAGAGGAGGCCACACTGAGCCTGCAGGCAGAGGAAAACCGGCCCGTCCAGTCCTTAAGGCCTAGCGTGGTTCACATCGCAAAGTGAAACCTGGCACACACACACACTGCTCACTGTCAGTGTTTCATTTCATTTCCCTTTCATTTATTCACAGGTTAAATTAAAATACAGGTACACTCAGTGTTTAAATTGGCTTTTGTAAAGTGGGGGAGCCCTTCACTCGCAGTGATCAATGTCGCGAAACATTTCTACTATATGAATACACTGCTACTAACACACCGTTAATTCACATTGTGTTCTTTATTAGTTATTTATCTCATATGCACATATCACAACAATAACATAACCCATTTGTCCTTTGACAAGTCATTTTGTTTGGCAATAGGCAGCAGTTTTAATGAGCAGTTTAGTTGCAATACATACTGTGGCCACCATCCTACACAGTGCACCTTCAATTCATGACATTCCAAATGGCACTCATGTCAAGCTTGTGGTGGCTTTCATGCCTCACTTTACAAGACATATGGTCTGCAGACCGCCGGGTCATAACTCCAGTGGTGGGCCCACTAAGTTAATGAACATTAAATATGACAAATTCTCAACTTTTAGTTGATTGCGAATGGGTGAAATTATGTTGTTCATTAGGGAGAACCCTCTTTCACACTCTGCAGTACTGACGGCCAGTGTGTCTCCTGCATGTTTCAACTGTATCAGTCCTCCTTTCAGTGGCAAGCCACTGTCCTTAAGGTCTCTGAAATCTTGCTTGACATTTGAGAAGTGGATTTTAAGACGGGTACAAAGCAGCCTTAATTCGGCCTCTCCAAATAAGACTGGCACAGTTGGCCAGGTTTCGGGATTAAGAATATTCAGCAGCTCATAAAGTTCTAGTTCACCCTCTGTGACCATCCTGGACAGCATGCTATTACTCAAAGTGTGAAAGAATTTCTGAGGTGGAATCAATGTTTGCCTCCCACCTGTTCTCACTGGCACCCCTTTGAAAACACCTTCTTCAACACCCTGACAAGCAAGTTTATAGTATGCCCCTTTTTCCTCCCCCATTGCTGAAAAAATCTCAGCCTGTCTTTTTATTTTTTTCATCGCTTCAGAGAGACGGATGTCTCTGCATTGTAATGCTTCTGATAAATCTTTAAGTTCCTCCAAAGCATCATACATAAGTCCAAGATTTTTAATGAAGTCTGCAGATGACAGTTTATCTCCCAGGCCTTCATACATACACCTCTCTAAAGAGGTTCTAGCCGAATCTTGACTAGCACTTGTGAAGTGCTTGTGCAGGGCACTATACATGTTCCACACAGCCTCAACAGTTCTGTAGGAGGAAGCTACCCACCTCACACCTAAAACCCGACCTATCCTCCGCAATTGTGTTCCCACTGATGCTGCAGCACTGTTAAGTTCTCTGATGTTTTTGGGTGATTGGCTGTAAAGACTGAACAATTTGTCGAGGAAGCTTGTAAAGTGGTTAGTCTCAACACAGCACTTTACTGCATCACCAACTGAGAGTTCCAACCTATGATTGAGACAGTGCCATCCCACAATGTCAGGGTATTTTGCTTTAAGTTTTGCATATACGCCTGCCTTTTTACCCAGCATCACTGATGCCCCATCTGAGCAAAATCCAACAAAACAGTCCTTCAGAAAGTCATCATCTAGTCCATTGTCCACGAGGCACTGGATCAATGCATCAGTAATGCCATCTGCTGTAGTTTTTTCCAGCTCAATGACATTTAAGAAAAATGTAAGTGGGTCTGCATTTGCCACAGATGCTCGTAAGTATATAACAAGACAGGATTTCTTACTCACTGTAGTGCTTTCATCCATCAGGATAGACCCCTTGGGCTTTGTACGCCTGATACTGGACATTAGGGATTTCTTCATCTCTTCAGCAATAAAATGAACAATGTCAGTGCATACCACATTACTGTGGAGGACTCTGCCCATGTTGAGCCCATTGAGTGTTTGTAAGTCTATGAGGCCGGTGATCTGTAAACGGTCGGTTATTTTTGGCAATATAATATGCCGTTCTGAAGACCTTTTCAGTTGTGCTCAACTTTTCTTGCTGTGCTCTGAGAAAACTGTCTTCTAATGAAGCCTCAGGTGTTTTCTGATAAACTGACTGAGCTAGCTTGTGACTGTGGGAGGTTTTGTGGTCATGTAGTTTTTTTCTCAATGATTTCATTTGCTTATCTTTTGTGTTTCCATAAGGAGTTACTCTGGCATTTTGCCATTCAGAAGAAAAGGAATGCCTTATGGGTCCTGACTTAAAAACTCCTGCTGAAGCTGCATCCCTACAAACCTCACATCCTAGGGCTTTATTTGAAACATATATGAAAGGGAATTTGGTCTTGAAGTGTTCATATTGTTTTAAATTCCAGCATATTGGCAAATTGCTGCTGGAGGGGTCTGTAGCTGGGCCTGCTCTGCTGCTGGAGGGGTCTGTAGCTGGGCCTGCTCTGCTGCTGGAGGGGTCTGTAGCTGGGCCTGCTCTGGTTCTGGAGAGGTCTGTAACTGGGCCTGGACTGGTGCTGCTGGAGGGGTCTGTAGCTGGGCCTGCTCTTTTGCTGGAGGGGTCTGCAACTGGGCCTGGACTGGTGCTGCTGCTGCTGGAGGGGTCTGTAGCTTGGCCTGCTCTGGTGCTGGAGAGGCCTATAGCTGGGCCTGGACTGGTGCTGCTGCTGGAGGGGCCAGCTGTAGCTGGGTCTGCTCTGGTGCTGCTGCTGGAGGGGCGAGCTGTAGCTGGACCTGCTCTGGTTCTGGAGAGGTCTGTAACTGGGCCTGCTCTGGAGCTGCTGCTGGAGGGGTCTGTAGCTGGACCTGCTCTGGTTCTGGAGAGGTCTGTAACTGGGCCTGCACTGGTGCTGCTGCTGCTGGAAGGGTCTGTAGCTCGACCTGCTCTGGTTCTGGAGGGGTCTGTAGCTGGACCTGCTCTGGTTCTGGAGGGGTCTGTAGCTGGGCCTGCACTTACTCCTTTGCTGCTCCTGACAGTGGTACTGTTAAATGCATAAAATATGATGGTTACCAATTCTAAACACTGTATTAAATATGGCTGGGTTTTTTGTTGAAAAATGACCTCAACATACCCACTGAAAAAGTCCCTCAGTGTCCGCTTCATTGTCAGAGTTACAGCGTCTGAACAGAAAAATCAAGTTAAATACCAATGTATGTGGGGGTGGTCCACTATGCACAGGCTCACAAACTTGAATGTAGTTAAAATCAACATGAGCTACAGTACAGAATGAAAAAGAATCGAGCTACCTAAAGACATTGTGGCACTGAATCCATCTGATGTTATGACTGTAACAAGCGAAGCAACAATAAGTCTTTCAAAAGCCTACCCTACCAACACTGCCATTTACCATGTGTGCTGAAGTAGGTTACCACTCATCCTTTCCATTAGAAATAACTGATTTGTAACGAATAACGAAGTTTAGCGACCTCATAACTTTGGCCAAACTCATAGGACTGGGAGTCGAGCACGCTATCCAGGCTGGTGGTTGTCTCACTAGCAAGAGAGACGTTTGCTAGTTTCCATACGCAAAGCAACGTTGCAGCAGGCATTCGCTCAATCAGTTAGCCAACTCTTTCTTTTTTAAAACATTCTGATGTGATATTTAACTAGCAGGCTAGAACCCACAGAATAACTAACTTGGTAAATGAACAATCTGACAGAAATACAGCCTGAAATACGAACTTGAGGGTGATTTTTATTTCTCGACTGAGAGACGTCTGTTAATGATACAAAAGGACATTCATTGCCTGAGAAGCTAAAATACACGAAAGAAGCACAACTTACCCCTGTCTTGCTAAAGAATTGTTCCTATGTTGATAATGTATTTGCAAATTCATAGCACGAAGATACAGCACAGACAGCGACCAACTGCAAACTCGTTTCACTCAGAATGACATTTCGCATGTTCTTCTTATTTTTGGGTTTTATGGCGGTTGGCAAACTAACGTGAATGGTGCATTACCGCCAAAAATCTCGCATGTTGCACTGACTGGCTGGATTGAATAATGCTGTGATGTCATGGCTCTGCACAGTGCTGTAATTCACCTAAACTTGCTTTTATTTTCAGCGTTATTATTGACAAACCTTCCTTACAATTTTAATATTTTTTAGAAGACTTGAAAAATTAATTTAATCACATTAAAAACAATTTTTTTTAAAAATATGATCACTGGAGCAGGCGGAGCGGAGCTCCGTTTGCCGGTCCGTCCGAAGTGAGGAGGCGGAGCTGCGCTCCGGAGCGCTCCGCCCCAATTTAAACCCTGGGTACACTCATGAGACATAATGGAGACATGTGAAATGGGACACCCCAATAGGAAGCTTGAAAACAAGGGCCCAGACAATATTCAGATATTCAACCTCGATTTAAATCGATTGGGATAAATCCACGCAGTCTGTCGTTTAGCACCTTTTCTAAGATGTACATTATCAGGCGTTGTGAAAGATACTGCATTCATTGAGCTTCAGGAGACCGAAGCTGTGAAACAGAGGGTCAGTGTTCGTGGACCGAGATATGACACTTACGTCATGTATGTTTACACTCTCCTCTGTCAAAGAAAGAGTGAAATAAACAGGTGAGGGGAGTAACGGATTACATGTAACGGGATGACTTTATCAGGATACAAAAATAAGGGAACTATTTCTTTAAAGTTATATAAAAATAAATGTAATCAGATTACTGGTACATTTTTCAAAATGCGGATAACCAGCAGGATTACAATGTTATAATGCGTTTTATAATAAAGAATGATATGTTAGGTCATATAGCTCAGTGTGTTAAGCTGGTTTCATACACTGGGGTTTGATCCCCATGCGGTGGACCCAGGTTCAAATCCGGCCTGAGTCTTCGCGCGTGTCTTCCCCTCTGTCTGAAACTGCACTATATTGAAGGCACTGGTTGCCTGAAAAAAAAACAATGATATTTTATAGGTGGACACCTGATATATTAAACACAAATACTGTGTTTTTCTTTTTAATTAATGTGTTAAAACAGCATGCGTAAACTATACTATTCTGTAGGACTAGTCTAAAATTAAAGAGCACACATTATTTATACTAAATATTTGGTTTCTTCTTTGGTACGGTCACTTTGTTCTGTTGTTTTACATAATTCACATCTTATTGTTGTTTATTTTCTCTTGGATGTTTTTGTATTGCATTTGATATTCAGGTAATCCAAAAGGCACGTAAAGTAATCAGGTTACATTACTTTATATTGTGATACTCAGATAATTTTTCACAGGAAACTAGTAAATGCAACGGAATACAGTTCTAAAATAACCCTGCAAACTCTGGAAATCAATATAATGGTACAGTTTCGTTGAAAAGAGAAAAGCTAGTTTTAGTTTTACATTAATCACACTAACTGCCCTATAAATTATAAGTTGTCATTTAAATTCAACACTTTTCACATTGCTTAAGGGGCATCTTATGCATTTTAAACTATTACATTTGAACAGATTAGTGATAAAAGGACTGTGGAAACATTTAGATGTGTTCTGTGGTTTCAGGGGAGATAAATCAAGTATAATAATAATAACATTTATGATAACAAATCGGTTTTGGCGAGGCGCTAATCAAAGTTGAACGATGGGAAATGTAGGATCCAGTGTTTTTGTTTCAGCCATACTGAGGACAAGATGCACATAGATTTGGATATTGAATTTTTCTGACCAGACATACAAAAACTTTAATATGTATATATATATAAACGTAGGCTCTTAAATGTTTCCCTTGTTCATGTACCATTATGTTGAGTATATTATATTTACATGTAATATTTTCTTTTAATTTATTAATGTTTGAATTATTTTATTTTAAGTATATTTATTAAATAAATTACAATTTTAAATCAAGCCATTATACATTTAATTTGAATATACTATTTTAAGTATAAATTGTTTTTTTCTATTATTTTGCCATTAAAATATGTTTTTCGATTTTATTTTTCATATTCTTTTTACTTTTACATATTTCAAATGATCTTTTACATGGTGGAAAATGTTCACAAAAAAACTAAAGAACATTATGAAAAATGCTTCTGTTTAAGGTGTGTTATTAAAGCAGCATGGCAGCAACAGGACAGATGTGATTGGCTGGTGCTTCGTCCATTATGAGAAGACAGCAAATTACAAAACTACCCTTCCTTATCACCTTGATTCAACAGGATTAATTAATGAATTACCAATAACACAGGTTGTGTATTTTCACAGTATACAAATATTAAATTGTTCTTTTATTGTTCCAGTTTGTATGTACAGTGGGGAGAACAAGTATTTGATACACTGCCAATTTTGCAGGTCTTCCTACTTACAAATCATGTAGAGGTCTGTAATTTTTATCATAGGTACTCTTCAACTGTGAGTGACGGAATCTAAAACAAAAATCCAGAAAATCCCATTGTATGATTTTAAAGTAATTAATCTGCATTTTATTGCATGACATAAGTATTTGATCACCTACCAACCAGTAAGAATTCCGGCTCTCACAGACCTGCTAGTGTTTCTTTAAGAAGCCCTCCTGTTCTCCACTCATTGCCTGTATTAACTGCACCAGTTTGAACTTGTTACCTTTATAAAAGAGACCTGTCCACACACTCAATCAAACAGACTCCAACCTCTCCAAAATGACCAAGACCAGAGAGCTGTGTAAGGACATCAGGGATAAAATTGTAGACCTGCACAAGGCTGGGATGGGCTACAGGACAATAGGCAAGCAGCTTGGTGAGAAGGCAACAACTGTTGGCGCAATTATTAGAAAATGGAAGAAGTTCAAGATGAGGGTCAATCTCCCTCGGTCTGGGGCTCCATGCAAGATCTCGACTCGTGGGGCATCAATGATCATGAGGAAGGTGAGGGATCAGCCCAGAACTACACGGCAGGACCTGGTCAATGACCTGAAGAGAGCTGGGACCACAGTCTCAAAGAAAACCATTAGTTACACACTATGCCGTCATGGATTAAAATCCTGCAGCGCACGCAAGGTCCCCCTGCTCAAGCCAGCGCATGTCCTGGCCCGTCTGAAGTTTGCGTAATGGGAGAAGGTCATGTGGTCTGATGAGACAAAAATAGAGCTTTTTGGTTTAAACTCCACTCGCCGTGTTTGGAGGAAGAAGAAGGATGAGTACAACCCCAAGAACACCATCCCAACCGTGAAGCATGGAGGTGGACACATCATTCTTTGGGGATGCTTTTCTGCAAAGGGGACAGGACGACTGCAGCGTATTGAGGGGAGGATGGATGGGGCCATGTATCGCGAGACCTTGGATCTGGAGAAGATCTGTATGGAGGAGTGGGCCAAAATCCCTGCTGCAGTGTGTGCAAACCTGGTCGAGAACTACAGGAAACGTCTGCTCTCTGTAATTGCAAACAAAGGTTTCTGTACCAAATATCAAGTTCTGTTTTTCTGATGTATCAAATACTTATGTCATGCAATAAAATGCAGATTAATTACTTAAAAATCATACAATGTGATTTTCTGGATTTTAGTTTTAGGTTCCGTCTCTCACAGTTGAAGAGTACCTATGATAAAAATGACAGACTTCTACATGCTTTGTAAGTGGGAAAAACCTGCAAAATCGGCAGTGTATTAAATACTTGCTCTCCCCACTGTATGTGTGCGGTTTCTGAATTGTTACATTTTTTATCATACTTTTCAAATTCTATACTTTTAAACATGTGCGATATTAAATCATTCAAATATACTCCTTTAACTTAATATGCTCTTTTCTTTTTTCCGACTAAACAGTGAATTCACAACTCAATAGCTTCTCCGCTCCGAGTTGCGGTTTCGGGATTTCAGCCGAGAGTAGGCCTACGGACAAAAGTCTGACGCGACCACAAGAGGAGCGTTACAGCACTTAGCTTAAAGGGATTATTCCACATTTTGGGATTACATGATTGTTTTTGAGTAGAGTGATTTAAAACATTTTAGATTTTTTTGAGAGACAAATGTGTTGATAAATGGGATTTTAGAGTTAGGATTTTCACCCTTTGCTAAGCAAAACAAGCTAATACAAATGACTGCTTTACACTGACGGAGAACTTTAAAATACTGATGAGAAAAGAGATCCAATATAACCATTTGTAATCCTAACTTAAATGAATCCCTGAAGCTGCAGTGTTTCAAACAAAATGGCAAATGAGTAAAAAAACAAAACAGTCAAACTGGTTGTAGAAAAGTGTTCATTTAATAACAGGACTGCTGGTGGCAGTGGGTGATATCAGACTATTAACCAACACACAACAACATCTCCAAATCACAAACTACACACAACAATACAATCCGTTCCAGAGTCTATTTTTCTGAAGTCCCACAGGGATCATTAAGACAGCAAATGTCGTCTGAGTTTCAGGTAACTTCTTGACATAGTAGTCCATAAATAAAAACATGCTATATTTTTTTTCCATAAAAAAAGAGACATTTTACAGATAATACAGTATCATTGAAAAAAACATTTGTTATTTGATTTGTAGAAAATATCTAATATGTCGGGCAGCAGTCTGCAGCAGATTGACTCATCCTACTCCTGAGATTCTGCTTTACAAAACCCACAAAAAAAAACAGCTATTTTCTCACAATACCACTGTGGGCCGCATGTCTTGCAGCTGTTTCAACATAAGGTCAGAGACCCCTGAAAAGGCCCCGTCTATTACAATTCTGACCTTACTAAGTGATTTCAAAGTCTGCCGGTTGCTAAACCTGACGCAGGTGCTGGAGGTATTTCTGCACGACTCTGAACCGTCCACCTTCCTCAACAAGGGATGATTGCTTTTTTTTGACTGTTCCAGGAATTTTAGGAAAGACATTTCAAAGCCCATCGGTTTGAAAGAGGCCAGGGGAGCAGTCTCGTCATGCATCACTGCGGGGCAAGAGGAGTCTGACTCATCGTCTCTGCTGTAAAGTACCTCAGTCTTGGTGGTGCGGGGGATTTTCTTGCGTTTCACCGCCTTGCCCTCCAGTTTACGTGGGCGACCTCGTTTGCGTTTGAGCATCACAGAGCCATCAGAACTTTCCTCGGTTGATAATTTTGTGTCGAACAATGCAACAGGGGAGTCTGCGATGGTCCTTTTGCGTAGTACAGGCTTTGAACTTCCATATTCCCCTACGCCCAGGCCAGTGTCTGATGTCCCCTCGATGTCCGACAGGTCGGAGGTGTTGTCTGATTTGGAATCGTCACTCCTGATGGAGTGGCACTTCTGCCTGGGAAACTTTTTGCAGAATATGAAGTGACTCCTTTGCTGTTCAAGATACTTTTCTGACAGTCCGTGTCCCATGTAATGTTTTAGTATGCTCCGTTCTGATTTCATGACTGAATCACAGCCTTTAATCATACAGGGGTATTGTAGGGGAAATCTCTTGGTGCACATTGAAGATGCTTCCACTTTCGATTTCAAGGAGGGGTTTCCATATTTAGTCCAGTGATTACTTTTTGCCTTGTCCCTCTTGGACTCACCCCCCCTCTGGAGGATCTTTTTATTGCTCTCAATGTTTTCCTTCCCATTACTGGTCTTTGTAATTTCGTAATGTAGTCTCGGAGTCTTAGAGTTCCGTTTCATCCCGTCTTCCTTTATCTGTTGATTCTTGAGGTTATCCTGGTACAGGTCATTATGCTTTTTCATGACATGTCTGAGCAGGTTTGACTTTGTGGCATATGAGCGGTCACAGCCTTCAACTTCACATTTGAATGAGACATTAGGATCAGGTTTGGCCAACTTCATATCTTTATGCTGTTCTTTGACGTGTGCGATATACTTCCAGAAAGCGGTGAATGTTGCTGTGCATTCTGGTTGGCTACAAGTGAACTTGCCGAGCTTGATATTGGACAAGATGTTGCCAACCTTGTCGAGGCTGAACTCATGCAGCTGAAGATAATGCTGCAAAAGGTGGGGCACTTCTTGGAAAACTCTGGAGCAGTCTTTAACTTGACATCTGAATTCAGACATGTGTGAGATCTCTTCCTCTTGCTCCTCCTCTTCCTCCTCCTCATCATCAAGATCCATTAAATCCTGCAGTTCCTCACTCTGGTCCTGCTCTTTATTCACCTCCAATGCTGACAGAGCAGACTGGTGAACAGCCCTGTAGTGGAGGATCAGATTGTGCTGGATGGTGAAGGCTGCCACACAACCTTGATGAACGCAGCAATATGGTCTGTACGGACTCATGGCATCCCCCGATTTGGGCTTTTTCTTTTTTGTCTTCTTGGTTCTGTATATAGTTGGCTTGACGATTGACGGCCTGTTGACAGCAGACAGTTTGTCGAGCGATGGAGGCCCATTAGCTAGCGGCGTGGCAGATAATGCCTGAGTGAGAAGAGGTGATACTTTGGGCAAACGGGGTTGAACTTGTGGGTGTTGAGTGGGCATCTTGGGCAAGTTTCTTTGCGGATCATTTGGCAGCTGTGGTGCTGCTGTCCCAGCTTGCAATGACTGGAAGGCTGATGTTTGAGTGTCTGCTGGTGGGGTCGTTGCTTGATTGTGGATGGGAGCAGTTTGCAGGGGTTGGATGACTGTGGAGCGGTTGTCATCTTGATATTTAAAATTAGTTACATTAATGTTAGTAAGTGATACAAATGCCTTTAATGGGGTGTTGAGTTTCACAGAATCTTTAAGTGAATACAGAGGTGGTCTTTTCTCCACTGATGGATGAGGAGGCATTGTGGTGTGAGCTGCTGATGAGGAGGCATTGTGGTTTGAGCTGCTGGAGAAACATGTGTTTGAACAGTGGCAGATGTGGCAGATTTGGTCTCTCTGCGCAACATATCTAGATCTGCGATTTCTTTAAGAGTTAACTTGTGAACCGACTGGAAGTGAGCGCGGAGGTTTGAGTTACGAGTGAATCTCTTTGGACAACAATGGCACTTGAAAGGAGCATATTGGCCGTACCTCTTTTTAACCACATTCACCATATCCAGTGTGTAGTTGTGAGATTTGGAGAGGTGTCTCCACAGCGCGTCACCTGACATTGAGCTAAATGTGCAGGGCTTATTCTCACAAGCAAAAGGCTTGACGAAGACCGTTGAGGATCCTGTGTTGACTTTAATATTGCTACATTGTTTCACTGGCGCCAACACCTGATTAGATTTATCTCTGATCAAGTCGAGCTTTTCAAATGCACCCTGAATTTCTGTCATCTGCTGGTACTGGTTCGCAGATAACGGTGTTGGGTCAAGATCTGCATAATTAGCAACGCCGCTTGTGGGGTTTAGTACCTCCTGCTGAGGTGTGGAGGACTCTCTGAAACCACTAAAGCTCTGTGTGTTCAGTAGTTGTTTGATTTCATCAGTGGTTCCTGGGATGATTGTACAGTTCTCTAGCATGATTTCTCCTAGACTAGCCGAGTCACTATTTGCATCGCAAAACATTGGATTAAGTCCATAATTATCAGAAGGATTGCACATTGGGCCAAAAGTCATGGGACTCTTTGAGTTAGCATTAGTGTCAGTGTTGATTGAATGGCCTATGGTGTTTCTGCGTTGAAAGTCGCCAGCTAAAATCTGCTCCCGCAGTCTCTTTTTAATATCTTGATCAGTTGTCTTACTTTGCGTCTCAGCCTGCCTGCTGCTTGTGGATGGACTGAGCGGACTATCAGGTAACAGCGTTTTCATCACTGAGTTAGGATCTGGTGTATGAACAGGTTTGTCAGCATTTTCTGTGAGAATTTGAGAGAGGAATGGGTCTGGGAATTCACTTCCAGCAAATGCATCAGGATAATGGGTTGCATTAAACAAGTTGTCCTCTTGCTTCATCTGGATATTCTCTGTGTGCTGTATGACTGAGCTCCCTGGCAAGCGTTCACCCGCTGGAAAGGACACACAAGAGTTTTGAAACAATGACTGGGAAGCAGGAGTGCTCACAAACAGATCTGTCATATTGGATTCAGCTTTGATTTGCTTAAGAATGTCATCATTTGACACACCATTCTCATATTCAGAAAATGTACTTTTTGAATGTGTAGAGGCGGGGTAGACCTTTTCAGCTGTTGGAACATGTGCTGCTGACTGCGCAGGCGTCTCTTGATAGACAGCAGCGGGACTGGACGATGACTGTGGCTGATTGAGAAAGTCAAGAAATGATGATGGCAGGTCTGTGTTCAGCGCTGACTCGTCATATGGTTTGCAGATTGTACGCTTGGACAAATGGCCTCCGAGAGATTTTGGACTATTGAATTCTCTAAAACACCTGCAACAAACAAATTTGCCATCTCTGAGAATAGCTGGCCATTTGGTCCTTCTGCTCCTTCTGGCTCGCTTTGGATTTTCAGGATTGTTTTCAGAGATGACGATGTCATTTTGAGGTTGGTTGTTACTGTGGATTTGGCTTGCATTGTCTAAAGAGGGAAATTGAGACTGCAGATAGTTCTGCATTGATTTAGTTTGTTCTGGTGTCCTGGAACCAGAGATGTGTGAAGCATGTGGCAAAATAAGGTCCTCTGCTTGTTTAGAGACATTTTTCACGTTTTCCATAAGTTGAGACGGCATTAACTGTGCAGCTCTGTTTATGGGGGAGCCAATTATGGAGCAGGATGGGACACTAAAAGACAGAGCAGCACTGGTAGAATTGACTTGTGACATCACTTGTGTGTTAGAGGGATAGACTTGGGAGGAGCCGAAGTTTGGAATTTTAGTTCCAGGGACTAAGTTCCAATTTTGATTAACTGCAACCTGGGCCTGTGCACTTATTGGATTTGTATCACTTCTTAGCTGAGAGACAACAATAGGATTTAAAACATTTTCCATTAGGAGTGAAGCATTCTGGTATTGAGCAGGTGAGGAATGGGAGTGTAAAGTAGTGCAGTTTAAGCGAGCACCCAGATTAATACAAGAAGGTGACCGGATAACGTTCTGCCTGTGAACCCCAAAAACAGGTCCTCCGTTGCCCTGCTGGTTCTGAACTGGCACAAATGAACTGAGATGTCCAACAGATGATGTGCTGGGTGCCGCAGTGTAGGTTATCTTGATTTTAGTTCGATTTTTCTTCCAATTCTCATAGAACTCCGTGTGAACTGCTTTCATGTGCTTGGCAACACTTTTTGGGGAGCTGTAGTGCCTTGTACATGTTTCAAATGCACAGTGAAAGCGCTCTCTCTGTCCTGGAAGGGGCCCTGTGCTAGTGGAGGAAGTCACAGAGCTCTCTGATCTGTTCCCAGGTAGTGGCTGAGGGGCTAGTGTTGAAGGAAGTGGTTGGGACATGGCTGGCTGTATGGGTTTTTCAGCCAGCGCTAATGTTAACAGGTTGCTACTACAGATTGTCCCTTGCTGTACGTGCAATGTTAAGTTGCCGCCAGTTTGGAAAGCTGAATTTACAGGACTGGGATACACTTGTGGCCGTGGCTGTAGCGGGGCTTGCGAGAATACATTAGCTTTAAATGGAGGTACTGGCTGATGCTGCTGGGGTGGTCTCATACTGTCAAAAGAATGGCCACTCGAACCATGTCTTTGTCCTTTAGGATCAGACAATTGGGAACTCAAAGGCTGAATCACAGAATTATTCAAACTCGGTGTGTAACTAGTGGAGGAAACTGGCACATATGTGGGTTCGTGTTTTACAGTGTTTAGTCCTAAGGTTTGCGCAGGAACTTCTGACGATTTTAAACTCTCAATAGCAACTGGCAGCCTTTCATTATTGGAATCAACTGCACTCTCTGTGTTCCAGTCTTCTTGGGAATTCTCTTGCTTCACGGGAGAGCTATTGGAAAGCATTTGCTCAACGAGCGAAGGGCCAGTCTCCGTACTCGGTGAGATCCGTTCAGGAGACGTACTTTCCTCTTTGTGAGTGGCATGGGCCCCGTGGTGCAGGTCCAGCTGTTGTCGCGAGTGGAACACCTTTCCACAATCCGCAAATTTACACGTGAATGTTTTATAATGCTGCGCCTCGTGGTCGTAGAGTTTAAAGGCCTCGTTGAATATCTTTCCACACTCTGGAAACATGCATCGGGCCTTAAAAACAGAATGGATTTTCCTGTGTACAAAGAGTTCAGTGTTGGACAGAAAACTTGCCCTGCAGTTCAACTGAATACAGATGTAAGGCTTCACACCGCAGTGGACTTGTAGATGGTCATTAAGATGCGTGACATTAACAAAGTGGCGGCGGCAGTACTGGCAAACAACCTTTTTGCTCTGCATTTCGAGGAAAATCATAGCTTCCTCATTGTCCCCGTGAGCTCTGACGTGTGCTATGAGATTTTTGAAAAATTTGAAGCTGCGTTTACATTTTCCAACAGGGCATACATTTTCATCGCCCTCTATGGAAGGCCTAGACACTCTGACATTAGCGTTCAAACTCACGTTTTTCCTCAAGGAACCACCATTCAGTTTGAGTTCTGGCTTGGCCTGTAATGCTGCAATAACAGGGGCAGCCGTTTTAGGGTCAGCCAGTTGCTTGGTTGTTTTCATGGCCGTCAGCCTTTCCTTGCACGACTGTTTCACGTGGGATGTTACGTGGGGAAGCAATGTGTCTTTTGAGGTAAAAGTTTGAGCACATATTGGGCAGCTGTATACTCCACCGCTAACATGAGTTTGTGCATGGCGTACGATCCTGTGGCCGAGGAACTCTTTGTCACATAGCACACAGTACTGCATATACGCCTGCCAGTTTCTGAACCTGGCAGATATGAAGCCTTCTTCTCTCAGTTTCTTCATCTCTCGTTTTTTTTGTTTCTTGTCTTTCACATCCTTCAGTTCATAGGTACCACTGACTAAGTGGTCGGGGATATTCGTAAAACCCTGACTGAAATCGTCCTCTTCTTCAGGGTCCTCTGTATCATTTAACAAGTCTATGGATGATACTATTGAAGCTTCTTCCCCCATGAGTGCAAGACAATGCCGCTTGAGTGTTTTCCAGTCCCAGAACTCCGGGTCAAAAGGCCACTGGGTTTTGAAAACTAGCAGGAGCTCGCAGCGTAGTGAGTTTGGAACGGGCCTTTTCTCTTCCTCTACCTTTTGATCTGGTTCATTGTAAAGAGTCTCCACGGCATAGTATGAATCCACTGTCGGCTCCAGGAGGAACTCTGTCAGCTGGCAGGCTCGCTTCACTTCCAGGTCAGCGGGAAGCAAGCAGGAAATAGTTTTACACACAGTGGCCTTGGTGTTTCCGTCATCAGATTCCATTCGCAGAGCCCTTATGCACATCTCGATGCACACTGGAAGTCCAACGCTGTCAAACTACAAAAAAAAAAGAAGAGGAAGAGTGATTATTTAATGCTGGACAACATGTGGACCACTGTCAATTAAGATGATTCATTTCAAAACGAGAAACACTTTAAACTAAATCATTCAGGGTTAACCTGTATGGCAACATTTCAACATTAATAATAAACAAATACTTTCTGAATCAGAGTGATTATTAATTTTCAATGCAGTGAACATAGCAAATCTGCACATTTGACTTTTGAGTACATGTAAGGAGTACTCAGCGCAGAATATTGTACTGTAGTCTGTGCTATCCAAGCCTCACCCATAGGCTCAGAACCAAATGCCAGTATCAAAAACGTAATAATAATCAAATGTTATTTATTTATTTAAGCGTATACTTTTTTGAGTAAACAGAATTCAAAGTGCTACAGAGTAAAATGGTTGAAACAAAAAATAAAATATCTATATACAGTGGTATGCAAAAGTTTGGGCACCCCTCTGAGATTTCATGACAATTTGCTTTTCCTTTATAATAGAAGATCACAGCAACAACATTTGTTTTCCTACAAAGATGTAGACGTTTTAGTGTTTTCCAGACCAAAATTCTTAGGGTAGCATTACATAGTTTTATTATAATAAAATAAAATGCAAAAAATGGGATGTGCAAAAGTTTGGGCACCCTTATAAATAGCATTCATTTCAACACCTGTACGGATTTATAGCTGACAGGTTGCTGCACAAAATTGCTTTGATTAGCTCATTAGACCTTCAATTACAAAGACAGGTGGAACCAATCATGAAAAAGGCTATTTAACATACAGTGGGGCAAAAAAGTATTTAGTCAGCCACCAATTGTGCAAGTTCTCCCATTTAAAAAGATGAGAGAGGCCTGTAATTTTTATCATAGGTACACTTCAACTATGAGAGACAGAATGGGGGAAACAATCCAGAAAATCACATTGTCTGATTTTTAATGAATTAATTGGTAAATTCCTCGGTAAAATAAGTATTTGGTCACCTACAAACAAGCAAGATTTCTGGCTCTCACACACCTGTAACTTCTTCTTTAAGAGGCTCCTCTGTCCTCCACTCATTACCTGTATTAATGGCACCTTTTTGAACTCGTTATCAGTATAAAAGACACCTGTCCACAACCTCAAACAGTCATACTCCAAACTCCACTATGGCCAAGACCAAAGAGCTGTCAAAGGAGACCAGAGACAAAATTGTAGACCTGCACCAGGCTGGGAAAACTGAATCTGCAATAGGTAAGCAGCTTGGTGTGAAGAAATCAACTGTGGGAGCAATTATTAGAAAATGGAAGACATACAAGACCACTGCTAATCTCCCTCGATCTGGGGCTCCACGCAAGATCTCACCCCATCCATCCATCCATCCATCTTCTCCCGCTTTTCCGTCAGGGTCGCGGAGGTAACAGCTCCAGCAGAGAGCCCCAATGACTGGCTCCACCTCCCGCACAAGCTCCGGCTCCTTCCCCCCCAGAGAGGTGACATTCCACGTCCCCAAAGCCAACTTCTGTCGCCTGAGTCTGGTCCGTCGAGACCCTCTGCTTTCACTGCCACCCTTCTGGCAGCGCACCCGACCCCATCGTTGTTTCCCGTAGGTGGTGGGCCCGCGGGACGGAGAAGCGGAGGTGTTGC
The DNA here is from genome assembly GCF_036324505.1 of Eleginops maclovinus. Classification (NCBI taxonomy): domain Eukaryota; kingdom Metazoa; phylum Chordata; class Actinopteri; order Perciformes; family Eleginopidae; genus Eleginops; species Eleginops maclovinus. The sequence goes on along the minus strand of NC_086363.1, from coordinate 19,111,737 downwards.
CCACGTTGCTTTTTCGGGCTGTGCCCGGCCGGGCTCCGTGGCAAGCCCGGCCACCAGACGCTCGCTGACGAGTCCTCCTTCTGGGCCTGGCTCCAGAAGGGGACCCCGGGCTTCCTCCGGGCCGGGTATCCTCGCTTCCAATTATGTTCATTCATGAGGTCTTTTTGAAGTCTTTTTGAACCAATCTTAGTCTGGCCCCTTACCTGAGACCAATTTGCCATGGGAGACCCTACCAGGAACACAAGGTTCCAGACAACACAGCCCCCAGGTTCATCGGGGCACACAAACCTCTCCACCACGATAAGGTGCTGGTTCTCGGAAAAGATCTCACCCCGTGGGGTCAAAATGATCACAAGAACGGTGAGCAAAAATCCCAGAACCACACGGGGGGACCTAGTGAATGACCTGCAGAGAGCTGGGACCAAAGTAACAGAGGCTACCATCAGTAACACACTACGCCGCCAGGGACTTAAATCCTGCCGTTCCAGACGTGTCCCCCTGCTTAAGCCAGTACATATCCAGGCCCGTCTGAAGTTCGCTAGAGGGCATTTGGATGATCCAGAAGAGGATTGGGAGAATGTCATATGGTCAGATGAAACCAAAATAGAACTTTTTGGTAAAAACTCAACTTGTCGTGTTTGGAGGAGAAAGAATGCAGAGTTGCATCCAAAGAACACCATACCTACTGTGAAGCATGGGGGTGGAAACATCAGGCTTTGGGGCTGTTTTTCTGCAAAGGGACCAGGACGACTGATCCGTGTAAAGGAAAGAATGAATGGGGCCATGTATCGTGAGATTTTGAGTGAAAACCTCCTTCCATCAGCAAGGGCACTGAAGATGAAGCGTGGCTGGGTCTTTCAGCATGACAATGATCCCAAACACACCGCCAGGGCAACGAAGGAGTGGCTTCGTAAGAAGCATTTCAAGGTCCTGGAGTGGCCTAGCCAGTCTCCAGATCTCAACCCCATAGAAAATCTTTGGAGGGAGTTGAAAGTCCGTGTTTCCCAGCGACAGCCCCAAAACATCACTGCTTTAGAGGAGATCTGCATGGAAGAATGGGCCAAAATACCAGCAACAGTGTGTGAAAACCTTGTGAAGACTTACAGAAAACGTTTGACCTCTGTCATTGCCAACAAAGGGTATACAACAAAGTATTGAGATGAACTTTTGTTATTGACCAAATACTTATTTTCCTCAACAATTTGAAAATTAATTCTTTAAAAATCCTACAATGTGATTTCCTGGATTTTCTTTTCTCATTCTGTCTCTCATAGTTGAGGTATACCTATGATAAAAATTACAGGCCTCTCTCATCTTTTTAAATGGGAGAACTTGCACAATTGGTGGCTGACTAAATACTTTTTTGCCCCACTGTAGGTAATAGCTGGCTGTGCCTGGCCTAGGTTCTTTCTTAGGGAGTGGCAAGATGGGGACCTCAAAACAACTCTCCACTGACCTGAAAGCTAAGATAATCCAACATTATAAATTAGGAGAAGGGTACAAAAAATTATCTGACAGGTTTAAACTGTCTGTCTCCACAGTCAGAAACGTAGTTGTGAAATGGAAGGCCACAGGAACAGTCCGTGTGAAGGAAAGATGTGGTAGGCCGACAAAAATAGGGGAAAGGCACAGGCGAAGGATGGTGAAAATGGTCACAGAGAAGCCACAGACCACCTCCAGAGAACTACAACAACATCTGGCTGCTGATGGTGTAGTTGTTCACCGTTCCACAATCCAGCGTACTTTGCACCAGGAAGAGCTCATTGGAAGGGTGATGTGCAAAAAGCCTTTCCTGAGTGTTAATCACAAGAAGAGTCGCATGAGGTATGCAAAAGCACATCTGGACAAGCCAGAAGCATTTTGGAACAAAATACTGTGGTCAGATGAGACCAAGATTGAGTTATTTGGTCATAACATGAACAGGTATGCATGGCGAAAAAAACACACTGCATTCAATGAAAAGAACTTGTTGCCCACTGTAAAATTTGGTGGAGGATCTATCATGTTATGGGGCTGTGTGGCTAGCACAGGTACTGGAAAACTTGTTAAAGTTGAGGGCCACATGAATTCCTTACAGTACCAGGAGATTCTTGACAAGAATGTTCTAGAGTCAGTCACAAAGTTGAAGCTACGCCGGGGTTGGATTTTTCAGCAGGACAATGATCCTAAGCACCGATCAAAATCCACCAAGGAATTCATGCAGAAGCACAGGTACAATGTTCTGGAATGGCCATCCCAGTCCCCAGACCTTAACATCATTGAAAATGTATGGATTTATTTGAAGAAGGCTGTCCATGCACGGAGGCCAAGAAACCTGACTGAACTGGAGACGTTTTGTGTGGAAGAATGGGCCAAAATACCACCTGCCAGGCTTAAGGGACTTGTCTGTGGCTACAGGAGGCGTCTACAGGCCGTTATTGCAGCAAAAGGAGGCAATACTAAATATTAATGGAATTATTTCTTAGGGGTGCCCAAATTTATGCACATGCCTATTTTTGTTTGAATGCACATAAACATGTTTCTGTTTGACCAATAAAAGTTATTTCACTACTGAGATGTTTCTGTTACCATAAGGTATAACATATGTTAAAATGAAGTTGCTGCTTCAAAAGCTCAGCAAGTGACAAACTGATGCAGTGGTTTTCCTAAGGGGTGCCCAAACTTTTGCATACCACTGTATACAGCTCTGGAAAAAATTAAGAGACCACTCCAACTTTTTCTTAAATCTTTATCTCTACGTGTATGGAAGCCATTCCAGTGTCTGCTGAATTCCAGCTGAGAGAAATGTTGTCAGTAGTTTACCAAACACAATAAAAACAACTCAAAGACATACCAATAAATAATAAAAAACAGAGAAACTGATAATGCTGTACTAAGTAAAGCAGAATAAAAACAGTCATAAACTTTATATTTGCCATCCCTTGAGCTTTTTTGTTGCATCGCCTAGGCCTGATGTAAGCAAACATAGTTTCAAAACAGGATGCTAACCACAGCATTTTGGAAAGGCTTAAAACTTATGGATTATACAAAGGGGACAGGGAAGTAAATTATCATGATTTTGTATTCATGCAGTTGGAATTTCTTCACATCAAACTGGTATTTTATACTAAACATGTTGCTTTAAAATGCATTGGAAAACTGTGTGGGGGAGAACAATAAAACATGAAAGTTAAAGGGTAATGCCAACCTCTCTTGTAAAACCACAACAGCTGATGACTTACTCACCTCTGATTGGATGACCTTGATGAGGAACAGGATGTGGAAAACATTTTTGGAAAGTAAGGACATCTGGCGACATCGGTCGAGGAAGGCCTGCTCCGACGGCTCCAATCTCTTCAACAGCTTGCTCCAAAACAGAGTGAGCTCCCTGGTTTGAAAGAATCCGTTTCAAAATGACTAATGATTGTCTGTGACCACATTTATTTACTATACAAAACACAATGCCACACTAGCTAAGGACACTCAGTATGGATTAACAACAAAATATACTAATTATGCGGCAGTTAATATTGGTCCATTTCACACTGAAATATTCCAGACAAACACTGTCAACATTTTAAACATTTATAACCTTACTCTAGTAACATTACAAAAGAGCATATTTTGTTGCAATAAAACACTGTATAAACTAAATAACAGCTTTATTTATATTGTGTATGTATGTATGTATGTATGTATGTATGTATGTATGTATGTATGTATGTATGTATGTATAAATAAAAAGCAGCCTTGTTAGACTGAAGATTGAAGTTCTGGCTTGTGTTTCCTTACCAAGCACAGTACGTGTCTCCTTGGAGAAGTTGGCGGGTCAGGAAGGCCGAGCACAGGCTGAGAGCGGCCCTCTCGTCTCCGTCTGACTCCAGGTTGCAGATCATCTCTAATGCATCGCGGCAATCCTCTTTCGATAGCTGCACGGATAAAAACAATGTATACAGTAAGAAGGGTTCACTGAAAAACTAGGTGCAATATGTCGACTTAAGGAAACACCCGCAAGATTCAGCCTCAGATATTTTTCTAAACCAATAGTAGTAAATCCGAATGTATTCAACTCATATCATATAAAATGCAAACCTCTACAACCAGAAACAGAATTCCTTTATTTGTGCGGCAATTGGGAAATGTACATTATTACAGAAGCAGAAGTATGGTGAACACAAAGTAAAGAAAGTATGACAATGTTTTAATTAGATTAGTATTAATGTGTTATTAATAACAAAAAGTAAAAAATAAAATAGCAGATAAGTACACCAGTCTATTACAAATTAAAATAAAGTGACCATGTAAAAATGAAAAAAGGGAGCTGGTGCCGTTTGCTGATTGTAAACTACTTGAGAGAAAAAATAAAGTGTGAACTGCACGAGGGTATGCTGCACAAGTGTGTATATGTGATGGGATTACATCCTTCTTACACAACGGACTGATCTTTTTCTGGTGCATTTATTTTCCTCATATACAAATGCAATCTTTACACTTAATGACAGCTGCCCTCACCTCTTCCATCAGCTTCTCTTGTTCTGAGGTAGCACAGAGGCAGACGAGGTACATCTGCTTGAAAGTTCCCTTCCCTTGGAAGGCTGAGGACTTGGAGCACGTCTGTGCCAGCAGTGCAGCCTTCTCCAGCTCAGCATCCTTCATCAGCTGCTTCACCCTCATCTCCAACAGCACCGGCCCCTCCTGCACCAGGAACTCCTCGACTGAAACACAATAGGAACACGGATAAGTGACATGTTTATTGAGATTTTTTAGTGTGACGTGGAATAGCTCGATTGATCTTGAGAAGTTGTAATATTTACTCTCAGTCAAATAAAGTTTACACACTTCTTACACATTTTCACGCTTGTTATCAGAGGTAAAATACCCAAAATAATAAAGTGTGCACAACAGGTGCACAACTTTACCCTTCACCTAATATTTCTTCTCCAAGAATTGTGTGGGACAGGGACCCTCCAGGGGGATTCGGAGGCATGCACCCTGTGAAGATACTTTTATATATTTTAAAGTTGAATGTATCAATATGGTGAACTTGAGATCAAGGTTTAGAGGTTCCATCTAGGAACCGTTGTTTTTCTTAAAATGTTGTGCTCTATGAATAATAATAAATTATATTTTCATAGCGCTTTTCTGGGACTCAAAGTTGCTTTATAAGCTGTGAGGGACTCAGAATACAACAGATCGGTGGTGTGTATCAACAAATCTCAACCAACTTTCATAATGAAGCTGTATCTATAACTGAATCTAAATTATTTAGATGTGAAAGTAAAAGTAAAAAGTAGGGTGTGTTCTTTTTATCATTCCCCCCCCCCCGTACATCCCTTTAACTTTTTTTTAAGGTGTGTGTGTGTGTGTGTGTGTGTGTGTGTGTGTGTGTGTGTTCTTGTTTGTGGATGTCTCCAACTGCCCAGTGGTTTGTGTCACTAACTCCAAAAAATCTAAATGTACCCATATGACAAAATGTAATACTCACATATCACTTTATAATCAGAATATCATGTTATGGGCCGGACTCAGGCTCAACATTATTGGATAAATAGAATAATACAATAACTAATCCCTGCTTTTCACACAGTCTAGTCTTGTAGAATGGAATAACGAAAACTTGAATGTATTATATTTTAGTAGATCAAATGCCATTATACAATCAGCTCTGGTCGAGTGGAGCTAATCGGTCCTAACTTATATCATATTCTTTTTAATTCTCAACACAAAACATGATTCTACATATTTCCTGTCTATTGGCAATGTAAGGGGACATATGAAAGATGTATTGGCTCCAAATATGACTGGAAATGAGGTATAGACCTACAACGGTTTTCAGAGGAATAGCCTGCTCCCGTTAAGGTTGTAAAGTCAATTGTCAGAGCTGCCTTTTGCACGTTTTTATTGGCTGTATCAAAATAGGCAATATAAAAAAATGCAACATGTTCATGGGGATCATTCTGGGGGCAGAGATTGTTTCAGCATGGCCGTGCCCTCTTTGCTCCAGTTCTGAACAATATGACAGCTGATCCTATTGCACTCCATTATCCGACATACTCAAAATCAAACGCACATTGAAACGCTACACTCTTTATTGTGGGGTGTCTGAAAACCAGAACATTTGCTGACCTTGTTCAGTCTGGAGGTTTTCTTTGGAGAGAATTCCTTGCAGGGTCCTGTTGGTCCAAACACCGTCATACTGGCCCAGAGCAGAGAGCAGGGACAGCTGGGAGATTCCTTTCTCCTGCAGCTTAGTGGAAGCAAACTGCACACAACAGGAACACTCTGTGACTTCCAGACACAATGCAGAAGGTGAGTCGATTTCTGAAGTCTACTCAGTCAAGGTTTTGGTAGAGTTGCAATTTAAAAGCAAGTTTATGGAAACCTAATTAGTTAAAGTCATAGGTCCTTACTTAAATGAAAATACCTTCAATGCAGTTTGTGGACATTTTAAAAGCTGAGGGGTGGATCTTTTTTAATGGGCTGCAAATCCAAAGGAGAATACTCTGCCTTACCTGCACTGAAGACTTGAATTCTTGCCATAAGACATCAGGAACATCTGTCTTCAGTGAGAGCAAAAGCTCTAATAGACTCCTGCAGGACACATGAGCAATCAACACGCACATAATAGACATTTTTGCCTGCACTTTCACCATGAGAAGCAAAACTTTGATAGAATTAACTAATGTAGCTTATGAAACAGGGTTGTATCCAGCATATTGATGATTGATCTTAGGTTATATCTTTTCTGCAGTTAATCACATCTTTATACTTACAGTGAAAGCTTCTCAACCACAAGAGGAACATTTCCACACTCCAATGAGAGGTAGGGAGAAGCTTTTGCGTAACTGTGCAGAGCGACTATGTACACTTCCACCAATGCCAAAGGCTCCTCCTCTATCCTCCAGCGGCCTGCATACTCCAGCAGCGTCTACAGAGGGGGAACAGTCAGTCAGTCACTAAATAACACTTTAACAGATCCTGTTTGCACTGAAAACATTTACCGGTTTTCAATTTAAATCCAGAATCAGAAGGAAAAAACTATTCAAAACCATGTCTTTGCAAAACCATAATCACAATATTTCAGTCAATATTAGGATGATTTATTCATTGTGACAGGGCACTCAAAAAAAGAGAGCACGGGTTTCTCTACAATGATGTTCTATATTCCTGCTAAAAGAAATGAGAGCTGCATGATATTAGAATAGAACTGGACATGTATTATTATATTGCAGTATGAAAAATACATTCTAGGTTCTGTAGGCTACATTTTGAAAAAAATAATTGCATCAAGCTTATGCACTTTGAGAGCAAAACTAAAAAAGACCAGATAAATAACTGTTTGCTTTGGTAAACAATTTATTCATTTACAAACATTGCTTGTTTAGATATTGTTGGTGATGAGACGCAAAGATCATCAATCTATCATTTTCAGTATACAAGGCTTCTAATAATGGAGCCTTAGTGGTTAGCTTATTCTTATGAGAAAATTAAAGATACACTGTTACTAAATAATCCTCCATATTACCATATTGGAAATAATTCAAATGCATGCTGACCTTGGTCAGAAAAGCTAACGCAGTCAGACTGTGTGTCTGCAGGGAAGGGAAACGGCTCCGTTTACAGAGAATGCTCCCGGCTTCAGCCGACACACTTGGGATTTTCCACCCACAGCATCTACTACTGGGCCTTTCACTGGCCTGTTAATACCTCTTAAACACTCAAGTCAAAACATAATGGGAAAAAGATCCAGTTAATGTTCATAGAGCCCATATTGAATATTGCCTTTTCATAAGAGATATTGTGAATTGAGGAAATAGATTTATTGTGACTTTTTTCCAACTAATGAAAGTATAGTGCCTTTAAAAAGGGTTATTTTTCATTCTTAAGTATTATTCATCAAATGTTGTTGTGCAATTAAATGATTTCTTCCCAAATGTACCAAAGAAAATGTATTAGATGCAACTAACTATCGTAAAAAACAAACAATACGTGATTATGGAAACATATGCTAAACAGACACGTTAAAACCCTGCTGTCCTTCACTGCGAGTTTTGGGATTTATTTAAAGAGTTCTGTTGTTTTTAAACCAGGCTCCTGTCTATGTCAGAGTCACTCCCTGTGACCCTGAAGGCTGTTTCAGATACTTCTGGCCTACCAATTGTTTCAAAGTTTTGAAATATCACCGAGGATGGTAGGGGCCCCTAAACTGTAGAACTTGCATGACAATCTCAGGCAAAGTCAGCATCCTCTTTGAAATCTCTTTCCCAGTATCATGTCCACATGCATATTTTGAGAAATTAAAAGGCATAAGTCTCACTGTGTCCAGCTTGAGATGCAGTTTGAATATTTCCATTGCATGTAAAAAGCATTTTAAAGGCTCCCAAAGACTGGAAGAGTAGTTTACCACATACGTTGCATCATAGCACTTTCCTGGTGGAGCTTGTTTGTAGTCCTGGGTATGGTTGATAGAAAACATCTCGTGATAAAGGGCGCGTTTTTGTGAAGTTACCCCCCTTGTTAAGAAGAAATGAGCTCTGGACCACTGATCGAGGAGGTGTGACTCCAATGCTCTCAGTGCTGTTTTGTTTATGATTCTGCTGTGCCAATACTCACTCATTCATCATTCTGTCTTTGGTTAAAGGTTTCAATTAAACGTTCTAGAACTGGCTGGAGATCAGACAACTGCTCTTAAAATAAACAAAATGATTTCCTGCTCTTAATTGTGAAAAAGTAAGAACTTTCTTGGCTTTTATACCCCACTGTTTCAGGAAACAGTAATGTCAGCATCTTAATGTATAAGTATATTTTGTATGTTACATTAAATAATTCAGTTTTAAATGGTTACCCTGTCAATAATATTAAAAAACACGTTTAAAATGGAATGTAACTTAATCTGACCTCTTGTTATTGATGTAACTTGCACATATTTAGGTTATTTTGTGCTGTTATTTTATATGTACTAGGTTAATCTGTGAAAGTTTGCATCACCTGGTTTGCATACTCGAGGTGAATGAGTGTTATTGTTTAATAAATATTTGGAAAATAAATGTATAGTAGATCTTAAGAAAGGTAATTATACTTTCACCTGAGAATATTTATTTACATGTAATGATAAAACTGTATCAAAGATGTATTTGTTTAAATAGGAAACCTGAACCTATACAAGCTTTGACCTCAGGTCCTGTAAATAGACACATTTGTATACAAAAAACATGTCTTTTGTTGATTAAATAATAGTTTTGTAGACTACACATTACAAATGTTCCATTCACAACAATGTTTCTCACATTGTGTGTTTCTGTCAATGGACATATTCCAGCCGTCAGTGGAGATGGTGCAGATCCGCCCTCCCAGTACTCTCATAGGAACACACAACAAGCTAAACACATCTCTGCAAGTTAATCCTGCAAATTACTAACTGGCAGTTTGCAGGGATCAAAGCAGACTGGCTTTTATTTAGGTGATATTGTTTTGGTATACAACTTTGGAGTGAAACGTCGTGCAAGTTCTGCAAAAAGCGTACGTTCTGTTAGGCACGTACACATCAAAACAATTACACCACTTTTCCTGTGAGGGTATTTTCAATTCGCTACATTTAGTGTAAGGTAGTTAAAGTAAAAGTTGTTATTACAACAAATTATTGGGCGCTGGCTTCAACAAAGGCAATAACAAAGCAAGACCAATTAAATATGCTTACCCGAGAGCTAGAGAACCAGCAACATTATGCTCTCGTGCACGCGCATGTTGCTAAACATACAGGGCTAGAAGCTAAAACACTACTGCAAGGCAGAAGTGTTTTGGCTGACAACTGGGAATAGTTAACGCTATCACCCTAAACCAAGCTTAGGAACGGGGTAGTATTGGTCTGATGGAATCAGTCTGTGACAGACCTAGATAGTTTTACACACATTTGACTGGATTTAGAGGCGATAACATTACGGCTACGGATCCTTCAGTTACCTCCTGCAGATACAGCCCTGAGCTAGCGTGTGCTAGTAGCTAATCTAGTTTAGCTTGCCATATCAGCAGACTGAATGCGTTTTATCTATTTAACCTTATAGATTGGTCAACGTTTTATAATTGCTTCCTCAACGATTAACCGAAGTGAACCCACTGCACAAGGATTTATTATGTGACCATAACAAACATATCCCTGGAATTATCCAGACGTAAACGTTACCTTTATTCTAAAATGCTAATTGCTATGTTGTTGGCTAACGTTGAGTATGTATGGGGGAATACCTTACCGTACAAAACTCTTGGCAAAATTCAGCAGAGGTTTGGGTTGAGGAATCTCCACTGTCTCTAACCAAGACTTCTTGCAGTTTTTGCAACCGTAGTCTGAGTTCCCCGATCGTTTCACTGACACAGTTCTCAGGACTATGGTCCTGTTCGGCCTCCTCGTCCGCCATCTTCACACCCAGCTCCAGCGCGTAGCACTAGAGCGTAGATACGTTTACGTGGTGACGCAATATTGACAAGCAAGGTCACATCCGGATTCGTTTAGAAAATGAAAAAAAAATGAATTGGATGTACTTCTACTACACACTGTGCATTATGTATGTCTATTGTTTTCTTTACACTGACATCACTGGTTATGTGTTGTCGTCTTCACAATTACAGAGAACAGTCATAGCAATGTCAATCTAGATCTTAGGCACCCTCTAAGATGAACCTTTATTAATAAATTAAATTCAGTTTTCAGTCTGTTTTTACATGCATAGATACATTGACCCCACACAGTTAGGTGCACACATTCACATGCATTTTTAGTTCACACATAATTTGACACACTATACAGTTTTTATGTAGGTTATGCACATGCAGACTACCAGTCTCGGCGGCGCCAGGGAGCAGTTGGGGGTTTGGTGCCTTGCTCAAGGGCACCTTGGCAGGGCCCAGGAGGTGAACTGGCACCTCTCCATCTACCAGTTCTCACTCCATATTTTTTTTCAATATGTATAAACAAAGACAAGGGAGCAAAACAAATAACCAAGACAATATAAGATGTTAAATATTGCAGAGGTTAAAAATGGTTAATAACAAATATATATATATATATATATATTTAAAAAATCAAACTATAGATCACTAAATCTCTTTATGTATGTACAGTATGTATTTATTTATGTATGTAGCCTACTGTAAGGGAATAGTTACCTTTTTTCTGTATCCTCATTACGTTATCCTGTTATATACATGTTTTGCCATCTGATGGCTGTTATGCAAATAAGTGATTGTTTTTTTTTTATCAACTAAGATTTGTTAGAAAATGTTTTCAACTTGACAGAATTGATTAGAAAGGTGGGCTTATTAACACATGAATAGTAGTGTAGTATTCGAGACACTCTTTGGTCTCGGTCTCGGACATAAGGGTCTCGAAGGGATTTCAAAAACAGGCAAAATCGTCCTGGTGCTGTGTCATTCTGCTACTACTATGGGCCCTTCTTCAAATGCAACCAATGAGATGCATCTATTTTAGAATCATATTTTTTCTCATTTGCGCTGCCTACACTCTAACGTAATTTCCAGAGCTGACCTCTCACTCACCAGCACTTATCATCCACCACATACTCATCGGATTGAAAATGACAGCGAATTCTGCAGTGATACAATTCGGATACACAGACCATAAGGAGTTTGTCTGTCCAAGAACACAAACAAAGAAGCATTCTGCTGTGTGCAAATTTTGCAAAACTACTCTGACGGGGACTGCTGGGAGGACGTTCACCAGGCACCTGGAGAGAAAACACGGCGAGAGGTAAGCTAACATAGACTGGCTCTGCTCTTCAAACTCTGGGGGTATATATATTGTACAATGTATAATATATATATAAATAAAATGTATTATTATTATTAAAATAGAACTGTAATTGTGTTTTAACAAAATTCTCAGTCAGTGTAAATAAGCTCAGTGCAGTTATGTACCATCTTATGCATCATCACTTTTCACATTGCCATCAGATGTCAAAACTGGCATGTTACTCACCCAGGTTAGTGAGATGGCTGTGACTGAATACTGTCTGTGAGTGCTTTGTAGTTTGGCTCATAGCTACTGACAGCTAGTCTGAGACAGTCTGTGAGGTGTTTGTCAGTGAGGCGGCTCCTGTACTTTGATTTAATTATTTTCATCTGTGAAAACGCCATTTCACAGAGGTAAGTGGATCCAAATGGGCACTCACTCTTAGTGCACATGAGGTGATGAGTGGAAACGTCTCCCTGCTGACAATTCCCCAAAAGGTACTGTCCTGTGATCTTACTTTCAGCTCAATGTCATTTTGCAAATCAACCATCTCCATGTCAACACCACTAGGCAGAGCAAATACCTGCTGAAATTTGGCTGCTACCGGTTCCACATCAATGGTCAGGAATGGGTTTAAGACGAATGCAGCAATATCTTCCATGACGTCTAATTCACTAAAACGCCGACTGAACTCTGCTGCCACTTTGTCCAAGTGAACACAGTACTGCTCAGGGTGAAAAGCGTCCTTGTCACCGATGGCCTGTGACATTTTCTCCAGGTTGGGAAAGTGTGTCAGCCTCCCGTTTTTCAGCTGTGTGTTCCAAACACCGAGCTTGGCCTTGAACGCATTCACTGCGCTTATCATGTGGGGCAGGTGTCGGTCTTTTCCCTGGAGCTCGTTGTTCAGTGCGTTCAGTTTTGCCGTCAGGTCTGTCAGAAACCCCAGATCCAGCAGCCACTGATCATCTGACAGCTCCTCATGCTCCTCGTTCCTTGTCTCCAGAAAAGTCTTTATCTCGGGCAGCAAATCAACAAATCGCTGCAGCACTTTGCCGCGACTCAACCACCAGACATCAGCGTGGAGGAGTAGGTGTTGTAACTTAATAGCTTAGTTATAAGATTAATGATTTAATCTGTTTATTGATTTAATGCATAGAAAGCTGCTAAAGGTTGTATTACTATTTACAGTTAAAAGGAGAGTTAGAAATAATTATATTTTGTTGTATTCTATCTGATTGATATTGATTTGAGATGTTTTCTGTTCTATTGCCTAACAAAGGGTTAAGAAACTGAACTACCAGAATGCTTAGCGGCTAAAACTAAACAAGAGTTACGCGCGTTGTCCTTAGGATGAAAGTAGTGCCGCGTATACGAAAAATGACTAGTAAATACATGGAGCTGTTGATTATATGGTTTGTGGTGTTTGCTGAACGTGTAATGGTCGCTACTGATTTCTCTACATAATGAAGCCTTTGTTTTCATATCCGACGTCCTGCTGAGGTAGTTAATCTATAGTAGGTCTCCATACGCGGCATCGAGCTCATCCAATAACGCCTTGAATAAGCGATGTTGAAGCGCTTTTGCTCTAATCGAGTTGATCAGTTTGACCCATAGACTGTATATATTGATGGACAGAGGTTCGTCCGTTAAAAGTGAAGCAAGCGCTAGTCCAGAGCCCCCTGGTGGCTGGCTGCAGTACAATGCGTAGCTCCGCCCATTCCCATGTATTTTCAATGGGCAAGTAACCAACTTTCTATGTCACTTTTCTCACCTAAAACAAATTTTGCATCCACAACTTTTTATTCGAAAAAATAGCTTTCAAGGTGCTTCACATCACACCATTTTTCTTTTTCCCGAGAAATTATTTTCTTTAATGTTATTTTAATAAATATAAAAGGGGCGTGGTTACACTTTGATTGACAGTGCAGCCGCTTGCAACCTCCTTCAACATTTCATTTCATTCAGAGTAGCTGTAGGCTCGGCTGTAGTGGTGTTCTTTTGTCAGGCAACTCATATTTGTTTTATTTGCTGTTATTACTTTACATTTATATATTGACAGTCATGTCGTGTTGTGCTGTTGATTGTACTAACAGGCCATCTCAGGGGAGCTCTGTGCAGTTTTTTCGGTAAGTGAATATTAACTTAATATTAGCTAGCGAACTCATTAAAATGACGGTAGCGATAGCTTAGCCGCTAACGTTAGAAAGTTAACTTAATTTGACAGTAATCTATAGATTCTCGGACATCCTTGAAAGGATTATGGTCATATACCAACGAAAAACAGATAGATTTGTATGTTGAAGACGCTCGAAACATCGAGATTTCTAATGAGAAAAAAGTTAACGTTAACGTTTAAATATTCTAGGCTGAATAGTTAATGACAGCTGTCACAGCTGGCTTTAAATATATATAAATATATATATAATATATATTAGATACAGTCAATAGTCTATATATACAGTCTATGATACAGTCTAAGTGGGTGCTAACGTCAATCTTAACTTCACCAACTAGCTATCGCTACTATGAAGGTTAGCTTCTATGCTATCTAACGTTAACGGTAATGTCAATTAAGTTATTAGCTGGTAAACTGGTGTCTACAATCAAAAAATATAAGCTGTCTGAGGTGTATTTCACAAACACAGACAAGAGGTTTGTTTTACATACGTTACACTTACCGGAGAAAATCCAAATACCCAGACCGAACTGGGCACTGTAGTTTCAGCCAGTTTAGCCCCAGAGAGTCGAACTCGGCCTGTGTGTGTGGTGGGGAACGGACGGAGAAGGGGGCGTGTTTCACTCGATAAGGGGCGTGTTTCACTCGATGAGTGGGCGGGTCTGATCGCGACCTCCTCTTCACTGCGCATGCTTCAGATTCTACTGCGCAAGCGTACTTCGAACTGGCTCCAAATTTTCAAAGATGGCGTCGCCTCGGTTGCTTCAATTCTATAGAACACAGCTGAATGGAGCCACTCTGTCCATCTATATATACAGTCTATGGTTTGACCACCAGAGTCATAACTTGAGAAAAGTTCACGACCTTCCCCACCAAGGCCTGCTGGTGAATGACACAGTGGTAATTCACGAAGTCAGGAAAATCATGGTCATTACGGCACAGCGCATTAAATCCAGCGCGCACACCGCGCATCGATGGGGCTCCATCAGTGGTAATTACCACCAGTTTGTGAATCGGGATGTCATTATCGCGGACATATTTTTTAAACGCGTTGTAAATATCCTCACCTCTCGTTCTCTCCTTTAAGTGCAAAAGAGTGAGGAGATACTCTTTTGTTGTAGAGTCCGGGATCGCCATCCTGACAAATACAACAAGCTGAGCTGTGTCCATTACATCCAGGGATTCATCAAACTGTAGTGAAAAATATTCACAGTGTGACAAATCTTTTAACACTTGTCGATCCACGTCCCCTGACATTTCCTCGACCCTCCTCGCCACTGTATTGGGGCCAAGCTGGACACTGCGGAGCGCGGTTTTGATGTCGTCTTTGTTTTTGAAGCCGTTGAAAACCGTCTCTGCAGTGATGGCCATTGCCTCCTTGAATAAATCGCCATCTGTAAAAGGCTTCTTGTGTTTAGCCAAAAGGTGACTAATACGAAATGAAGCTTCAGTCGCTGCCTTAGTTTGAGCAGCAGGTTTTGTGAAAAGCGACTGCTGAGCCTTCAACCCAGCTTTCAGCTCAGCAACTTTCCTAGCGCGGATTGCGCTCTTGGCGGGGAAACTGTCTTTGAATTTGTCATGGTTGGTGTTGTGGTGCCGCTCCAGATTTCCTCTTTTAGACAGCGCCAGAGTTTGGTGGCACAGCATACAAACACACTTGTCTTTCACCATGGTGAAAATAAATTCCTCTTCCCATTCCTCATGGAAAATATACGTTTTCGACTTCTTTCTCGGAGCCTCCGCCATGCCAGCTGACAACATTGCCGTCTACTAGCTATCACCTGCTAGTGCCGTATATTGTCATTTTGCGACAGTTAATGTGCCAGTATCCTTCTTTGATCTTATTCGTCATTTTAATGCCGCCTGTTGCGCTGAAAAAATACAACGACTGGATCGGATAAGATAGACTTGCGCTTGCAAAACTGAACATTAATCAGCCATAATGTATTTGTGTAATTATTTTTCTATTATTTTGGGGATCTACAGGGAATGTTTCAAAGATCTACCAGTCGATCGCGATCGACGGGTTGGCGACCACTGTACATGAATGCAAGGTATAATCTGTTTAAGACCCGAAATTTCAGTTAATTTAATTGGTTAACTTAGCCCTCAGCTAACTGCAGATAGCTAGCTCTAGCAGTGGTAACAAACTGGTCATAGACAGTAACCACTATAATTTTATTTGACCAAACTACATTTCCTAACAAATTCACCGGGGAAAAATATAGCTATTGAATCATAGTTAAAGTGAGAATTTGGGGGCTAGTGCTGTGTTGCTAGTGATAGTGAATGGCTTTGAAGCGTAGTGCATTTTCTTTTTAGATGTGTTTTATTTCTTGAACAAGTAGCATACAGCACAGTGGCTGACAAAAGTAGGAATATATAATGTGCAATGCGCAGGGCTGACTTTTGTTAATGCACAGGCATTTTGTCTTTGGAAAAATCCCATTAAACTGTATTTCTGTCCTTGTTCCACTTACATATTAACTACCCTGATTACTACTAGACTATCCAGTATTCTGTTTATGACAACCAGATGTGCATTTTAGGCTTTTAGGTTTTATATGCAAAGACCTGATGTTTTTTATCAACATAGATAGACATACAGTGGGGCAAAAAAGTATTTAGTCAGCCACCAATTGTGCAAGTTCTCCCATTTAAAAAGATGAGAGAGGCCTGTAATTTTTATCATAGGTCCACCTCAACTATGAGAGACAGAATGAGAAAATAAAATCCAGAAAATCACATTGTAGGATTTTTAATGAATTAATTGGTAAATTCCTCGGTAAAATAAGTATTTGGTCACCTACAAACAAGCAAGATTTCTGGCTCTCACAGACCTGTAACTTCTTCTTTAAGAGGCTCCTCTGTCCTCCACTCGTTACCTGTATTAATGGCACCTTTTTGAACTCGTTATCAGTATAAAAGACACCTGTCCACAACCTCAAACAGTCATACTCCAAACTCCACTATGGCCAAGACCAAAGAGCTGTCAAAGGAGACCAGAGACAAAATTGTAGACCTGCACCAGGCTGGGAAAACTGAATCTGCAATAGGTAAGCAGCTTGGTGTGAAGAAATCAACTGTGGGAGCAATTATTAGAAAATGGAAGACATACAAGACCACTGCTAATCTCCCTCGATCTGGGGCTCCACGCAAGATCTCACCCCGTGGGGTCAAAATGATCACAAGAACGGTGAGCAAAAATCCCAGAACCACACGGGGGGACCTAGTGAATGACCTGCAGAGAGCTGGGACCAAAGTAACAGAGGCTACCATCAGTAACACACTACGCCGCCAGGGACTTAAATCCTGCAGTTCCAGACGTGTCCCCCTGCTTAAGCCAGTACATGTCCAGGCCCGTCTGAAGTTTGCTAGAGGGCATTTGGATGATCCAGAAGAGGATTGGGAGAATGTCATATGGTCAGATGAAACCAAAATAGAACTTTTTAGTAAAAACTCAACTCGTCGTGTTTGGAGCAGAAAGAATGCAGAGTTGCATCCAAAGAACACCATACCTACTGTGAAGCATGGGGGTGGAAACATCATGATTTGGGGCTGTTTTTCTGCAAAGGGACCAGGACGACTGATCCGTGTAAAGGAAAGAATGAATGGGGCCATGTATCGTGAGATTTTGAGTGAAAACCTCCTTCCATCAGCAAGGGCACTGAAGATGAAGCGTGGCTGGGTCTTTCAGCATGACAAGGATCCCAAACACACCGCCAGGGCAACGAAGGAGTGGCTTCGTAAGAAGCATTTCAAGGTCCTGGAGTGGCCTAGCCCGTCTCCAGATCTCAACCCCATAGAAAATCTTTGGAGGGATTTGAAAGTCTGTGTTGCCCAGCGACAGCCCCAAAACATCACTGCTTTAGAGGAGATCTGCATGGAGGAATGGGCCAAAATACCAGCAACAGTGTGTGGAAACCTTGTGAAGACTTACAGTAAACGTTTGACCTCTGTCATTGCCAACAAAGGGTATATAACAAAGTATTGAGATGAACTTTTGTTATTGACCAAATACTTATTTTCCACAATCATTTGAAAATAAATTCTTTAAAAATCCTACAATGTGATTTTCTGGATTTTATTTCTCATTCTGTCTCTCATAGTTGAGGTATACCTATGATGAAAATTACAGGCCTCTCTCATCTTTTTAAATGGGAGAACTTGCACAATTGGTGGCTGACTAAATACTTTTTTGCCCCACTGTATTACCAGTAAGAAGATAGTTTGTTGTGATTAAATATGACCCAATATCTTACAGAATACTCTTTCGTAATTTGCAGGTACTTTGAGTACAAGGCCAAAGGAGGTCTTGCACCAGCAGACAGCCAACAACCCTCAA
Organism: Eleginops maclovinus; assembly: GCF_036324505.1. NCBI lineage: Eukaryota > Metazoa > Chordata > Actinopteri > Perciformes > Eleginopidae > Eleginops > Eleginops maclovinus. The sequence continues at coordinate 19,093,494 of NC_086363.1, read as the reverse complement.
TATCATTATTTGCACAGAGAGTGCAGTTGTATGCCCAAAGTTCACCCAGGCAACTGGCCATCACAAATGCCATCCTGCAGGATCTGGTCATCGGTTGCTCTTTCCCTCTGTCTTTGGTAGAAAATCAGCATTTCACAGACTTTTTAGAAGTCATGGATTGCAAGTACACACCTGTGTCCAGAAGAACCTTGACAGAGAAACGTATACCAGAGCTAGTCAAGAAGGTGAAGGGGATCATCATTGCAGAACTGGAGGATCAGGCGAGTGTGGCTGTAACTACTGATCTCTGGTCAGATCAGAAGCTTTGCTCCTTTCTTGGATTTACTGCTCACATCAGTTGTAAGGACAAGGACTCCTACCATCTGAGGTCATTTTTGCTTGACTGTCGGCGGTTCACTGGGAAGCATTATGGTGAACGTATTGCCTCAGCTTTTGATGAGATTTTAGAGGAGTACAGAGTTAGCCACAAAATTAGTTATATACTAACCGACAATGCCTCCAATATGAAACGGGCGTTCAAAGTGGGCATGCAAGACCAACCTGACAGTGACAGTAATGGTGACGACCTGGACGACGAGATGATATGGGAGGACCTTGATGCTTTTGAACAGCCACCATTGTCAGGTGAGCGGTTGTCTTGTTTTGCCCACTCTCTCCAATTTGTCATCCATGATGGCATGAAGGAGGTGAAGGCCATATCCAGAGCTATATTAAAGCCTCCAAACTGACATAGCTGTTACACAGCAGCTCCCAGTATAGGGACAGATTTGAGGCGCTATTTGGGGCTAATAGGTCTATCCCAGCAGCCAACACTACTCGCTAGAATAGCACATACAGGCAGATCCAAGCTGTCACCGCTCTTGACCACAAAGTCCTTACAGAGATGTGCAGCGACAATCTGGTATTTTCAACAAGAGAATGGAATCAGTTGAAAGAATTATGTGATTTTCTTGAACCGTTCTCCGTGGCTACCAATCTCACAGAAGGAGACAAAGCAGTGACAATAAGCATAGTGGTCCCCACAGTGCTGGATCTGAGAACCCACCTCCTGAAGATGGAAAATAGCTTGCAGATCGTGCCCATAGTGAGGGCACTGCGTAAGTCTTTAGAGAGAAGATATTTCGGGAATTTTCAGGAGGATACAAATGGAAGAGGGCGATCCTGAGGAGCCATTTAGCCACCGGATCTATTTTGTGGCTACTATGCTGGACCCACAGTTTGGGTTAAGTTGGGTGGACTTAGATGTTACCAATGGGGAACAAGGAGCACAACTTAAGAAGTTCAGAGATGACCTTAAAAAGTTACTAACAGGTGATTATTATATTATTATCGTTATTCCAGCATATTATTATTACTATTGTTGTTATTAATAGCAGCAGACATTATTTCTCTCTAAAGCTAATCCTATTGTTTTTGTGTGTGTGTGTGTGTGTGTGTGTGTGTGTGTGTGTGTGTGTGTGTGTGTGTGTGTGTGTGTGTGTGTGTGTGTGTGTGTGTGTGTGTGTGTGTGTGTGTGTGTGTGTTTGCTGTGTGTGCTCATGTTGTTCCAGACGTTTTGATCTCAGAGGTGGAGACCATAATGGGCTGTGATGCATCTGACTTAGTGGTTGACACAGAGGGCTCCCAGTGATTCTCCGCCTGCAAAACACCAGTGCCTGTTGTCCCCATATAAAGCGTTTAGACTACGCAATTCCACCCAGGACACCTCAAGTGCAACTTTGATGCCATTAATGACTGTGGCACTGATGATGCGCTTGTCTTTTGGGCCAAAAACCATGAAAGCTTTCCCCAACTCCACCGTGTTGCCCTAAAGGTACTGTCTGTCCCTGCCTCCTCAGCACCAGTGGAGAGGGTTTTCAGTAGAGGACACATTATTATGAGACCCCACCGTGCACGTCTAGGTCAAAGCATGTTGCAATCACTAGTGTTCCTGAAGTGCAACCAAGTTCTTCTTTGAATTTGATACATCCACATGTTTAAAGGTTCACACACTGGCACTTCTTTACAGCCACTTTCCATTTGTGGGTTTTATAATGAGACCCCACCAACCTTTTACAGTTTGTGTTGAATTTGTATTTTTGTTACCATCTTTTATTGTATTTTACATATTTGTGTGTGTGTGTGTGTGTGTGTGTGTGTGTGTGTGTGTGTGTGTGTGTGTGTGTGTGTGAGAGAGTGTAAGTGAGTGAGAGATAATTGTTTGATTATTGTCATTATGGTGTTGTCGAACAAAATAAATGTCATCTTTGACCTTTGAATAACAGACTATAGTATGGGCATTGTGTTGACATTAGGAGCTGTCTAACTTACATTAAGCCATTTCAGTGATATTTATGTTATATAGTGTAATTACTAGATAATGCTATTTCAGTTCATGTAATTTAGTTGATACTATATAATCTAGAGCGGAATTATCATTTAAATCAATGATGTATTTACCATTCATTAGATAACATGATCCTGGAGGTGCAACTCACACTGGGGCTCCACACTCTTAAATGCAAGGGATCATTTACATAGGAGCCATATTCCATATTCCATTCTTGAAAATATCAGGTATAACTGGGAAAGTTGCAAACAAAAAGTCGAATGCCTATAAAGTCTCAATCCTTTAAAAGGGCAGTTGTAGCTGCATGCATTTGCTACACACAGTGTCTTTCTCCCAAACACAGCCCATATACTGAAAGAAATACAAGTACTTTAATGTATTGTGCCTGAAATTATACCATGATAGGTGTACTGATTTTATGCCTACAATTCATGCAAGCGATAGTGTCATGTCGATTCTAACACTAGTCTTTTTTCGGTTTTGGTCTCGGTCTCGGTCTGTCTTGGCCTGGTCTTGGTCTCGGTCTCGGTCTGTCTTGGCCTGGTCTTGGTCTCGGTCTCGGTCTGTCTTGGCCTGGTTCTGGTCTCGGTCTCGGTCTGTCTTGGCCTGGTCTTGGTCTCGGTCTCGGTCTGTCTTGGCCTGGTCTTGGTCTCGGTCTCGGTCTGTCTTGGCCTGGTCTTGGTCTCGGTCTCGGTCTGTCTTGGCCTGGTCTTGGTCTCGGTCTCGGTCTTGGTCTCGATACTCCCCGGTCTTGGTAGTGTCTTGGTCTCGGTCTCGGTCGGTCTTGGCCTGGTCTTGGTCTCGGTCTCGGTCTGTCTTGGCCTGATCTTGGTCTCGGTCTCAAGATTCAAGATTCAAGATTCAAGAAGCTTTATTTATCCTGAGGGAAATTGTGGTGCAACAGTTCAATACAAAGAAGAAATATAAACTCAATATAAACAAACTACTAAATATACACTAAATATACATCAATATTACTAAATATAAACTAAAATAACTAAGTATAAACTAAGTATAACTAAATATAAACTAAATGTATCAACAATAAGAGCAGATTTGCAAATATGAAATAGTGAAATAGTTACAGTAACTACGTAGGTATATACAATATACAACAATACGTATAGTGCGAATGGCAGTACAGTAATAAGATAACTAATACAACTAAGCTGAATACTAAATACTACATACTAAATAAAGTGACATGTGAATAAAGTGACATGTGAAAGTGAAAGTAAAGTGAAATGACAGCATTGCGATGAAATAAAGTGTCACTGAGTCTCCAATCGTCACCTTCTTAAAATAATCGCCTAAGTCATTTTTTCAGATTGTTCAGGAAACACAAAAAACTGAACCATTTGTTGAATATATGATATTTACCAACAATTTTAATCAAAACAGTTATAACAACAGATGTCTATTGACATACAAACAACAAGGTCAGTCAAACATGGAACATGACAGAATTAAATGACTTAGGCAAATTTTCGAACATGCCTTTGTGACTTAGGCAATTTTAAACCTTCTACTCTGTCAGGAATAAAGCATAACTAACAAACTAACTAAACATAATGCTGAGGAGGCATGTGCATTTCTTCACTTCTCCTTCCAGCTCTTCTTTGCTGGGTTCTTGACTGATGCCTATTAGTGTGGCAAATTGTCAAAGAAGTGATGAAACTCGACAGGCATGATGGGTTTCATTGACTGGAGGTCCTGGAATTTTCTCTCCTTGATTGGCAGAGCACATGGAAACAATCGTATCCATGCCATTGGCCCATTTGGCACCTGTACCCTTTGTGGCAGTTCTTCCCACACAGAGGCTTCTGAGAAGGACAGTTTGAAATGGACCTTGCCTTCACTGCTAAACTGAAGAGCCCGCAAGTCATGCACAGTCGGGTCTCCAGCTTTTTTGCCTGGTCTGATGCTACAGAAGTAGGATCCATTCAGTTTCAGGAACTCATCGTGCTTGAGCACTTTCACATGGTAAGGTGATGGCCTGATTCTTGCAGTCTGGAATATAATGACATAGTCTCTTGGGGTGAAGATATCTGCAACTATTTTGCGTTTGTAGGTAGCTGTGCTTCTGCAGTAGTGTGAATCAACACTGGGCAGGTCCCTCAACCAGTTCTTAATGAAATCCTTGACATCAGGTTCAACCTTTGTCTGCTTGCCACTCTTAGGTCCAGATTTAGACGGTGCTGCTGCTTGTTTTTCAGGGTCGATGGAGTCGTTCAGCCATTTTGTAATGGTTCTTTCAGGGAGACCAAATGTAGAGGAAAAAAGTGCCTTGCACACTTTAACACTTGTTCAATCTTCAAGCTTCAGTTGGTAGGACCATGATGAATTGCGTCGGGATGCCTCTGCAACTTTTTTTTGCTTTATGTTAACCTTTGTGACCAAAGTGGTAACGTATAACCGACGTTCTTCCCAGGTGTTCATTGCCCAAATCTTGTCAAATACCCACTGCCGCTGCTCTTCTGTAAGGACATGGCAGTCTCGAGTTAAGACTCGCTGACAGAACTTGGAGTTGCAGGGAGGACCCATAGCCTTTGCACTTATTTCTTTGCCACCTTTGCTCTTGTATGACATTCCTTTGAGACGTTTCTGCTTGGATTCATTTTGCTTCCATGTTCTTGAACTCAGGCGTTTATTTCTTTTCTTTTTGCCTGCATTGTTTAAATCAACATCCTCATCCTCATGCTGCTGTTCTAAAGTTGTTGCCACCATAGTTAGGCTGTCTTCATTTTCAGAGGACTCATCACAGGTTGGGGTATAGTCTGAATCTTGAATGACATCATCACCATCATCATCATCACCATCATCATTTGATATCTCCTCTTCATGGTGTGGATGTGGATCATCCATGGGAGCTGATGCTGCATCATTATCAACATGCTGCATCATCTCTTTAATGAAGGTCTCATTGTCATCCTCAGTAGATGAGGACAGACTAGTGTCATCATTGTCAAGTGCATCTCCTACCAAAAAGGAAAATAAAATATTTAAACCCTTCAAAAATGTGTGATAATTCTGAGAAACATGAATTGCCTTGTGGTCAATTGTATTAAGCTACATCTAGGATTCACAAAATGGTTTGCAAGTTGCCTCTAGACACAGCAGAACAGGCATACTATAATACCAGTCAAATCATGTTATGATTACTCATATTATGTTTAACTGAAATTTTCATTAGTTAAAAGCACAAAAGTAAAGAGGGTCCTTTGTGATTTTTTTCTAGATTGTAGATTACAATACAGTATTGAAATCTTTCTTAATTAGATGATGTACTGTGGAGAAAATTAGACAGAAAACAATACTGTTTGTTCAAATATGGTTTGATAATACATAAAAGAGTTAACAGAAAGCTTATCACTTGTAAAAGCCATAGATTCTGGAGCCTTTCCACTTTTTGTGCTTTTAGCTAATTCCTAGCTTTTTAGCTAGTTCCTAGCTTAACTGATTTTAACTAAAAAGACTGAATAAAAACATGAAATATTATGCAATATTTATAGCTTAGCGTATTATAGTAAACATCTTCACCTACCAATATGGGAAGAGCCCTGAATCATGGAAATAACTTCAGCATCTGTGTAGAATTGTCTTCTTCTTGTATCAGCCGCCATCTTGAAAAGCTTGTAAAATTGCCTAAGTCACATTGTCTTGTGTCACACTCTTGACATAGGCAATTATACTAAAGGGATATAATGGCATGATCTGTTTAACTGAGGATGTAGGCAATTTTACCAGAGGTGGCCAGCATCATGAGGAGATGATTTAGGCAAAAAAAATCATTTTTGTAAAGAAATGACTTAGGCAATTATTTTAAGAGGGTGACGCAATGTTCCTCTAACGACCTGAGGTGGATGAGTTAAAGAGTCTGATGGCCACAGGAAGAAAGGACTTCCTGTGGCGTTCTGTGGTACACCGGGGTGGACTGAGTCTATTGCTGAAGGTGCTTCTGTATGAGGTCAGCACCTGGTGGAGAGGGTGAGAGTTGTTGTCCATGATACTACGCAGCTTGCGCAGCATCCCCCTCTCAGACACTCACAATAGTATGAAACTGGTGTAGAGAAAAAACTTTTTTTTTTCTTGTTTGTACATTTATTAGGATATGAAAAGTATTTTTCCAAAGAAAAAATAAAAATAGAACATGTTTCTCTACTGAGATCCAATAACTTGTATACATTAGTGACAAATGACCTCAATCTATTCAAACGTATCATGTTGTAACCATCAAACTGAAACAGTTGGTTTATGTTTTATTTTAAGGGACATTTTTGTGATATACATACACGTTTAAAAGTAAGGGCATGAGAAGCAGTGGGATTTATATCAAACATAATAAATATCTTATAAGAGCAGAATACAGATCATTTCACAGTTGTCAACACGAACATTCAAGATGTGTTCAATTTAATTTCCTGTTGCAGTGTATGTGAATGACATCAGCTGATAGGCAGTGATCATGTACCTAAGCTGTTACAGTTCCCTTAAAAATGTCTTTAAAGAAAGGCGTAAGCACGTTGGTTTATATTCCCTAACCAATAATGACATTTCAAATCCTTTCTTTCTATCGGTGCACCTTCCACCCTGTTGTTGTACATGGGGCATTGTCAATCAAACATGGGGGCATAGAAGCCTCACACATTACCAGTGGGGCATTTACTGATATATTTTAGGCTGTAAAAACAAAACGGTAAAGTCTCTTATGCTTGTGTTTAACAACAGATCTTATTTCAGGCATATAACCAAAAATACCTTTCCATACACCATTGACTTCGAGAGGGAACTGGAAGTGGTAAAATGCTGATTCCTTTAGGTTTTAGGACTCCTGCAACACTCTATTGCCTTTGGGTGGTAGTATACCTGCCTCGTCATCCTATAGGAAAACTTTACTTTTCCTCACTTTAACATGAAGACGTGCTTTAACTAGGATTGCATCCCTGGTTTCAAGGTAAGTAAATAGGAAAATAATGAATGAAATAAAAAACAGAGCGGCTTATCTGATTCATTATATGCAGAAAGACAATGGTGGTGTAAAACTGTTAAACCCTCTATGCATGCTCTTTTCTCTTGAGAAGCTTTTTAAAAGCCAGCTTGAAATCGTCATTAAAGCTGGTGTACAGCAGGGGGTTGATAAGAGAGTTGATATACCCCAGCCATGTCAGCAAGTCCGAGATAAGTGGAGAAGGTTCTATCATTTGCAGACCCACCAGGAGCTCCTTTAAAAAGAAAGGGAGCCAGCATAGAATGAAGGCCCCGAGGATGAGGCCAAGGATACGAGCTGCTTTCCTCTCCCGCAAGGTACATATCTGGTTCTTCTCATCCTGCCCATCCATATCCTTCTCAAAGGACGGGATGCGTATGGTTGCATTTAGTTTGTCAGTAGCCAGAGCAAGATCTGAATTGGCCAAGTCTGACACACAAAATGTGTGGGAGACTCGGTAATGGTCTATTACAGAATTCTGACTGCCCATGCTTCGGCTGCTGAGGTGCCGAGAAGAGCCACGCTTCTGGTAGAGAGTTTTTGCGGCATTGTAAATCCTGTAGTATAAGATGAGAATGATGATCATGGGAATGTAAAATGCCCCAAAAGTGGAGTATAAAGTGTATCCTAAGTGGTCATGCTCTATGATGCACTGCTGGAAAATGCCACTGCTAGGCCTCTGCCTCCAGAATAAGGGTGGCATGGATATGAAAACTGAAATGACCCAGACCATCCCCACCATGAAGGCGGCGCGACGGGCCGACCTCTTGCAAGCATACTCGATGGCTTTGGTGATGGCCCAGTAGCGGTCCAGGGCAATGACACACAGGTGCAGGATGGAACAGGTGCAGCAGGTCATGTCCAAGCTTAACCACAACTCACACACTACCTGACCAAGGGACCACCTCTTCATGCTCATATAGAGGATGCTGATGGGCATCACAAGGAGCGCCACTAGGAAGTCTGTGACAGCCAGAGAGCAGATGAGGTAGTTGGCGGGTAGGTGGAGCTTCTTGGTGGTGCAGATGGCGATGATGACAGCGGCGTTGATGAGTGCAGTGAGGAATGTGAGGAGGCTGAGAACAACCACCATCACCGCCATTTCATCTGTGAGCTGCACCGCCTGCAGACTGCTGGCAGGTGGGGCGGTGCAGTTTGTGAGGTTGGGTCTCGAGGCGCTCTCCCCTGGGAAGTTTTCCATGTCTATCCCAGGACCCAGGCTGGCCCCTCCCTGGAATCACTCCCAGGGAGAAAATGCTCCCTAAGAGGTCAAAGGTTGGTCTGAAACCAAAAACAGGCAAATATTACACAAGAGTCATAGTACATTGGTTTTTTCTTTTGTATAAACAAAAAATAAATCACTCTTAAGCAATAATGTATGTATCAAGGTATTGTTCTGTTATGAAGTTTTTATTACGTAATTTCCTGGATTTCTTTATTTCTAGAAACGTTAGCATAGACCAGTCTAGAGTAACACCATAAGGCCAATGATTTTATAATGAATACAAATAAATATATATATTAGTAAAGCACTTTTCCAAACCCAAGTTACAAATTAAAATTAAAATGTATAAATAAACACAGAGATAAAAGACAAGCACATTTTTAAGCAGAATCAACCAAAGCTCTCCAACAAAACTATGTTTTAATTAAGGATTTTAAAGATACTGAGTTACCAGTCAACTAACCTCCTGTCCTATGTCAGGATTTTTTAGAGTCTCTGGGCCCTGATTGCAAATGTTTGTCCCCTGTAGTTATGAGCCAGGCCTTTGGGATTAATAAAAAATCCATGTCAGAGGATCAAAAACTATTGTCAAACTTGATTGGTCCTAAGAAGTCATTAATATAGCATTAAAATATCAGGCAGGAAATATTTTAAATGTTACTAATATGATGTTCTAAATCAACCTTAAAACAAACTATGAGCCAGTATACAGAGGTGTAAGTGATGAAGTCATGCAGCTTGTTCCTGGAGATGTGCTGAGCTTTAGATGTTAATATATGTCTGACTTTTCTTCTATCACGATCCAGAACAAAGCTAGCCTCAGTGCTGGTTACGCTCTTACAGGAGTATCTTTTGTAGTTCATTTCAGTGTCCATATCTAATATTATGGGGTGTAATAAATGCTCTAGACCTCTAGAGGCTGCTAGCAGGACTTTACTCCTGCTGTCAAAACATCAGTGATGAGCACTCCCTACAGCCGTGGCTGCATTGTGTGTTCACCATACACCTTTTGTGTAAGTGGAAGCCACAACCTTAGCCAGATTATTCCCATAGATGTTCAAGGTGCAAAGGAACATACACATCTTTGAACATCTCTGCAAGGGCCCGGATTTTCTGGAGAACCCACTCTCCCTTTTTCAGTCCCCATAATTTTTTTTATAATGCACATTTTTTACAAGAACTTTTGAATTTATCAGTTGATTCTACTGAAAACATTTGTTGAGTAGCTATCTTGAATGTGAATCTCCAACCTTTCCAAAGCAAACAGCATGCTGATTATTTGTTCTTTGTAGATTAGAGTTGTTTAAGTTGAGAACGACTAAACTACACTAAACCAAATTGAACTCAAATAATTAAACTAAACTGAACTGATCCGAACTGAACTGAACCGCACCCAACCAAACCAAACCAAACTAAATTCGACCTAACTGAACCAAACCCAACCTAACCTAACCCACACTAAACTAAACAGAACCAAACCCAGACTAAACTAAACTATACTGAATTGAACCGAACCAAACCAACCAAAACTAAATTCGACCGAACTGAACCAAACCCAACCTAAACTAAACTAAAATGAACCAAACCCAGACTAAACTAAACTATACAGAATTGAACTGAACCAAACCAACCAAAACTAAATTCGATCGAACTGAACCAAACCCAACCTAAACTAAACTAAACTAAAAAGAACCAAACCCAACCCAATCCAAACTAATCTAAACTAAACTATAGCGAACTGAACCAAACCAAAACTAACCCAACCCGACCCAACCCAAACACAATTAATCCAAACTAAACTTAACCCAACTCAACCAAACCTATCCCAATCCAACCTAAACTAAAATTAGCCAAACTGAATCAAACCAAATAAAACTAAACTGAACCCAACCCAAAGTCAACTAAACAAAACGAAACTTAACTGAACCAAACTGAACCCAACAAAGCCAACCCAAACAGAACTAACCCAAACTAAATTAAACTAAACATAACCCAACTCAACCTTAACTAAACCAAACTGAGCTGAACCTAACCAAACTAAACTGATGTTGTAGCTGAGCCACATAGTGTGTGTCGGGGCAGCTAAGTGGTGACTGTCAGTGACAACAGCAGCTCAGCAGCAGCTGTGAGGACATGGCTGACTGCTGCTGCTATTCAACCTCTCAACACACACCAGCTGATCCCATAATCACACACAGGTGGGCCGGAGCAGCGGCATGCTGGGAATACAGCCAGGATCCGGTGGAAAAATACACTGAAAGCAGACTCATTTAAGTTCAGAGACCGATAATAATCTCCTACCTTTTTTTATGTAAAATGTAGGGCCACTGTCTTTAGCCTTATAAAGGTTGTTGTAGCTTATGACTTTAAAAATGGTCAGCTAATACTTTGCTAATGTTTTTTAAGATGATATAGGCCTAAGCCATTAAACAGTTTATAATTCGCTTTACACACAGTCCAGCATGCTTTCTGCCTTGAAAACAATGCATGCTGGGATATTCAATGCTTGCTGGCAAAGACAAAAACATGGTTCTTTGATTTTATGTTTCGATTTGTGATGTGATGTCGTTCTGCAGTTAGCCAAAGTGTACATAATAAGCACTTTATGGCACCAAGAACACACTGAAGGCTTAGAATGACTCAGGATTACAAGCTTGTGTCTTGCTCAAGTGACATGATAATGCCATCCTTAAAATGGTAAAACAATAAAAAAGATTAGCTTTTTTTTATGTTTCCCTGCTTAATGAGAAGTTTTTGTCCAATCCTTTTTAAATCTGAAAAGGTTAAAAGGTACCACTGTGTAATAAGGTCCCCTTTATAGATGTTGTGACTAATGACTTAAGAAATGGTTAGTCATTTCATTGCTAATGTTTTCAAGGTGAAATAAGCAAATATGGAAGTAAGGTTATCGGGTTCTAAAAAATATATTTGGTTTGAGACTCATTAGTAATCAAATCATTGATAAAGGGTTATACTGTATGTGCCATACTTTTTTATAAGCTTTCAGCAAAATTGTTTTTCTCCTAAATCCATCTATCAAGTCTTTAATGACTAAACTAAGTAAGGCAGCGAGGCGGTCTTTATGGGGAAAAGAACACCCTACAGGCTGATCAGGGAGCCGGACGCAAAGCAGAGGGATCTTGATCAGCTTGAAGGTCAGTTTATTCTATTTCGTATGTGCTCCGCCGTCTAACAGGCTTCGCTATTGGTTTACCCTCTCGAGGCTCCACCTCGGCACCTGAGAAAGATTGACTGTACTCTCCGCCCAATCAGGGGGTAGCATCCGCTATAAAAACCCAGTAACTGCGTTGCTCCTGCCCTTTTGTACTCAACAACTTGAGAACGGGACTTCTTTCCTGCGATTTTCATTTCACCATCCGGTGTCGCAGTTTTTCGCTAGTTTTTCATCATGGATGCTCACCGACATCGGGATGAGGCTTGGTGCTGCGCCTTCTGCCTTGCGCTCCCACGGGAGGAGCACGAACGGAGGCTAAGCTACGGCGAGACGACCCGTGGGCGTGACTTCGACAACGACGACGATCGGCGCGTCTATGAGGAGGAAGACCCGGCCTTCAGGGACGACGAGCCGCCGGTGGACCACCGCTACCCCCTCGACGACCTGCCGGCCCTCTTTGCCTCGGCCACCGAGAGGATGGCGACCCCTCTGCCTCCTCAACCGCCCTCCTCGGCTCAGGCCAATGAGTTCATTGTAGGCCGCCGCGCCCAGGCGCGGGGTAGGCCGCGCCCTCGTGTGGTTAGCGGCCTTCGCCGCCCAGCAGAAGGGTCCTGCGATAGAGCCCTCGCCGCAGCAGGTCACCGCGGGCCCACCCAACCGCTCCCGCCGCCCCGCAGTGACTTTGGCCGCGGCGGGGGTGGCGGGCCTACCCATGCTTCTGTTTCGGGGAGGAGACAGCAGCCATATTATTGCAATAAAGAGCGTAAATTTTATATGGCTTCCGAGAGTGTTTTTCCCGGCGCTACACATTCTGATATATAGGTTGGTACAGATGTTAGCAATATTAGCCATCTTGTGTCAGCTAGTGGTATCCTCAGATGGGGCTAATAAGGGGAAAGCTAATGCTGCATTCCACTTGAACTGGGAAGTTCCTACTCAGAAACTCGGGGAGAGTCTGCTTCCTCAGCCTCCACCTCATTAACAGGGCTGTTTTCACACTCTGCCTCGGCAGCTAGCAAGCTATTCATGTCAAACTGGTTAGCTAGCAGCCGCCGCCCCGTTCGGCACACGTCCCGTGTGGAACGCCAACTGCGCCACTATTCCCCCGTGTGTTTCATATACATATACATATACATATATATATATATATATATATATATACATATACATATACATATACATATACATATACATACACATATATATATATATACATACATACATACATACGCACGCAGACAATATATATGTATATGTGTATGTATATGTATATATATATGTGTATATATATATGTGTGTATATATATATATATATATATATATTAGAACAAAAGTTACATAATATCACAATGATTATTTCAGCATATCGGATATTATATCAACCATATATATATTATTGTTAATATCTATGTGATCTACGGTAATAATAATAATTCGATATATAGTAAAAATCAATCATTGTCATGTGAAGGAAGGAGCGGTTGGACCCAAATGCAGAGACCGGAGACAGCAGAACATTTTCCAAAAATGTATATTCAACAAAACGGCAACATAAAACCACACGGAAAAAACTGAACTTTGTGACATGTCAAACAAAGAACCAACAAGAACAGGACAGAATACCAGGATTTATATACAGGGGGGGGGGAATTAAAAATGGAGGGAAAACACACAGGGCAGTAAGTAAACACAGAGGAGACACAAAGAGTTAACTTTCAAAATACATAATACTTCCACACATCAAACTTTTCTCTAAGCTACCCCAAATTGGCCAGCCCAGCTTATGCCATTTTCCATGGCGCCTTCAAACTTCTCATAGGTCGGAAACACTGGCAGCCTCAGAATAAAGGCACAGGTGTTGGCCGTCGGAAAAGTTGCTGGCCCGTCCTCCGGGTGGAGGAACTGCAGTTGTGGCTGTGTTGGAAAGCCTGCTGCAGGCATCTTCTGAAGGCCAGTGGCAAAGGCCAACACATCCCCCAACTTCAGCGTGCTTCCTCCATATGTAGGAAAAATGTGAGATCATTTTGAGGTCTACATAATGATAAAGCATTAAAAGTCATTTCACTGTTTAAGAGATGAGTATGATAATATTGCAGACTTGAATAGACAGTATACCAATGTTTCTGAAATGGGGGTACACTGATCTCTGTGGAAACTGGAAATCGAGAAATGTGATTTTGGAAAGGTGTCTTTTTTCACTAATACTCAAAACGGATTACATTTTCATCCAGCAGCTACTGAAAGAGCTACAATCTCTAAAACCAATTTAAATGATTCTTGAAATGTATAGAAAGACTTTCTTTGGGCCAAAAATGTTTTTAATTCACCATTTCTTTTCAGGTAGATATCTTCTGTCACTGTTAATATAAACCCTACACACTGAAGTAGCATATAATCTGTGGGTGCACATATTAACCACACAGTTGTGCCACCCTTTGACCACAAGAGTGAGTACACCTTTAAGTGAGCTTAAGGAGTTAATAAAGGTTTGCAATTACATTGTGCAAGCCAATATTAAATCAGTAGGCTAATACATTTATTCAGATGTGCTGCATTAAATGTAGGTGGTATTGTGTTTGTCAGCCGAAGTAATTTAAATGATGAACTGCTATACTTACTGTTGGAGGGCTTCCACCTTGCATCCATCGACATAATGGTGAAGGGCGGCCGCCAGGAGCTCATCCCTCTGTGTCATGTTTTGGACATATTGCAAGGAGCCCAAAAGCGAGAGCTCCTCTGTGGCCTCCTCCACTGCCTCTCTGGCCTCTTCGATGTTTGTCGCATCAGCAATCTAATGTTATTAATTTGAAAATAGAAATACAAAAATAATGGATAACATTATGCTACAATAATGGACATTTTATATCCCACCATATCAAATTTCATTTTCTATAACTTCAGCAAAATATATTCTAAGAGTAAGTATTTACAGTAAGTATGCTATGCCAAATTCAACAGTACACACTATAAACACACACCACACCGAACCTTTGCACAAAACATGAACGTGAAATTAATGAATTTGAATGAAAATAAAGGATGCACTTGCGTTTTGGAGCTTGGCCTTCAGGGTGTGACCCCAAATATCCTCTATACAGGCAGGGAGAGGTTGCAGACCACATACCTGCCTGTATAGGCGCTCTGATAAAAATTGGGGCGACACCAAGCCCTGCACTAAACAGATGATCAGCATTTTGTCGATCATCCGGTAGAGTCCTTTCTGTAATGCTGAAGATGGAAAAAAAGTATTACAAGGTTATACAGTGACCATACAATGTAATATAACTTATTTAAACAACCTATGAAAACTTACATCACTAAAATAAGAGACACAACTACAGTCTACAGTGTTAACAATACAGAAATGCAGGATAATGCTAGGGGTTAACTTACTATTTATTGGCACAGTATAATTTAAAAAGAGTAAAACTAAAAGTTTAAATAATAATACATTTCCCATAATATAAGTTTGCTGGTCATATAGTATGCATGTTAAAATCTACAAATTACAGTGCTTTTTATTTACTTCTTAACTTACAGTATCAACACTGCCAGGGCCAATGTCCTACTCCTCAGGACCTTCAAAATGGTGTGGCGTTGGAGTTGTCCCATGACGAGAGTACAAAATTCCCTTGTGGGACCCCCCTCATTGATTGCCCCTTCTCCAACTCCCTCCGTGTCGACAAAAATGACATCGATTTTTGTTTCTGGCTCAAAACTGGCCCTGCAAAATGCTCTTATGGCACAATCCAATTCTTCCCCTCGGAAAGCATTAATTTGATTGGCTCGTACGATGTCATTTTTTAGCCTGCTTTGGAGACGCTGCAACAAAGTTGCAACATCTATGTGTCTGTAAAAGAAACACAAAAAAGAAAATGGGAATACTAACATTAGCAATACTCGGTGTTCATCCATCCAGAGACCTGAGTCAGATCATATAATACATTTCTTATTTGCAGACAACAAATGAAGTTGCAGATTCGCTGGTGAGACCTGCAGGTAACCTGAATTCTGGTATGTCTGTAATCTTTACTGTGGCAACTCCATAGTGAAGCTTAACTTATTAAGTAGGCCTATCAGAATAGAGATATCATCTAAGGTCAAATGACCACCAGATCTCTCAAGCTACTGACATTTATCAAATTACCAGATTCTGTGACACTTTTCCACAACCTTGAAAACATCTGAGCGAATATTCATTACTCACACAGTGGCTGGTGGGGAGGGGCTGCGTTGTGCCGAGGAGCTGCCTGGTGGCGACGGGCTGTGAGATGGTGGGGATGCGCTGTGAGGTGGTGGGGATGCGCTGTAAGGTGGTGGGGATGCGCTGTGAGGTGGTGGCGACGGGCTGTGAGGTGGTGGGGATGCGCTGTGAGGTGGTGGGGATGCGCTGTGAGGTGGTGGGGATGGGCTGTGAGCTGGGGATGGATTGTTAGGTGGGGATGGGTGGTGAGGTGGGGATGGATTGTTAGGTGGGGATGGGTGGTGAGGTGGGGATGGATTGTTAGGTGGGGATGGGCTGTATTGTGACAGTGATTCCTGAAAAGATAGCCAGTATTCTTCACTCACCTACATCTGCAGTACTGCTTTAATCTAACTAAAATCCTGAATTTTATGTCTTGACTTGAAACACTGAATTAGAACCTTGTTTTCATGTAAATGTACGAAAAACATAACAAGCACAAATGGGCAAGTGGCTGGCTGAGGATGGGAGGTAGAAGCTGAGGGGGGCCTGACCTCTGATGAATAACGGATGGCAGCACCCTGTGGATTCTTATTGGAGACTATAGACTTATCATTACTGTTTAATTCATCTCAGAGCATAGAGCACAGAGATGCTAAAGCAACAGTGGCCAAATTGTTCCCCTCTCTCCTGTCTAAAAATCTAAAACCTGTTTCATATGGGGCAGAGCTATCTCTTCAAGTACGTTATGAAAAACCTAACCGGTTTGAAACACATGTCACTGAGCCGGCTATGAATGTATGACAACATTTGGTAATTGTCCTTATATTCCCTAAAATACAAGTTATTTTTATATCATATCTACCTCAACTTGGGGAACAACCCGAGCTGTGCCGGGTAATGGTTGAGGCTGGGAGGGATCTTGAGTTTGAGATGGAGCAGCACCCTGTAAAAGAAGGGGGCTTACTTTAGATCTACAGAATTAAACAGCGGTCAATGTTTCATTTATTTTATTTGACCTGTTGTTTAACAATGTAAATGTTCATCTACGAATCTTTGGCCGAATATAAAGGTTGGAACGGCCCAATGCATTGCCTGATCTAATTTCCCTTGGACACAGTGCATCGAGGACAAAAAATCTCCGTAGTTGAATTCAGCTGGAATGCTCTGGACTTTCTCCGTTAGGGCCTGTTTAAATTGTGCCGGGTCCAAGTTGAAGGGCACCACGACTGTGCAGGTGGCTGAGATATCTGAAAAAACAGGAAAACATAGTGATATTACATAACCTGTATATTAACTCAGCGGCCACTTTATTAGGAAATATGTACACCTGCACTATAATGCAAATATTTATACATGTAGCAATAACTCAATAATTATGCAGATACTGGTCTTGAGAGTCAGTGAAGTTCCAACATCAAAATCCCAAAGTATTTTGATATAAAATGATGTCTATGTGGCTTATAGTTTTGAGAGTTTCTTAAGAAGGCATTTTCAGGTGTATGTAAATGAGTGGTTCAATAAAAAAACACTTACCCGTGTGAGAACTGTATGTGTCCTTGTCCTGCTTCAGGACGGACACTTTCAGTGTGACAGGTCGCCCAAAAGGTTCTTCCTGCTCTCCTTCTTCTGACAGGTCCTCCCCCCTCCTCCCGTCGAAACATGTCAAACCTATGAAAGTGTTTACATTATGCACAATATGTACGTTAATTATAATATAGACTCTGTGTAGTACGATGTGTTACATATAGTTATGCATGGCTATTATTCACCAGGTATTGTGTTTATTGTGTACCTACCTAAGTAGCCTACTTTGCAGTTACTTCAGTGCATTTAAAGGGTTAATAAGAGTGATCATTGTGGATTCAGAGGTGGTAAGTATAGTACCAATACTTTGTTACTGTATTTAAGTACATTTTCCTTGTATCAGTACAATACTTAATTTTCTGACGACTTTTTAATTCTAAACCTTACATTTTGAACACAAATACCCACAGGCAGCGCGTGAGGCTCAGGTTTGGGAAGGCTAACCAACTTCTCTACCTGGTGTAGCGACAATCACCAACAACAATCTGTGTGGATTTTTAATGAATACATTAAATGCATATGTACAAAAGGCTCTACGTGTACGTTCCTTATAATGTAGTTATATACTTGCCTATAGTACTTGTGGGTATATGGTTATGTATGTATATAATATTCTACATTCGCCCTGAGTGTAGCCTGCTACGCTAATATGTTAACGTAGTTATGTGCGTGCGGGTTACAACGTAGTTGTACTTATTATTTTCATGTTCTCTTTTGTTTCACACACACAAACCCCCTGTAACATACGTCTGTTGCCATTGGTGGCTTGAACATACGTCAATACAAGTGATTAAAACATCCTGTCGTCGTCTCCTTGCCTTCTCCAACGTACACCTCATACCCTGAACATCCTGGCCGTGAAGCAGTGTTCTGGCCGACACTCCAGAGTGTGTGCGATGACAAAACTTGAATAGCCCCTTTACATTTAATTGTGCACCTATATAATAACACCATTTTCTGACACAAAGATCAAGATTTAACAATAATAATACATTTATTGAAGTAAATGTACGTCGTGCAAAGAATAAGCACAAGTAGGCCTAGGACTGACCCGTAACAACACAACAACATACAACCCAATTAACACAATGCCTAATTTAAGTTGGAAAAGTGGTTCTCTACCTTAGTGGGACTTCTGGCACTGAGAGGAGGAGGCTAGTCTCTCATAGTCCGGACAGTAGGAGCTGAGTGCCAGACGTAAGCAGGCCGCAAGGTGGTCATCAGTCATGGTGGATCTGTATTTTGACTTAATGATTTTCATATGTGAAAAGGCAGACTCACACAAATATGTTGATCCAAAAAGTGCAGTCCAATTCTTTGCAGTTTGTCTGAGGTTGGGGTACTTCTCTTTCTGCATTAGATTCCAGAATTGGACATTTGTGTCAGGTCTCTTGATTTGAGCTCAATGTCATTATTTAGTGTGAGGATCTCATTCTCAATAGCACCGCTATCCAGGTTGAAGAGTGATGCCACTTTGGACGTTATACAATCCACATCTATATTTTCCCCAAATGGAAACTGAGAAACTGACAACAGGCTCAATGGATGCAAAGTCAGTAAAGCGCCTGTCAAATTCTGACGAGATGCTTTGCACCTGATCATCATAACGTGCACTCTCAAGCTCCGCACAGTCTTTGCCCTGACGCTTAGGTTCTGTGTCCATGTGTGGAAAGTTCCGCAGATCACACTGTTGCAACCTGCTTGATAGCAGCTGTAACTTGCTTTTAAAGGTGTTCACGGAGCTGACCATGTTGATGATGTGTTTGTTCTTACCCTGCAGCTCTAGATTCAAGTTATTGAGCTTGTCAGTCAGATCGGTAAGAAAGGCTAAATCCAAGAGCCACTGACTGTCTTCTAGCTGTGCCTATTCAGCATGGTTTGAACGTTTCAGAAATGCTTTAATTTTGGGCAACAATTCAGAAAACTGTTCCAGAAATGTACCTCTGCTGAGCCACCTTACGTCTGTGTGCAGCAGCAGATCTGTGTCTTCTGCACCAGTCTCCTCCAGTTGCACACGGAATAATCACCTCTGGAGACTCCTGGCCCGAACAGAACAGGCAATCTTGTTAGCCACATCCATCACGTCTTTCATATTTAAAATCTTCCCGCACAACCTTTGCTGGTGAATTATACAATGGTAATTCAGGAAATCCGGGAAAGATCCAGACTGTTTGCACAATCCAATGAACCCAGCTGTACGTCCAATCATTGCTGGAGCCCCATCGGTTGTAAGAGATGGAGATGAGTTTGAAGAGGGGAAACTTGCTCTTACTAACGAATTCCATAAAAACCTGAAAGATATCTGTGCCTCTTGTGTGCCCTTTCAAAGGCAAAATGGTCAGCAGCTCTTCTTTAACACTCATATTGTCGAAAACCATTCTAATGAACACACATATCTGAGCCACATCCACAGCATCAGTGGATTCATCGAATTGCAGAGAAAAACACTCACATGTGTCAACATCATTCCTCAATTGCTGTTCAACATCCTCCGCCATTCCCTCGCATCGCCGTGTAACAGAATTTCTTGATAGCTGCACATCCTGAATAGCAGACACAATCTCCTTTCGATTTTTAAAATCGGCACAAAGCTCATCTGCGGCTTCCATGAACGCTTCTTTCACAATCTCACCATCCTTGAAAGATGTCTTTCCTTTTGCAAGAACACGACAGACACGATAAGAAGCTATGGTTGCAGCCTTACTCGTGGTATTGGGCCTGGTAAAAATGGACTGTTGTGCTGCTAGCTGACTTTTCAATTCCTTGACTTTTCGGGCGCGCAGTGGTGATTTAGCTGGGAAGTCTGTATCGTAGCTCTTGTGGACCATCTTCAAATGCCGCTCCAAATTCCCTTTCTTTGGTAAAGCCACATTTGCATTGCAGATAAGACAGATGGACTTGGCTTTCGAATACACAAAAAAATAACCCTCCTCCCACTCTGAATGAAAGTGATACGTTTTAGCTGTTTTAGCTTCTGCTGCCATGGTAGTATCCACTCGCTCTAGTCAAGCTTCTCGCGCCCTTCCGAGTCCTTAGTTAGAACCGAGCAACCATACCCTGCGCGCGCAGATAGAAAGAAGCGCGTGAGATTTTTTCTTTGATTATGCCTGATCTACCTTACTATCAGGGGCGGATCTAGAAAAATATGCATGGGGTGGCAAGAGGGTGGCAGGAGATTTTGAGGGGTGGCATCCCCCGTCAGAAGTATATGCCTATAACAGCTGAATGCGGCGATTACCATGTTGTTCAGCAAAACGCCTCACAAACTTATTTACATCCAAAGCTTTAGAGCGTTTTGATTCTATGCTGAGTAGAGCCAAACTTGACAGTCTCTTCTCTGTCATTGTAGACCGCAAATAACTCTTAATGATCCTAAGAGTTGAAAAACTTCTTTCACAGGATGCACTGCTCACAGGTCAAACTACTGCTATTTTACACAATCGGAACAACTCATAAAAAACATGTTGGTATGGGTCCAAAAATTGAGCAAACTCCATCAGAGTGGTAGGACTCTCCTTCTCCTTTCTTTCTAGTACTCTCCTTGTCTGATGTAACTCGTGTTTAAGATCCTCTATATTTGAATCATAGGCATCAGCCAATAAAATAACAGCCTCCTCTCTCAAAAAAGTAGTACTCGATGGATTTAGTGCCTGGACACCCTGCATGATGTTGCAATTTGTGTTAGAAAATCGTCTTTCTATTTCTCCAATCATCTTTTCCATAACTGGATAGTACACATTGACGCAAAAAGAGTGTTTGCTATGTGGAACTACATGCTGTCCCAAAGTGGAAGGGATGACACTACCTTGAAGGGTCCTTGTCATCTGTCTTGACCTCTTTGGCTTTCGCTGAGCTGTATCAATGCTACTTCTTTCACACAAATCGAGCGTTTCACTCCACACTTCATCAAAAGATGCTTCCCTACAATATTGTACCAATGTCTCTTTAAGTGCTTCAGCTAGTTCAAATGCCTTAGCATAGTCCAATGTTTTAGACTGGAGCATGTCTGACCAAAATGTATAGTCACTCAAGACCTTTCGGAGCAGTACAAGGTATCCAACAAAATTCAGATCAATCTGTGCCAATAACCCCCTAGCTTCAACAGCTCTTTGTGGATGGTTCTCAGAGGCAATCTCTTCAAGCAGCTGTACTATTGCAGGTAACCTGTCCATAACATTGCGACATGCTACATGCCTGCAGGCCCAACGTGTATCACTAAGCCTTTGGAGTTCCCTTGGTGCACCGTCAAACATCTCCCGCTGCACTTCCAGCCATTTGTTGTGTACATAAGACCCAGATATGAACACATACATTCGTTCCAACAATGAGAAGAAGTTTCCCGCATCTGTTACACTTTTGACAGAGTCTACTATGACTAAGTTTAAGCAGTGTGCACTGCAATGCACATAGAAAGCATTTTTGGCTATTTCTTTTATTTTCGCTTGGACACCAGCCTGTGCCCCGCTCATCACTGCAGCGCCATCATAGCCCTGGCCTACAAGGTTTTGCTTATACTCCAGCCAATGTTTCTCAAGAAAACCAATAATCTTACCACTTAATGCAGCAGCATCCAGGCCTTCTGCCACTTCAAGCTCCAGAAAGCTCTCGTGAACTACACCATTGTAATAGTATCTCAGAACAAATGAAATTTGCTCTTTTTTCTGGACATCTTTAGTTTCGTCTACAATAACTGCAAACTGCCTGCTTTTCTCTTCAATGATTTCTTCCTTAACCATTACAACAAAACATTCCGGTATCTCATTTTGGATTGTTTTACTGGTGTATGTTGCATTTTTAGCTTGCTGTTCAAGTCTTATTTTAATCAGTGGATCATGGTTTCCCAGCAAATCTAACATAGCTAAAAACACTCCCTTTTTTTCTGAGTCAGGCGTCTCCCTGTGACCCCGCTGGGCTGTGTTTTCTGTGGCAGTTAGAATCAGAATCTCAGCTAGTGTTTTAATGTAGTTTTGATTTTCAATCACCTTTTTCTTATTTTGCTCATCCATTATTCCCATCATTAAGGTATTTTTGTCACTCATTCTCTTGTTTTGCTGCCCATGCAAACATTGCATTTACATGGCTTTCAGATCAGGCATGAGAACAGAAACCACTGTCTTTCATTGTGGCCTTTTTCCAGTTACGATACCCGTCAATTGAGGTGAAAACAGTCTTGGGGGCATCAGGTAAAGAGAAATGTCTACAGGGGAAACAATATCCGGAGTCTTTGGACTGTGAGTACTCAAGCCATGAATGGGTTTTGAATCAGTCCGTTCTGAAGCTCCTTCTGGCTCCTCCCTGAAGGGTCTTGGGGAAACTCTCCCGTTTCGGCTGAGCTGGCTCCTCACACCTGGACTTGGATATGTTTAGAAGATGGGAGTAAAAAATATACAAACTGTAATAGAGCTTAACTGATTACACATTATATCAACTAATTATAACACAATTTGAAGCTGTCATTTATTCAATGCGTTTAACCTACAGGCTGTGTTAATGGCCTGGGTTTGTATTTTTTGGGGGTTAATTTTAGAATTTCAACCTCAGCTGCTATAATAGGTCTAAAATACATTGTACACAAAATACTCTTCATCTACCCTTTTCCTCATACTCAAAAATATCTAGTTAAAGCAAAGATATATTTTTTTAATTAATAATATATTTATTAGACTGAGGCCAGCCATGTCTCTTAAATTAACTGTTTTGCGAGATGTCCTTTTGTGTGATTTGTGCGTCTTATTCAGATGAAATATACTTTGTATTACGAGATTCATACCATATGCACCAACTCCACAGCCGATTGGTTGCAATGGCTTAGGAATATTCATTTCCCCCTCACTGTCTGAGCTCTGCATGCCGTCTTGTTGTCTCTCGCTCTCTCCCTCTTGCACCTTGTCTATGTGATGCTCTCCTTCTTCCATCTCTTCTTCTCTGTTGTGTTCTCCTCCCTCCTAATGTCCCTGCTCTTCTTCTCTGTTGTGTTCTCCTTCCTCCTCATGTCCCTAGTCATCTACCTTGTCACTTCCCTGTTCAGCTTCAATTTCTTTCCTCTTTGGTGAGAAAAAACTTGCAATGCCACCCTTCCTCTTCATTTCTATAAGATTCAAAGTTAATTGATTATGTTTTCTTTTAAATTACCGGTAATCATTATGAATAATGGTGTTCAACTTAAAATTGAATGCTGTTTGAGCAAATGCGTGTTGTTTTCCCACTTACTGTGTGCTTCAAATGCCTGCAGCTTGTGGCCCAATCTTTCCCAATCCAAACTGATTCCTGAAATAAAATTCAAAGTAATTATTGAAAGGTAGAATCGGTGTGTTTAGCCTTAACCAGGTTGTACGTGTGTAGCAGTGTTCTTTAGTGTCATCAGTGTAGTATAGATCGGGTTACAAAAATAAACAGTTTCAAAATAAAACGGTTTTCAAAATAAGACAGTGTTGTAGTTAGACATAATATAGATTTTTATTCCTTACAACATCCTTTCTAAATGATTGATAATATAACATTTTTTCATGAATTACATTTTTTTTTAAACAAAAGCTGCTAGCCGTACTACGTTGCACAGATCCAACCCCAGACCTAGCTAACGTTAAACGCACAGTAAGTAAAGTTACTGATATATATAATAACGTTACTCAACCGGATTTGTATCGTTTCAAAATCAGCATTAACGTTATAACTCACATGGACATAATCTAACTTCTCTCTGTTCTGCAACTGGAACACATTAGCTTTGCTTACATATATTTCACATTCTCGTCCCACTCCCAGAAAAGCACATATAACGTTAGCGTTATTGTTGTAGTTCCAAAGCATTGAGGAGTTCTGAGAAGCTATAATTGATTATCTTTCATTTTTTTCATAGATAGTTGATCAGTTTTACCTCATTCCTTCCGTCTTCTTGGGTCCGAATGCTTCCCGTTCGCGCCGTCTTCTGCTGCATTCACTTGCACTCGGACATTAGAGATTCTCTCGAATAAATGTCCAATGAGCCACAACTTTTCTTTCAAATCAACGCTGCCATCTGGGGTGGCAGCTGGGGTGGCAAGGCTATTATACAGTGTCCGAACTACGGGGGGACCCGGGGGATCCGAGACCCCCTGAAACTGACACGAGATCCCCCGAAAACATGATTTGGGAAATGTTGGGGGGTCTCTATCAGTCAAGTCAAGCGCAAGAGCAAGTGCCCCCCCCCCCCCGAGAGAAAAATGGGACCCCCCGAAAATCTCGGCATAGTACGAACACTGCTATTATATATGCATTTATTTATTTATCATTTGTTAATATATATATATATATATGTCACAGACATAGTGACACAGATATGGCAGCGGTTCGGGCAACCGGTGGCCGATCTGTTTGCAAGCAGGGAGAACACTCAATGCCCTCTTTGGTTCTCCCTGAGGGCAGACGACGGCCCTCCTTTGGGCGTGGATGCACTAGCCCACCCAAACATTTAATTAAAGTCAATGTTAAAGTTTTTTGTTAGTGTACCTGAAAGAACAAAACTAATGAGACAGATAATCACCCTCACAGAGATTGTTCAAAACCAGGCAACCCAAAAGTTGTTTTGTGCTTAGTAATGCATGCTGACATGATAAGCGTAAAGTTTTTACTGTTGACATCAGCATGTCTGAGAACAGATATCATTCCAACTCAGTAGCCTCACAGAACAGTTATCTGTAGCCTCTGTGTACATTTTCACAATCCAGCCTACATTTTCTTCTCCATCGTGGACTCATCCCAGAAGAACTACTGTTCCATTTCAGAGTCTACTCTATCCAAATACTTTGCGAGATGACCTGTGTGGACAAGTATCCCAGAATGATGGTACCATGTCCAACGTCCATTGTCATGCTGAAGAGCAGACTTTGATACTGGCTCTGAGAATCATAATTTGGACAAATGTGATGTAATTCCTTTTGGAAGATACACTCTGTTCTCAGATATGGAAAGTAATAATTGTGTATGTGTTCTTAATCTCTCAAGAATGCAAGCTCTGCCAACATGCAGTCTTTAGAGGCTGAAGCGAGTCAGTTTTCGAGCTGGACTGAAGATGCTTGTATCACATGATACTAAAAATCCTTCACAGGGCTAAGTCATCGCCCGTCTTTATGAAATTAGTGGATCAAACAATAACATTTCAGTTAGAGTTTTCAGAGTTATTTCTTTTGCATAAACTGTGAATATTCATTGCTTTAACAAATTATTTGGTATATTTAGTAAACCTGTAATCGTGAAAAAGAAAAGAAAAGATAATGACATCACTTGTGTTATGTTGTGAAATTAAAATCTTTATGTTTTTTCCACATGTGCAGCTCCTGGAAAAAAACCCTAATCTGCGGAGTAAACCTTAAATAACCTACAATTTCAGAAAACAGTTTTCCAATCATAATAGACTTTATGGTGATTCTATCTGAGGAAATCTTTTCATAAATGAAATAAAAGAAACCCTGATGCTGCACTCCAAACCAAATACAAATCTCTAAAGAAATAGTAACTGCAGAAACCATTTCATATACTCTGTCATGATAAGGTTTAATTTCTTGGCAACCGTTGAGAGGAACACTTGAACAAAAGGCACTTCTCTGCTGAATACAAGATGAGTCATCAGTGACAAAGTACAATTCAGCAGGAGTGTGTGCTTCCTGCTGTCTTACCGCTAAGGACTCTCATTGTTAGGTACTGGCTGTGTCCCTCTTCCTCCTCCTCCTCCTCCTCCTCCTCCTCCTCCTCCTCCTCCTCCTCCCCCTCCTCCAGGCTCACTTTGTCCCTTTCAAGGGACTCGATTGTATGGATCTATAGACCCTTTTGGGTAAATTTAGTACTCCTTAATCAGAAGTGGACATCTGCTCCTCTCATCATGGTAACTGAAACAGCTCATGATATGACTCATCGAAACCTAATCAAGTTCCCATGAACGCCATGTAAATTTGAAGTTGCTGCTATCAATTAGTTATACTGTAACTTAGGACATACAAAAGTTAGTTTACATATGGTACTCCAGGTAATGCTTTTTTCTGATGGTGGAGACAGAATGAGGTAGGGAGGAAAGAAGAGAAGAGGTAAGAGGAGAGAAAGTCTTGTAACAAGAGGAAAGGAGGTTGAAGAGCATCTAGGAGATAATAGAGAAAGAGGGGACACAGTGGTAAAAAGGAAGAACGGGTGGAGGAAAGAAATCAAGTTAATATCTTGAAGCATTCATGATCATAGCTTTATAGCAGGGGTTTCCAAACTATGGCCAGTCGTCTGTTTTTAATCGGTCCGCAGCAAATTCTAAAAGTATAATGGAATATGGCCTACACATGAAACTTATGTTTGTATTAATTTGTACTTCTTAAACATACATTACACAGTATTCATGTGTTAATAAGCCAAATGTTCAAATAAATTCAGTCAAAGTTGAAAACATTTTAAAACAAATCTTAGTTGATAAAAAAATCCCAATAACTTATTTACACAACAAGCTTGAAATACACCCTTCATATATCCCCTTATTATAATCAATCTGAGGCTTCTGTTTTAAGGGATGAGCTGCCAACAAAATAAATCAAACCCTATGGAGAGCTGTGATGTAGGCTGTTTGTTTCCCTAAAGCAAATTCAAGTATCAAGCATCATTTACCTACATTTCATTGATTTTGCTAACTTATTACTTAATTTATGAAGCTTATGATATATACTGTACCTCACCTCTAGTGAGGGGCCCAGCCCTTCACATGTTTTTCTGATTGTGGCACTCAACATTTTGACACGTACCCTGACCAATAAGCAAGTGTATTTGTTTATTGAAATATCAAGTAAGAGTTTGCTTCTCTAATATGTTTTATTGCATCTAACTTCTTTTCAAACGATCCCTACTATATTCCTGTTACATAAGTGCTCTGCAATGATGACCCCCCCCCCCATGTTGCTGTTGACACTCCTACATCTGTTGTGTTGTTTCTTGGAGACAGCAGGACTTCAAGGTCGGTATTGTAAATCTAGTTTTATTGCTGGGGGATTTTTGTGAATGAAACCTGCCTACAAACAGGCCTGAACCAGTTTATTATAATCAAACGTCACAACACACTCATAGACTGGTAGTATTCATCAGATGGAACTTAGAGCAAACCTCAGATTAGAGATGTTTAAAATGTGCATCAAACCAGTTCTGCATTGTTATGCTTATTTCAACAGATTTCAGCAACAATATTAGTTTTATTTACAAAGCATAGCATGTCAATATATATTGTTTTTTAAATGCTCTTCCCTCGAGTTTTAATTACATCGTGTCTGGTCAAAGACCTTAAATCTTATGCCAAAAAACTACAAACATTATGATAAATACGTCTCAAAATGTATAATAATAATACTTTTTAATAAAGTAATTTACATGGACTGAAATGTATTAAAAAAACAATTAAAGGAAAAGAGAGAGAAAATAAATGTCATAAAAGTAAATATAGAGGTAACCATACAATTTACAATGACCTTATATAAAAGCAATACATATTATTGGTTAGTCGCACTATTAAAAGTCAGTATTATAATTGATGATCAACAAACGTTTGTGAAATCTGTTAGTCAAACTACTTTGATGTACATTGAGAAATAATTATAGGAATATTTCTTGAGGGATTCAGTTATCAGTGAGATTGTAACAGAAAGTTGGAATTACATTTTTTATGAGCTCAGTGATTTTTTCTCTAAAGACAATTGCAACTCCCAACTAAAGCATGATTGATATGAATAATGTGGGTGGAATATTCTACCCTGGACTAGGCCATATCTTCTCTTCTGTCATGGACACGCTGATCCCATGTGACAAGCAGTGATCCAGAAAGCCCACATCCTGAGGCCTGTGTCTGTATCAGCCATTACTGTACACCCCCGACCCCCCCCCCCCCTCAGGATGTGTGGTTAATAGACAAGGAATTACTATAGTCATTATGGATGCCCTCTGTTGTACCTGTTACGATAACGTAACCAGTGGTGTATAGTAATTAAGTACATTCACTCATGTACTGTACTTAAGTACAATTTTAGTGGTATCTAGTTTTTAAATGTGTTGCTATTTTGTGCTTTTACCCCACTACATGTATTTAATCCCTTTAGTTACTTTACAGATCTGGATTAATGATGGTAAATATAATCAGCCCTTAAATCAGACTTTAGTTCACCTGGAGTAAATGCAGCAGCTACCCTGCAGTAAACAAAGCCATTCAAACTAGCTGCACCTTTACCAGCTCTGAGAACACTTTAATGATCAATCATTATAAACCATATCAGAGATATTATTCTGAAATGGACCAATCAAACTTTTACTGTCGCTACTTTAAGTACATTTAGATGAGAGTACTTTCTACTTTCACTGGAGGAACATTTTGAATGCAGGACCTTTACTGTAACAGAGTATTCCTACACTCTGGTACTTCTACTTTTACTCAAGTACACAACCTAAGTACTTCACCCACGTAACACATTTGTAATTTTGTTCAGTCCAAGATGACAATTGTGAAAGGAATGTGGCAAATAGGCACAAAAAGTGAAAGTGGTTCTAAGACGGTACTGCAGTTATTGGGGGTCTGAAGGGGTGTGGTATCGATATGTTAAGTTTGAGTAAGATTTCGAACACAACTGAGTTTCCAAACTGTGAAAGTTAATAAGCACAGAACACTTGAATATGGGTCAAGTTTAAAGCTCATGCTGTGACTGCACAAGTACGCACAATTTATCTTCCAAGGTCACTGAGCCCAAAGACACAGAAAGTTAACATTCCCAACCTCTGTGGTAACGTTCAGGTTTATCTAGAATCTCAAAATTGCACCCGGCACCACATTCTTTAAACTCTTTGTGACTGAAATGCGATGTTATCTCAAAGGAGAAGTTCCAAAAGTTCCATTTTCCTACTTGTAGCGGTGTTGTTGACCATTTTAACACTTTAAAGAGGCCATATTATGCGTTTTGGGGGTTTCCCTTTCCTGTAGCGTGTTATATAGAAAGACTTAAAATCCCTGTGTTCCCTCGAGAGGGAGTTTCCCCCACCTGAAACGCCTCCACAGGACTCCTTTGTTTACTTCCGTAACAACATGACATCACTACGTAACACTCGCGCTTCTATTGGCAAGCGCTCCAACACATTGAACATGTTAAGCTAATTGCCAGGACATTTCGACACATCCCTAAACAGTTGACCAATCAGAACAGAGCCGGCCAGCTGACCAATCAGAGCAGACTTGGCTCTGGTTTCAGACAGAGGGTGAAAAGTATGAGTAAAAAAGCTTTTGAACATTAGAGCAGGGAGACATGTCACAGTTGAAGCACTACATATAAATTTGAACCTGAAAAGGAGCAGAATATGTTCATTTTAAGCTACCACAAATCAGGAACATAATTTCAAATTGAGTTTTAAGGATATTCGTGATCCACACAGAATCATACAGTTGAGTAATGGCCCCCGTGGACTCCTTGATATGTCTTACTTGTTCTGCAGAGAGCATTCACTTTGGCATTTCCCCTGCCTGTTAGTTACAGCAGCGTGTCACTCAAATCAACAAACAAATAAATCACAGCAGAAAATCACTACCAGCACTGACACCCTTAATAAACCATATCCCAAGGTCCATCTATATCAATTACGAAGTATTTCATCAGCTCTAACTTATACACATGCCTTATTTGTACAAGCACAGACAGTACTTAGAGCCCTTTAATAAATAACGTGTCTTCAAAACCTTTAATATCTATCTTCAACCTGAAAATATTTCCACAGTTCTGCAAATAAAGGACGCTCAAGTAAAATATAATCATTTCTGCAGGGCATGTAGCAGCAGCTGTATGTATTTCAGCCTCAGATAAGTTACTGGCTTTTACGACAATGGTACATTCAGAGCGATAGTTGAAGGACTTGAACCCTAAATCATTCGTCACGCCTGGGGAGCCCTCCAGCGGGGGCCATTACTCAACTGCCATATAACCTGGAAAAATAGACGACCTTTTCAAATTGGGGATTGCAGAGGTGATTTGACATCATCATAAAACCGCCGACATTCTCACACGTTTGCAATTTAAGCATCGAGGCACAGACTTCCCATGTGCAGGAAGTCTGTCCTGACCTTTACACGGTCAGATTTCTGAAACTCCGTAATGACTGAATTTCACACCCCTCTGTGATGAGGTGACAATGCAGAACATAAGGAAATATGAGAAGATAAATGTGGAAAGAGTGTTGTCACTTGAAGGGGAGTTGAAGGCAAGAGAACGTGATTCAACAGAATAAGACAGATGAAGGATGAGTCACATAATAGCATTTCCTTTTTACATGTTTTGAAAAGCAGATATTACTGACACATCTTTATCGTATAAAGAGCAAGCTCCAGGCAACATAAAAGGAAACATTTCTGCCTAATAGAAATCGACAGGTAAGAAATCCCATTGCAAACTCACAGGGGAAGGACTCTTTTCAAAAGGAGCCTATACTCAACAAAACACTACATTATCTGAGAAGTTCTGATGTAACTGAAGTAAAAAGCTATAAAGGTTTTGATGTTTTTTCTCTGTTATCACCATGATACAGTGGCCGACAGGTGCAAATGCGTTCACATTCACCTACACGACAACACATGGGTAGCATTCAGAAAACATTCACCAACTTCATGAAACATGTGCAGCGTTTACTAAAAGCTAAAGGAAACTCTGCAAATACAAAACGCTGCAAAAAGCCTAAGACAGAACAGAAACAGGGCCAACTTTCACTGTTTCATAATTGTGAGTGTTTAGTCCGTATATTTGAAAGGACTAGCTTACGGCTAGCTAGCCAATGTATAGGAACTCTGTGCATTTTTTGTCAAGTTGGTGAATGTTTTCTAAATGCTACGATGTGCTGCCAGGTTGGTGAAGATGTTTATTCCTGTGCATGTGATTTGGCACTTTTGTGTTTTCATATTTGCATTGTTCTTGTTTCTGAAATTGCCCCATATGGAAGTGTTTTGGGCCGTTGTTACACGTTTGAACCTGTTAGCCTCCTACCATCAGGTTAAAAAACGTTGACACATCTTAACGGAAGTATCAAAGTTTCTGACAGCTGCTCTGCAGAGGATGATCCTTTCTATTTTGGATATTTCTGCATATTCTTTCCTCAAATGGCTTTTAAGAATTTCTGAGGAAATAAAATATCCTGAAAAGAATGATGTGATGTGGTGAAATAGAGATAATGTTGAATTGTTACATTTGCAATAAATAAATTACAATTATTATAAACCGGTGTAATCTAGAAGGTCAGTTCAGTCATATGAAATAATGAATATTATATTGGTTTAAACAGAGAAGTTTTTTAAAGAAATCAATAAATGATTTTGAAGTAAGTGATTAAACTATAGTCCTTGATTTTTGATCTTGCACTTTGCAGTTCTTCTGTTCTAACATCTGCTCACAGGTTTTATGCACAGATCACATGTAACCCCCATCCCCCATCACTGTGGCCATGAGCGAGCCAGAGCTTCACTTAACAGTAACCTTGGAAACACACAGGCTGCACCCGCCTGAAATAAGTTCAAACTATTTCTAATGAAGTGTCTTCTACTTATTGTAGAAGGGGCAATTCAGATTCAATTTAGATGGCTCCTCTGCCCCTTTTAATGATCTCTGCCTTACATATACAGTAACTTACCCAAATCTCATTTGTCTAAGTATTTTCCAGAGGTGCATTCTCCCCCTAAGGCATGGGGTATACCAATTTTATTTGACCTTGTTTCATGGTCAGGTGTGGCCTGTCTTGTGGTTACCAGGGGATATGGAAAAAGAAGCATCAGCTTGATGAAAAGTATGAATGGTGGAAAGAGACGCTAGTCAGTGTCAACTCTTCAGTATATGTTCATGTGATCGTCTAAGTTTAAATCAGTTTTAAGTCCTGCAAAGGGTTCCTATCATGTATGCTATAGGCTTAGCATGGTGTTTGTAGAGACCCAGTACCGATGTGGCTGGTCATAAAGAGTTTTTTTTGTTTTTATGAAATTACTTTTTGCTTCATAAATACAATAGACAAATCTCTAAATGATACACAAGAACCCTTTCTCTTGAAAGCCATCTTTTGGGTATCCCTCATCTCACTAAGAAAGATTCTGATGTTGCCTCACTTATTGACCAAAGACTTATTCTGTTAGAGTGGAAAAGCCCAAATCCATTGAAGATGGCGGCCTGTTATCTCATTTGTAAATACACTCATCCAGTGTGTGACTTCTTAACGGAGTCGGGGTATTCAAAAATGTTGCAAACAGAGCCTGTTTTTATGTTTTTACCCCCACCAGGTAATGGTATGTTGCTGCTCTGTCTACACAAGAGGACACTGCAGTCAGGTGCACTGCGCCAAGCTTCCTGATGCACTCTTGGTGATTAACTGGCCTGGCTCCCCTGCTGTTCTTAGTGATGGGTTGGGGTCAGAAAGTTGTTGTCATTATAGGTGGATGCATTAGTGGCTGTGAAAATAATGGCACGTCACACCCTTTTAATCCCAGAGTTCTCCCCATCATTATGGAGACTGCCCATTGCTCTGAGGCCCATGGATCCCAAACCGCAAAAATCCAATTTAGACCAGAAGCCGTTTTCCCAAAGGCTGATTTCTCTGAAAAGTGATAGACTAGTTGCATGTTCCATAAGTTAGGTTTAAGTATGAGGAAAGAGATTGGTTAGGGTGAGGATAGAATATCATAGTTGGCCAATCAGAGGCAGAGTAGGCGGGTCATGCCTTTGCTCTGATTCTGCATGAAAGTTAGCAAAGCGCTTTTGTTTGCTGCAAGAATTTATTTATATTTACAGAGCAATGGAATACAAAGAATTGGCCTTTGTATTGGTCATTTGTATAATATCAGTTTGACAATTAAAACCATATGGGGAAAAACTGCCTAGTGATCTGCATTCAATCCAAGTAAGTTTAAATACAACATCATCCTTTGTGCTTATACTGTACTTACATAAAGTTTTTACAGCGGAAAATACTATCTCTTTAACTAATTTAGAAAGAGAAAACAAAAAATATTCTGTCTTGCTTTTTTTGAGCCATCTAGCCTATGGTTCCTTTTTTCAAATTCCTTTTTTAAAATCAGTTCTAGTTTCAAAAATGGCTAGCTAAATTAAATCAGTTACCTAAGTTAATAATTGGTGTTTGACGCAACCATTTGTCATGGATAAGGAAAATCCATTTGAATTATTTGTGAGAAATGATGGCTCTCCTGAATTGCCCTTTTTGCTGCTTTAGTATTGGCATCTTGTAACTTGGTTACTTCTTTGGATTCTGACTAAATGATGGATACAATCCAGGAGTGAGCAATGAGCTTTGCACCCCCCATTATTCTTTTTTTTTTATATATAGTGAACCTTTAAATATGGCTCTGTGGTTTATCATGCTGTTGTCTGGGAAGAGGACCCTGTTGCAAGCTCCAGGCGGAAAGTAATGTCACAAACTTATTCAATTCGTCATTTAGACATTGACTGACAGTTGCTTTCAGGGTTTCATTCACACAGAGATGGAGGGGGTCATCGTCCCCTCCCTCTGTACAGAGACTGCTGAAATCCACCTATATTTTCAATGAACAGCAGGAGATCCATTTGTTTTATTTTCATTTGAGCATCATGTTAATCATCATCCGTATTGTGACTTGCATTAATTCTGATTGTATAGGGATATCTAAATGACATAGTTGTTAGTTCCACCTTTCTAAAATCGGAGGATAAAACCCTCTTTATTTGTCACATACATGCACACAGCAGAGCACACACAGTGAAATTGGTCCTCTGCATTTAACCCATCCTAGTACTAGGAGCAGTGGGCAGCTATTGTGCAGCCCCGGGGAGCAATGGGGAGGGGGGATTGGAGGTGTCCGGTGCTCAAGGGCACCACAGCAGGGCCTAGGAGGTGAACCGGGACCTCTCCAAGTAGCAGTCCACTTTCTATATTTCAAGTCTGTTTGGGGACTTGAACCGGCGACCCTACGATTCCAAGTCCAAGCCCCTACTGACTGAGCCACTGCTAGAAACATAAATAAGGAATATGGAAAAACCTGATGTCGAATGCAAAGTGAAATAAATAGATATATAGTGTCACGGTTTGGGGGAAATAGGACCCAAGTGCAACAAAAAGGAGGAAGTATACCAAGTAGAACAAAAAGCGAGCATTACGAGCTTTTCAAAACAAAACAATAACAAACCAGAGGACGTAAGAGGACAAGGGAGGGTAGACCAGGGAAATCCAGGACATGACCCCATGGATGTATAATAAGAACTGAATCAGCGTTGAAGGCCGGGCCTCGTTCATTGTTATGAGAGCTGCTCAGTAGTGCATGAAGAAAAAATGGCCTGAGATTCTTGAGAGCAAAACCTCCCAAATGACCCATCACGCCAGGCTGTCGAGAGCATAGAGCATGCGCCGTTGAGTTTCCCCTTAAGCCCCACCCCCGATCTCCCGCTTTTCGGCTTAGTAGAATGAAAAAAATCAATCTGGAATCAGCTTTTAGCGCATTTTACAACTTTAAGGACAACGTTTTTAATAAGGGCTATAAAAGGGTTCATACTGGGTAGTTTATTCAGTTTTAAAAAAATGATCAACCGATTTACAGACGTCTCTTTCCCACTGTAAGTCAATGGGAAAAAGTCTTTCTGGGCCGGGTGACGTCACGGACTGATACGGAAGTTGTAGTACTCGCTGTTTGGCCACTACAAATATTTTCTCAAAGTCCGGAGCACTTCCTGGGGGCTTGAATGACACAGGAAGTACGGTCGAATTGTCAAAAAAATCTGCTCGTTATCGTCTATTCCTATCTACTATTCCTTGACCTTTGCGTGAAACGTCACGGGGTTAATGAATAGTATATTAAGAGAATAATAGAACTCAAAATGACTTAGGAAAAGAGACTGCGATGCTTTGAGAATCCGACTGCACTTACACTATCCTACGTATTTACGATGCGCCAGCGGACGTTATAAATGTGCGTCTGCTGAGGGGAACTACAGTTTCCTATAAAGCGGACTGCTGAAATCATCTGATGGTGTTGTTTTATGCTTTATGAACATGGACAACAGTGAGACCTATATTCTTCATTACAAAGGCTGGAATTGAAATAAAAAAGTGGAAAATATGTGAAATGTACGCTGTCACCCTCACCCTCTGGTCCACACGTGAATATCACAATTCAAACATGTTTAAAAACATGAAAGTAAACACTGAAATGTCCACTTTATTTGATAATTTCAGTAAAAAAGTAACGTTCATATTTCTCCTTTTGATTAATAAAGAGCTGAACGTTCAAAACAAAGCACTTTAGCAAATTATGGCATACATTTTAAATTGCTTAATGAGCACCGTAACTTTCATGAAACGCATTTCTCCGTCACGATCGGCTGTTTCCGTGAACGGCCGAATGTTGTGTCATGGAAAATGTTGTGGCCGCAATGCATTGTGGGACAGCATTCTCTCCTTTCCTTTCGTAAAGGAAGGTCCAGTGTTTCCTAAACTAAAGGAGGTTATGAAGGAAGTTTCAAAGCTCCTTTCCTATCATCTACAGAATTCGAACAGCTCTTATCATGGCGGCCACTCGGGTACTGCCGGGTCATTTCACTCCGTTAGGAACCTTCCTAACCTAAACTTCGACTGTAACCAGGGAACAGACTCACGGGAAAGACGACAAAGAACCTTCATCTTCCTTTTTTGGTTTTTTTTTCCAAAGCAGTCATTTTAACAAAGCATGTATCAAAAGTAGGGAAAACAAACATTCACTTAATACAAACATAGATATAACAACAATGTGAATACTGCTGAGTACCAGGGCAAACAAAATCCCACATAGACAGAAGACAAACCGACATAAAGAAAAGGAAAAAAAAGAAAAACAGTCAGCTAAAACTAAAAATGCCAGTAATAACCAATAAATGTCAGCACGGCAGCACCTCCTCCCCGCGACAACCCGTCCAGTGTTAGGGCCCCCCCGACATGAAAAAGTCTAATTGGGAATAGATGGGAACTTTATCCCCTTAACAAATATGGAAAAAGGACCCCATATTTTCCTATATAGGGTGGTAAAAGCCATCACGTCTCTCTTGGACTTAGGGAGGGAGGGTGGAGAGGAGGAGACCCTAAACAATGCAGTAGGGCCGTTGGTGCCACTGGGGCCCTAATTAGCTCCAAAATCGTCATGAAAATCTCCACCCAATAGTATGCAGGGATGGGCAAAGCCAGAACATGTGGATGAGGTCTGCAGGAGATTGTCGACACCTATGACAGGCAGGTGATACACTGCCATAGATCCTAGCCAAACGGGCCTTAGTTTAATAAATACGGTGTAATAGCTTACATTGAATGAGACCATGTATTGCACAAATTGAAGATTTGTGTATACGTCCTAAAATCTCCTCCCACACCTCATCCAAAATCGGTTCACCCAAATCCTCCTCCCAAGCGGTCTTTATGGAGTTTAATGGCTCCGGCTGCAAGACATGAATTTGGTTGTATATATTGGAAATTGAGCCTTTCAAAGTTGGAAAAGGTGTCAATAAAAGATCCAGAGTGGAATCATTAGGTAAATTTGGAAACATAGGAAACGTGCTATGAGCAAAGCTACGAACCTGCAAATATAAAAAAAATGTTGTTTGGGAAGAGAAAACTTGTCTGCAAGTTCTTGAAAGGACACAAAAACCTTATCAATATACAAATCCTTAAAAGTATTGATACCAAGGTTGGACCATCTTAAGAAAACACTATCTGCCAAGGAAGGAGGAAAGACATGATTTGCAGCCAATGGGGCAGAAGCAGAAAATGATTGTAAACCAAGGTAACGCTTAAACTGGACCCAAATCCTGAGGGAGGTTTTGACAATCACATTCTTAGTATACAGAGTGGAAGAATCAATATGAGAGTGTGCTAGAGCCTTTAAAGAAACAGGTTTGGTAGAGTTTGCCTCTGTAACCACCCACGTTAAAGGAGGATTGAGGGCCTCATATGCAAGCCAATAATTAAGAATCCTAATATTGGCAGCCCAATAATAAAACCTGAAGTTTGGTAAAGACAACCCTCCAATTGACCTAGGACTCTGCAGATATTGTTTGCGCATCCTAGGAACCTTCTTCCAGACAAACTCCAAGATCAAGCTATCCACTTTACGAAAAACAGACTGAGGAAGAAAAAGTGGTATACATTGGAATAAGTAGGAGAGCTGAGGAAGAATATTCATTTTAACGGAATTGACTCTTGCAACTAACGATAAATTGAGTACAGACCAGCGTTCACATCCTCTCGTAGTCTAGGCAACAGGGGAGCAAAGTTAACCTTGTAAAGATCCTCAAGCACATGTGTAATATTGATACCCAGGTACGTAAAGCTATGTTGGGCCACTCTGAAGGGAAAATTGTGCAAATGATAATTCTTAGCAGCTGTATTAATAGGAAATATCTCACTTTTGTTCAAATTCAATTTGTACCCAGAGATTTGACCAAATGATTGAAGAGTGGTAAGGGCAGCCGGGACAGAAACAAGCAGGTTGGAAACATACAACAGCATGTCATCAGCATAAAGGGAAACCTTTAACTCTATACCACTTCTAAGTATACCCGTAATATGGGGGTTGGATCGAAGTGGTATCGCAAGGGGCTCAATAGCGATCGCAAATAACAATGGACTCAAAGCACAACCCTGTATAGTAGAGCGATAAAGACGACAGTATTCGGATTGAAGATTATTTGTCCTGACAGAGGCTCGTGGAGAGTACAACAGCTTAACCCAAGAAATAAGATTTTTCCCTAAGCCAAACTTCTCCAAAGTATAGAAAAGGTAATCCCACTCCACTCTAAACGCCTTCTCCGCATCTAAAGCGGAGAACCCCCCAGTGTCAGTAGCCTCTGGATTTCAATCCACCAGGGCCTGCAATGAATTTGCCTCCTTCTTCACTGACAAAATTCAGAAAATCAGACAGGCAGTCAGGTTTCTGTATCAGGTACAGCAAATGCGTTGTCCTTAAAATCAATTCAAACACCATGACACAATTCCATCAGATTAATGATAAAGACCTAGAGGACATTATTCAACATCTGAAGTCCTCCTCCTGCTGCCTTGATATTATACCTACAAGCTTTTTCAAAAATGTTTTTCATAGCATGTCCTCAGATCTACTTCATATAGTAAACAGGTGTCGTCACTCAGGTGTATTTCCACAGGCCCTGAAAACTGCAGTAATTAAACCGTTCTTAAAAAAGAATAATCTGGACGCTTCAGTAATGAATAATTACAGGCCCATATCAAACCTCCCATTTCTAGGTAAGATCATTGAAAAAGTAGTTTATAAACAAGTGAGTAATTTCTTGGATGCAAATAACTGTTTTGATGTGTTCCAGTTAGGGCTGGGCGATATGGCGCAAAAGTCATATCTCGATATTTTCAAGTAGAATGTCGATTTAAGATATATATCGGCATTGTTGACGCAATAACACGACAGTTTCCGCGCTCCAACTCGTGCCGCTCATGCCGCTGTGTGCTTTCATGTCCAGCCTGCCTGCAACAGATTTTAAGCACTCTCTACAGATCACCTGTTGCTGTAACTTGTCCGACACTTTGTAACCAAACCATTTCCAAATTACTGATCCATTTGTCTTTCGCTTACATACTAGCTCTGCGCCGCGGTTGACATTTTGCTGGGATGCCATGTTTGGCGCTGTTGGGTACTTAAAAACGTGACCTGAGCGGGAAGGCGGGGCAGTGTGTGTGTGTGTGTGTGTGTGTGTGTGTGTGTGTGTGTGTGTGTGTGTGTGTGTGTGTGTGTGTGTGTGTGTGTGTGTGAGAGAGAGAGAGGGAGAGAGAGAAGCAGTGGCAGGCGCGGCTCAAACGGGCTTTTATTTGAAACAAATGTGCTGTACTTTCAACGAAAACGAAGCTATATCGATGTTGAGGATAGTGTCTCGTTCTATATCTCGTTTGAAAAAATATCGCCCAGCCCTAGTTCCACTCAGGCTTTCGACCGCACCACAGCACTGAGACTGCTCTTGTTAAGGTCTTCAATGACATCCACCAGTGGCGGCTGGTGAACATTTTTTTGGGGGGGGCGCAGTTGGGCGGCACGGTTTAAATAGCACTTTTTTAGAGGTTTAGCTTAAGACAGTTGGTTAGGTGGCTGCGGCCACATTCGTGCTTCTTACATTTTTGTGTGAAGTACTTTAGATCCTTCATCCCGGTTGTAGTCCAAAGTGTTTCAGTCCCAGGACTTTGAAATAACAGACAAGGGAAACAAAAAAAGGCATTGCTCACTCACTGTACAACCAGCTAACCAATTCCGCTTAGCATACAAGTTTGAGGAGAAAGTCCGAGTGTAGGTTCTCCCGCGATCAGTGGTCGTCTGTTGAATGTTTAAATCCGGACGCTCGGGTCCCAAGTCTTTCAATTTCTTCTTTTCGACATCTGATAGTCGATGAAACGGTGTTTTAAGTAGAGCTTGCACGGAGTTCTCAGCCATCGATGTCGCCATATTCACTCAATCTAAGTTTCAGCTAGCTACGGTGCTGCTCTTTACGCTTGTGGTTAGGGAATGATAACGATGCTGATTCGCCGAAATAGTCCAATCGCGTATCTAAGAATGTCACATTGAACTAAGAAACAATGCCATTGGCTGTGGGCGCAAAGATTTGCGCCCACAGATCTAAGTTTCATCCCCCAATGAAAAGCTATCCTTGCTAAAATGACTGAGAAAAGTATAAGCTCTCCTATAGACTCCCATGTTATCGGCGCCCACGGGCGGTAGCCGACCTGCCTATTCTCAGAAAAGGCGAATGGCAATATATTATGTCCGGACACATTTTAGCGGTTCTTGACAGTGGTCTCCCATACACATTTAACCCATAAACACGGTACATTTCTTATTTCAATTATGTTGTATATATAACGTTTTTTAACTCAAAAAGTCAGGGTGGGCGGCGCCCAAGCGCCCACTATTGACGCACCGCCACTGCTATTGACGCACCGCCACTGACATCCACTTAAACTCAGACAGTGGCAGAATCTCAGTGTTAGTATTATTAGATCTCAGCGCTGCATTTGACACTGTTGACCACAACATATTACTAGACCAACTAGAAAACTGGTTGGGACTTTCGGCAACAGTTCTAAATTGGTTTGAATCCTACTCGGAAACGGCGAACTCTTCCATAAAAGACTGAATTACTTCGGTCGACCTTGAAGGCATACAGACCTTGGCGGAAGAGCGGTCCAAGTGGGGATTAAGCCAGCAGTTGAAGTCTCCTCCTTATATCAAGAAGTGTGAAGACATATTAGGAATCTTTAAGAAAAGACGTTTAAAAAAGGCATCATCATCACAATTGGGAGCATAAACATTAACTAAAGCTACATGGGTGGAGATGGTGTCAAACCTTGCTACCTTTTATAGGATTATTAAGTACTTTACAGTTAAAGCTGTTAAATCTAATGTCGTCCCCATCAGACAGCACTGTTGAATTAGGCTGGGTCATAACTGGGAAGTAGGAGTGTCACATAAAGACAGAAGTGGCATTCTGTAGCAGCAATGCAAAAAAAAAAGAAAAAAGATATACATCTGACTGGTGAAAAAACAAGCATCAAATAGGGAAAAAAACACATAATTGCAAACATATACAGTCCTGTATATACCACTTCCCAGTGGCGGCTGGTGGAGTTTTCTCCAGGGGGGGCTATAACTCCAAAATGTATAAAAAATTAAAAAAAGCATGCATACATGTACTAAGGTATCAAACGAGTGTATTTACATAAATGAAAACAACAAAAACAACATTATAGATAGATAGATAGAAGTGCAAAGAGAAACAAGTGCGATATATAGAGTGTTTACAGTATATGCAGTTAAGAGTGATTATGAAAAGATAAGGGCAGTATAAAGAGGTGGGAATAATTGGCATAGTATAAACAGATGTAGTATGAACAAATATACAGATGTGCTATATTACTATACAGAGGGCCAATATACATATATAATAAATATCTATCTATCTCTAGATCTATCTCTATATCTATATATTTAAATAATATATCATATATAACATGGACAATACACATACTTTATGACAGAAGGCTGTGAATTCAGCCCGCCGCCAAATCCAGCTGCATTCAGCTCGGGGCGCAGGAGAGGTGCGCCC
The DNA here is from genome assembly GCF_036324505.1 of Eleginops maclovinus. Lineage (NCBI taxonomy): Eukaryota > Metazoa > Chordata > Actinopteri > Perciformes > Eleginopidae > Eleginops > Eleginops maclovinus. The sequence continues at coordinate 19,051,880 of NC_086363.1, read as the reverse complement.
CGAGCTGAGCTGTGACCAAACTTCCAGCACCGTCTGCACTGTATTAGCTTGGGAACAAACATCCTCACTGGATAACTGATTTAGTCCAGGAACACTTTGTCCAGCAGAAACTCAGTGTCGAAGTGTAGCATGAGCGATCGTGTTTGAGATCTTTCTCCATCACTTATCCTGCACATTCTGTGGTTGTCAGTTTTAAATCGACCAGCCTCAAGTGAGTATGGTACTAAGTCGACAACAACTTTTAGTGGAGCTCTCTTAGATAGTTTAAAGCTCGACACTTGGTATTCCTCCAATGCTGTTAATCTCAGCGCTTTCTTTAGTTGTGATGGTGACACACACTCCACAATGATTGGTCCACTTCTTTTCACATCCACTAACTTAACATCACCAAGTTTGTCCATGATCCAACCTGCTACCTCGTGCTAGTCAGACAGAAGTCCAGCTATATGGATCCCAGTCAGTTTTATTCCTGCCAAGGAATATACTATCACTGTAACTAGATAACTTCTATTTTCTTCTTTTTCCTTCCTGTTTTTGTCCCGCTGCTCCTTTCAAACTCATCTACTTCCATCGTCCTTCACGCAGTGAACCAAAAAGGAACACAAGGGAAGACAAGACTAAATACACAGGGAAAAATCACAAGAGAAGACACAGCTGGGGAGGGGAGGCAGAAACATAAGGGCAACAGGTGATCACAATGAAGCAATCAGACAGGAGGGAAATTAAAGACAGGAAGTAAAACTAGACAAGATACAAGGAGAGAAAACATTTCAAAAATAAAACAGGAAACTAAACACAAAACCAGATCATGACATATAGTATATAGTATATGAACATCCTTTCCTCTGATTCTTACAAAATAGATACATAAAGCTCTACATCAGCATTATAAAAGCACATTTGAAACTATAAATTAATCTGCACTAACAATGTGGGTTAGAACGCCATGATAAAACCTAAATGGGATGAAAAACCGTGTGAAAAATGAAATAAAATCAACAAAATGAATAGATTTGATATCCCAAAATACATGTGTTTTCAAGTCTGATTTGTGTTCAGCTACATCTATTGAAAAAAAGCACCTTGCAAAGACATGCCACACCGGCACCATCCATTACAGCAGCAGAAGTGAACATATAACACAGAGGGTGAGACGGCAGGTGTGAAGTGGCAATGAAATGTTTTACTACTCAGAACCATAAATCTGACCTTTACTGCTGTCCTTGACTGTTGCTCTACAAAATGAGTTGGCATGAGCACAAAAACACACACAGCCCCACAACATCTCTTGTGTGGAGACTCAGCAGCACTGCTCCACTGATTTGCAATCACAGTGTTCCCTCTGTTGTTTGATGTAGCTGCGGTGATTAGAGGGATAATTAAGGGTTCCTTTCATAATCATGCAGGGTATGTCTGGGCCCAGCATGCAGCTTTTGTGAAGTTTGCAGATCTACAAAAGATGTCATTTGGATATATCTTTTCAAAGACACAGAAAGCACAACATAAAAGGTACCTTTAAATAAGTTTTATCAATATACAGCAATTTCTGTTTTATTTCAGAGATGGAAAATGATGCTTAATCTCATATTTGAGCAGTGAAGTTACTTTAACAACTTTCAATAGGTTGTTGATTTTGGTGGTCACTGCGAATGAAAGCACTATATTTTCTTTTGCCCCAGAGTCCCTTTTGCAGTCTGAGAGTCCGCCGGCTCACACAGTGGATGTCAGTACTGTGGCGCTGATCCGCTGCTGCACACAGACGGTGGTGGCTCTGTCTTTACTGCTGTAATTGTTTGTACTTTTGCACTGATTTGGCAGGTTCACATTTAGAGCAATGTAAAAACAATCCCTATCCTCTGAATTCTGTCTTGAAAACCTTTAACAATTACGGTTTAGTAATAGCTTTGTTTTCTTGTTTTTCTTGTTCACGGCAAACAAGGTAGAGGTGCGCCACCAGCTGCCCTAGGCAAGATTTTAGCTGGCTGTGCCTTACAAATATTTGTTTCCATAAATGGTGATCAAAACGTTTGAGACCCACTGAGATTAACTGAAAGTTAACTATCTAAACAATCAGGGAGTCCTTTACCATATCTGAGCTGTATTTATCAGAGCCTCTCTTTCTTTTTATATCCGTTAGCGGAGCTGGAACCAGATGCTAACAACGACAATCCCCGTAACCCTGATAAGTCTCGATCCCCTCTACTTTCATCCCTTTTCAGCGGCAAATGAGAAATGTAACTGAGGTGAAAGGGGTGTTTCCTCTATTTAATTAGTAATGTATGTTTCTTACATCAAGGCAGAACATTAGGATGAGCGCCAACGGTCCAAAAACCGGCGTTAGTGTAGAGAGGATCAAAGCAAACCCATGCAGACACACAGGTATACATTTGCCTTTAGAGAGCAGCAGCAATTAATAAACAGCTATAATAAAATTAACCTTGTTTTTTTTATTAGCATGACCAAAGTCTTTACCTAACTATAACCAAGGTTTTACTGTTGGCCGCCAACAATACTGATTCGAACTTTTTTGATGTATGAAGAAAGCAATTTTCCATCAGACTGATAGTTCAAGAGAATCAAGTCCTGATTGGAAGTGTCCAGAGCTTCACCTCCCTGGTGAAAAACACTGCAAAGGACCGTTGATAACATGTGTAAAGAAAAGAAAAGAGTTCAGAGCCAAAGATACAGGGAACAGTTTTTCTGACGGTAGGAACCATCTTTTTTCAGTTGACCATCATGTCTCTGCTCTGCTGATTGAAGTGGGAAGGTCACTCCTGCACCTGGAAGCCAGGATTATCTCCGTCTAGACAGTTGATAACATGCCCTGCATCTGTCTTAAGTTAGAAACATGTCTAAAAAATCCAGAAAGTACTAAGACTAAAGTGTCAACAACTCTGACAGTAAAAATGTGATCATGGACTCTCTAATATTCATGACACAAATACATTCAGCAATGGAGCCAGTACATATTCGCAGTGGTTAACTTGGCCTTTTCTTCCTGAAACTACAGGTTCTAATCAGTAATTGTAATGAAATTAACCATGGTGCAGGAAGCGTGTCACAAAGCAGTGTCCCTGCTGCTTCACTCACATCGTTGATTTGCTAGTGAATTCATTGTTAGAACTGCAGTTTACTTTCATTTCTACACCATTAAACAAGCAGAGGAAACAATGTGTTGAGTAAGCAGAGTGACTCATGGCAGATTCTAAGACCCACCTGCTGAAGTGCAGGATGATAGGCAGCATGCAAGGCCATCTCTTCGGTCTAAAATGCAGTGTTCAATGGCGCCTTGCAAAGAGTGCACTATTGATCCGGTGCTCTTGAAAGGCAGGAAGATAATCCCTGCTCGTTAACACAACATCCCTCACTAACAACTGCACACAATCATTGGGTTCGTATTTATACACTGACATCTCAAGTCATTATCTGAATTTTAGGGTTTTCCCTCTCCTGTAGTGTGTTCTATAGGTTTTAGTGCATGTAAATGGTCTGCAATTGCTAAAATTAGAAGGAGTTTCTTTACTACACACTCTCCCACCTGCTCCCCGACCAATCACAACAGAGCCGGCCAGATAACCAATCAGAGCAGACTGGGCTCTGGTTTCAGACAGAGGGTGAAAAGAGGTGCTGCAGCACAGACAGTATGAGAAAAATAAAGAGCTTTTTGAGCATTAAAGCATGGAGACATGTCCCAGTAGAGACACTAAATACAAATATGAACCTGAAAATGAGCAGAATATATCCCCATTAAACTACCAGCAAACACGTAAAATCATTTACTGAAATAATGAGAGTATTTAGTGCGGTCAATAGGACAAATCCAAAAGCAACAGCAATTTCAAAGCCATGCACTGCCTTGCATTTTAAAAAAAAAGAATATTGAAACAGCTTCAGGCTAAATGTTTTAAACGTGTTCTCTGTTAGTATGCATATACAGCTGCAACATTATTTTGGAATTAACTTCCAGCTCTGTCAGTTTAGCTAACTGTACTTGGAATGTTCATCTGTCCAGTCTTCTAGTTTAGTGTGAGTCTTTTTGTAGGGCTAGCAACCATATTGACACCAGATCAGCTCTGTAAGATGGTTATGAAGTCATATTTTTAAAAGAGTGTGGGGAGTAGTTAAAGTTTACAGTATACCTTCAAATATATAATGCTTCATGGCATTATATCAAAAATGAAAATTAAGATATTAAAATGTAGTTTCTCTTAAGATCACATTTATGTAGAGAAGCAAAAACACATTACTTATTAGCATTAAGATAAATCATATGATTATATTATGCTTATTATTGTTAAGTCTATAAGATGTCCACAAATTGTTTACCAGGGCCTAAGGTGAGCCCATGCTGTTTGTTTGGCAAAAAGCTATTTGATTGAATACTATACTTCACTATTAATGTTGTTTTGTAAAGCTGGAATAAATAAAGTGTTTTGTTACTGGAGACTTTTGCAAGGGTTCCATTTTGGTTTTGTATTTATTCACCCTTGGATCACGTCATTACCCAGCTCAATATTTCTATCACTTTTATTTATGATGCACAGCTGTAGCTTTCTATTAATCCTGATGATCTAAGCAGTTAGACTTTTCAAGCCTGTCTTCAATGAAAAGTAAAAAAATACATTTGATAAACTTAAATGTTGACTTTAATGAAATATATTTTGTCAAGACATTTCACACAACTGTTTTAGGTTAGTTGAAAGCAATAATATTAAGTTTAACAAGTCCAACTTAAAATTGTTGCTTTCAACTAACCTAATACAGTTATGTGAGCTCTGTTGACAGAATACATTTAATTAAAGTCAACACTTCAGTGTTTTCAGTTGGAGTTTGATAGAACTGAAATATACCTTGTTAAAACATTTCAACCTACACTGTGTTCCTTATCCATCCAAGTGTTAGAATGACCATTTAACGGCTGGATGATTTCTGCATGCTTGGACCTGAGATTATTATTCATAGGTCCTGCCATTCTCTCCGCTTACTCATAAATTCCTTGCTGTCAGGGGATGTTAATAGTGAAATCAATAAAGCTGTTCTCATCAGCTGCTGACATCGGTCCCATAGCACAGCGACACACCTACATAGTTAACCTATCATCCTGTTGCTGTCTCTTCCTTTGGGGGGAGATTAATCTTTCTGTTGCTCACAGATGCTACACAATTACACATCTCAAAAGACTTTGTGTCAAGACTTGTTCATCGTAACAAAATACCTTTTTCTTCATCCCCTTTTCTCTCCGGATGAATCTACAGTGTTATTCGCAAAGCTGCAGTACAGATAGTGACTCATGTCTTTGTTATTTAAGCTTTCCCTTCACTAAGTCATGCTTCCTCCTGCTGAGAAATATAGCCAACATCAAAACCACAGTCATTAGAAGAGGAGCCATCAACCAGCGCAACAGAAAATGTGAGTGGGACAAAGGCTAATCAAACCGTCTCTCCCTCCAACCACCCATCATCAGTTCAGTAAGCAGAACAAAAGAGATGTGAGGATTTGACTACTCCGGCAATCAGAGGTGAGCGGTTGCATGAAATAAAGGTCATGGTTTAATAACAAGTCCAGGATAACCAAATAAATGAACACCGTAGAAGAAGAAGAAGAAGAAGAAGAAGAAGAAGAAGAAGAAGAAGAAGAAGAAGAAGAAGAAAAGAGGAAGAAGAAAAAAAAGAAGAAGAACAAGAAGAAGAAGAAGAACAAGAAGAAGAGCAAGAAGAAGAACAAGAAGAAGAGCAAGAAGAAGAACAAGAAGAAGAACAAGAAGAACAAGAACAAGAGATCATTACTCTGAGAGTCTGAGTATCTTTGTCGAATATCATTCTCTTCTCTTGTGCTCCTTCGCAAATAAAGAAAAGCCTAAATAAAACCTGATATACTGTATTTTCTCCCACTGAAAATGTGGTGCATCATGTTAAAAATTGTAACTTAGATTTTCAAAGCCACACGATCTTTGCCTTTGTCTGCATAGCAGGCTTTTTGAATATTTACAGCCCGGCACCGTGACCCTCCCACACAGTGAGCATGTCACTTGAAACAGCCAGTCTGCACTTTGCTCTCTATTAGCCAAGTCTTTTTCGAGAAGCCCGGCTGTGTTTTGAAGAGCTGATTAAAGATTTAAAAATGAATAATGTGACAGGCTGAGGGGATAATGACTGATTACCCAAAGCTGTGATTTGAATATCCCTCTGCACAACACTTGCTTTAGTAAGCTCAGAAGGCAAGGAGAACAAGACGTACCTTCGACACCTTTGTGATTTAAAAACATTACCATGCTGTTATCTGTGGAGCCATCATTGTATATATTTTAATTGCATATTTTTTTACTTCACTTTTAATTTATTGTTTTTTTTTTGTCTAAAGTTTATTCAAAAAAAATTGGGAAGGCTTACTTCTTTTACCTGTGCGATAGTTTACATTTTTTTTGCAAACAAAGGCACACAATCATATGTGGAATTTGGCGTTTTCCAGATAAAATCCATTTAGGTATTAGGAAATTACTCTTTATTTGGTTTACAATGAATCATAATATATGCCAAATAGATCTGCAACATTTAGGGTGCCTGGCTGTTTTTCCTTGAAGATTCTCACTAATTCCAGGCTGGTTGCAAAAACAACTCCCAAGTACAATGCAAAGTCACACTGGACCCATGGTGCTCCGCTCCGTCTGTTAATGCTAAAGTGAGATCAGGGTCAAGGTTCTGCAGTGAAACCACAACACAAAAAAAAGAGAGTAGTCATTTATCAAGCATGCTTATGCTTCAATACATGAAAACAACTGAGGAATGGTAAAGGAATACTCTGTTACAGTAAAAGTCCTGCATTCAAAATGTTCCTCCAGTAAAAGTAGAAAGTACTCTCATCTAAATGTACTTAAAGTAGAGACAGTAAAAGTAGTCATTGTTTGATTGGTCCATTTCAGAATAATATCTCTGAGATGTTTTATAATTATTGATCATTAAAGTGTTCTCAGAGCTGGTAAAGGAGCAGCTAGTTTGAATGGCTTTGTATACTGCAGGGTAGCTGCTGGATTTACTGCAGGTGAACTAAAGTCTGATTTAAGGGCTGATTATATTTACCATCATTAATCCAGATCTGTAAAGTAACTAAATGGATTAAATACATGTAGTGCAGTAAAAGTACACCATTTACCTCTGAATTGTAGTACAAATAAGCAAAAAATGTAAAAATCTCCCAAAATTGTACTTAAGTACAGTACTTGAGTAAATGTACTAAGTTACTTTAACCACTCCAAGCAAGGATCCCATGGCTACATCACCAGCATAGAAAAGTGCCTCAAGGTAAAGTCCTCTATCCAAAGAGACATTACACAGCCACTACAGTTGAGGAAGGTGTGATGGATGCTGACAAGAGAGGTGAGAACAATTTTAAACAGGAGAGGTAACAGATCCTGACAGGAACATGCTAGATAATAAAGCATAATGCAGACATTATTGGGAGTGGTGCATTGATGATACTTTTTTGTAGGCCTACCCAGAAGTTAGCATTGCAAGCGCTCACTCGACAAAAGCAGAAAATACATTCGGTGACAAACACATGTTTATGATACCCATTTGGTTCAGCAGGATAATCTTTACATATTAACACACATTTTTGATTATTGAAAAGTAAAAAGCTGACATAATGCTATAAACAAACTACATCCTGGTCACATGACTTCAAGTCACTACCGCTAAACTGAAGGGCTAATCCTTGGTGAGATGACGTTCAGTTGTCTCATCAGTCACTTGTTACAATCGCTGTGTTATGACACATAGAAGCTTCAGACATTTACAGGTGGGTTATTTGCAGAGACATTTTCCTTCATAGAATAAAATTTGCTAATCTCATAAACTTTTATTAACCCCTTTAACCTGAAATGCTAACATATTTCCGGATTGAGAAGAAATAACAAATAAATCTGATCCAGTAAAGTAACCTGCATGTTCTCGGATCATATTAATTTTGTGGCTTTATGTATCCATTAGAAATCCGACAAAGTGTTTGGCAACAATGCCTGTGAGTTTGTAGTAAAAAAAAGGCGGTGTTTGACGGTAAGACAACAGGAAGGACACAGCTTCTTATGTTCACACCGGATGCAAAGCAAATCTTTCGGGGTCGCAATTACGTAAATCAATTCAAAGATGCAGATAAACGCAAATGAATAAACAACCAAATCACGGTCACATATGTTAATCTTGTTGTTGGTATCTATCATGGTATCTGTGGTATGAAGATAAGCCCCGCCTACTCACCAGCGCGCCAATTTGAGTGACGTAGTAAATACAAATTAATGCTGTGCTAAAACTAGCAAATATTTGCTTCCCATCTGGAGTGAATGCAATTCCATTTTCTTCCATTTTAGCAATCCACAGATAGAATTGATGCAACAATAATGAGAAAGAGAGAGACAGAGAGAGAGAGAGAGAGTCCTGCTTTCTGCAACAGCTGTTTTTAAGCGCACCGCCCCCTGCTGATTTTGTCAGAGAATGCCCCATAAATGAAATATCCATGTGTGAGTTTTCCTATAGTTAAATGAATTGATTGCTTTGAAACAAAAGCATTGAAAGCACAAGAAGTTTTTGGCAAATTGAATTAACAGTGTTAAAGATATTTATACCAAAATAAGCTACATTATGCTAGAAAAACACAAAGAGCCAAAAGAGACTAGATCTAACCTCATTAACCCGTGGTTGTACAGGTATAAGAGATGGAAAACAGAAGCATGATAATCGAGACGGGGTGATCCAAGACTATTGCAGATTGACCAATACTATTTAGGCTGTAATGAGCCATCTTCACTTTTTTTAAGTGGAAGAAAGGTGAGTGTCTAATTGTTCCCTTTTTCATTACACATAATGACACATGGTGATATTGAAAAATCTTTCACAGGCATAAATCATTCTCATATGTTTGTTACCCAACAGAGAAGAGAAAACGATTTAATGTATTTGGCATTGTATTTTCCTAAATAGAAATAAATGCCAGCCATATCTTTTCCTAATTACTCTAAAGACTGCAGGGTTATGAAAGCAGAACATAAATAGCCTTTGTTTAAAGTCCCTTGCCAAACGATGCTGTCATTCTTGGGAGGACAGTCTTCAATGTTGCCTTATCTACTTATTCTTTGTTTTTACTCCTTGACACCCACCCACACCCACATTAAATCCAACAGATATTCCTATAATTGATCATGTATCAGAATGTCATTGCTACCAAAACAGTTACAACAGTTGTGCTTTGACCAGGTAATATGTTTTCTGTGATTTTGGGAGTTTACGTTGTAAAAATGAAGCTTAAACATTTATCAAATTATATTTTTGATGATGATCTAAAAAAAATGCTTGTTTTGTTTGATCAACAATCCAAAACCCAAAGATATTCCACTTACAATGAAACACAGAAAAGCAGCAGATCCCCTAAAACCAGAGGATGTCAGGTTGATGAACAACATATTCAGTTAAAGATGTTAGCTATTAGTTTCCTGCTGAACGTTTTTAAGTTATTCATTTGATAAATCAAGTTTATGCAGTTAGTGTATTTAAGAATTATCTTTTAAAAACAATTACTAGAGTTACCATGAGGGTAAAGATGTTGCTTCTGATCATTTTTTTGCTAACATCCCAGAAACCCGAAGCTATTCAAAGAGAAGCCGGCACAGTTTGTCATTTTGACAAATAAAATCTGATCAACAGCGGACTAATTGAAAGGGCTGCAAATACAAAATATTACCCACAATGACAGCAACGCTGGTATTTTCAGCTGAGGCGCTGGGAGTTAGGGGGTGGGCAGTAGGGAAAGGGTAATTGGCCCCCCACTTTACGCCCCTGGCCTTATTTGGAATTGTTGGTTGTGTGATCTCATCAAATGATGGTCTCCAGTTTCTATTACAGATATTTATGAAGATCATTTTCTAGATTAATCATGTGGTCATCCTGGTTGCTCAAAGTCCAAGGTGATGGTTTGCATCATCAGTCTACAAGGGCATTTTTAGTAATTAGGCATCATTTTACTGATTAATCCTTGTATCTCTCAAATAAACACTCTGTTACTGCAGTAAAGGCTGGGTGTGAGGGCTACTTAAAATTATAATCCGTTACAACAACTAGTTACCTGAATGTTTTTAAAATGTTTTATCAGTAACCTAATGTGAGTATCAAAACATAAAGTAATGTAACCTTATGTTTCTGTTGCATTGCAATGCAAATAAACATTTGAGAAAATAAATATCAATAATATGTTTTTTAACCAAGATATTTCATGTCAAATAAAGCCCTGGAAAAAATTAAGAGACCACTCCTATTTTTTCTTAATTCTTTGTCTCTACATGTATGGCAGCCATTCCAGTGTCTGTTGAATTACAACACAGAGAACAATTGCCAGTAATCTATAGAATATAATAGGCTAAATAAAAGTAGCCTAAATATAAACCATAAAGACAATTCATTGATTATATCTACCTATAATATATCTATATTTATTTCAAAATGTATTGTAACACTGTTATCCTGCTAGTAATCTATATTTACATACATTTGTGTTATATTAATCCAATTGTAATTGAATACATTTATCTTTTTTTGTATCCTGATTAAGTAATCTCGTTACATATAATCCATATTTATAGGAGTAGCTCCTGTTTCATTTGAATCGCGATGCATGAAACAGAATCAGCTGACTGTCAGTGAAGGGACCGACAGAACCAGCTGTTTTTTGAATGACAGAGCAGCAGGCAGACAGACAGACAGATCACCTGTAGCAACACACACACACTCACACACACACACACACACACACACACACACACACACACACACACACACACACACACACACACACACACACACACACACACACACACACACACACACACACACACACACTCTCTCTCTCTCTCTCTCTTCCCTACAACACTGTATCTGCCCATTCACATAAAGCTGGAAGTTTAGTTCACTCACCATTCCGTGTTGTCCCTGAGCACTCTAATCCTCCTGTGATTTTAAACGGATGTATGAACAGGTGTGTGTGTGTGTGTGTGTGTGTGTGTGTGTGTGTGTGTGTGTGTGTGTGTGTGTGTGTGTGTGTGTGTGTGTGTGTGTGTGTGTGTGTGTGTGTCTGTTGCGCTCCTGTTGCGCAGCGCCGCAGAGCACTCTTCACATGATTCAGGAATAAAGTTGTGCCGCCGCTGCAACCATCCGACCATCACCTTTCGTTCATCTGCTCGTGGAGAGGAAAGTAGAAGCACCCCCCTCCTCCCCCCACCCTCTCCTGCGAGGCTGTCCTCTCTGCTGCCTTCAAGTGTTGTCGGAAATGTTGTAATTATGATTCGTGCGCGTGCAAAAACCTAGACGTCTTGAATGACCGGGACGCATTTTTCTTTTTCCAGAAATAATGTGATTTTTTTTTTTTTCAATCAAAACGTTTCAGACGAAATATTTTTTCATTGTGATCATCAAATCACGTGTGTTCTGTCAGGTGCTCTTTGGTACCAGTGGTGTAAAGTAACTAAGTGGATTTACTCAAGTACTTTACTTAGGTATACTTTTGGATACTTAGTATCTCTTCTCCACTAGAATTCAAAGGTATACTGTGTACTTTTACTCCACTACATGTATTTAATCCCTTTAGTTACTTTACAGATCTGGATTAATGATGGTAAATATAATCAGCCCTTAAATCAGACTTTAGTTCACCTGGAGTAAATCCAGCAGCTACCCTGCAGTATACAAAGCCATTCAAACTAGCTGCACCTTTACCAGCTCTGAGAACACTTTAATGATCAATCATTATAAAACATATCAGAGATATTATTCTGAAATGGACCAATCAGACAATGACTACTTTTACTGTCGCTACTTTAAGTACATTTAGATGAGAGTACTTTCTACTTTCACTGGAGGAACATTTAGAATGTACAAGATCTGAGTACTTCTACTTTTACTCAAGTACAAGATCTGAGTACTTCTACTTTTACTCAAGTACAAGATCTGAGTACTTCTCCCACCTCTGTTTGATACAAATGTAGAACAAATTCAATTCCAGTTTGAACTTAAGTTGTGGATACTTACTTTTGTCCCTGTGAGTATAGGGACAAAAGTAACACAGTGTTAGCTTGAAGGATTTGTTTTAGTGTTGTTTAACAAACAAATAATATGCAGGCGTAGCTGCAAGTAGTTGACGTCATTTATCTGAGCCATACTATTAAATAAAATAAATATATATTAAAAAAATGTATGAATGACTTCACCTGGCTCGCAATCAGTTTAGAATTAAGCTTATCAGCCAAAACATACAAAACAGTGTTCAACACCTATATATTTAGTTATAACTCATTAACCAATAGACTATACAGAAAGAAACTGTCATATATTGACTATCAAAACAATGAAACACAGAATGAAAAACTGAAACGTTGCCTTTAATTCGAGGTCAACTGTGGCTGAGAGGGACTGCGTCATATTTCAACCAGAAGGTTGTGGGTTCGATCTCAGCCTGAGCAGTCAACATGTGGATGGATCCTTAGGCAAGATACTTACCCTGAGTTGCTCCCAATGGCCAACATTGTGTGACTGTGTTCGAGTGTGTGTGAGTGTTAGCTTCCCAGAGCCAGTGGAACTGCCCTGCATGAATGAGGTGTGAATGGGTGAATGACTCGTAGTATGTAAAGCGCTTTGAGGGGTCGAGAAAACCTGATAAAGCGCTATATAAGTACAGTCCATTTATCATTTAATTAAAAGTATTATATCAACATATTTTACATAAATGTTTAGTTTAGTTGAAAGTAATAATATTAAGTTTAAATAAAAAAATATTAGGTTCAACTTAATATTATTGCTTTCAACTCACCTAATACAGTTAGGTGACATTTGTTGACATAATACATTTAATTAAAGTCAAGATTTCCGTTTTTTCAGTGCTGAAGCGGGACCGGACACTGACTCCTCTATATTATAACATATGAAACAATGCAAAGGTACCACTTTAGTGAACTTAAATCAAAAACAGCTGGTGCTGTTTGATCAGATCTAGGTGACATTCTGCAGTTCCGGATGCTGAATCACCTTTTCTCTGCTGTATGTTCTGAAGATAGCTTCATGTACATGACTGGCTTTACCCAACGGTTCTTGGACTGCAAACCTTGGACTCCTCTTGATCACTTTTTGGTTGATAACTCTTCTACTCTTTGTATATTTTACATACACAAATCTAAGAATATGAAAGTCAATCCTTGTGGAACAAATGAAACATTTAATTTCAAACAATTCGACACAGAATTTTGTGAATTTCATAATTGAGCAGACTGGAGTCAGTGATTTGAATCTCCTGTGGACCGCTGGATTAATGTAATTTGCCGCTTCAGTCAACATTTCCGCTTTCTATAATCCCTTAGTTGTATCCTGTTAGTATTGATTGTATAATAATCATTTGATCTCACTTGATGTCACAGCCCCCCCCCCATACACTTCCTTTTATAATACCATTTGTTATGTCTCCTGAGTGTTTTTAATCCACAGTCATAGAAGCAACAAGAAGAAGGAAAGGTACTCAATGTTTTTCTGATATCGTATCATTCTGATACGGGTTGATTGCGGTGGTAAATACAAAATAAATATATATTTACATAACATACAGATTCCTAAGCTTTAGCAGCCAGAAGTAATAATAATACTAACAAAAGTAGTTTGCACTTTAATGAAGCCTTGACGTCATATACATTTTCCAGACCAGTTCGTTTGAATGACGTCTCAACACGTCCTTTAATATGTAGGATGTGATTGGCCATCCCGTTTCAAAAATACATATAACCACTAAATACAGATAGAGTATTTATATGAGTGTTGATTTGAGACCTAACACTAACTGCTGGGAGACAAGATGTGAACTGTGGTGTGAGAGGATAGGCTGGTGTGAAAAGAAAAAAACAGAATGATGAATGCAAACTACGTTCATCAAAAGCGTGGCCTCCATCTCTTCATCTTAGGTGGGAAATCTCAGTCTGCATAAGTGAACAGAGTGTATAAGATATTTCTTAGGCATGAAAGCATGAAGGGAAATATCCAATTTGGGACAAAATTTGGATTGGAATGCATTAGGGATAAATTTACTTCAAAAAACCCAATCTATCATCTGAGATTTTGTTATAGACCATATCAGTCACCGATAATTAGACATAGAATTGGATTGGTACCTCACCCTCATGGTTCATTTTGTCCCCAGGGAACCATTGGCTTATTTTTAAATGTTGTATGGGAGTGTCCAGGAGTATTACATATTTAGGGGAAGGTTATTACACATACAGAATTTAAAGCGATAAGATTACCAATGGAACCTGCTGTTCATCTTTTATCAGAATCAAATGTATTGCCAGGTATGTATACACATACAAGGAATTAGAGTTAGTGTCTAGAGCTTTGAACATAAACAATCAAAGAAAATAAGTTGTAAAAGTAGGTAAAAAACATAAATCTAAATAAAAATGTATGATTTAAAACAAAGAAGATATTTCTTGCATTTACATAAAGGGCATTACTGTGCACATGCATATGTAACTTAATATGAGAAAATGAATGCTAGCCTTTTAATTACCTAAGTAAAAATAAGCAATACTATTTCAGTCAGACAACTCACGTGGTTCATTAATATGTTTATTAGAAACAGCATATAGTTTGAGTTTGGCATCTAGGCTCGGGGCCTCATCACTCCAGATATTAACGTAGAACATTGAGTGATGATTAGATAACTATCCCCCGAGCCTACAGATGGATGTTGGGGTGGTGGTGGGGCAGGCAAGGATCGCCAACGTGAACGCAGCAGCAGCAGCAGCAGCAGCAGCAGTGAGGTGAACACATTAGCAGCGTGGAAACAGCAGCAGCAGCAGCAGCAGCACATGTAGGCAGATCCAATAGCTTAAATAGAGCGCCAGATTCAGGAGAGTATGTTTGGTTGGTTGCAAGAGTAACGAGGGGCGTTATGTGCGAATGTATTATTGGTGCTCGAGTTGACTGCCTGAACTAGCTCGCAGGCTTCGCCCCATTAAGTTGAACCTAATATTTTTTATTTAAACTTAATATTATTGCTATGAAATAACAAAAGTGTAAGACATAAACATGGTATTCTGGTGGATTTGAATGACAGATCCATGTTTTCTAGTGAGGACATTTTACACATCAGAAGCATCTCCTGTTTGATTGTTAATTGTCTATTATTTGATCATAGTACTCTTTCACAGCCTATTAATATTTTAAGAAGCGCTGTTATCCAAGCATCATACACATTGTCAAGCTGAGTGTGCAGAACATTTCAATGATCATGATGAGCTCTAATGAGCCTGAAGCTAATGTACAGTAGGAGGCTGAAGAGACTCATCAACGCCCTGAGTGTAGAAGCCCAGCAGGGCGCTCTGCAGCACAAAGACTTGATCTCTTTCCAAACCCAGATAACCCAGCTTCTAGCACATGGTACATACTAATGAAGTATAAAGACAATGTCAAACAGAAACCCATCATTATGAGAGGCCCAACTAAACATCTAAGAGGATTTCCAATAGATGAGAGCAGCGCTACATTAGATAGATAGATAGAATCGGAGGATGAAACCCTCTTTATTAGTCACATACATGCACACAGCAGAGCACACACAGTGAAATTAGTCCTCTGCATTTAACCCATCCTAGTACTAGGAGCAGTGGGCAGCTATTGTGCAGCGCCCGGGGAGCAATGGGGAGGGGGGATTGGAGGTGTCCGGTGCCTTGCTCAAGGGCACCACAGCAGGGCCTAGGAGGTGAACTGGGACCTCTCCAAGTAGCAGTCCACTTTCCAAGTCTGTTCGGGGACTTGAACCGGCGACCCTACGATTCCCAGTCCAAGCCCCTACTGACTGAGCCACTGCTGGACTGCTGGACATTACTGGCCAAATGACGGCACCGTCCACTTCCGGTAAAAGCAAGGAATTGGCGTCATTGGACAAATGGTTTTATCATACCTAAAAGCTGCAGTGTTGTGCATTGCACGTCAGACATTCTTTTACCTAAAAAGTACGATAGAAGAAAATATGTTTGGCTTCAGGCCTCCACTGAGAGGACGGAGATTGTAATCAATGGGACCCAGTAACTCAACACTGTATGCAATTTATGTATAAATAGACACTGCATTAAAATATAAAACACTGACAAGATAAGGAAATACCAGGGTAAGTGTTAGCCAGCTGCCTGCCACTTGTTCACCGGCAGACTGATAGGACATCGATCCTGTATGGATTTTAAATGAACTATATATCGATGCTGATCCTCATTTTCCAATGAAATCATGTAATTGTTGACTGACCATCATTATCTGGCTCCTTGTAGATTGAAAAATGCATGATATTCTTAATTTTTTTTGATGTAATTCGCAAAAACCTCAGAATGTGTATGTACTGCCACACAGTAGGTATTTTCACCCAAAACGGGGCAACATAGAGAAAAGTCCCTGGATGGGTCTCTCTCATCTTAGTTGCTGGAAGGATTGACAGGAAATGTGCGGTGGATTTCCATGATCATTTCTAATGTTTCGACCACTTCTTTTCTCCAGCGCCATAACTAAGCTAAACTTTCCAGTTGTATACAAATATATCAAAATCTATTGGACCGATTTCTATAGAATTTGCAATGAATGGGGTCGATGATTCCATTATGTTTGGGATTATCAACAGGTGCAAATATTTTGACATCAATGCTGATAAAATCTAAAGAGAGATTCTTTGTTATGTGCTCTTAAGAATTTTCCTGCCATTAAAGACACATAGACAATGCAATGTTATGGTAAAAAAAAGGTCTTAAATGATTCAACAGTTATTCAGAAATAACCTTTGCGAATATCTGTGACAAGTGGCTGGCGGCATTATGCAGACGTGTAAGTGTGAAGCATGGGACAAAACATATTTGTTAATAAAGCGCCCACCATTATGCTCCGAATGTAAAGAATATACGAGAGAAAACTGACACGTTCTTCTGCCAAGGCCCCAGAGGATTGCTAGAGGAGAGGTGTGTTAACGCTGCTCTCTCACACAGAGCCTCCCATCTTGTCTCATCAGCCTGAAACAAATTCACAAAGATTTTAATTCACAAAGTCAGCCCCAAGCTGCACACTGAAATGTGCCTCAGGCGTCTTCAGTTGCAAAATCATCTTCAAGCACAAATCTTTTTCTACATGGTATGTACCAGGTAGGCCTGTCAAATAACGGTGCAGCTGCTCATGTCTTAACTTTTACTTGATGACTTCTTATGCATTTCATTTTTATGGGGCGGGCAGCACTGGTGGTTGAATGCATGTACAATAACAAATATCAAAGAGAAACTGACGCCATATTATGCAAAAAGTAATTAAAACACAAACGATTTGAAATGTTCAATACTTTGGTCTTCACATAATTGGTACTCATTAAATTAAAGCAGTTTTTACTCGGGGCCAATCGTTAAAACAATGAAGTGATGACATTTGGACAGATACTGCACGCTGACTTTAAATGCAACTTGACCGGTTGGCAACTTCAACTTCAGTTAGGTATTCAGTATCTCTTTCAGAGCAACAAAGATAGCTATGAGAAAGACCACTTTTTGTTTTATTGGAATCTAATGGCTTTGAGGAGAATATACAACTCTGGTTTCTATTTCCGTGTAACTTGCTGAATTCAGGATTTATGTTGATCATACCATAGTTGTATGTATCGTTCTTCAAACGATTGTAGTAATTGTCCAGAGCCTGTTCATTTGTTCATTATGTATTCGCTTCAACACGTGTCACACAGCATTGTGCCAAATAATTCACCAAATCTTGTATGGCAGATCAGAGCTGTAGTAAAATAAAAAGCCTGTGAATCAATGCCTATTGTAACCTTTCTCATGAAGACAACATCCAGTTGATCCGTTTTGTTTTTTGTCCTGGAAAAAAGATTTAGAGACAGACAAATACATACTGACACCCACAGGCATGGTCGCTAACTAGCAAACTAGCTAGCGAGCTAATATATTAAGCTAGTTAACTTGCTAGGTATTGCTTAATGTTGGCTTTCATAATTTAAATATTTATAACTAATATAACCTAATGGTTAAACCTGCAGTGCATACCTGTGCCTTCCCTTTTAAGAGAGTAATGATGACAACATTGTCAACGTGCTTTTTCTACGGTCTCTCTCACAGCTAGCAGCTTCTCACAGCTCAAGATTTCGGCATCAATTACCAAATGTGCCTAATTTGGATAAACTTATCACATAATCGAAGCCTAAATGATTACCCTCTCTTCTAAAATATTATTAAAACACTTTTTTAAAAGCTTCAAATCAGCTTCTGTAGAGAATAATAGATGTTACAGACGGTGATGCTAAGTTATAGCACTTCCACAAACCATGAAACAATGCAATGTGTAAGCGCCCCAATGAAGTAGAAGAATAAGGTGAATATTGTGAACCTACTGTATCATTTATATGGCAGGTTGGTTCAGCAGCCTGCGTTACCATGGTGATGTACATGTTTGAAAGGGAGACACTGTTGAGAAACACAAATACCATCGTTAAGCCAACGAATGTGGGCTCAGGAGACTGGCTTCTGGGAAAGCAATTATAGTTGAATAGTGTTGATCAATTCCCCAATCTGCCACAGAAAGGTTCATCAATATTCTCACTTTGTGAAGCTGCAGTAAAACCTTCCTTATGCTTTTTTTAGCTAGACATATACAACATCACCATAAACTACAAATTAATACTGAAGGTTTGCTGGCCAGAAACAAATTAAACCGGATCCTCACTGAGAGCTGCAGCTCTGTGGAGACACACTGTGGGAGGTTAGCTGCAGAGAGAGTGGAGTGAGTCCATTAATTGCAAGCAGGTGCACTGAATGAGCTAAAAGGCTAAGGGACTCAGTTTATTTACAAGGATTCCTATTACATTTTACAATTTACAGTAACCACACAGCTCAAGCTATAAGTTTTTAGTGTAATCAAAAGAGACACCTTACAAAGATAGGTTATTTATTCACACCAACCACTATTTATTGTTGGTAAAGGTAGAGTGAAAAAACATTAATCTTACACTTTGTAACTTTGGTGAGCATGTCACACAATTTCCCAGGATAAGTATGTTTAGCTTTACAGCACTCATTGATTTAAGTGTACTCGATTCATATTCTCTGATCATGTTTTTCATCTTGGGTCTGAAATCTGGCATGGAGGAGAATTGTTTAATATGTGTGAGTGTGTGTGTGAATGCATGCTAATATCACCCAACCCGGAAAAGCACAAGCAGCGGGGCCTCTGCAGTGTTGTCTCCTGGCACTCTGGCAGAAGCCCAAATGATCCTGCCTCCACATTAATGAGGTTATCTGGAATGTTGCTGGAGTGTGAAAGCAGTTAACCGCATGGAGGGCAGAGTATAGTACCATAATCTGAGACCAAGAGTTGTGTCGGCTGCCTGGTGTCATCCCATCTGTCCCTGATCAAAAGGACAGTACTGTGGTAGACAAAAACATCAGTATTGTTGGATTGAAACCCTGGACCCTAACCTGGAAGGTCTTTGTGTTTTTATTCAAGCTTATGGAAGATCATCAAACATGAAATGGAGATAGGGAAACCCTTCATAGGTGATTTGAGGGTTTTATTTTCTAAGTTAAAATGAAATGAAGAATGCCCTTTTAACCTTTTTAGATCACTTCAAGGATTTATTGAAAAAAATATGCTAACAATGTTAAATGTCAATTTCTCTGCAGTTTTTCATCAGAATTTAATTTCACTGGGGATGAAAGTCATTTTTCTCTCTCACTTATGCACTTCTCCCAAAACACTACAATAATTTATTCTGTATTGAGGACCAAATCAAAATGTCTTTTATATCATAATCCGTTAGTGTGTTAATGTAGAGTGTCACATTACTGTAGCAGAATATGGTGATACACTGCATTGTGGGAATACTAGCTATAGTTTTTTATTTAATGACTTTGGCCAAACAATTTGTGCAACTGTGCAGAATTTTCAAAGTAAAAGCATGGAAACACCTTCTTGGTCTGTGCAAGGCTTTTAATGTGAAATGCCTGTTCAGGAAGCATTGTGGTGCATTGAAAGGAGCTGACAATAAATCAAGAGATGAATATGATAGACTGTTGAAATATGGAGGGACTGTTGTTTCAACATCAACACGCAAATGGTGATCATTTTATTAATGATAAAACATCAGGAGTGTTGTGAAAATATCATAAAATGTAGAACAATATAAAATAACAATATGTAATTATCATATTTCATGAGAAAATGCGTAGTTGACACATTTTGGGATAAATAACCGCATTTCTGCTTAAAAACGTTGATAAGAAGAGACAATATGACCCACAGCAGCCTGTAGATAAAAGCATCTACACATGCCTCCATAGTTAGCAGCCAATCACTACATAATCTGCAGCATGGTATTAGATGTGTCTGCAGGTGTTGAGAGAAGGGAAAGTAATTGAAGTCAGTGTGAAATTGATGATTTTGTTCTCACAAAAGCCAGAGTGACGAATCCCCCCACCTTGCTGTCATATTACTTTGACAGTAATGCTTCGCTGTTGATGCACCAGTGTTGCCGCAGACAGGTGGTCAAATTGGAAATGAGAAGATGCGAGGGAATTAGGGGTGAGGGTGACCGAGACATTCAGAGGCTGGTGCTGGGTCCAGTCCACGCTTATAGTGAGGCATTCAGGCATTATGTGCAGCAAGGCAGTCATTAATGAGAAAAAAAACATCTGTCCAACTGCTCCTGAAACATGGTAGCCCCTTTGCTCTGACACCTTTCCATGAAGGATGTGTTTGTGCATGTTTTGTATTTTGGGCTTAAATGTCCCGTATTTATTATATTTGAACAATATATTATAGGGCCATATTTATACAAATGATGTCTCTAAAGGGGGGGGACTTTGCCAGGAGTTCAATGTAAAGCCAGCCCACATTTCCCTTATTACGTCACAAGGACAGCAAATCTGGATCAGCTTGTTTGTACCCCCGTTTTTAGAGATGTGGGTAAGGAGGAAAAGAGAGAGGGTTGTATTTTCTGACACTTTGTGAGTCTCCTTACTCACCGGGGACACATATGTATTAAAGACATTTAAAGTGCATTTTGCATAATAGGGGACTTTAATGTCGCATGTGTGTATACTGTACATACAAAAATAATTTCTCCTCTCCTTGTTTTTTGGTATGTTAAAATGTCCCTTTAAACAACACAATCTAAAAGTGGATATCTAAATCTGGACACTTGACATGATGTCAGCAGACAGATTCACTGAGCAGACAGTGTTATCAGCAGGCCACTGCGTTTCCATGGATATTCAAACCCTTTTCACATCCACGCAGAAACAATCACAGCCTCCCATCAGCAGCAGTGGCAACACGAAACGCTGGGTCGAATGATTACCCTTTCCCTGTGTAAAATGGAAATGCCACCACTTTAACCGTGCTTGTGCATAAACTGTATGAATACAGAGGAGTCTGCCAGTCACATACTAACAGCTGAATGGGTAATTGTATGAACTTGACCTTGTTGAACACCCGTTAACAAATCATTTTCATCACATAAATGACCTAAAGTTATTTCCTTCCCATCAGATCATTTTCAAAATGGTATAGCTGAAACTGTTAGAGTTTAGCAGCAAGTTAAACCTAGATGCAGTTAAAACATGACATTGAAAATTCTTAACCAAAAGCGCCAAAAAAGCTGATAACCAAGAAGAACTTATATCTTATATATATATATATATATATATATATATTAGACAAATTAATAAATGTACCATATATTTAACGTTGTGGTCCTGCTCCTCCTATTGTAACATAACAAAATATTATTCACAATGAAAAATAAGTCCTTTAACAACACTTAACACTGAAAAAAAAAGGCACCAACCTACTTTAGACAGTTTGTGTCTGTGTCTCTGCACACACACTTTTAGGCTACTGTGAGCATAATAGTAGCTTAACTCGTGTAAATATTTATTCA
Source organism: Eleginops maclovinus (assembly GCF_036324505.1). Taxonomy (NCBI): domain Eukaryota; kingdom Metazoa; phylum Chordata; class Actinopteri; order Perciformes; family Eleginopidae; genus Eleginops; species Eleginops maclovinus. The sequence continues at coordinate 19,029,890 of NC_086363.1, read as the reverse complement.
ACATGTATCTGTTACACGTATAGAGGCCTAAAATAAGACTTTTTACTCCAACCCTCCTGTCATGTTCTGGTCAAATCTGACTGTTTTACTACTTTCATCCATCATAAAGATTGTGTTTTACATTTGGTTGCCTCAACACCTTATGATATCCTTCCACTGTAGGCATTACATAAAAATGCTGATCATCACTTTCAGTGCTTCAAATCGTGTTAAATATGAAGTTGTGATGATGAATGTTTTTTGTGTTAATGTAAGAGCAGTTTAAACAGACTGGGTAACATTTGACTGGAACCACCAAAGTAAGGGGGGAGAAACGAACACGACAGGAGGGATAAATAGTGTATATAAAACAATGTAAAATAATAAAATATCTCTGACACCCCCCACATCAGTTCATTAACTCACAGTCGGACATCACAATAACACAGTGTGACATTTTGATGAACAAACGAATTAATTCGAACAAGCCCGGGCTACCATATAAACTTTGCTGTGAGGGCATGTAAAACTTCCTGCATGAAACATATTTCAATTTGATTTCTGTTTTTATTTACCACATTGGATACCAGAATTGAGTTATAATGAAAAAAAGACAACTTGAGGAAAGGGGATGTGAAACAAACAAAAAGAGTAGCGAAGAACAGATATTGTGCTAAACTGAAAGCTCTCAACATCCAATCCACCATCCTGATCTCCACTCCCTGACACACCGTACAGCTGTAACACACGGGGCTCCTATACTGCTGAACAGCTCAGGCCCTCTGTGTAAAGGGGCCCAGAATAATCCAGTGGGTGTAGTTCCTAGGCCTGCCGAGCACTGTAATGACAATTGAAAGGGAAAGAAGAAAGAGATTCTAGTTAATCCCAGCTGCTGACACTGTATTGATGTTTTTGACCACCCTGCCACCCGGCCTGATCATTTCGTATTCCTTGATGTACTGCTCATCATCAAACAGCTTTGAAATCTGCATCATACACCCAGCATTTATATTATTTTTATCAACAGCTTGTGAATCGCAATCGTGTACAGATCCCAGCACATATCATATATAATGTTTAATTAAGCTCTTTTTGAGCGTTATGAACACTTGGCTTGCATGATTTATTAATCCACAGGCTCTTTTTCTCTTTGCCTCTCCCTCTAGCTGAGGGTTGTGCTAATTAGCCCCTGGTGGCCTCGCAGAGTAAATGTCCTTGATAAAGATTTCATCAGATCTCGGAGCATCCCCTGGGCTTCACAGCTGCTCACCAATCAACACTGACTGGCAGTCATTACCTTCAATCCTCCGCTCTCCCCAACAGGTAAACGCATCAAGGTAGGAGACATGATTAGAGTAGCTGCATCACAGAAGCACAGCTGCTTTATGTGTAATATATGATATCTCTGATTTACATCTGTCATCAAATACTGAACATAGGAAAAGTTTGAGATTGGAAGGACAAAACATCAATTGATATTTCCTTACATATATTATTGAGTCACCTAGCTGGATCAGACTGCTCCCCCGAACCAATTAGCTGATTTAAAGACAAGATAAAAGACAAGATATACTTTATTAATCCCAAATTGGGAAATGTTTTCCTTGCAGCAGAATGTAAAAACAAGTATTGCACATAATTAGAAATAATAAAGAGTAGAAGATAAACAATTATACAAAATAAACATCTCAAAATAGAACATAAAACTGAACTAAAAAATTGAAAATATAAAAGTTGAACATGATGAAAAAAAATCTATAAACTATCTGACAAAGGAAACACTATTGAAGGGCCAAATTACAGCAAAGAGCAGTCTGTTGGAGAAGGAGCTCCACTGTCTGTCCAGCTGCAGGTGGAGAGGGGGGGGGCATCCATGATGGACAGTTTGTTCAGAGGCCTCCTCTCCGCCATAGTTGAGTGCCTTCAACTCATCTTTTATTTTTCTCCTGGGTATTCAGTCCTTCAGCTTGACAACTTCTTCGCGCTGTGCATGACATGTCTATTTTTAGTATTAATTAACATAAACAAGGGCTCATTCAGAGCCTGTCAAAGCAGAGACCTTGGGTAGAATGACCTTGTTCCATGACCTCTTTCTTATTATACCTTTGGGCTTTTACGTCAGGCATCAGCACATTGCTTTCTGTGTGTTCCTGTACTCTTGTAAATACTTGTAAATGCCTGCTGCAGGCTGGCCTCACACTGCAGGCAGACATGTAGACTAATGTGAGAATGTGTACAACATAACTCATTCAGACAGCAGCCACAGCAGTAACCTCAGTCCAGTACTGAGATACTGTAAGTCAGGGGTAGGGAACGTACGGCCCGCGGGCCGTATACGGCCCACCAAAGCCTTTCATCCGGCCCGCGGAGACAAGAAAAAAAATAAAAAAATATATTTTTAATAATATTAAATTAAATGTTAATAAATTACAAGCATAAGTGGAGGAAGAATTTGTACGAGAAGGAGAAAAAATTTAGTTTTCTTTTTGTTTACTTTTGAATGTTGAGGATCACGCTGACGTAGCCTAAACAAGTCACAGTGTCATTTCTAAATCTAACCGTTGACGGCTAACATGACTTCCGCCAAGAAACGAAAGGTTGACAATGAATGTCGTGTTTTTCAAGACAAATTGACTGAGGATTACTTTTGGTAACACTTTTCTTGAATGGCTGTTCATAAGACTGACATAACATTGTCATAACCATGACATGACACCTGTCTTGAACATTAATGAGTACTTATGACAGTTGACGTTAAGTGTCATTCGGTAAGTTATGTCCCTTTTGAGGCAAAGGTGACATTGTTTGAGATGTCCTTGTTATGACAACTTGACATAAACCAAGACAACAAAACCTGTCATAAACATGTCATAGCAGACCTAACTGTCAAACTTAAAAAAAACGTTTAGCTTGATATCTTAGCGCGACATTAAACCGTCATATATGGACGTCTGCTATGACATGTTTATGACAGGTTTTGTTGTCTTGGTTTATGTCAAGTTGTCATAACAAGGACATCTCAAACAATGTCACCTTTGCATCAAAAGTGACATAACTTACCGAATGTTTGTCCGTTTGTTGAAGTAAGATGCAGGCCAGTTTGCCTTGTGTGTGGAGAATCGCTCGCTGTAATGAAAAAGACCAACCTGGAACGTCATTGCAGTACGAAACCTGCTAGGCTAAGAGAATGGCAGGGTCAGTCACACAAGGACAAAATAGACACACTTAAGTGAAGTTTGGGTGCCCAACAAGCAGCTTTCACCAGGACAAATTTGGAGAGAGAAAACATTGTGCATGCAAGTTATGTGGTTCATCGCCAAGAAGCTGAAACCTCATTCCGATGGGGAATTTGTGAAGGAGTGTCTTGTTGCTACAGCAGAACTGCTTGCACCTGACAAAGTCAAATTGTTCCAAAGCGTAAGTTTATCGCAAAGAACTGTCGCGGATTGGATTACGGATATGGCAGTGAATATTGGACAACCATTGAAAGACACAACACAGAATTTCGAGTTCTTTTCACTAGCCTTTGATGAGACAACAGACATCACGAATATGGCCCAATTAGCCATTTTTGTGCGTGGGATTACTGCAGAGTTTGATGTAACGGAGGAATTGCTTTGACTGCAAGCCATACATGGCATGACCAAAGGTGCGGATTTATTTGGGCAAGTAATGTCAGCTATGAAGGAGTTTCAACTTCAATTCGAAAAGTTAAGTGGCCTTGCGACAGATGGGGCTCCAGCCATGGTCGGCGGGCAAAAGGGATCAACCGCATTGATCAGAAAATAAATGAGCCGTCAAAACCTAGATCCAAGTGAGTTAGTTGTATGCCACTGTATCATACATCAGGAGAATTTGTGCGCACATTCCCTGAAGCTCAGTAATGTGATGTCAACTGTCGTTTCCACCATCAATTTCATAAAAAGCAGAGGACTGAATAGCCACCAGTTTAAGAAACTTCTAAGTGAGCTTGAGTCAGAATACGGAGATCTGGTGTACCATTGTGAGGTGCGATGGCTGAGTTGAGGGGAGATGCTCGCACGGTTTTACAAATTGAGGGAAGAAGTAAAACAATTCATGGAAATGAAGGGCAAGCCTGTAAATGAACTCAGTGATAGCAAGTGGCTGTGTGATTTGCCATTCATGGTGGACATCACCAAACACCTTTCTGAGCTGAACGTCAAGCTCCAAGACCCCAACCAGCTTCTCAGTGCTATAGTCTCCCATGTTAAGTCATTTGAAGCAAAATTAAAGCGTGGCAAATGCAACTGGTAAAGGGCAACAGCGTGCACTTTCTTACTTTGCAAGATCAGAAGCCTGCTATGACATCTGAGTATGCAGCAGAGTGCGGAGAGTTTGGTGACAGGTTTCAAGACATTAAAAGTAAGATGAACGAACTCAACATTTTAGCAACTCCATTTAATGTGGAACCAGCTGACGTGCCTGACAAACTGCAACTCGAAATCATTGAGCTGCAAAGCAATGACTAACTCAAAGCAAAGTAGCTACAACAACCTCCCTCTGCTTGAGTTCTATAAACTGTATGTGCCTGCTGAAGATTTTCCTGTTCTCAGGAGACATGCACTGAGATTTGCGTCTGTATTTGGCACAACCTACTGCTGTGAGCAATTCTTCTCAAAACTGACTCTTGCACATTTCCTCTAAAAAACTATTTCAAGATTATTATTATTATTGTTATTGTTATTATTATTATTATTGTTATTATTATTGTTATTATTATTGTTATTATTATTATTGTTATTGTTATTATTATTGTTATTATTATTATTGTTATTATTATTGTTATTATTGTTATTGTTATTATTATTATTGTTATTATTATTATTATTGTTATTGTTATTATAATTATTATTATTAATGTGGTATTATGTATGATGTAAGTATTGATATTTTATACGTCTGTTTGATGCTCTGCTGCGTTAGTCAGCTGCGCGCTGTTAATGTACGTGCATAGCTACTGTGCCAATCCATGCTGTTATCCATGCTGTTAACTATTTGAAGATTATTATTATTATATTATTAACATTATTATTATTATGTGTAGTATTATGATAGCTGTTGATATTTTATACGTCTGTTTGATGTTCTGTTGCGTTCCGCTGATGTTAGAATAAACCAGTTTTGGCTATACCTTGATCAACTCTGCTTGAGTCTGCGCTTTGGCACACATTTATTCCTAATGCAGGCTATGTTTGTACATACACATACTCATGCCTTTTGCAAGGGAAATGACCTTCATTATCGTCCTTCATTAATTTTCTGCAGAAGCGAGAAAGACTGCTCATATAGGCTACATGAACCAATTCATGAGCCAAACAGCCGAAATACCGCACTGCACAGGCAGTTCATTTCAAGTTTTCAGAATGAGTTTGTCCTCTGCTTGTGCTAAAGAATCTTTATTATACATACACACACACACACACACACACACACACACACACACACACACACACACACACACACATACATACATTACACTATTTTGTATGACATATGAGTTATTTTTAAAGGCCTAAAAAGAGTGCGGCCCCCGAAACAAGTTCCAAAATTTGATACGGCCCTTGATGTCAAAAAGGTTCCCCACCCCTGCTGTAAGTCATTGTCTGTCACAGCTTCCATTTCCTCTGGGTGCATCCTCGCTGGACACAGCATTAACTTTATATCTGTGCTTCTGCTTGGTTTTAACACCATGACAGGTCACTGTTGTGCAGCTAATGAAATGAGAGGAGTGGACTATATCCTAACTTGTGATTACAATGGTGCTGTATACTGTATTGTATGTTTGCTGCAAAACTATACAGCCTTTATATTGCAAGTTATGCCAAGTAAGACAACAGCAAAGGCGTCTTTATAATTTGAGTTCCTTGCAAATAATAAATGATGTGACAAATTGTTTCTAAAAATGCAGTCTTTTTATTTGGGAAATTAGAAATGCACATCATTCCACTGACTAGGATGTAAAAATGTTTTAATTTCAAGCATCAAAGTGACATGTTCCTGTTTCTTCAGGTATCAATTCAATTGATAAGATCTAGTTAAATGCTTGTTTCTGATTGGTCAATTCGGACATTCATGATGGCTAATCTGTCCCCAGTAGGTAAAGAAAAAGAGCACAAGAGAAGGAAAGAGGTTAAAAGACAGAGCGCTGGATGATAGCGAAATCAGCAAAAGAAGACAGACAGAAAGTAAGCACTAAAGGGAACAGCAGAAGAAGACAAATGGGAAGTAGGCACTAAAGGGAACAGCAAAAGAAAGCAGACCGGAAGTAAACACAAAAGGGAACCTCGATCAGTGCTGACTTCATTTAAAGTTACGTTACATCAACCGCTTTGCATCAGGATCCTGATCACCCTGTCTGAGTTCTTTTATTCATTAATGTCTGCCTAGCTGCACATTTTCACTTACTTACCAACTCAAAAAAACTTTCTTGTAGAGGAAGAAATGAACCTGTCACTGGAATGTTCTCCAAACTCAATATTTACTTTCCTTAATCTAACTTTTTTGCCCATGCTTAATTCACTTCACTCTGGTTTCAGGAGCACCTTGGTCATTATGAGCCTATAGCCTAACATGTTGGTGCTATCTTATGATGTACTGTACCTCAGTATGGAGTTGAGAGATTGAGTTATCTGAACACACTTTATGGATGTTCAGAAGCAGTTATATATATAATCATTGGGTAACAAAGTCCCTCATTATTTCCACTCACCATGATAAACCTTCACAGTCAACAGTACCTTCATATGCATCATAGAATATTGAATTATGGTTTAGGACCTTTTAATTTCGTCTTCATTTCTTTTGTTTTGTGTTCTTTTAAAGTGTACGGTCATTAGTGCTCAGTGATTGTAAGTAAGCAGCAGTTAGTCTGCAAAGGGACTTTTCACAAAGCTTTATCTAGTGCAGAGAAAATCTTTTTTTTGACAAGGCTTTTTTTGTATCCTCTGAGGGTTAGACATCAATTTGTACACTGCGTCTCAACATCTCACTTTTACAGCAGAGTGATAGACAGGAGCAGAGAGTGTCTTTCACATTATCACACCAAGACTGAGTGGGGACTCCCAATGTAATTATAGATATGCATTTAAAGCAGAAATAGTGAGTGGGAAGGTAAAGCTGGTTATACCCACCCAGACATTTACTGGTAAAGCACTAAAGTACCCACTTATGTAAATAATATCCACATTCTACCACGTGAGAAGAAGGGGACAACACCCCTATCATGAAAAGTGATATCTATCTTAAATGTATATTTAAATAAGAATAATGAAATCACATTCCTTAATTATCATTATTCATTGTTTGATTTGTATTTGGACTTTAATAATTCATACGCCTGTTTATTCATTATTATCTACCATAAGTATTGATGTTAAACACTTTGAGATTGTACACAGTTTAGCAGAAGACCAACCGACCCCCCCAACCGTGTTCAAGAAAACAAATATTTATCATAAACATGCAGTCTGCATTTTTCAAATGAATATTATGTTGATTTACAGGACACATATGTCTGTTCTCTACAAAAAAAAAAATACATTGCAGCACCATGATTGTAGAGGAACTGAAATAAGAGATGTGAGATCAGAGAGTGTAAGCAAAATAACTGCTATATTAATAAACTATTTTATATTATATTTGATTTATTCCCTCAGATGTAGATATCACTTGTATTCAACAACTCATGAGCTCATTAAGACATTAGTCTTTATTAACAGCTAAATATGTTTAATGGTTTGCAGCGTTATGAATTTAAAATGTCAAGTGTAAAGTTTAATTACCGTAAGTTAGTTGTTAATCGACCACTGCAGGCTAAAGTCGAGCTGTCAGTATTTGATTTGAATCACTGCGAACACCCACAGAGCGTAGGGTTTGGAAGTGGATAGTAATTTACATAATGGAAAAAGCATTTTAATTTGCATATTTACACTTGAAGAGCGGCGGTGTTATAAGCAAACAACTACATTTATTTGATGTGTAATATGTTTTGTGGAACTGCCTCTTAGCTCTCATGTCTGCTAAATGACTGTGCTTTTATCACAGCTTTGTAATTGCTCCCCCAGACCGACAGAGCAGATGAGAAGTATAGATATTACATAGTGTATCTTAATAACTTTGCACAAATCTGAGTATCTTAAGAAAAGCAGCTGTGTTCAGCACAGAGGCATTTGATTTATTGTGATTTTATTATATCAAAAAAAACCTAAAAACACTAAAGAAGAAGTTAAAGAGGGTTTGTTTCAATAGTCATACAATGGAAAAACGTAATTGAATGTATTATGTCAACAGATTTCACATTGAAGCATGTCCTTAAGATCTGGAGATGAATAAGAGAGAAAATACTGAATATCTCCACCTGCTGATTAAGATCATGTGATACAGTGGGGCAAAAAAGTATTTAGTCAGCCACCAATTGTGCAAGTTCTCCCATTTAAAAAGATGAGAGAGTGTACCTCAACTATGAGAGACAAAATGGGAAAAAAAAATCCAGGAAATCACATTGTAGGATTTTTAATGAATTTATTTCAAATTATTGTGGAAAATAAGTATTTGGTCAATAACAAAAGTTCATCTCAATACTTTGTTATATACCCTTTGTTGGCAATGACAGAGGTCAAATGTTTTCTGTAAGTCTTCACAAGGTTTCCACACACTGTTGCTGGTATTTTGGCCCATTCCTCCATGCAGATCTCCTCTAAAGCAGTGATGTTTTGGGGCTGTCGCTGGGCAACACGGACTTTCAACTCCCTCCAAAGATTTTCTATGTGGTTGAGATCTGGAGACTGGCTAGGCCACTCCAGGACCTTGAAATGCTTCTTACGAAGCCACTCCTTCGTTGCCCTGGCGGTGTGTTTGGGATCATTGTCATGCTGAAAGACCCAGCCACGCTTCATCTTCAGTGCCCTTGCTGATGGAGGGAGGTTTTCACTCAAAATCTCACGATACATGGCCCTATTCATTCTTTCCTTTACACGGATCAGTCGTCCTGGTCCCTTTGCAGAAAAACAGCCCCAAAGCATGATGTTTCCACCCCCATGCTTCACAGTAGGTATGGTGTTCTTTGGATGCAACTCTGCATTCTTTCTCCTCCAAACACGACGAGTTGAGTTTTTACCAAAAACTTCTATTTTGGTTTCATCTGACCATATGACATTCTCCCAATCCTCTTCTGGATCATCCAAATGCCCTCTAGCAAATTTCAGACAGGCCTGGACATGTACTGGCTTAAGCGGGGGGACACGTCTGGAACTGCAGGATTTAAGTCCCTGGCGGCGTAGTGTGTTACTGATGGTAGCCTCTGTTACTTTGGTCCCAGCTCTCTGCAGGTCATTCACTAGGTCCCCCCGTGTGGTTCTGGGATTTTTGCTCACTGTACTTGTGATCATTTTGACCCCACGGGGTGAGATCTTGCGTGGAGCCCCAGATCGAGGGAGATTAGCTGGGGTCTTGTATGTCTTCCATTTTCTAATAATTGCTCCCACAGGTGATTTCTTCACACCAAGCTGCTTACCTATTGCAGATTCAGTTTTCCCAGCCTGGTGCAGGTCTACAATTTTGTCTCTGGTCTCCTTTGACAGCTCTTTGGTCTTGGCCATAGTGGAGTTTGGAGTATGACTGTTTGAGGTTGTGGACAGGTGTCTTTTATACTGATAACGAGTTCAAAAAGGTGCCATTAATACAGGTAACGAGTGGAGGACAGAGGAGCCTCTTAAAGAAGAAGTTACAGGTCTGTGAGAGCCAGAAATCTTGCTTGTTTGTAGGTGACCAAATACTTATTTTACTGAGGAATTTACCAATTAATTCTTTAAAAATCCTACAATGTGATTTCCTGGATTTTCTTTTCTCATTCTGTCTCTCATAGTTGAAGTGTACCTATGATAAAAATTACAGGCCTCTCTCATCTTTTTAAATGGGAGAACTTGCACAATTGGTGGCTGACTAAATACTTTTTTGCCCCACTGTATAAAGCTACTAAATGGAACTTGTGGGCAGGATTTTTGCTACCGTGATTTATGGTGTTGCTTCTATTTAACCTACAAGTGAGCTATAGCTCCAAGCAGAAGTATTAATCACCAGCAGTGTAATACTCCATGTGGAGTTAGACATACAAGTTTATGTTTGAACAACTACTGCGAGCCAACCAGAATCTCAAATGACCAAAACACAGTGGCGTTATGACAAAGTGATCCTACTTGATTTATTATCTTGGTGATCATTTTTGTTTTATGTGTTTATGGTCCTAATCGCTAATTTCAAGTCTTCCTCAATACAGCACGATGCTTATTTTAATGGCCCCATACAATTGATAATAGAGCACCGCATGCTTTAAAGTGGGGTTACATTGTGATTGAAAAGTTGCTACCATGAATTTTTGTCTTGGAACTTTCAGTGTGTTTCAGTAAATGGAACTTCATTTTCACATTTGGCCTGAAAGTGTTTAGTTCAGCGTTCGTTTGGACTTTTCTTCAACCGTGTCACTTCTAGTCCTCCTCCCCAGTGACCTTAGTGTGGACGCTAACAGGATAGCAAGTGGTCTTACACTGCAGCAGTGTTGATGGATTAAAACCACTGTCTAACATAGTGCAACATAGGGGCTCAGCAAAAAGGGGATTACAGGAGGAAAGTAGTTGTAAAGGAGACTCAGAAGTAAGTATTTATGTTATTTGTTAATTTAAATGGACTGCAAATGCACCACTAAGATGCTGTTTTTCATCCGGACAGTTGTTAGTCACCCTAATTTCATTTAAAATAACAGGTAAATTCAATCAATAAAAACATGCAACATACAATGCCGGAAAATCTAATAAAAACTATAAAACAAAACATACATATTACATAGCAAGAAGACAGCTACAGGTTCAGGCAGTGCAGACAGACAGACAGAGGATTGTACCGTGCAGTAGATTGTCTCAGTGTTGACAGCTGATTCCTCACTAACCATATTTTTAAACTATATTGAAGTAACTGAATGTGTTTTGTTCTGTAATTGTTGCTGGGATCGAGTTCCATTGTTGTGCAGCTTTAACAGAAAATGTAGATTGACTAATATTACTTTCCCTGAGCGGCATAATGCAATTTCCGCTGCATCTCTTGTGAACCTATTTGCAGTTGTCTGTATGGTGATAGACTGTCTGAGAGGAGGGGAGGTAAGGATGTGGATAATCTTGTACAGAAGGAGAGCATTTACTATGGAAGTCATTTACTGTCATAGGTATACAAACAAAGTAAACATGTTTTACAAATGCCCTATGAGTCCCCTAACAAACACCATCTACAAAATAATGCATTTTGATTTGGAAATTAAAAACGTATCTATCAAACTAAATCATTATATTTTTCCAGCAAATCATTTCTCAAACAAAATACAGCATAGGTTTTACAAGTACAAAACATTTTGATTTTATAACTTCTTATCTCATTCAGGTCGTTGATGGCTGTCTGGATGACTTCTGGACTGTTCTCCGTGCGACCCAGCTCCGTCTCCTAAAAGTCTCTGGTTGGACTCAAGAGAGAGGCTGTCTGGAACAGTTGACTGAAATCGTCCGAGAGCAGGAGAGATATCTGGAAGTCCATCTTATCGGGTGGATGCCTCACTGGGGACAGTTTTACCCTGCCAGGGACAACTTGCACCGTCTTGTAGAAGAATGTTGATTATGCTCTGAGATAAAGTATCAAGGACAGGGGAAGAGAACCTCAGAGTCGGTCGGACAGAGGCTGTGTCACTACTAGCAAATTTCTGTTTCATTTCTCCAGCCATAACTAATTCATCTTTAGTGTCTGATATCCATTCGAAGCTGTGCTTGTGTTTCAAGTTCCTTTTTTCAAGAATTGTATCACAGTCATTATAAAAGGATTATTGATAGCATTAAAAATACTGTACAAAAACAGCCCAAACGTCAAGCAAATTACCATTGTAAATGCTGGTGAATGTGTTACAAGGCCTAAGCTAACTCTATAAAGTCCTTTTTATTTATTGTTGTATTTATTTTTCAAGAATTTAATTGCCCAGATGCGTTTTCAGTTTATGGCTGTCCTGATGGGGAGCTCGTTCCACCATTTAGGTGCCAGGATAGCAAACAGGCGTGTTTTTGAGGGTTACCTGGGTTATACTCGCAGAGATGGAGTAGCAAGCCGATTGGCTGACGCAGAGTGAACTGCACATGGTGGATTGTATGGTTTAACCAAGGCCTGGATGTATGAATGGGCTGATTCCTTCAAAGCTCGGTAGGCCAATACCAGTATCTTGAAGTGGATTCTGACAGCCTCTGAAGGGAGCGAAGGAGCGGTGTGGTTGGGAGAACTTGGGGAGGTTGAAGACAAGTCGGGCTGCAAAATTCAGAATTAGCTGTAGAGGCTGACAAAGCTCAAACCAATTGTGCCAAATTGCTGACTTCCACCGGCCTGCATTGAAAGCAAATCATGTTTGAAGTAGGTTTCAAGGTTTCAAGGTTTTATTGGTCATATGCACAGCATATACAGCATATATGTTGGCAATGAAAATCTTATATCCCATGCTCCTCCAACAACAACATACATGGTGCAAATAAGATAAATAAAATAGTGCAAAAAGAGAGAAGAATATTTACAATAACAACAATAAAGATTTAAGATGTGAAATATATACATACGTGGAATACATTGAAAGTATTTAAATACTTTACACTGTTGAATGAGGAGGTATGGACAGATGCATATATTATGTATAACAGATGTATATGGCAGATATGTATAATATATAGATATGGGTATTATAAACAGATATGTATGGCAGATGTGTTTAATATATATATATATATATGTATATATATGTATGTGTGTACTATAAACAGATGTGAGTAGACATTCACAGAGCTCAGGAGTTCAGCAGTCTTATAGCCTGTGGTATAAAACTGTCCCTGAGTCTGGTGGTCTTGGTCCGGATGCTGCGGTTCCGTCTGCCAGATGGCAGCACCGTCTCCGCCTCTGCTTCTCTTGCCTCTTGCTTTGCATTCTTTGCGAGGCCATGTCTCTCTCACTCTCCCTCCTGCGGAACCTGAACCTTCTCCTCTGGTAATCCATGTTCAGAGAGAGCTCCTTTTCATCCTCATTCTTTGTCTCCTTCTCCTTCCAGCTCAGGTCTTTCTGAGCCAGGTCTCTAGAGAACCGTTCCTCTGTCTCCCTCCTCTTGTCTTTCAACTCTTGGACTTCTGTCTCCAAGGTTTTGACTTTCCTGGCCTGCTGATTCTTCTCCTTCTTGTCCTTCTTTATTCAGCCTCCACCTGTTTGACCTCAGTCTCGCAGCTCAGGTTTTCCTTGGCCAGGTGATCTTTCTCTTTCTCCACCTGTTTTAAGATAAGATAAGATAAGAGCTGGTTTAGTAATCCCAAACTGGGAAATTGTTGCGTTGCAGCAGTATAAAATAAAACAAGGCATTGCACATAATTAGAAATTAAAAACTGAGCCTCCACCTGTTTAATAGCAGCCTCAAGCTCAGGTTTTTCTTGGCCAGGTCGTTCTTCTCCTCAGTCAGCTCTTTGAGTTTTGTCTCCATCTGTAGTTTCTCACTCTCCCAGGTGTGACTTCTTTCGGCCAGGTCTTTGGAGAACTTTTCCTACCGCTTTTTACAGATTCTGAGGTATCAGAGAGAAGGTCAACAGTCTATTGGAGAACCGTTAAAGCCCTTTAAGCATTTAGAAATGATTAGAGCCTGAAATAAAAGAAACATGATGAAAGCTGTAAAACATAGATGTACTGTCATGAATAAATTATCAATAATCAAATAGCCAAGAACAAAATGTATATAAGACCAAGGTTTAGAGCCACTCAATAATATATAGTTGCTTCACATTGGATAAGGTCGAGGAGCACTTGTAGACGGTGTTGTGCAGCAGCACCAACAGATGGATGTTGCTCTGCCTCTTTATGCTTTTCATTTCACAGCCTCATCAGGTAATCAAGCTGACAGCTCTCCGAACAACAAAGGAGCTCTTTAATCATTTAAAAAGAGGATGGGGAGAATCAGAGCAATGGGAGTCTTTTTATGTAAGAGATGTCGAGCGGGGGCCAAGTAGCACAGACATTATTCTGTAATATAGATCTGTACCAGCCTCACTGAAAAGAACACAGAACATCAGAAGATGATATACATAAAAGCTGGTTCAGTCTCGCATTTTTTAACCCTTTAATTAAGTAAACCCCATGCCACATGCACTCATTTTGGATTTACATTTGATCAAAATGTGTTAATGCAAGTGTAAATGTAATAAAAAGTACAACTAGGATGGCGCCGCGGATGGCTGCTTTGGTGTTGTGTTGCGCTCTGTTTTGTTCAAACCACCCAAGCTGAGAACGTTAAAGCCTTTAACATTAAAATGAAAGCGAAATAAAAGAACATGATGAAAGCTGTAAAACAGAGATTACTGTCATGAATAATTATCAATAATCAAATACCAAGACAATGTTATAAGACCCAAGGTTTAGGCCACTCAATATAATATGCTTCACATTGATAAGGTCAAGAGCACTTGTAGACGGGTTGTGCAGCAGCAGCAACAGTATGGAGTTGCTCGCCTCATATCTTTTCATTCACAGGGTCTCTCAGGTAAATCAAGTGACAGTCTCTCCGAACACAAAGCTCTAATCATTAAAAAGGTGGTGGAATCATCAAGCAATGGAGTCTTTTAGTAAGAGAGTCGAGCGGGCCAAGTACACAGACATTATCGAAATAGATCTGTACCAGACCTCAGAAAAGAACAGAACATTAGAAGACGATCAGTACATAAAAGCTAGTCAGTCTCGCATTTTTTAACCCTTTATTAAGTAACCCCATGCATGCACTCATTTTGGATTTACATTTGATCAAAATGTGTAATGCAAGTGTAAATGTAATAAAAAGTACAACTAGGATGGCGCCGCGGATGGCTGCTTTGGTGTTGTGTTGCGCTCTGTTTTGTTCACACCACCAGACAACAAATCTAATTTCTTGTATGTGTAAACATACCTGGCAATAAACTTGATTCTGCTTAATAAAGCCAACGTTGTATTCATGTCACATTGGAGTTGTTGTTATTACCAGTGTCTTAGAAATTAGACACATTTTCCAAGGAAGAAATGACACATGTTAAATACAAAAAACGAATTTATTAGACACACAATTGTTACATTCAATACAAGGAGTTTTAGCTGCCGTTGTCTTACTTGTACTTCCTGGAGATGATTCAAAGGCATCTTCCTTACTGTAATGTTGAAATCACTGACCTTGTGAAAGATGTCAAAGACAATAATTGATATGGTGCCAATGGGGCAAACGCATTACAGAGGCCCAAAACACTTCCATTAGGAGAAACGTGTTTCACTTTTAGAAATAATGGAAGCACAAACTGAAATGGAGATAATAAAAGAGGGATGCACACTACTACTGTAACGTAGGCCAACCGTCACAGTTAGCAGAGTTAAACTGTTTCATGATTGTAAGTTATGGTAATGACCAGGTTAGCTCTGTAAGCTCACTACATTACAGCAGATCTGTAATGATATCAGAAGGAATCATATGAACACATTGTTAAAATAAGCGGATAAGTCATTTACGTTACATTTATGCAGGGTTTTTAGGAAATGCTGCACCTGTTTGGTTTTAGTGAATGTTGAATGAATGAATTATTTTTTTTATATCTGCAATTTTTTTAAAGCTGCAGCGTGTATCTCCTAATGGAGGTGTTTTAGGCCGTTGTGCTGTCGGCAACTTTAATTTTACAACCAAAAAAAGCACAAAGTTTGCTGCTTACCCACTGGAATCACAACTGGAAAACACTCCAAGACAAACAAATACGATTAAAGTGATGTCAAACATGAACTAATTCTGTGGATAACTTGCCAGCCATTTTTCAAAGTGATATAGGAGCACAAAAGTTACAAAATCTGTCCGAAACCAACATTTGAGGGGGAATCAAAGACTGAAATGTGAGATTCACCACTTTGCCTCTACATTGATGAATTGATTGAAGTCCAACCAATGCATACTAACAAGTCAGAGTCTCTATTGTGTATTTAATACCAAAAATAAAGATAAATATATCATAACCAGGGAAATATTGTTCCTCTGTTCTGTGAGATGTGATTGAATCCTCTCTGTTTTGCTTTTGACCTCTAGGTGGTGCCCTCTACTTAAGACACTGTTGTCACATTGTTACAGGTTCTCTGTAATCAGGGTTGGGAGGGTAACTTTAAAAATGTAATCCGTTACATGTCAAAAAATGTAATCAGTGACCTCTTCTGAGTATCAAAATATAAGGTAATGCAACCTGATTACTTTCTGTCTCTTTTGAATGACCTCAATATCAAATGCAATGCAAATAAAAACAAGAGAAAAAATAAAATAACAATAAGATGTTTTTTTACTGAAGTGTATGTAACCTAAAAGCTAAGATATTTCATATAACACATATAGTAACTGTCATAGTTTACAAATGCTGTTTAAGCCTTATGCATTTATCAAAGTATAGACTGTTTAATAAATCAGGTGTCCACCTACTGCATTAAAAAATATCCGGATTATGTAATGTTTTTACAAGCCTGACTTCAATAAATGTAAAATAAATATCTCTGTAAAAATGGACAGTGTATGTGTAATTTGGTATAATTGGTCCTTCCCTGAGAGTAATAATGACTTTGTAACAGGATAACTTTCATTGACAAAACCGTGTTTAAAGACCATATGATACAGTAGTTAACAGTATACTGGGAGCTGTGTTATTAAACTCTATTCCCTCTTAGCATCAGTGAATAGTGTGTCGCTAAATGAACCTGCACCGAAATCTCAAGTATTGCCTGTTTAAATAATTACATCATAGCTTGTTGTGTGTTGTTTTCCCTCCTACTGCTCTTTACTCCCTTCCTCCGTTCTTTGCTCAGGTAATCAACAGCTGATCAGTACCTGCCTGTGCACCTCAGACTGACTTCTGATTGGATTTCCTCACCCTCAGCTGACCTATCAGCAGCCAGAGCCAGTCATAAAGGAGGCAATCCAGGAATCCTTCTCTCTCGCTGACCTGGGCCTGCTGCTGAATCCAGAGCCTCTCTGAGCTTTGTTAGAGTAGTTGAATCTTCTGTGACTCTACGGTTTATGATTATTAAATGTTTGTGTGGCAGGAGCTGGTGGATATAGGTATGTTTTGGGTACATTCTACACTTTAAAAAGCAAGTCAATCTGTTAGACATACTAGGTTATTGTTGCCCCCCATGTAATGGTTTAGTTCCCTTTGTTAGTAGATCAGATAGTGAGGGCTTTTTGTTTTAGTTTTGTTTTCGAGGGATAGATTTAGATAAGCCTTATTTTGTTATATTTATTTGTTTTATTTGGCACAATCTCCTTTTTGTCCTCCCCTCACTTAAATAATATTTCTTGTCATTTTTGGTAATTGAGAATAAATACATTTGACTCCCTCAATTTATTGGTTGTTGTGTTACTCTCTCCATTTCCCCCTACACACATTTGACACAATCATCATCGTCGTCCAGCATCAAACACAAGTATCTGATGAGATCTGATCTGTCTGATAAAATCATCGATATTGTGAGCAGAAATATTAGCAAAGAAATGACAGGTCATATTTTATGCCAAATAATGCCAATGATTTCTTATCCGTCACACTGTGATGACTCCTCATTTTGTTAATATCCCCTTGGAGCACATTGGGGACACTTCTTGGTCATCTTGAAAAGGTGTGAAGGAGGAGTGAAATGCAAGGTAGTTCAAATAATGTGGGTGAAAAATGAATCATTTATGAAGGCAGACAACTCAATAATCCTAACCCTAACCAAAGGGAAATGCAAGACAATACAGGGCAGCATTTCCGCACCAACATCAATAATAATGTTCAACTCAATTCAACGTGTTAGATCCAAGCTCCTATGTTTTGATGATCTAACGCAGTGTTCTGGGGTGTCATATTGTTGTTATTTTGTTAAAGAACCATAAGTAACCCACTCGAATCCTAAAAAGACGAAGCCATACTCCAAAATGTATGCAGCCACTATGATACATAGAACACGCTGCTGCAAAGTGAGTATTGTTAATGGTCACAGGAGTACAGGGTAGCAGTTTTATTACATATGGAACAAACCTGTGTTCTGGTGTGACCATTGTCTTTTAAGTTACTTGAATTTCCAGCTGTACTAAAACAGTACATTTCTTTTTAAACAAATAATATTAATTATTATACATTTTATTTGTAGTCATCTTTCAAACACCCAAAGTCACATCACAATGCATAAAAGAAATACCTCACATGTAAAAACAGCACAACATGACAGGAAGGAAGCAAAACAAAACAAAAAGAAGGAAGCCATGTACGGGGCTGACAGAACATTAGCAATTACGTTAGCAAGACAGATGATTAATGCCACAGTGAGCAGCGGAATCTGAACAGCTACATTTTGAGCAGGGATTTGAATATAGTGATGGTGTGAATGTGTCTGGTGTGTAGGGGGGAGCGGGAGGTGATGTGCTCTTGGAGGAGGTCAGAGATATAGGTGGGGGTGAGATGGTGGAGGGCTTTTTGGCTGTTGGTTTTCATTTTTATTTGATCTAGTATTAAACAGAAAACCTGTTTAGTACACTCCAGAAGGGTATATTTTAGAAAGAACATCTTCAGCAAAAAAGTATATAGGGGTACTACTCATCTCTTCTGAGACGCTTGCAGTGAAAAAATTAAACGTTGACTTTAATTAAATGTATTAGGTCAACAGTTTCCACATAATTGTATTTGGTTCGATGAAAGCAATAATATTAAGTTGAACCTTTTCTTTTTTTTATTGAAACCTAATATTATTTCTTTCAACTAACACAATACAATTATGTGTAATTTTTGTTTGTATCACACATTTATTTAAGTCAACATTTAAAAAACATTTTGGTGTGGATCAGCTTTGTCAACAAGTAAACACTAAAAAGTTGACTTTAATTAAATGTACTGTTTGATGTCAACAGATTTCCCATAACTGTAATTTATAACTGTAAAGTTGAATTCAACCTAAATATTATTCATTTAAAACAATAAAGTTATTATCCTTGCATGGGCTTAAACTGTCGAGAACACAGCTGCACACTGAAACAAACTAGGTTATTTGAAAGCAAAAATATTCAGTTGAACCTAATATTTTATTTAAACATAATATTATTGCTTTAACTAACCTAATACAGTTACTTTATGTGAAATCATTCAATAAAACGTAAACCTTGACTTTGTTAAATCTTTTATGTAAGCATAATATGTAAGGTTAGCTGAAATCAATACTATTAAGTTTAAATAAAAAACAATAGGTTCAACTTAATATTATTGCTTTCAACTAACCTTACATGTGATCTGTTTAAATAATACATTCTGAAAGTCAACGTTTCAGTTTTTTCAGTGATGGCTGAGGAAATAAAACACATAATGGGCTTAAGACAATTTATAACGCTTATCTACTTAGTAGTGCCATTTTAAAAAACATTTTCTTTTATCATTCAAGTAAAACATATAAATGTTGTATTTTGATTCTACGACCTAAAATGTGTAATTAAATAGCCCATTTGTAAATTTCCAAAGCTTTAATATTTCATAAAAGAAGTAGTTGCTAACAAGTGGCTAAATAAGAATACTAAAAGTGATCTTACATTAGCTACCTTTAGCTTATTGATGGTGACATGAAGTCGTAGTTAATCTGCAGCCTAACGGTAGCTTTTTACTTCTGGTGATTGCATTTACGTTTAAAAAAAAGGGTTAATATTATATTATTCTGCTGACCAAAACGTGCAAATATCATAAAGGTTTGTTGGCCTTAGATTATCTCTGCAATAATCCAATATAAAAAAATCCCATTGCATTTTGTCAAGGGAAGCAGTGAGATGCTAAATTCCGGATCAGTTCACAAAAATACGTCATCACAGCACCACTCTATAGCTAAACATTTCCACAAACATTATTTTTGAGAAATGACATAAAGTAAGACTGGATTTGGGCAGAATTTTTCCTTTATTGGGACTCAGTCCTGGTAGAAAACATGGTTTACATAGATGGGAAGCTAGTAAAAAAACATCCAAACACCGAATAAAATACATACATACAATATTATGCATGTCAAAGGCGTACACTTTGATTTTGGTATAGCAAATACACTGCCTGGCCAAAAAAAAGGTCACACACTCTAATATTCGTTGGACCGCCTTTAACTTTGATTACGGCACATATTCGCTGTGGCACCGTTTCCACAAGCTTCTGCAACGTCACAACATTTATTTCTGTCTTGCATTAATTTTTTGCCAAGCTCTTGTATTGATGACGGGAGATTCAGACCACTGCGCAAAGTCTTCTCCAGCACATCCCAAAGATTCTCAATGGGGTTCAGGTCTGGACTCTGTGAAGGCCAATCAATGTGTGCCCCGCCCTCTAACAGGCTTCGCTATTGGTTTACCCTCTCGAGGCTCCACCTCGGCACCTGAGAAAGATTGACTGTACTCTCCGCCCAATCAAGGGGGTAGCATCCGCTATCAAACCCAGTAACTGCGTTGCTCCTGCCCTTTTGTACTCAACAACTTGAGAACAGGACTTCTTTATTGTGATTTTCATTTCACCATCCGGTGTCGCAGTTTTTTCGCTAGTTTTTCATCATGGATGCTCACCGACATCGGGATGAGGCTTGGTGCTGCGCCGTCTGCCTTGCGCTCCCACGGGAGGAGCACGAGCGGAGGCTAAGCTATGGCGAGACGACCCGTGGGCGTGACTTCGACAACGACTACGATCGGCCGCCGGTGGACCACCGCTACCCCCTCGACGACCTGCTGGCCCTCTTTGCCTCGGCCACCGAGAGGATGGCGACCCCTCTGCCTCCTCAACCGCCCTCCTCGGCTCAGGCCAATGAGTTCATGGTAGGCCGCCACGCCCAGGGGCGGGGTAGGCCGCGCCCTCGTGTGGTTAGCGGCCTTCACCGCCCAGCAGAAGGGTCCGGCGATAGAGCCCTTGCCGCAGCAGGTCACCGCGGGCCCACCCAACCGCTCCCGCCGCCCTGCAGTGACCTTGGCCGCGGCGGGCCTACCCATGCTTCTGTTTCGGGGAGGAGACAGCAGCCATATTATTGAAATAAAGAGTGTAAATTTGATATGGCTTCCGAGAGTGTTTTTCCCGGCGCTACACATTCCGATATATAGGTTGGTACAGATGTTAGCAATATTAGCCATCTTGTGTCAGCTAGTGGGGTTTCCTCAGATGGGGCTAATAAGGGGAAAGCTAATGCTGCGTTCCACTTGAACTGGGAAGTTCCTACTCAGAAACTCGGGAGAGTCTGCTTCCTCAGCCTCCACCTCATTAACAGGGCTGTTTTCACACTCTGCCTCGGCAGCTAGCGAGCTATTCATGTCAAAGTGGTTAGCTAGCCGCCGCCGTCTCGTTCGGCGCACGTCCGTGTGGAACGCCAACTGCGCCACTATATATATATATATATATATGATGTCTTGGGGTTGTCGCTGGGCAACACGGACTTTCAACTCCCTCCAAAGATTTTCTATGTGGTTGAGATCTGGAGACTGGCTAGGCCACTCCAGGACCTTGAAATGCTTCTTACGAAGCCACTCCTTCGTTGCCCTGGCGGTGTGTTTGGGATCATTGTCATGCTGAAAGACCCAGCCACGCTTCATCTTCAGTGCCCTTGCTGATGGAAGGAGGTTTTCACTCAAAATCTCACGATACATGGCCCCATTCATTCTTTCCTTTACACGGATCAGTCGTCCTGGTCCCTTTGCAGAAAAACAGCCCCAAAGCATGATGTTTCCACCCCCATGCTTCACAGTAGGTATGGTGTTCTTTGGATGCAACTCTGCATTCTTTCTCCTCCAAACACGACCAGTTGAGTTTTTACCAAAAAGTTCTATTTTGGTTTCATCTGACCATATGACATTCTCCCAATCCTCTTCTGGATCATCCAAATGCCCTCTAGCAAACTTCAGACGGGCCTGGACATGTACTGGCTTAAGCAGGGGGACACGTCTGGAACTGCAGGATTTAAGTCCCTGGCGGCGTAGTGTGTTACTGATGGTAGCCTCTGTTACTTTGGTCCCAGCTCTCTGCAGGTCATTCACTAGGTCCCCCCGTGTGGTTCTGGGATTTTTGCTCACCGTTCTTGTGATCATTTTGACCCCACGGGGTGAGATCTTGCGTGGAGCCCCAGATGGAGGGAGATTAGCAGTGGTCTTGTATCTCTTCCATTTTCTAATAATTGCTCCCACAGTTGATTTCTTCACACCAGGCTGCTTACCTATTGCAGATTCAGTTTTCCCAGCCTGGTGCAGGTCTACAATTTTGTCTCTGGTCTGCTTTGACAGCTCTTTGGTCTTGGCCATAGTGGAGTTTGGAGTATGACTGTTTGAGGTTGTGGACAGGTGTCTTTTATACTGATAACGAGTTCAAAAAGGTGCCATTAATACAGGTAACGAGTGGAGGACAGAGGAGCCTCTTAAAGAAGAAGTTACAGGTCTGTGAGAGCCAGAAATCTTGCTTGTTTGTAGGTGACCAAATACTTATTTTACCGAGGAATTTACCAATTAATTCATTAAAAATCCTGCAATGTGATTTCCTGGATTGTTTCCCCCATTCTGTCTCTCATAGTTGAAGTGTACCTATGATGAAAATTACAGGCCTCTCTCAACTTTTTAAATGGGAGAACTTGCACAATTGGTGGCTGACTAAATACTTTTTTGCCCCACTGTAGCACTGCCCCCACAGGGTTGTGACCTTTTTTTAGCCGGGCAGTGTAAAACTAATCCAAAACTTAGACACAATTCTAATAACTGATATAGGCAAACTCTGACAATCATTTTTTAAATCAATCAGATTAGTATATAAATACGTTAGTATATAAATGCATCCAACACAAATGCTGGAAAAAACATATTTTATTAGCAAAGGAAAGTAAAGACAAAGGGTCTTAACTTCAGAATCCGGCTAATCCATAATCCCTTTCTCCCTTCCCTTCCAACGTCCTATTTTACTTAAGCATCCCGACCAATCACAGCTGGGCTCTCGGCTGTTGACACAGCGGCACTTGGGTCCAACTGATGTCGTCACCCATCATCAGAGGACTGTCCAGCCTTTAGGAGAGCAAGAAAGCAGGAGAGAAGGAGTTTTAGTTCATGAGTTGATTATGTGGGCTCAGAGGGCTAATCCAATCTGGATTAGGGTTGAATGGTTTCTCTTCAGGGAGGAGATGAGCTGGTGATGTAAAACCAGACACTGTGACTGCAGGTTTGAATAAGAAACACTTTTTGATTAAAGCAGAGTGACTGTTATGTTCTTCTTATCGCTGAAGTAAAGCCTTAAAGGGATATGAATCACAGATTTTAAAATAGTTATGATCTAAAGAAAGAAGAATTAAGGCTATGACCACTGACCTACAGTTCAACAAAACAATTAAGAGACTACTGCAAAAAGTATTTTTCCGTGGTTTCCCCTCATTTTTAAGCTTTGTTGTGGGTTACCATCCTCTCGATCAGTCTTTGCTGTTGAGTAAAGTTTTGCAACCCAATAGCATTGAGGCACAAAAAACCTGGTGATCATTCATCTTGATGATTGCTGAGGTGCATAATGGGCTTCAGGTCATTGAAATGTCCCCTCAACAACTGTACTGACTTGGGGTCAGAACAGCAGCTGGTGATTACTGTTCCAAACTGGCTCCTCAGGACATGGAGATTACATTCCCATCTCAATAAATTAAGTGTGAAAGCACTCATTAGACAAAAACCGAAGAACAAAACCAGACATAAAAAACATTTCATAAAACTAGGTTGATAGCCCAATACAACCAAAACACACACATAACATGCCAAGCATATTTATTGTTCCTTATGATCCCCCTCTTTGTTAAAGCTGATTGTTGATGTGTTGAGCCACCCTTCGCTTTTTTAGTGGCAATCATTTTTTCCTAAATAAACTGTGTGTTCAATATACTTTTCACACACCTAATGTCCTAGATCGAGTTTTAAACATAAGAATTTGAGCCAGAAGAATAATTGTGTATAGTATCTGTGTGCTGTTTTTATCCAGATACCCAAATAAAATATAGAAATTAGTGGCTTTTGCCAATTTTGAAGGTGGTTTGATATTGATGGTTCAATATAAAATATGTTGAGTTGACATCGCAAAGTCAGGGATAAAAGTCCTTCATCAATAAGAAGCGAACAACAGCCAGGCTGGGTTTTTGCAAAAGTCCAAAGGATTGGAATGTATCAGACTGGAGTAACATCATGTTCTCTGATAATTCAAATGTTCAGCTTTTGCCAGCTCTGAGAATAGAAGTTGCCTACAAGCCACAGTGCCTTGCACACACTGAAAAAGGTTTAGTGGAGGATACGTGATTATCTGGGGTGTTTTCAGCAAGGCTGGAATTGGGCAGATTATAAAGGCACATACAAGGTTATCCTGGAAGAAAGGTGTGGAGGCAGGACCACCAATTCAAGACACTGTCATGACTAACCCAATCTCCTGACCTGCAGCCTAAGAAAACCTCTGACATTTTTAATTAAATTTCACTTTATTATTGTATCTAGAAATGTACTATTTCACTTTTGTTTAAGTTCCATAGCTGTAGGAACCAGTTAACGTTACAATGCATGAATTGACATTGCCCCTGTGTGTTGTCATAGCTTTTTTTAAAGGTCCATTTAACAGTTTGGAGTCCTAGAGGTCTGTGGTATGAAGCAGTGGCCAGTTTTGAACAGTGGGCAAACCAGCTATCTTGAAAAGTGTTATGGTTACCACTCTTCTGCAATCTTTAAGTTGCAGAGCCTTTTCCGGGAGTCTATTTGATCAACGACGTAGCCAACCTTACCTCAAATTAACCACTGTTGGTGATTTAGTTACAATAATCACAATGATCTGTCCCTTTATCTGGTTCAAATGTTGTCCTACAAGAACCTTACACAAAGCTAATTCTGAGTATGTTATGTAATATGATCATCAGATTTGAAAAGTATCTAATAGCTTTCTCAAAGGGAAAGACACTTCCTTTTGTTGCTATGGACACTGCTGTATTTGAACTTTATTATGGACTGCAGTCAATATTTTGCTTGGATATGAAGTAGCTATTAAGACCAGCAAGGTTCACTTGGACCCACAATTTTGTGATATTACTTACATTTATTTGGTCGGAACAGTCCCCTTAGCCTGGGTAGCGGTTGAGGAGCTGCCATTGGAAAGCTCTGAATGGGAAGTTGGCCTCCGTTCTGATTGGGTGCGACGGTTAGAATTGTCTATCCCTCTTGTGGAAAACCGGCCTCGGGAGCTCTCTTCCCAGAGTTTGGGGAGTATAGTACCTCCAGATGTGATGCAGGTCTGTGAGTTTTGTGATTCTTTTTGTAGGAAGACTGAGCGGGCATCGCGGAAGGACACAGACGGAATGATGTCTTCAGTGTTGTTATCTGTGGCACGTGTCACTTCTACTGGAGAACTTGGGCGAGAGGTGGACTGAGGTCTAAAAGCAGGAGGCCTTGGAAATTTGTGGCACACAGAAGGACAAGATGGCGGTAGGCGCACTCTAGACACAGGTGGTGCTGTCACAGGCAGTCTGTAGGAGCTTATCTCGCCTTCATAGAGTTCAGTACTTTCACATCTGTTCCACGTTTCTGGTTGCTTATCTGCATCTTGTGCCCCCATAACAGCATCCCGTCTTGCAGCAAGGGCAGGCAAGATAGTGATCGCTCTTGACCTGGCGCTGACTCGGTTTGGCAGCACTTCCACATTCTGAATGGATGCCTTGAGGCGCTGGGACACTCCCGTCTTTTGGTTTATTATTGGGAGATTTAGAGACGAATCTTCCTGTGACCCTTCCTTATTTCCTAGTATGCCATCATCTCTCTGGAAGGAATTGTCCCACAAAACCTCTGGGGGCGGAGGTGGTAGGTTGTCCTCATCCAGGTCATCCTTGCTTTCAGGCCAGCTGTTGTTGTTATTGTTGCCATTGATGACAAACCCCCCATCATTACCATTTACCATGTCAGATGATTGAGGGATCCGAACTCTCCTGTGGCTCCTGATATGAGATGGGACATTTGCAAGGCTTTGCCCTGGTCTACCATCCACCCCTTGGCTAAAGGTATTTATCAACTTTCTGACCGATTGGTGCTTTGGTGGTTGGGGTGCTAACATTTTTGAGGAACCAGGTGATTGATTTGTTCTGAAAGGGCCTTTTTGTGCACCTGACGATCCACTTATTGAATGCCGTCTTTGTCCATTTTTATACAGGTTGTAATGAGGACCTGCTAACTCCTTCTTTCCTCGGAATTCAGCCATCTTTTTCATTTGTTGATCCAAGTTCCCCCGGCTGTTTTGTAGTTCCATCATAAAGTCTACACTCAAGATGGATGATGTGTATTCAGAAGCAGCCGCAGCAGTCAGAGGTCGTTTCCCTGCAGGCTGCCAATCCTTCATGTACTTTGCAAACGTGTAAAATAAAGCTTGACTGGGATCTGGTGGGGAAGAGTTTGATCTTTTCCTTTCAGGCCTATCACCTTCATCATCCTCAAACTCTTCATCCTCATCGTCCTCCTCGTCATCTTCACCATCTTCATTGTAGTCTTTAAGATTGGGTAAATTGCTGGGCAAAAAATCAAATGCACCTCGATTGTTGAATCCAGATCCACAACTTCCAGCTCCAGCACTCCCACGCTGCCGGTGGTACCTCTCAGACGTCAGACTCTCATTTTCTCCCCCAATCCCACTGTCCTCACTGTGCAGTGACAACTCCTCTGGGTTATACTTCCTCATGGCAGCTTCCTCCACTCGAGCCAGCACTTGAGACAACCTCTGCTCTGCTGCTTGCTTGGTCTGCAGCTTCCCAACCAGCAGTTTAGAGAGAGAAGTAAAATACTCTACCGCCTCCTCAAGGGTGGTGTCACCAAGAGCGTGGACTGAGCCCCCCACAAGCCTCATTTTCTCTGTTGAATGCTGGAGCAGTTGCTGTAACAGATCTGGAGGTGGGTTGGGGGGATTGCCTGTGTAATTTTTTGGTTTAGCTGGCATAACAGTGGGGCCCATCATCCCAGATTGCAAGGCCATGTTGTCCCCGTGCTCTTTCAACATGAGCTCCCCCTCCTCCGCCATTTCTTCTAGAGCCTGGTTGATCTCCTCGAAGCGCAACACCAAAGCGGACATCGGGGGCTGCAGGGATAGCTGTGTCTGCGCGGCCTGGTCCAGCAGGCCCAACAGGGTCTCATATTTGGAGATGTTCGGATTCAGAAAGGCATAGGCTGCCACGTGAGCCCTCACCATGTGTGGAGGGAAGTCAACCTTTGTCTGGACAAAAGACGTTTTTCTGTGCTTTTTAGTAGACCTTCTCCTGCCTTTATTCTTCTTTACTTTCTCTGTTGTTTTATATGTATCTGTTTGTACAACCTCCTCGACTATTCCCAGGGGCCTCACATTCACCTCTTTTTCTTTGATGTCCTCTATGTTTTGGGCAACCTCTGTGTCGCAGGCCAGCTGAGAACAATCAATCTCTTTTGTATGAGGTTCTTCAATGGGTAGAGGAAGTTCATTTTCTTTCTCGTCAGTTTTGAAACATTGACTCTTTTCCTCTGCAGGTCTAGAATCAACACCCTCCTTCTGTGCCTCATCTAGCAAATCTGGTTGAGGTCCAGAATTTCCTGTCTTAGAAAATAACTTTCCTTTGGATGGAGAGGAGCCCATTTTCACATTCAATTGTTGTTCAAGAAAAAAACGTAATATCTTTCTCTGAAGAAAATCAAGTCAGAGGAAAAAAGGGAAAGACAAAGTGTAATCCATAAATCAGCGTTTCGTTGAAGTCAAGGTCTTCTAGAATCCTCAGATAACGTCCATCTGTTGACAGTCAATCCTCCACCTGTTGCTTTGAATATATTTCCTCAGTTAGTTAATGCTTTTCTTCACAGTAGAAAAGTGCAGGAACTGAAACCTGTTGCGTGAACTGACTACCTACCGAGGCTTGTGCTGGTTAGGAGATGTGAGGATAAGACGGATTGGGGGGGGGGGGGGTTTTCTACTGCAGCATGCACAGATGGTCATTTTAAGTACATCAACACACACACTTGCACACACATGCATGGAAATGTAAGACTTTAAGCTCATCAGGTTAATCAGAGCCTACTGTCAGGTGATGTTTTTAGCCTCTTCCACTCTGCTGGTGGTAGTTCACATGCAACTGTTAGGTTCACTTGAGAGATAAACAACTCTGATGATTTCTTTCAGAAATGTGTCGCTTGTATAAATTATGTAACCTCATTGTAAATATGAAATATATTCAATCTTTTTTGGAGTTGTTTCTTTGCAATCATAATTATATCTCTCTCTCTCACAGACATACGGACACACTCCGAAACTCACTCCTTTCTGTCAGTCAGGTACAGCCACTGATTCTGTGGCAAGAGCATTAAGGTTTCTAAGGGAGATGAAGACAGGATCTACAGTAAGATAGCGATCGAGTAACTCGAGACACCAATCAGGTTTTGTTCCCCTCATAGTGACAGATCTTGTGAAAGCTCTTACACCCAAAGTAATGTATAACACCTGACTTATTTCATATAGCCACTCAAAACTTGACCTACTTCAGTGTTATCTTCAACAAAAACATTTTTAAGTATAGAAAATCTTGCCAAAAAAGCTTGATTTGGTTTTGTAGGATGGCTCAGGTGAGTACTTATATTTTTTAGTGGTCTTTCAAGAAATTAAGTTGGTTAATGATATGTTGTTTTTTATGAAGCGTTTGGAACTATTACTAATACTCTTCATAGAGCAAAAACAAATGTTCTATAATGGTTCAACCACACAATGGAAAGGACATATATATACGCAGACATCTTTGAGCAACAGTTCAAATCAATTTATGTATCTGTATAATGTATTATTATTATTATTATTATTATTATTATTATTATTATTATTATTAAAAAGAAAAAGCCATCCATTGTTAAAACAAATTGGAAAATGTTTAAATGCTTTAAAATGTGTACATCTGTGCACTGCCTATGAGTATTGAGAAAATAACATATTTAAAGAATTCTAGGCTTAGACCTATTAGAAATGGATCACGGAATAGCAGCTGAACATAGTCAGGGATGGCAAATCATGGAGTAAACCTCTTCAATCAAACACTTTGTAGACAGTAGAGGCCCAAAGAAACAGTCTAAGAAATGTTTGATTCAGTATCAACTCATTCAAATGTGCAGGGTATTTAGGGGGGTGTTGCAACAGTATTCTTGCTAGTAATGCAATGCTGTGTGTTGTAAAATACTTGTGAAGAAAGGCCATGACCTCTATGTACCCAGGGCCCCTGACTCTTCTGAACATAATCTGTAAGGCTGTGGTTTATTCTTGTCCCTGCCTATTTTCACAGACTCCAGACACTGAATGAGCCTGTGTTTGACCTTTTCTTGAAACAACTCTCTCAAAGCATTTCTGTAATCCTTGCCACCCACGCCCTGATGAACTGCAGGAACCAAACACGCTGTTAGCCAACAGAGCTTACGCTGCTGGAGGTCTGCTTCATTTGCTGTCTGCTTAGTAGACCTTGTTTAGCAATTTTGACTAAAGTCAGAGGGCAATATTTTACATAATTTGTCAAATATTTCCTTCTATAATGTGTGCAAATGTTCTCTTCTAATCTAATCATTGAATATAATCTCTTATGTACTTAAGCTTTACACAGAAAAAACCGAGACGTTGACTTTAGTGAAATGTATTATGTCAACACATTTCACATAACAGATCATTATATAATGCACACGTTTAAAATCAAAACCTGATCTGATTGAAATCCAGTGGAGGAAAGTAACTAAGTACATTGCCTCAAGTATTGTACTTAAGTACTTTATTTACTAAGGTATTTACTTTCAGTGCTGCCTTATACTTCTACATCATTACATCTCAGAGGCAAGCATTGTGCTTTTACTCCACTATTTAACACTCCCAGTAACTTTATACAACTAAAAACACATGATATGCAGCACTGTACTACTAATCCAACCAGTATTTCAAGTATTATATATTTGGTTCACATTCACAAACTATAATACTACTCACATGTATAAAATAGTATAAAATAATAACCTTAATAATATAATAGTGTGAAAAGATCCATTCTGCATAACAAGTTACTTTCTAGCTGAAGTATATTTAGCTGGTCATTCTTCTGCACTGTTATATTTTGATGCTGATACTTTTGTACTATTACTTAAATAAGATTTTGACATTTACTTGTAATGGAGTACTTCACGACAATAGTGTTTGTACTTTTTACTTAGGTAAAGGATCAGAGTTCTTCTACCAGCACAGTTGAAGAGGTACTATCTGCTCACTGGATTAACGGGAACTCCATAATTCTGCATTGCAACACACATTAGATCTCTGTTTTCATATCGACCAAAATGGCCACATTGTGACTTTGACTGTCAGCATTCCCAGAAGTTTTAAAGAATTTAATGTTGGCTTCTTATCAATGCTTACAAGGAAGTATCTGATTATTTTTGTTAAGGTTGACAGGAAGAAGATCGAGGGAAATATGCGCTGAACCGAGAAGAGAGCAACAATGAGAGAGAGAATAACACAACCACACAATACATCTGTAATGTCCAATACACTTCTTTTGGCAATTCCTACGTGCAATAAACATAACATCTTTTATTTGCAAGACATCATTTTTACAGAATCTCTAACCTTAATATGTTTTCTTACCTATAAATGCTGATTTTTGAGCCATTGACGAGTACTTATTCTTATTAAAAATAATAATTACAATATTTGTATTTATTTTATTTTTTAATGTTTGTTTACTACTTCATTATTGTGTGCCTTTTCATCTGCTATCTTACTTTTGCTGTAACTCTGTACCCTTCCCTGTTGCAGGATTAACAAAGGAATTCTGAGGAACCTGTTTTTTCTAATGTTCTCTAATAGGGAGGACAGTTGTTGTTGATCATGGCGTATGTCTGCGAGTTGGCACTATCGGCTGTAATAACTTTCAGGTGGATCAAAATTGATTTAATGGCTATGCTCCAGCTTTTTCTCTCAGGCTTGCACAACAGCTGTCACATAAACTGTGAAGCGGACCTTTCCTTTCAGGTCAAGTCAGGGATTTCACAGCTATTTATTGCTCTGTGGAGGAAGCAGTATTTACATATGATATACATGTGTACATTGAAAAAACTGAAACCTTGACCTCTAATTAAATGTATTATGTCAACAGATTTCACATAACTGTATTAGGTTAGTTCATATTAATATTAAGTTGAACCTGATATGTTTTATTTAAACTTAATATTACTGCTTTCATCATTGCTTTCAGCTATGTGAAATCTGCTGAAAAAAGACATTTAATTAAAGTCAACATTTGAGTTATTTCAGTGCAGCTGTGTTCTCGACAGTTCAAGCCCATGCAAGGATTGATTTTTAAATAGATAATTTTTGAACATAATAACTTTAATGTTTTAAATGAATGATAGTAGTGTCTTGTTCTTGAACTGAACGTACAATTAATACTAGACACTACTCTGTGCTCTATTCAACCTTTATTAATACACCGGAAACATACATACAGTACTATTCATGTCTGGTAGGAAGGCAAACTTCATGGAGCGAGACTATTATTTTTAGAAAATGTGGTCCACATGTCCATTATTCTTAAAGTTTTTTTTGCCTAGACGAACAACCCTTCAAAAGAAGGAAAATGATATTTCAGTCTTGATTCTTGAAGTTGCTTTTGAGTTCTTGACTTGTATTGAATTTAACGTTTCATACACAAAACCACACAACCAACAGTTTTATAAATGTAATAAAGGGTTTATTAAATGACCGACTACACAAAGCTATAATTGAAAAAGTCTGGATGTTGAGAAGCGAATGAATAAATGGAACACATACCGATTTTTCTATGCAATGCATAAAGTACAATTTGCAATATGTATGGAACTCATGCCATGGCAGGTGACCAATGGCATTCATCACTTCCTGCAACCTGATATCACCAAGATAAAAAAAAAAGCCTCAACGTATTCTCTCTCTTCTTCCTCTGGAGTCCCTTCCCTCCTCATCTTGATCCTCACAGCCTGTTGATGGCCGGCACCATTATCATACACACACTGAAGAAACAGAAACATTGACTTTAATTAAATATATTATGACAACACATGTCACATCACTGTATTAGGTTAGTTGAAAGCAATAATATTACATTTAAATAGGTTCTGCTTAATGTTAGTGCTTTCAACTAACCTTATACAGTGATGTGACATATGTTGACATAATATATTTAATTAAAGTCAACGTTTCTGTTTTTTCAGTGGACCTTATGATCTCACTTTGACTGTGAATCTGTGTTGAAACAAATCAACGTATGTATGGACCTCAAACATGTTGCACACAGGCAGGCCTCAAGCATGCAAACACACAGATCCAGAACTACACATACAAAGCCCCAGGCAGGCAGGCAGGCCGGCAGGCCGGCAGGCAGGCAGGCAGGCAGGCAGGCAGGCAGGCAGGCAGGCAGGCAGGCAGGCAGGCAGGCAGGCAGGCAGGCAGGCAGGCAGGCAGGCAGGCAGGCAGGCAGGCAGGCAGGCAGGCAGGCAGGCACACAAATAATAGTTTCTGTCCATATTAAATGTTTTATCAATAAAAGTTACTATAAATATTCATGATAAGAAGACGTGTCCATGGTAATTCGCAATAGATAATGTGTTTTCAGTTATTGGTTGTATTTTTGTGTGTGGTCCATGGCCACCTCCCCAGGCCAATCTGATGGCCCTGCACTGTGAGTGGTCATCTCAGCGAGTCAGCCAACATCCCTGCTGGATTACTTTGGGAAATGAACGGGTGTTTTTGAATATTTAATGTCATTCTTTTCTGTCAGTATTGCAAACTGTTGGGAGTTTGAACAAATGTTGAAATGAATTGATTGTCGAAAAAGACAAATAAATCATTACATGTGCATGTTTACTTAACTAAATCTGTGTAGATATAGAAAAGATTAAATAGTTATGTATGTACATTTATTCAAATTAAACCGAACAAAGTCTTTGTGCAGAGATTTAGTAGATACTTTATTGATGCCGAGGGAAATTCAAGGTCTCCAGTAGCTTATAGACAACACACACAACATAGACACACAACATTTAAAAAACGTCCAAGGAATATGCAAAGGTTCATATGATATGCAATGTTCAGAGATAAAGTCCCATCATAACAGGTTGTTGTCCTGATGGACAGCAGCCTCAGAGAGGGTTTCAAGTCGTCAACAAGTTTTTAAAAATCATTTAAAATTTAATATGAATTGTAGTTGGATACAATACAAACAAATCCTCCATGGTTGTCTGTATAATAAGATTTTACTATATATGGATTGACAGCACATTACATTTACAAAGCATTCCCATTCAAAAGGGAAGCAGGTTTATTACAATATCAGTGCAGTACATAGCAAACCTTCCTGGAATTAGTTTTAATAGGATATGCTCCTCTTACGCGCCATTTTCCGTTTTTTGATTAGTGTAGTATTGGAAGATATGCTCAGTGTCCCTGAGCTACACAACTTAGGTGATGTACTTGGTATGATAAAGCTGTCACTCTTTTCTAAGGGTATATTCATTCTAGGGATACCTATGTCTATCTCGGTCACTTCATCAAGATTTGGACTGGAGATGGCTCGCCATTTGTTCAGAATCCTCTCCATTGTTTCCGTATTTGACTTCCAAAGCACTTGGTAGCAACTGGGTGAAAAATGGCAAAAGATGATGCCATAGCTGGATACTAGAATGGCTGAAGCCTGCACAGGAGTGCCTCGCTCAATGTTGGTGATATAGACTGGAATGAAACACACCCATACAAACAAGTACATCAACATGCTGAAGATTATGTTGCCTGTCTCACTGAACTCTTGGGGAACCTTCCTGCCTTTGAAGGCCAAGAGAAAGCCAACCAATGCTAGTAGAGCTATGTAGCCCAACATAATAGCAAAACCTATGAAGTGCTTTCCCTCCCTACACTGGATTACTATCTCCATGCTTTGTGGGGATGGAGGTGTGTCATCAATTTTAGGAGAATCAAAGATCATCCATAGCAGACAGATGACCCCCTGTATAGAGGTTATGACAATGACGATCACAAGTGGCTTGTAGAGTTTATGTAGTCGCCTGCTTGTCAGCTGACCGAAGGGAAGGAAAGCCAGGAAGGTACGAAAGGCCTTGACGAGGACGCAAGACACACACAGGGTGAAGCCCATGGCGTACATTACCTGGCGGGCCCGGCAGAGATGTACATTGGGCTTCCCGATGAAACATATCACACTCGCAAAGCTCACTGACAGACCGGCCATCATCAAGCATGACAGTCTCACCTCTGCTCTCTTCATTGGTGGGGAGTTTCTGTTCACCAGAAAGATAATGAAGGTTACCAACAAGAGCAAGATGCCAAAGGCTGCGGCTGCCATCAGAATGATGGGATGAGCATGCTTCCATCGCAAGAAGGACTCGGTTCTTGGCTGGCACTGAGTCGCACCCTTGGGAGACCAAGTTCCATTGGGACAATTTTGGCAGCTATTCAGATCTGTAAGAGATCAGTATCAGGATCAGGATCAGGATCAGGATCAGGATCAGGATCAGGATCAGGATCAGAGGAGGCAGCATGAATCAAATCTATACTACCATATGGGTACGGCCAAAACACCACCTGTCAGTCCCCAGTGTCTGCATCTGGTTTATATTTGGAAGTTAAATTAAACATAAATCAGTATCAGTTTCAATCAGGCATACCCCAGTCATCCGCGTAGGTCCCCTCTACACATAGGGTGCAATTGTGACAGCAGGATGCGTTCAGGATCTTCTTAGCGGAGCCAGGAGCACAGCGCTCTGAGCATCTAGACTTAGGGATCTGAGAGAGAAAAGCAAGAGAACAAGAGTAACTTTAATTGATCAGGTTGTAGAGATGGCCAACTTGTGTCTCAAGGCATTGTTTCAAAATCATGGGAGTTTTTTAAATATACAAAAAAACAACATTGGTTGTTTTAACAAAGGACAATCTCCATTCCTATATTGGATATTCATGATCACGGCCCAATCACACTAAACAAACTTAAAATAAAACAGTGTCTTAATGTCTGCTTAGAGTGTCAGGGTCTTTGAAGGTCCATTGCACATGAAACAAACTAGGCCATGCAAGGTGTCTCTCCATCACATCAAAATACAAAACTATATAAAACTATAAATATTTGTTTGAAAATGGCAACTATCAAAGCCTGGAAAAAATGCCTGCAAACATGGCTTGGTCCAGATAATGCAAAGCAAGATTAGAGGGTGAGTGAGGTCATTTGAGCTTAAACCTAGAGTTTTCTTGTTAGGAAGGTGGTTCTCTTTTAACCTGGCTGGATTGCAATGGAAAATGCTTTAGACCAGATTATGTCAAAATGTGCAGGTAGCATACAGTATACAGTATTTACATGTAATTTAGTTATTCATCAGTACACGCTTACTTGCATACAAAATAAAGGATTTCAGCTTTACTAATACTCTGCCAGAGTCATATTTATACTTAGTCATTGGTGGGTGTCAATCGATACATTTTTTATGGTAGAAGAGTCAAAAGTTTAACCAAATGCCCCCTTCAACCAGAACGTGCACAGTGCATTAGGGACAAAAAGCCCGGGTTAACCACTAAAGAAGAATGTTTGAGGAAATTATTACCTCTGATTATGGTTTTGGGCTTTGTCTACCCAGATTAAGCAAAGAGACCCTGGCTCTGTCAGACTTGATTCATATTCCCCCCTCAGGCTACACTGAAAAAACTGAATCGTTGACTTTAATTAAAACTATTATGTTAACACATTTCCCACAACTGTACTCTATAACTGTAAAGTTGAATTCACCCTAAATATCATTCATTTAAAACAATAAAGTTATTACATTAAAAAATTATAATTCAAAACTCAATGCTTGGGCTTAAACTGTGGAGAACACAGCTGCACACACTGAAGAAACGGACACTTTGACTTTAATGAAATGTATTATCTCAACAGATTACACATAACTGCATTAGGTTAGTTGTAAACAATAATATTAAGGTTAATACAAATTGTGGAGGTTCATCTTATAATATTGCTTTCAACACAATACAGTTATGTGATGTTTGTTGACATACATTTAATTAAGTCAACATTTCAGTTTATTCAGCGTACATTCCTGCTGCCTCAATAACTCTTTTCAATAACTCTCTCCTTTGCACATCTTATAGTCCCAACTATTAGTCATAGCAATGATAAATAGCAATGTAATACATTCTGCACAATCTCTTCTCAAAAGGAATTCATAGTGTTGCTCGTATAAAAATAAGTCTTTGGAGAAAAAAAAGATCAATTGAGCTAGAGTTTTAAACTAAACTAGTTTCACAGCTCCATCACTATGTGCCCGATCACTATGTTGGACTGCAGTTTAGAGCTTAAGGCTGGTAAAGTCTTCAATGACCCCCTGACCTTTTCTTTCTTAATTACTGTCTTGGGTAAGGACACAGAGAGTGAGCAACCTGACTATGGCAGCAATCTAACCTTTGCTCTGTGAGAAGGCTGTTGACTTACCGTGGTGTTTGCTGTTGAAAACCAACTGAAACTTTTTACATCCACTTCTATTGTTTTATTAGGGACATTGTAGTTCCCAATTTCTAGGAATCTTCTGTGGTCTCCATCCTTTTCCCATATGATCAGATTATAATAATGTTCAAAATCCCCATTTTTGTCGAAAAAGAAACTGCTGTTTTCAAACTCAAACCGAACTTTCTTCAGTTCTTCAAGAAGCTGCAAAAGTAAAGGGTGGAATGAATGTCAGTTATAATTGTCCTTTTTCAGAGACCAATCACAGTAGCATGCCCTTACCATACAATTAAGAGGATCTACACATTTAAATCAAAATCTGTTCTTATCTGAAGATAAAATACATTCTTACCTTCCATGGTGGGAAGTTGATTTCTCCCAGGCATGAAGAGCCGTTGCACTTTAGTAGCTTTTTGAGGGCATTTGCTGTGGCCCACACAGCAAGTCTGTGAAGTAAGGCATCACTTGTATCCACAGCTGTTACAAGATAGTCATCATTTTGCTCTTGGGGATCCGTGAAAGTGCATGCATTTTTAGCTTTCATTTTCAGTTCATCAGGACTGGGACAATAGGATGGAGGTTTGTCTGAGAAACATTCTGGGGAGCAGTTAAATCTCAGGTTCTTGTATTCTTCAATGAAGTGGTTGTACCCTCCTGGAGTTACTGTTAGATTTGTGAGAAATGTATCAAAGGATTCATTCTTGCCTGTAGCAAATGTAAAGCCCAAGATGTCTCCAACCTTGTTGATCCCTTCCATTTGAGCAAGAGACCTGCTCCTGGACCAGGCATCGCTGGCTATCCAGGTCCTTGATGTATTGGTCCTGATCATTTCCTTAAAGAGGGCCTCCACCAGCTGTGAATTGAGGATCAGCAGCACCACTCGGGCCGTGGAGGAGCGGATGCGCTCGGCGACTTGCTTGATGCGTTGCAACCTTTTTGAATCATCGAGGTGTTCAGGAAATATCTCCTTGTAGTCCAAGCACACACTGTTTTCCTCGGCATCCTTGAGGAAGCTCTGGAAAGCTGCACTGCCGTATTCACCATCCCCGTACACAACCCCGACCCAGTTCCAGCCAAAACGATGCATCATTTTGCCCACTGCTTTGGTCTGATGCCTATCACTGGGAATAGTGCGCAAAAAAACTGGGTAACGCAGCTTATTACTCAGGTCCTGTGCAGAGGATGTGCTGCTCAGCTGATAATAAAACAAATGGAATATCTTTAAATACAGAAATGAATTAATCATTAACAATTTGTTGAATTTAAACCACCAAAAGTCCCCTTATATCCCCAAATGTAACCCAGCATATTATGTTTCAATTAAACAACTAAAGAAAGGACTACATATTTAAATAAGAAATATCACACTATTTAATCTTTTGCAACTCTGGGACAAGAATTTCCTTTGGGCAAATAATGTTTTACTTATCTTATTTGTTATAGTGAAACAAACTTTAATAATTATAATAAAACATGTTGAAGGCCTCACCAGCAGTAAGATGACAACATCTTAGTGGGAGTGGGAATTTGTTTCCAGTGTGTGCATAACCTAGCTTAGCAAAATGACTGCAAGTATGGGCAAACAGCTAACCTCTAACAATATTCTCATGCATTACAAACTGCAACAAATTTGATCTAGGAACAGATAAACATAAAACAAAGTGCTGCATGGGCCCAGCTTTTGAACAGTAAACACAATATCTACATGGGTTCATATGAGAGCTATTCAGTTTGATAGAGCTAGGATCAGTACTTGACACATAGACTTGAAATAGAAGTAGATCAGATGAGGGCTGACAAAGCTTTCCCTGCTGGCTGAATGAATCAGAACATTTATATATTTAAATTGTAATTAATATTACAACAGTCTATTAACGTCATTTTAATGCCAATGCCATCCTCAGTTGTGCAACAACAGTGCAGCTCATAGAAATTAAAGCAATCATCCAATCAGATGTGCTGCTGTCCGGTGAAAAAAGTAACCTAAGGCAGAGCCTCAGCTGCCTTCAGAATATTAAGTGAATTGATTCTACTGTTGGAACAATTTAGACCGATGATTATGATAGTCATATTCTTTGCTAAAAGAGGTTAAACTGTCTATAGCCAACTATCTGCTGGCTATAGACAGTTTAACCTCTTTTAGCAAAGTATTAATCCAATTCAAATTCTGATATTTATTTCAAATTTCTTTCATCCCATTTAGAATTTGTTATGAAGGACTTTCGACTTAACCCTTAGTTTTGAAATTATGAGCAGCCTTTTAGGTTACATTTTCTATGTGTGTTAATTAGTTATTGATTATTTGGATATTTTCAGCTGGTATGAGTCATTTAGTGCGGTTAGCTGGGCCTCTGAGTGTGTGTGTGTGTGTGTGTGTGTGTGTGTGTGTGTGTGTGTGTGTGTGTGTGTGTGTGTGTTCATTTGTTGTTACCAAGGAAGCCTGTTGAATCCTGGTTTATTTGTGCTTTACTGCATTTTTCTCTGCTTGGTGGTTGTATATGAGTAAAATGGATTGCATATAACAGAACATTTTGTTTAAAACTTGTTGTGAATTTTGGAAATAATTACATCAAGTCAATCATGGAGACAAGATTCAGCACGGCAGCGGCCCAATTAAGGCGGGTTATATGCGAAGTCAAATGTATTTCTGACAACAAAGTTAATGCCCACAATTAATTATTGTAATTAATTCAAATTGTTAATGTAGCAGCAAAGGGCATTAGACACCGTCAGAAGTTTGATTAGAGCTGAATAGGTGATTATAGAGGGGAAAATAAATGTACTTGTATACTGAATACCTAACAATTAAATATTGCTGTTCAGACGACAGTGTAACTTACTTGAGGGATCATGTACACACTCAGCAGTCGGGCCACAGCAACGGACACCTCAGACAACAAAGCTCCTAAAATAATCTTCACTCTGGGCCTGAAATCTGAGTAGTCACAGTCCACATTTAGAGACTTGTTGACAGCGAGCATGTACTCCACATTCTGCAACGCCGTGCTGGCAAAGGAGCATGTGTCGCACATCATGTATCCAAGACGCACTCCTGGGAGGAAGCCAGATGCATTTATCTCATCGATCTCATGGATCACAGCCAAGGACCTCATAAATGACGACAGATGAAAACTGAAAATGTACAGTGCAGAAAAACATTAAGAAATCTGTGCTTAAAGAACTGTGGCAAACAAGCAGCCGTATACACCTTTCAATAACTATATATCTGTAAAGACATTTTGATTAGATATGTTTCTGTTTTACGAAGGACCCTTTGAAAGAGCTTGTTGGGGAAACCTTCAGCCAGAGGTGTGAAGTAACTAAGTACATTTACTCAAGTACTGTACTTTTTTGAGGTACTTCATTCTTTATACTTCTACTCCACCACATTTAAACGGGAAATTATGTAATTTTACTCACTACATTTATTAAACAGCTTCAGCTTAACAAACTGAATCTTTAAAAATGAACTAATGGACTAACTCCTTGAGTCACAAAAGAGTCCAATCATTTAAATATTTTATAAAAAGTCAATCAGAACTTTGTCTGTCTACAACAAACTGAAAAAACTGAAACATTGACTTTTATTAAATTTAAACTTGAAAGGAGGATAGTTGAAAGCAATGATATTAAGTTGAACCATATACTTTTTATATCAACTAGATAATATTGCTTTCAACTAACCTAATACAGTTATGGGAAATGTGTTGACATAATACATTTTATTAAAGTCAACTTTCCAGTTTTTAGAGATCGTTGTACGTTTTGAAGATAAGATAAGATACATAAGATTTAATATTCTGAATATAAGTTTTTCTCATTTGTTATTTTTAATTTGTTTTGTCTGGGAATCTTTTGTAAAATAGATTATTAGACTCTTAATGTTTAAATAGAGGTCAAATAAAGATTATATAAATTAAAGTTTCGAAGTATACGAAGACATAAATATTCAATGAGATTTAGGTGGTACATTTTAGTGAAAATCTCACAAATTGCAATTCTCTGAGAGTCATACATTTTAAAGAAAAAACTCAAACCCTCTTAAATTAAAGTCGTGCATTTAGGAGAGAAAAAATAATACCTTTCTAAGCAACACATTGTTTCACTCACCTGCAGATTTGTGACTTTGATCTCAATTTAAACAAAAATTCTAGCTGTAGCTCTAGTATGACTCTTAACTCTATGAATAATTTAAATGATTTTTTGCATATGTGGGTGATTCTTTTCTCCAGTCTATCTCCAGTGGAAATGGAAAAACATGTCCTCATAGAAATTAATAACACAACAAGCCCACATATTTAAAAGGGAAGGTATCTTTTCCGAATAGCATCTACAAACACATGTGTTTTTATACTCACTTTGAGCAGTGGTAGCTTGCAGGTGTAATCCTTTTATGCAGAGCCGCCACTTTATTGTGGCACGGCATCAATATACCAATCACAACATCTCCAGCAGCCTGCGCTCGACACATGGAATGAGCAAAGTCACATTCCCCCACACAGGCCGGGATGCTGCTCAGTGTTATCAGGGCCGAGAGGAAACAGTACGTCTGCATGTTGATACCCTGAGTGGAAAGGTCTTTCTGGGATGTGTAGGAAACACTTGTCTCTCAAAAGGCACTTGGTAGGTGTCAGAATCTTAACGTACAAGAAACCTGTTGTAAAGAGGAACTGAAAACAAATATTTCAATGTTATCTTCAGACACTCCCTCATTTACCGGTACAGGGAAGCAAAGTGAACAATAAAATATGTAGCTGGTAAAACAATGCAGAGTGTCTCTGTTGGGTAGAACAATGCAGAGTGTCTCTGTTGTTCCTGAAGGTGCGTGTAGAGGCCCTTCTATAGTCTTTCAAAAAAATATACTGCTACTTTGTTTGTTTGTTTTTACCATGGTGTACAGTACTTATCTGTTATTTGTGTGGTTTTGTACTTATTGTGTTTTAACTATTAATAACGTGTACCTATTTTTTTATATGATATGTAAGTTTACTCTTTTCAATAAACTGCACTCTAGCTGTTGTAATACCGTAAATGTCCTCATTGCGGGACAAATAAAGGAATTCCTATTCTGATGGTTATTTTGCATTTACAGCCCTTTAAATCATTCGGCAAAGACCATTGTACCCCAAACATATTGAATTTTACATGGTGGGTTTATAAAGCATTGTTGACCATAGACACCCGGGTGTTATTAGCATGAGTGTTATTTTAAAAATGAAACAAAAAGTAAAATAAAAAGCGATGTTCTGTCAATCAAGTTGCTTACAATTACTTACACCCGGGTGGAAATAGCATTGTTGACCATAGATTGGCGCATTTTGCAGGCGCCAATTATGAAACCCCCAAAATATATTTCTTTTCTCCAGACCAAACAACTGTAAAACAAATCTCCGTCTTTTAAGGATGCTAAGGCACTCAAACATGCCATTCATTTGATAATTTCTAGGATTTCAATAGGTCTTCGCTCCGACTTAGTTGAGCTCAGGCCCTAATAAAAGCTACCTGGAGAGGGATTCATGTTGAGTGCTGAAACTGGGACAATGAATGGCTCTGTAATTCAGGAGGATCAGGATGGACATTTATCAGGACAATGATGCCCTCTGCTGGCATTTGCACCCAAACATGTCCATGACTACAGGTGCATATCAATAACTTACAATTTAGTGGAAAAGTTCATGTGTTTCATTGTCAATTAAAAAAATTAAACTCATATATTGTATGGATTCATTACACACAAAGTGAAATATTTCAAGCCTTTATTTGTCTTAATCTTGATGACTACGGCTTACAGCTAATGAAAACCCCAAAATGTGTATCTCAGAAAATTAGAATATTACATAAGACCAATAAAAAAACTTTTTTTAAACCAGAAATGTTGTCCTTCTGAAAAGAATGCTCATATGTATGCACTCAGCACTTAGTTGGGCCTCCTTTTGCATGAATTACTGCATCAATGCGACTTGGCATGGAGGCGATTAGCCTGTGGCACTGCTGAGGTGTTCTGGAAGCCCAGGTTGCTTTGATAGCGGCCTTCAGCTTGTCTGCATTTTTGGGTCTTGTGTCTCTCATCTTCCTCTTGATAATACCCCATAGATTCTCTATAGGGTTCAGGTCAGGCAAGTTTGCCGGCCAATCAAGCACAGTAATTCCGTGGTCATTAAACCAGGTGTTAGTACTTTTGGCCGTGTGGGCAGGTACCAAGTCCTGCTGGAAGTAAAACCAGCATCTCCATAAAGCTTGTCAGAAGAAGGAAGCATGAAGTGCTCTAAATCTTCCTGGTAGACGGCTGCATTGACTTTGGACTTGAGAAAACACAGTGGACCAACACCAGCAGAGGACATTGCTCCCCAAATCATCACTGACTGTGGAAACTTCACACTGGACTTCAAGCAATGTGGATTCTGACAATAAAGAGGGTTTCATTCTACTTCTGTTCTTTTTCTCCTTAGCCCAGGTAAGACGCTTCTGACGTTGTCTCTGGTTCAGGAGTGGCTTGATTTTAGTCTTGATTGATGAGTCAGATTTTCATGGAAATAAGTTACTCCAACTTTTGGAGTGATTGAGTTGTATAAACTTACTTCTTTTATTAAGTTGTGCTGTTGGTTTCACAAGAGTGTGTGCCAAAAGATTGTTTAATATAATTTAATATGGTAAACATATTCAGGCTAAACATAAAGTTAAGGTGTATCAGACACAGGTTTAATGTTTTTGTTATATTAATGTTATTGCCCACCTATTAGCACTTAGCTAATAGGTGGGCAACAGGGCAGGAGCTCAAGCCCCCTTTGAGGTCTCAGTGCAGCATAGGATAGGCTTCAGTGAAAGACTCATTCCACCAATATGCACCACAGAGTGCCACAGGAAGGCTTCCTGCCTGTTGCCATCAAACAGGAAGTCCTTCTCGCCTGTGGCCATTAGACTGTTTAACTTTAATCAGGCACTTTATACATCCATACAATACACTGGACTGACCATCAGCAGCAAACACCTTCAGCTATTCAATAATATTATATTATTAACACTAATTCCTTATAATTGTATAGATTGTAATATACATGTTATAAATAATTACAATATTTCTTTGAACTTATGTTAATTACAATGTTTGTATTATTTTTTTATCTTTTATTGGACATTATACTTTAACTTCATACGTTTATATAAATATATATTTTAATTTTCAGCGCCCCCCAATGATGGATGCGCCCTTAGCATTTGCCTATACTGCCTATGCCCAGGGCCGGCCCTGCTCTGGGTTACTGTCAGCTTCTGTTACTGGTACAGTGAATAAGCTAACAAAAACCTAACCAAACATACCTTAAGCAAAAGAACTGAACCAAACCTGAGGAAGAGGAGACTGATATGTGTGAACAAGATGAACAAGATAGCAAGATAGCAAGATAGCAAGATAGCAAGATAAACAAGATAAACAAGATAAACAAGATAAACAAGATAAACAAGATAAACAAGTCAAACTGCTATCCTGAGTTTAATGTTTGGACTATTTGATTTGGTTGTTATTTCCTGCACTGTGTTGGGATATGTTGCAGTGAGCTAACATTTGACTCCTTCAATTAAATTGTTAATCAGAGTTCCTAAATAATACTCTATTATATTTTATCGGACTATTTTATGAAACACATTTACAACGATCATCTTAAAAAGACATAACAAACGCTACATTTTTAAACAACAGCTAAAGACACATCATCTAGCTTCTAGTCTTTACTATTTATTTATTTGTATATTGTTTTATTTAATTTATGTGTTTTATATTATTTATTCAACAGTTTTATAAGCAACACTTCCTTTAAACTTTAATAAAATGATTATTTAAGTTTTTATTTTATTATATATTTTACATGTTTTTATATATTATTGTAGGTATTCATTGTGTCTTATGTCTTCCTTTATTTTTCCAAAGGGGGATCATTATTTATTTAATTGTATTTTTATTGTCATACCTTTTACCTCCTTGGGTCTGTTAAACTGTATATCAAGATGTTGTGCTGCGTGTTTCCAAAAAGGTCACACCATCTGATCCGAGGTGAATTTTTCCGAGTTTCAATTTGTCTCGTGGGGCCAAATTTGTTAAAGCACTTTGAGCTGCACCGGTTGTATGAAATGTGCTGTATAAATAAATAAAGCTT
Organism: Eleginops maclovinus; assembly: GCF_036324505.1. Classification (NCBI taxonomy): domain Eukaryota; kingdom Metazoa; phylum Chordata; class Actinopteri; order Perciformes; family Eleginopidae; genus Eleginops; species Eleginops maclovinus. Next base: position 18,985,137 of record NC_086363.1, on the reverse strand, counting down.
TACCATCTAACCATCTTCTCCAAATTATAAAGCAACATAGTTTACTTCCTGTCAGTGTTCTGTTTTGTCAGGCTTTTTTTAGATTTCTGTTTCTTAGATTTATGCTCCCAGCGCAGTTGAATAAAGACTATTTGTCACAGATACATCTAAGATAATATTTACATATATCTTCTTTCTTTTTTTTGGCTCCTGGATTGAAAAGATAGGATGTGTGGTGAAATTGATAATATAGTTTACAAGGCAGACTCAGCATCCATGACTTGGGGGGTAAATTGAAAACATGTCTGGTATTACTGTGGATATAGTGAATTATAAAGGGAAATTTTAGGGGCCAGATTTATTACTCTGGCCTCATCTCACAATTAAAGTTTTTTTATGAAACTACTTCAGTTCTTATGGTGCACCAAAATACATTTCAGTCAATTGAGTTACAACAAAGTATTCCTTATTCACTGACAACTAAACATGCATAAAGAGTAGGAGCAATGGGGAGGTCACCCTGTCCTTGCCTACTAGACAGTGGGTGGGGTAGAAAGCTCCAGAAGAGACACTGGACCTTGAGATAAGATATATTTTGCAAACTCTTATGCCAAAAACAAATATCCCTACTAAACAGTGCATGTTGGGCATGGTGTGTTTCTTACTCGCGAGACGTAGTTAGGTGATAAGGAGCAGCAGATAAACATGTGTTCAATGACATTTATGAGGTCAAGAAAGACACAATAAGATCACTTGGATTCCTATTTATTAAAAAAAAGCAGTCATCCAAACAGTTTATAAGACACATGTCTTTTTTCAAATGATCTATAAGATCCCATTGCTGTTTAAATAAATTAAAACCAACAGTACCTGTAGACTGTGTTCAGTGTTGGTCTGCTCAGTGGCTTCAGTAGCAGTAGTATTTGCAGCTAACACTTCATAATGAGGTTAGAATGCATAATAATGCCTGGATCAGTGTAAAAGGAATATGGCTGTTTGTTTCCTGGTTTCCCACAGTCAACCTCAATCAGTGGGTAAAAGTCCTTTTTTAGATAACATTCATTTAATTGCCCCCTTTTAGTGTAATCTTTCCAGCCATATAATGACTGCTTCATGCACATACAGGCAGGGTGAAAAGTAACTAGATTTACTCATGTACTGTACTTACCAATTTTGAGGTACTTGTACTTTGAGTTGAGTATTTCAATTGCTACTTTTTACTTATTCAGAGGTATATTGTGTACTTTTACTCCACTACATTTAATTAATACCTTAAGTTACATATTTTGATATATAATTATTTCAATTATATTCAACACTTTAATATGAGTATAGTTAAACCTGGAGTAAATCCAGCAGCTACCCTGCAGCATACAAAGCCATTAAAACTAGCTGCACCTTTACCAGCTCTGAGAACACTTTAATGATCAATAATTATAAAACATATCAGAGGTATTATTCTGAAATGGACCAATCTAACAATGACTACTTTTACTGTTGCTACTTTAAGTACATTTTGATGAGAATACTTTTCTACTTGAATAACATTTTGAAGGAGGCTTTTTGCTTGTAACAGAATTTCGACACTTTGATATTTTTACTTAAGTACAAGATCTGAGTCACTGCAGGCTTCAAACATACACTCTCACGCATCATGCTATAGAACAGTGAAGGAGCATGCATCATGTCACACTGATGCTACATATCCCTCTTGTTGTCCAACTGGCCCTCAGGCAGGCCCGGGGGTTTGAGGGAGGACGGGATGGGTAGCTGGTGCAGGCTGTCCGGGAATGTGGACGGGCTGAGCTGCCTCAGAATAGTCTGCATGGCGGTGAGCAGCAGCGGTGCCGGGCTTCTTCCGGACAGATAGCCGAGTGTCTCCTCCCCCAGAACCTCGCTCCATCGTTCCGCCTCTCTGCTCAGAGCCCCCTGCATCTTAAAGTGCACCTTTGGTATGAACATGAGCAGGTTGTCCAGACACTGCCTCCCCTCCCCGCAGCTCGCCTCCTTACCCTCCCTGAGTTTCTCCAGAATGACATCCAGCGGGGTCAGGCCGTTGTGGTCCGGGGCTTGAGGGGCCGCTCCGTTCCCCAGCAGCATGATGACCGCCTCCGGCCGCAGGAGCTCGCAGGCCAGATGTAAAGGGGTCCTACCGTCCTCCATGTGAAAACACCCGTCTCTGTCTGTGTAGGCTGTAGCGCTGGGTATCCGGTGTGTCTCCTGTAAGATGAGGCCGAGAATGTAGCGCCTGTCGTAGCGGACAGCCATGGCCAGGTGCGGGGCAGAGGACGGACAGCAGCAGAAGCGCTCCCCGGGCTTAGCTAGCGCTTGGTCAGTGTACCGGCTGAGCAGGTATTTGGCGTACGCCTGGTGGTCGTGAACTATAGCGTATAGCAACGCCTCCGAAGTGGTATAAGTCCTCTGGCTGGCGTCCTCCTGGTAAAAGGTCTGCATCGTCCGTATTTCTTCCAGCATCCACACCGGCTTCAGGTCCCGCACAGCCCGGTAGAAGAGCAGCGAGAAGGACTTGCAGTTCTTCCCGGGGCTCTGAGCCGCCGAGGTGACAGTTACAGAGGCCATGGCGACCCGGGTAACATATGTCCTCAACGGGTTAGCCAGCAGACAGCGTCCTTCTTCGCTCTGGAGCCATTCAAGAGCTTTGAGTTCCAGGAACAGAACACACACTCATAACATGTTTACTGACATAGCACTGACTGAGGACACGCCTGCAGAGATGTCCTGAAGTCATTTCACTCACAATGAGACACACACATTCCTGCACGCTCCTGCCAACAGCTGCGGGATCCCTCTCTGCAGTACTGAGCTAGTACGCATGCGCAGACTGTAGTAAAGTCGAAAGAGTTTGAAACTTTATTGACAACTGTGTTCAAAATATTTCCTGAAGGGTAAACTGCAGACTCTACACAATATGTTACAAATGGTAAGGATTATATCCTACTGTATAGCGGGAGCTTTGGTTAAGGTTAATTCATGCCATGTTATTATTATTATTATTATTATTATTATTATTATTATTATTATTATTATTATTATTATTATTATTATTATTATTATTATTATTTTTATAATTATTTTGGCTTCTAATTGTTCGTCAAATAAAACAGGTTTTGAGTTAGATATTATTCCCCGTTTTATAAATGTCACCCATTTTAATTGAAAACTATTTTCATCTGAGAGTGAGGCGGTCTTAAATTCAAGTTCAAAGTTTTATTGGTCACATGTTTGCAAAAAGAACATTTTACATACAGTGAAATTAAAGGGGGGGGGGGGGGGGGGGCGCATCATTATGTCTGTCACTGTGCAAATGACTGGAACCTGAATAAATAATAATAGTTTAAAACAGACATTCCTTAAAGAGGTAACGCTATAAAAAACGGTCAAATAAGAAAAAGTGTCAATAAATATAGTTTAAAATGTAGAAAAGTGGCTAGAAATTTGTGCAAGCATTATGCAAAGTCAGTGGCGATTCTAGAGTCTGTTGGGGCCCCAAGCAAAAATTCCCAGGGGGCCCTTCCGACCGGTGTCTTTTACAAATGCTGCTTACGGGCCTTGGCTTGTGCAAATGCTGACACTATGTCCTCCAGATCCACAGACCTTCGCACACTGTGCTCTATTGAAATAAGAGCCAGTCCTGAAAGTCTCTCTTGTGACATGGTTGACCTGAAATAGGTTTTGATTCGTTTTAAAGCTGAGAAACTTCTCTCTCCAGAGGCAACAGTGACTGGAAGAGTTAATAGCAGACGGAAGGCAATGCTGAGATTTCCATACAGATCCAGAAGCTGTTCCTTGTAAATGTAATCAAGCATCTCTCTTGGGGAGGCAGATACATGATCAGGAAAGGCATAGACAGCAGCCCTGATCTCCAGAACCAAATCCTCAGAATCAATGTCATGTAGTGTGTTTTCCAGTTTCTTGCAGCTGTCTTCAAGTTTGCCACCCTGAATATTTTTTGACATATTTTCTTTGGAGAAGATAAAACCATAATGGGCATAAACATCCTCCATTTTTGAAAATCTTTCATCCAAACGAGTGAGGGCTGTGTCCACTAGGGGCAGAAAAAACTCTCTGTTAAAGTGCTCATCTGGAGTGGACTGCGTATCTTCTCTGCCCTCATACAGGAACTGCCTGGTTGTTTTCCGCTTTCTTTTTTCAGGAAACTTCATATCAATCTCTAGGTTTTCTGCTATCTCTCTAGCATCAGTCTGAGAGGCAGCAAGTCCATTTCCCCTGAAATTCTCCAGATACACTCTCACTCTGCTTGTTTCTCTCTTTCTCTTTTTCATATTGTATCAGATCAACCACGTCAGCAAGATTCTCTCTGGAGAATCTTGCTGACGTGGTTGATCTGATTCAATATGTTGTACCAGATTACAGTGCACATTACAAAACTCCATGTCAGGAGTTCATCCTTAATGCTGGTTGCTGTGGACAATGTCTCTGACCCCTTCTTCTGCACTGAAAGTTTTTGGAGAGCAGACAAAGCTTGTATGATCTCCGGCAGGTGGTAATGCACCACTTTCACACTGTCAATCCTGGCCTCCCATCTGGTCACTGACAAAGATTTTACTGTTAACTGTTTGACATGTTCCTGTAAAACTGCCCAGCGTTGCACAGAGGAGCTAAACAGATTATACAGTCTCTGGAGAACACCAACAAAGGAGATGGAGACTACTGTAGATTTTGCAGCATCTGCTACAACCAGATTAAGAGTGTGACTACGGCATGGGACACACAGTGCCTTCTCATTCATTTGCAATATTCTTGCTTGAACCCCTTGTTTATGTCCCATCATGTTGCTCCCATTATCGTAGGATTGTCCACGGCAATCTGCAATGCTCAAGCTGAACTGGTCCACCTTCTCCAGGAATGTGTCACACAGACCTTTGCCAGTGGTGTCTTGAACATCAACAAATCCTACGAAATGTTCAGAGATAGATGCGCCAACTGATGGCTCGCAGTTCACCACTCTCAAGACAACAGAAAGCTGCTCGGTGTGGCTAATGTCAGGAGTACAGTCCATTATGACAGAAAAGTACTTTGCTTTTTTCACCTTTTTGACTATCTCATGAATTACTTTGTCTCCAATTAGTGCTATGATTTCATTTTGGATTTGACTGCTGAGGTAGTGCACCTTTGTTTCCTTGTTTTGGATCCTCCTCAAATGTTCATTCATGATTGGATCAAATTGTGCCATTAATTCCACCTGTGAAATTACCATTATGTGGGTCATATAGCACATTTGTATGCCCTCTCAAGGCGAGGTTCCTTTCAGCTAGGTGGCATATTATGGCAATCACTCTGCGTATGACACCTCTCCAGTGCTGCATCTCAAGATGCATCAAATCCTTGTTGATCTGATCAATGGCTGTTTTAGTTTTGAACCTCATCTGGAGTTCATGCCAAGTTGTCATACAGGTAATGTGTGTTTTGGAATATTCATGTTCCTTTAGATGTCCAGCCAGATTCCTCCAATTTCTGAAACCTCCTTTTGTAAGTGCATTGTCCTGTTTACCAAAAACTTTGCACGCAAAACAGAAGACAGAGTCTGTGCTAACTGAATAAAGAAGCCATGTTCGCTGTATCTTTTCCCCATTTCTCATTACCATTTCGTAGTTTTCCTTTGTGAATCTACGTGGATTTTTCTCAGAATTCTGTGGGAAAACCACATCTTTGATCTGCTTAGGCCTATTTGACTAATGCACACACTTCAGTATGGCTTAGAACACTTGACCATTCTGCAGGGTCTTCTGATGTGGTCAAAGCTGTTGTAGAAGCAGGTGACGTGTCATGATGAGGGGTAGGAGTTGCAGTCCTGCTGGAGGTGGACGTTGCCGGAACTGAATGACAAAAAAAAAAAAAGGTATACATTGTCATAAAGAATCTTTACAGGGCATGGTATATGTTATAAACTAAAGTAAAATGTATTGATTTATTAAACTCAGTCATCTGTATCATAACCTGGGATGGGCACTCGATGTGCCTCTGGTGTCTCTTCCTGCTCATGACAACCACCAGGCGGAGTGTCCACTATCCCACTGGAGGTAGATGTTGCTGGAACTGATGTGACAAAAAACAACAGGGTATATATTATCTTAAAGAATCTTTTCAGAGCATGTCACATGTTATCAATTGAAGTAAAATGTATTGACCTCACAGTCATCAGCATCATATCTTGGGATGGGCGCTCGATGTGCCTGTGGTGTCTCTTCCTGCTCATGACAACCACCAGGCGGAGTGTCCACTATCCCACTGGAGGTAGATGTTGCTGGAACTGATGTGACAAAAAACTAAATTGTGTAGTTCTATATTGTCATAAATAATCTTTACAATTAACAATTAAACAGTTACAGTCAACAGTTAACAATTAAAGTGGAACACTGGACTTACGGTTTTCATCGTCAGCATTTGGTAGGGGCACTTTATCTGTTTTTTTTGTGGTCATACATTTAAGTAAAGATCCTGAGGAGAGATATGAAAGAGATTTGTAATTGTTCTCCTTGTGCATAGCTTTCATTATTCATTGCTATCATAGCATTCATAGTAGCTAGCTTAACACTAGCTGCTAGTCTGTCTCCCTGTTAGTTCAACAATAACTAACACTAGTCAGTAGTTCAATAACAGTAGTCATTTACTGTTGATGTTATGCTTAGATCATTATCTGCTCCACTTACCACTGTCTTTCTTTCTTTTTTCTCCCAGCATTTGGGTGGGAGGCTTGTTGCTTGATTTTCCTGGCTCTCGCCCTCACCCTCTTGCTGTATGTGTCCTTCAGGGTGTTGATGGAGGACCTAATGTTTCGCCCTGCCGAGCGCTACACCCTCTGCAGGGCAACCCGGTCTCGTACAGTGCAGCTTCCATACCAGGCTGTGATGCAGCCTGTGAGGATGCTCTTGACGGCTGCGGAGTAGAAGGTCTTCAAGAAGGAGGGGGAGAGCTTGAACTTCCTCACCCGCAGGAGGAAGTACAGCCGCTGCCTTGATTCGGAGACCAGGTGCTGAGTGAGGTGCATCCCTAACTGGGGACCCTCTCCACAGGTTCTCCACTGATGATGAGAGGGTTGAGCCCACTGCTCTGCTTCCTCCTGAAATCCACCACCATTTCCTTAGTCTTGATGACATTTATGGCCAGGTTCTTGGTCTGACACCATAGTGCCAGGTCTGCCACGTGGTTCAGGTAGCCCTGCTCGTTGTTTTCGGTGATAAGACCCAGCACCACGGTGTCATCGGCAAACTTGATGATGGAGGTTGAACTGCTGGAGGCTTTACAGTCATGTGTATAGATGTTGTAGAGCAGTGGACTCAGAACGCACCCCTGGGGGTGCCCGTGTTGAGGGTCAGCGGTCCTGAAGTTACACCTCCCCCCCACTCTAACCACCTGGGGCCGGTCAGTGAGGAAACTGAGCACCCAATTGCACATTTGAGTGCTGATTCCCAGTGACCTCATCTTCTGAATCAGGTGGAGGGAAACTATGGTATTGAAAGCCGAGCTGTAAACTATAAACAGCATTCTCACATAATTCCCTCTTCTCTCATCCAGGTGAGTCAGAGTGGTATGCAGAAGTTGTTAGAGTTGCCCCAAGATGAATAAAGGAGAGAACATTTTCTTTGGATTGGTTTGTGTTAAGTTAAGGATTGCAGCTTCATCCTGCGTTGCACTTGGAGAGATATATTTGATGCAGAGACGGTGAACTGTTTAGCTCTTAGGCATGGTTTATTGTACCCTTCGCTCAGCCGAGCTAACTTGGAATACAACACAGATCAGGACAAGTGCATGAAGTGAACACACCCTCATTTGCATATGATGCAAACCTACACATTTACACTTTAGTGCCCCACAGTGGTATAACAATAACACTGCATCCTCCTGTCAACTTAAGCACAGAATAGACACAATATATATACATAAATCTCAACTGAGGACATAAACATCCAGCTTAACAGTTTGTATTTTTTAATGACTTTTCTATATACATTTGGTTTGCTGAATATTGCCTGCTTGCTTGAGGCTTGAACACGATTGTAATAAATGGGGACAGAAATCCTGCAGTGGCAGGCTGGGTCTTTCTGATGCGGAATCATAAATCTACTGCTGATGATGAGGTGTCCTCTTGTGGCCGAATACTGTCAGGCTGCTTGCACTCTCCTGATTTATGAAATAAAAACATGTCAAGTTTAAACTACGATCACAAAAAGGGGTGACTTACATGTAAGTTTATGTCGATGTGGAACTGCATAGCACAATATTTAAACTAACATGTGAAACAGTTAATCCCATACGAGAACTAGGCTGTTGAGAGTGTCGAGATGAGCAGAGAATCCATGATCAGTTGGACCTCAGAGGTAGATTTCTATCTTGTCAATAATTTGGACGTTGATTCCAAATGACTTTCAATGCCCTGGAAATAAACAGTTATCAATACATTGTCATTTTTGTGTGTTAAAGAGGTCATTTTATAAACATTTTCAGGTTCATATCAGTATGTAGTGTCTCTACTGGGACATGTCTCCATGCTTTAATGTTCAAAAAGCTCTTTATTTTTCTCATACTGCCTGTGCTGCAGCACCTCTTTTCACCCTCTGTCTGAAACCAGAGCCCAGTCTGCTCTGATTGGTTAGCTGGCCGACTCTGTTGTGATAGGTCAACCGCTTAGAGATTTCCCGCCTCTTATCCTATAATGTTCAATGTGTTGGAGCGCTAGCAAATAGAAACGTAATTGTTACATAGTGATGTCATAATCTGACTGAATTAAAAGAGTAGTCCAATGGAGGCACCATAACACCTGTTATGTCTGTGCAGGAAATGAACATGTTGTTGCTATGAAACACAACAACATTAGGTCTATACTTGACTTATTCCCTTTATGATGAGGCTCTTTGGGCCCCATAACCATTTGGGACCCTTGGATTTTGTCCTGGACCCATTCAGTAATCTGTCTATGGGCCAAACAATTGTTGGGGTCTTATGCCTCACTGTTAATGTCAAAAGTTATGACAGCATGCCTCAAAAGGAGCCACTCAAATGTTGGGGTTCTTGCATGAGCAAGTCTGATTATTAACTATTATTAATGAAGAGTATTATCAATAATCTATTAATATTAATAAATCATAAATAGAGGTTGATAATAACTGGCACTATAATACCATTACGTGCAATAGCCCAACAAATACATTAAAATGGATATAATAAGGATAAGAAAATGATCAAAACATGATCAGTAATTATTACATTTAATGGATGAGCATAAATATACTCTTCTCATGACCACATTTGTCTTTTACAGTGTCGTCTTTTATTATTATTTGTGTATACATGCTGTATTAGTGTTGTGTAGTAATAATCTTTGAACACACAGGGGCAGCAGTGATCTGTACAACTAGGACAGTGTATTGTGGATATCCAAATGTTCTCCAAACAGAATCATTAAAGATATCTTTAACACTTAAGATAAGATGTACCTTTATTGATCCCCTTGGGGAAATTCAGTAGTTAAAGCAGCAACAGAATAAGAATGAAAACAGGACAGTATGGTTTCATACAGGATGATAAAATAAAATTAACATTAAAATAATGTAAAGTGAGTTTTATTTTAAATGTTTTATGATGAATGAGGTTGAGCAGACAAAAAAAAATAAAACTTACACTGGGAAGAGGTCTAAGGTTGTCAACCAGGAAGAAATTCACATCATACTTTAGACCATCTTTGAGCTGGACCATCTCCCCAACAGTTTGTATTTCAATAACATTTTCTTTGAGGCGCCCCCTTAAACTCTTTTCATGAACAGGACTCAGGACAGACCCCTATTAGCAGCTAAGGAGCCACGCTAATGAGTTTTCTGCTCAATGCTTAAGTGCTAAAAATATGTGTAGCTGCACCGAATACCCCCCCCCACACCACAGTCAGTCATAATCACAGATTATATACATGCTTCAATCCATCAGTCACTGCAGATGAGTCATTGAAACCATCATGCAGTTATAGGCTGTGTAGTGCTAGTCAGTCAAGCACATGATTGCAAACGCTCCGTTAACTCGCACTGACTCTCACTGAAGAATCTGTAGGGACGTGTGACTGGTACCAGTTGAACTCAGGAAGTGATGCGGTGGTACACAGGAGCAGGTAGGCCTACAACAGTAGCAGTGACTGCTGGAGGAGTAAACTGTGCTGCTCCTCTCCCTTCCCCAGGGAGAAATACTCCTCTCAATAAAAGCCAAGACAACTACCCACATATTGATATTTAATATTGTAGCAGACTTACCAAATATAGGAGTGAAATTGTACTGCAATCACCCACAATGGTAATCAATTGGGTTTTATAAGCAGCTTTCATGAATAGAGATTATAGATCTTTACTTCAGAAGATATAGTTTCAGTTAATTCATGTCTGGTACTGGGCTCTGTGTAAGGCAGTTGTGTTTGAGAAAAGTAAGATGCATTTTTTTGATACAAAATAATGAGGACGGTAGTGTACCACTTTGGATTATTGACGGGAAGGGTGGTTTGTTGTCACTGCTTTGAATTTCCAAGGTGCTCTTTAACAGACATTTTGTGTCACGGTTGGGGTAAAGAGGTGATACATTTCTAAATAAAACTAAAAAATAAACAGACTGTGACAATTTGAGCCCTTTATGCACTTTCCCTAAGTGTGTATTTCTGCAGACTTTCCTGGAGAGAATAACCCAAAACTCGTAATGTTAAAGAAAGGTTATGAGTGGAAGACTGGATACATCATTTATCCACACAGAAACATTAAGGATTTAAAGAAACAAAATGTAATCAGAGAAACACAAGCATATGCTACACACATTGCTTATTCAACAACCAATTATTTTAATACTGTTTAATTATGTTTTGTTAACAGTACATCATTATTTCACCATTCAATTTCAAAACGTAAAATAAAACACCATAATTATAACATATTGGCTCTTTGTCACAGTTAAGTGCTAGCTAATTTATTAAAACTATGAATGACATTAAAAAAGGGTTAAAAAAGCATATACAGGATGAACAGTGCTAATTGATACAAACATCATGAACAGTAGTATAAACACTGAATTGAATACACCATAGAGCTGGCAGAAACATAGACAGTAAAATATAGAACAAAATAATTGTGGGGTGTGGTTAGGGCGCCGGCTGCTGGAGTGGTGGGAGTGGCTCAGCCGGAGGTCAGACAGCTGATCAGAATCGGGTAATGAGTCACTGAATAAAAGCATGGTTGTAACTAGTGATGGCGAGATGAAGCCTAATGAATCTTTGAAGCTTTCCAGCCAATTGGTTCACAAAAGTATTCATCTCATGAGGCTTAATTTGCACACAACCCCCCCTGTTTGTAAAACAGGCAGATATGACATCTCCACAGTGTGATATCTTTAGTTCCCAATGGGGGAAGCTTTAACCCTTAAAAATGAACATGAAATCATGTTTTCATGTAATCAATTCGTATCAATATAGAATATATTCCTGTTGAATGGTTGTGATTGAAAAGCCTAAGGAGGCTGGCAAACATTGCAAAGAGGGGTTTTTATTCCTAAATAATATTCGTAAAGGTATCCATGTTATAGCCTCAGTAAAGGTAAACAACATCAAGGAATACATGTATTAACTACATTAGGACATTAAACTTACGCTTTTATAAACATGTATCATCCGGGCGTTGATCCTGCGACCCTGCAGTTGATAGTCAGCTGCTTTCCAGCTGAGCCACAGCCTACATGTTGAAATACTCCAAAAACTCTGTAAATTCCAGTTAATTTACTTTGTTGATTCTGCCAATCAACACGTTCCTGCATTTCTATTTCTTACTCATCGTATCTCGTCTGTAGAGGGCTTCAATGGGGATGTGTCATTTGGTGCAAAACCTTTATTCAAAACCAGGAAAGATAAGCAGGTTAGGAAACCAAACTAAGTTATTTGTTGTGGGTTGTGACCAGGGTGCGATTTGACAAAAAAACAGAGGGGGGGATGTTTTTTATTTTTTATTCATAGACAAGAACATTGGACTTTTAACTTGCATAGGGAGAAAAAAACGCAAAAGGTAGGCTATATATATACACCTGTTCACTAAATAATTCACTAAAATAGCAAAACGTGCTGTCAACAATTCAGGGACAGGTCTGGAAAACTAGACTAGGTAAACAGTCGGCTCTGGTGACGAATTTGTGGTGGCTTTTTCGGTTTTCCTGTCGGGGCATTGTCTGCAGCATTTCGGCCCTCTTTTATCCACAATTCTGCAAATGTGTGCGCAGGAAAGGATGCCACCTCTGGACCATTGACACCAATGAACAGTAGGCCATTCAAAGTGGAGACGTGCATTCTGTTTCGTTCTTCCGTGAGGATGTGGTTCATCGCACTAAAGCCACGCTCGCACTCAGCCGTTGACACAGGGAGCGTGGAGACAGCGATGAGCACTTTTTTCAAAGTCTCCCCAGTGACACCATTGCATTTCAGTTCATGAAATTCTTTGAGGAGTGTGGGCATATTTGTGTCTGCTATAGCAAGGCTTTTATGAATGGTCAGAAGTTTGTCATCCCCATAAAGCAACCGTTCATCTTCATCGGAGGGCCAATTTGAGGGGTTCAGCGCAGCCGCCGCAGAAAAAATGCCGTTGTCATCGAGCCTGCTCTGGATGTTATCGGCCAAGGAGATGAAAAAACGCTCACGAAAGGTCTCTGCCTTCCGCTGTTCTCCGTCACTCGGCTGAGACACATTAACCCCCTTAAATGTTTGCTTACTGCCCAATTCCTCCTTCAGACATCGTATGTTCACTCCATCGGCATTCCTCATAGCCCTCAGTGTCCGCACGGCAACGCCCACCTCAGCAGTAGCGGTGATTGCTGTGGCATCTCGTCTCTGAAGAAAGAGGGACAGGGCCTGCATCGTTTCGAGCGCGTCTTTTACGAATGCCATCTCCACCACGAAAAGCCACTGAGTCATCTTAGCATGCATTCCCTTACATTTGGCCCTGTCTTTGGTTGATCGTGATGTGTCTTCGGCCAGTGACGCGAAGAGTTTGACCAGGGCTGGATAGCTTTGCCAAAGAGCCGTCACAGATGTGCAAGACGAGGATAGCCAGCGCACGTCAAACACCCTTCCTATCCTGCGAGCTTGCATCTCCAAATTGGAAGCGACAAGCTCTAGCTCTCGCATGTTCTTTGGACTTTGAGAGAAGAAGGCGTACAGGGAGTCAGTGAACATCTGGAAATGACTTGCATCTGTAATTTGTTTGACAGTGTCATGGACGGCAAGTTCTAGTTTGTGATTCATGCAGTGAATGACAATCAGGTTGGGGTTAATCTCCTCACGTAGGAGTGTGGCGACCCCCTTGTATCGGCCCAACATAGCGGCGGCCCCATCCGTCGCGAACCCAATTAGTCGGGAGCGCAACATGTCTTTTGAGATACCCTGCTTCTCAAGGCACTGAAGCACAGTGTCACGGATCGCCGATCCAGTGCACGACTGCAACTCAGCAAGTTGGAAGAAGAAATTGCAACACTCCCCTTCAAATGGAATTCTAATGTAAATGATCAGACATGTTTTATTTGAAACTGTTGTGCTCTCATCAATGAGAATGCTGAACTTGTCGGGTGAGCTTTTAAGGAAGTCCACCAGACGCACTGTCATTTTCTCTGCAATAAACATCAGCATATTCCGACATGCCTTGTCAGAATGCAGCATGTTATCGAGGTTAACATCGTTGAGTTGTTGCAGTTCAACCAGGTGAGGCTGCATTTTGAATGACAGGTCAGTGTAGCAGATCATGTAAGCTGTGCGAATGCAGTACTCTGTGGTTTTTAAACTATGCTCATGATGCTTTCGCCACAGAGCTGCACTGTTCTCATTTGCCTTTTCAATTGCGGCGTCTTGTCTTTTTTGTACAATTTCAATACATTTGATATGGCTTTGACATTTTCCGTGCTTGCTGATTTTGTCATTTAATTTTTTTGCCGTTTTGGCTTTTATGCCTTTAATGAAGGCAGAGTCTATATGAAGCCTTTCCTGTGTGTGTGGGCCTAAATCCCTGACGTCGGAACAAGCTTGGCACTTGACTGACCCGTCTGTGCTGACAGCTAGCCACTCACGACCCTCTCTCCATTTAGCAAAGCGCCCCGGCTCAATGCACCCTCCTACCACATGCGTTTCAGAGTCGCTAGCAACATCGGCGTTTCTTTCATCAAGTGGCTGGGAATCGTCCTGCAGGCCTACATGAACGCCAACCTCCAGCGAATTTCTTGCGCTATCACTCTCAGGTGTTAATTTCGTTGTTTTATTATTTGGTCCCGTAAAGTAGGACGATATGCTGCTCTGAACGCGTTTCATGTTTGCATCAGCGCTGTTTTTCCTGCAAAGTTCCCGCACTAAAATGTTACAATGTTGTTGTTTTCGATGACGTTCCGAAATATGCGCAGTCTGCCAGAAGGCTGCTGAATAGCCTACTCTGACACTGAAGATCGTTAGATTTCAAGAGTTTAAGTAGTCTAGCAGTTAAGTTGCATTCATCGCTATCAAGGGGGGGAAATCCTTGTCCCCACCGGAGATAAAAATAATTTAGCAGAGGTAGGGATAGGAAAACCAGAGGGGGGGAAATCCTCACCATCCCCCCCTACAAATCGCACCCTGGTTGTGACTATCTAGTTCGCTGCACTTCGCTTCAGCTCGGTAACTGCACACACACCCCCAGCCCGACACAGTCCGTCAAGAAGTGAAACCAACAATCCTCAGAGAGGTTTAAGTGAGGGTTTGAGTCCTCATAATCCCATCGGGGCACTGGGGCCGGGTACAGGAGGGGGAATATGAGTGTTATAAAACAGTAAAGTGTCAGTGGTTCAACAGATCTGAAGCACTATCTGAAGCAGTCACGTGGTATTGACGGGCAGCGAGGCTTCGTTTGTCATCGATGACGTCACTGGCCTCAAACGATACAAGCCTCGATACGCGCAGCACAAAAAACTTCCTGCATTACTCGACACGCTCCGAAGCCTCGACGCAGCACGTAACATCACTTAGTTGTAACCCGGTTCTGGTCTCTTTTGCAGTAGACTGAGTGAGGACTGTCTCCCCTCCCACGCCCGACGAGTGCCTCTACCTCTGTTCCTAATTTAAATTGCCCATTTCGCAATAAAGATTTCATTTTGTTTTAGCCCTACCAAGCAGTCCTTCCATCAGTCTGAACCCCGGTGTGAGCCCGATCACTCACAATAATATATTATAAGTATTGACAATTTAAAGGAATATATGTAAATATCAGTGGCGGCTAGTGAAAAAAAATCTTGGTGGGGCTAGTGTGCCAACAGATTTCCCTGCCTAATCTAGCATAAGCATTCAAATGAACAGTCGGAAAATGACTACAGTTCCACAATAATAATTTAATTTCACAGTTTCCAGCTTCACAGAAAAAGTAACAATTTACAGCTATATTAGACTTTATGCTATCAAATACTATGTACAATACAATCAAGGGATAAATTAACAACAAGGGTATGATTTCAGCTGAATCTATACAAATCAACAGTGAGTGAGTGAATGAGTGAGTGTGGGTTGAGAAGAGAGAATGGAACAGAACTTTCCTATTAAAATGTAACATATACAAAGAATTTAGAACCAAGTTATTTTCAAAAAAAATTACATAAACAGATTATTTTAATACCCTCTCTCAAGGAAAAATGCATTTACTTGGAGAAAACAGCATCAGTGCCATACAGTTGTCATTGCATGTCACAGCCTGAGAGAAACAACAAAGCATTCTCCACAACTATATTACAATTACATACTATAATATTATTACATATTGCCCATTGAATGTAAAATAAACATAAAAGACACTCTCTGTGCCTGTTCCTCTCTGTGTGTCTGTTCCTGTGTGTGTCTGTTCCTCTCTGTTCCTCTGAGTGTGTCTGTTCCTCTGTGTGTGTCTGTTCCTCTGTGTGTCTGTTCCTCTGTGTGTCTGTTCCTCTGTGTGTCTCTGTTCCTCTGTGTGTCTCTGTTCCTCTGTGTGTGTCTGTTCCTCTGTGTGTCTGTTCCTCTGTGTCTCTGTTCCTCTGTGTCTCTGTTCCTCTCTGTTCCTCTGTGTGTCTGTTCCTCTCTGTTCCTGTGTGTCTCTGTTCCTCTGTGTGTCTGTTCCTCTCTGTTCCTGTGTGTCTCTGTTCCTCTGTGTGTCTGTTCCTCTCTGTTCCTGTGTGTCTCTGTTCCTGTGTGTCTCTGTTCCTCTGTGTGTCTGTTCCTCTCTGTTCCTGTGTGTCTCTGTTCCTCTGTGTGTCTGTTCCTCTCTGTTCCTGTGTGTCTCTGTTCCTCTGAGTGTGTCTGTTCCTCTCTGTGTCTCTGTTCCTCTGTGTGTCTGTTCCTCTGTGTGTCTGTTCCTCTGTGTGTCTGTTCCTCTGTGTCTCTGTTCCTCTCTGTTCCTCTGTGTGTCTGTTCCTCTCTGTTCCTGTGTGTCTCTGTTCCTCTGTGTGTCTGTTCCTCTCTGTTCCTGTGTGTCTCTGTTCCTCTGAGTGTGTCTGTTCCTCTCTGTTCATCTGTGTCTCTGTTCCTCTGTGTGTCTGTTCCTCTCTGTTCCTGTGTGTCTCTGTTCCTCTGTGTGTCTGTTCCTCTCTGTTCCTGTGTGTCTCTGTTCCTCTGAGTGTGTCTGTTCCTCTCTGTGTGTCTGTTCCTCTCTGTGTGTCTGTTCCTCTCTGTGTGTCTGTGTGTCTCTGTGTGTCTGTTCCTCTCTGTGTGTCTGTGTGTCTCTGTGTGTCTGTTCCTCTCTGTGTGTCTGTGTGTCTGTTCCTCTCTGTGTGTCTGTGTGTCTGTTCCTCTCTGTGTGTCTGTGTGTCTGTTCCTCTCTGTGTGTCTGTGTGTCTGTTCCTCTCTGTTCCTGTGTGTCTCTGTTCCTCTGTGTGTCTGTTCCTCTCTGTTCCTGTGTGTCTCTGTTCCTCTGAGTGTGTCTGTTCCTCTCTGTGTGTCTGTTCCTCTCTGTGTGTCTGTTCCTCTCTGTGTGTCTGTGTGTCTCTGTGTGTCTGTTCCTCTCTGTGTGTCTGTGTGTCTCTGTTCCTCTCTGTGTGTCTGTGTGTCTCTGTGTGTCTGTTCCTCTCTGTGTGTCTGTGTGTCTGTTCCTCTCTGTGTGTCTGTGTGTCTGTTCCTCTCTGTGTCTGTTCCTGTGTGTGTTAGTGTGTGTGTGTGTGTGTAAGCAAGTGCTTACCTCTAGTGCCAAATGGTGCTGTGTGTCTTCTCTTCCTCTCTGTGTGTCTGTGTGTCTGTTCCTCTCTGTGTCTGTTCCTGTGTGTGTTAGTGTGTGTGTGTGTGTGTGTAAGCAAGTGCTTACCTCTAGTGCCAAATGGTGCTGTGTGTCTTCTCCCAATGTTCTCCGTTTCTTTGTGGGTGGATCCTGAACAGGTCCCCTGTACTCCTCATCCTCAGCCAGATTATGAACAGCTCCCTGATCCAATGCATAAGAAAACTGGTTAGGGATATATTAACCAAACCCAAGGTTGTTATAATTACTGGCAATTACATTTCATCTAAACTTCACAAATAAATTAATTATTTGAATAAGATGACATATAAGCATTTAAGGCTACACATAATATATGCAGAGAATTAACAATTAGGCTATGCTACATAATAGCATGCGGTTCATGAATGCCTGGGTGATTCCTGCGATGTAGACAGCATCGATGTTTCTCTTCTGGAGCTGATTATACAGCATGTCTACATGTGGCATGATCTTGTGGAACAAGGCTAGGAAAAAACAGAAAGCTTCATCTTCCAGCATTCTCACATAGCCTCCAGCCTCTCTCTTCGTTTGGCCATCAAATGCTTCACTGTTCCGGATGGTCTGAAAACACTTCACCAGATCATTCTTGTGCTCATAGACTGTGTTGACTGCATGACTGTTGAAGTTCCAACGTGTTGAGGATGCACTTGGAAGTCGGTGCGCCACCAGCTCATCTAGCACTGCCGTTCTCTTGCTCGATTTTGAGAAAAAAGAAGCAAATCCCCCCATGTTGGTGAAAAAGTGACTGATCTGAGGGATGTGGGAGGTCGCCTGCTGCATTACCAGGTTTAACTGATGGGCATAACAGTGAATGTAGTGAGCGTTTGCATAGATGTCCTGTACCTTTCGCTGCACTCCTCCAGTGGAACCCCTCATTACCGCTGCCCCATCATATGCCTGGGCGATCAACTTATTATTTTGTCCCTCAGGAAGGATGCTGTGCAGGCTCTCCAATAAGGCACCGGCTATTGAATCCGCACAGCTGTTGGGTAGCTTGATGAATTCATAGAAGCGCTCCTGTATGTTGTTGCGTCCATCGATGTATCTTAGGACCAGGACTAGCTGACAGTGTGTGGAAATGTCGGTAGTTTCATCCGCTTGGATAGCTAAAAACTCAGCTGTCTTCACTTCATCCACGATCTTTTCTCTTAGAACTGCCAGCATACAGTCCAGGAGCTCGTTCTGAACGGTCTTCGAGGTGCCTTTAAATACGATCGCATTTTCAAGGTGCTCCCTCAAGTCCCGATCAATGGATGCCATTAGGTTGACTAAACCTCTGAATATTCCGGCGTTGTCTGAGGAATCCCTTTCATCATGTCCCCGCATTGCTAATTCAAAAGCACCACAAAAATTTACACAATCGATGATCTTAGATAAAATATTGCGGTTTTTATCTACCTCTTCATTGTGCCTTCTTACAGCGATGCGGTGCCCATCATCGAGTTGCGTTGCTATGCTAATCTTTCCGAACACAGCTAGCTTTACGCAGTTTTCCATGTGAACTTTGGATCGATCGTGCTTCTCTTAAGTCAGTTAGTCCAGTCTTTGTCCAAGTCGAATCACATTTGTCACTTACAGGATACAGGGGAACAGGCCCGTTTCTAGGATTTTGGGGGCCCTAGGCAAAGAAGTTGTTGGGGGCCTTTAAAAAAAAAATTTCCGCAATTCTGTGCGTTTTAATCACAAAAGAGGTCAAACATACACTGAAAAGTAGCCTTTATTATTTTTTTTATTTCCTACTGAAACTGCTGCTTGCGGCCCTTGGCCTCAGCAAATGCAGACACAATCCCCTCCAAGTCCAAAGACCTGCGGACGTCACTCTCAATTGACATGAGTGCCAGTCCAGAGAGCCTCTCTTGGCTCATAGTTGACCTCATGTAATTCTTTATGCGCTTCAGAGATGAAAAGCTCCTCTCTC
Source organism: Eleginops maclovinus (assembly GCF_036324505.1). Lineage (NCBI taxonomy): Eukaryota > Metazoa > Chordata > Actinopteri > Perciformes > Eleginopidae > Eleginops > Eleginops maclovinus. The sequence goes on along the minus strand of NC_086363.1, from coordinate 18,965,970 downwards.
CGGAGGCAACCGAGACAGGAAGGGTCAGAAGTAGGCGCAGTGCAATGCTTAAATTGCTGTACAGGTCCAACAGCTTCTCACTGTATATGTAGTCCAGCATTTTAAATGGGCACCTGGATACTTCATCTGGAAAGGTGTGGACAGCAGAGTTGATCTCCAATGCCAAGTCGTCTGCATCAATATCATGGAGGGTTTGTTCCACTTTCCTGCATCTCTCATGCAATTTCCCAGTCTTGATTGTGGCCCTCATGATATCAATGCTGAACAGGAAGTCGTACAGGGCATACACCCCCTCCAGTCTGGAAAATCTGTCTTTTAGGCTGGTGATGGCAGTGTCAACCAAAGGCAGGAAGAAGTCCCTTCTGAAGGCCTCTTCTGGGGTCGATTGGGTTTCATCTGTACTCTCGTAAAGGAACTGCCTTTTCTTTTTACGTTGCCTTTTCTCAGGCAATTTCCTCTCAATTTCCAGATCTTCTGCAATCTCCATTGCATCCGTTTGGCTTGATGCGAGTCCATTTTCCCTGAAATCTTCTAGGTACTCTGTCACTCCCTCGGTTTCTTTTTTCAGTGTTTGCATTGAAACATCCGGGCTCTGGAGGAGCTTGCTCATATGGTTAACCTGATACAAAACGTTGTACCAGGTTATTGTGCACAGAAGAAAGGACCATGTTTTAAGCTCACCATGTAAGCTTTTTGCTGAGGACATGGTCTCTGAGTCCCCCTTCTCTGTAGCATATGTCTCCAGTGCTGACAGTCCGTCTAGTATTTCAGGTAGATGGTACCGCACTACCTTCACACTGTCAATTCGGGCCTCCCATCTCGTCCCTGAAAGTGGCTTAAGGGTGAGCTGCTTCACATGCTGCTTCAAAATTGCCCAGCGGTGCACAGAGGAACTGAAAAGGTTGTACAGTCGTTGCAGCATACCAAAAAAAGACATGGACAACACTGAAGACTTGGCAGCATCTGACACAACCAGATTTAGTGTGTGACTGCTGCATGGGATGCATAGCGCCTTGTTGTTCAGCTCTAAAATTCTTGCCTGCACACCCTGTTTGTGGCCCATCATATTGCTGCCATTGTCGTATGACTGCCCACGGCAATCTGAAATGCTGAGGTTGTGCTTCTCCAACTGGTCAAGCAGGATTTCACTGAGCCCTTTACCAGTTGTGTCTTCAACATGTACAAATCCCAAAAAATGCTCAGCAATAGAAACAGGTGTTTCACAGTTGACAATCCTGAGAACAACAGAAAGTTGTTCCTTGTGGCTGATGTCAGGAGTGCAATCCATGATCACGGAGAAGTATTTTGCTTTGTGCACTCTTCTTGCAATCTCCTGTAGGATTTTGTCTCCGACCAGCTGAATGATTTCGTTCTGAATGACTCCACTCAGGTAATGCACCTTTGTCTCTTTGCATTGTATTCGTCTGATGTGTTCATTCATTACCGGATCAAACTGTGCTAGGAGTTCCACTTGAGCCAGAAAATTCCCATTGTGGCGATCATACACGGTACTGGTAGTTCCTCTCAAAGCCTGGTTGCGTTCTGCCAGATGGGAAACTATGGCAATCACTCTCCGAATCACGCCTTTCCAGTGTTCAACTTCAAGTTGCATCAACTCCATCTGTCTTTGATCAATCAGTGTACTGGTTTGCAGTCTCCTCTGAAGGTCGTGCCACTTTTTCACATTGTCACAGTGCACCTTTGTGCACTCGTGTTTTTTTAGGCGATAGGAAAGGTTCTTCCATCCACCGTAGCCACAGGTCGTTAAGGCATTGTCACGCTCACGCTTCCCGAAAACAGTACAAGGGAAACAGAACACTCCATCTGTGTGGATGGAATACACCAGCCACGATCGATGTATATTCTCACCATTTTTCATGGTTCTTTTGTAACTGTCCTTGGTGAATCTTCGAGGAGGATTGTCTAAGTTTTGCGGGAATTCAATGTCCATGATTTGCACAGGTCCTTTTTTGACTATTTCACAGCGCATACTGCTTGTTAGGACACTGGGCCAACATCCTGGGTCATCACTTAATGTGGTGCTTGCAATACCTACAGGTACCCCAGTTCTGGATGGTGGGGTGGTCTCTGCCATGTCAATGTCATCTTCCTCTTTGTCCTCCTCATGAAGTGGAGATGGAGTTGATGGCACTGTTGAAAACATATAGTTGCAAATTAATTTATAGCACAATTGCCATGTGGTAAGTACAGCAACTAGGGAATGGTGATCTACTTGTATAATGCTTTAAAAAGAAAGGGTCATTTTAATACACTTTCATAGCACATGGGTGTTAGGTGATAAGTTGAAATTGTGCGGCTTAATGCACCTTCTGTTGAACCACTGCTGGGAAGTGGTGTGGATGCTTCCACTTGCTCCTCCTCAAGTCGTGATGGAGTTGATGGCACTGCTGAAAAATATGTAATTACAAATTAATTCATGGCACAGTTTCATGTGTGAAGTACGACAACTAAATGCTTAAGGTATGGTGATCTACTTGTGTAACGCTTTATAGCAAATGGTCATTTTAATACACTTTCACAGCACATGCTGCTATAACTTTGGGTCACTATGATAGGTGATAAGTTGAAATTGTGCGGCTTAATGCACCTTCTGTTGAACCACTGCTGGGAAGTGGTGTGGACGTCGCAATGTTGTCTTCCACTTGCTCCTCCTCATAAACATGTGACGAAGACGATGTTGATGGCCCTGGTGCAAAAATAAATAAATACATAAATAATATTCTTTTTATTTATATTGCACATTTTGCATGCATTGATCTCAACAACTCAGTTATTCATTAACATTAGTGAATGTCCCACATATTTGAAATGTCCAGAAGACTCTGTGGGCAAGTGGAATGAATACACACAACTATGACTTGAATTAGAAAAATGTAAAGTCATTTTGATAACATCAAGTGTGTTGATAGAAGGCACTAATAATAGGTAGAAAAGAACGTTACCTTCAGTAGCACCAGAGACAACACTTGGTAGAGCGGGATGAAGAAATTTCAGCAATGCCCCTTGGAGAAAGAATAAGTACTGTATGATTAGCTTGGTTATTTTTCAAATGCTTTTGAAATCCTATCATTTTACAGTCTGATAATTGTGGTGAAATAGATATTAAAAGCATTACACACAGTTCCTACTAGGCGGTTTAGTGGCGGTTTCTATACGACTACAGGTGAAGCACTGCTTCACCAAAAAAAAGTAAAAAAAATAATAATAATAAAATCTTACAATAATCCCGTTTTCACTGGTTTGAAAACAGAAATACAGTCACTAAGACGAGCTGTTTTCCTGAAATCAATTCTGTGAGTGGCAACAGCGCCATCCCCGCACCCGTGGTGTGTCTGTGTGTGTCTGTGTACTGTCTGTGTCCCATAGAAAAAGCTCAAAGCTATCGGTACAGTTTTTAACGGTGGTCCAGTGGTATTTACAGCTATCATGGAGACCAACAACAACAAACAGCAGAATAGGTTTAGAAAAGGATTAATTGACACTAAAGTGGCTGTTTTCTTCCTGTGGCTGATCTGCGCCGGGATGTTAACCGTTAAAATGTAAATAAAGTAAGTAAATCAACCCAATGGTATTCTAGCAAAATTATTGTAAACTCCCATGTTAATCTCCTATTAAATAGCTAGCTACTACAGGAATAACTATTTCACTGGTTGTCTCAAGGCTCTAACGACTGAAAACATATGTGAAGTTTATTTAGGATATTAAGAGGAATTAATCGTTGATCAATTTGGCCAGCTGATAACGTTATGAACTTATAGTGAAGTCAAAGGTAGCAGTTTAAGTTTGGTTAGCATGCTAGCATGCCAAACCACTGGTTCCTAGCTAGTCGTCGTTACAACCTCGCTACTCTAGCAAAATATGGTATACCCTGCCTGGCACAATTTTCATGTTGATTGTGTATATTCTACTTACCGGTGTCTTGTTTTCTTTTCTGCTCCTCTTCCCTTTTCTTCTTCTTTTTTTGATTGCGGAGAGATAATTTCGCTTCATTTTAATTTTTCACTTTTCACTTGCACTTGACGCTGTCGCGCTAATGCATGGGAAAGGGGGGCCCCCTCGAGCTGGGGTATTTCGACTACAATGTGTCGTTGCGCTTTTCGGACATCGCATGCTCTAGGGAGGCGCTGTTGCTGCCCTCGCAGTCGCAGCAGAGCCCTTCATATACAGATGACTGCTTATTATTATGAAGCTATTTAAAATCGTCATTGCTGTTGAATACATGACCTGTCTTATTGGTATGCATGTTGTTTGATTCATGTTGCATTTGTATCAGACTTTTCTTTGAATTTTGAAAAAAAAAAAAAAAAAAAAAAAAAAATCTTAACCTGTCGTCTTTGGGGGGCCTCCTCCTACTCGGGGGCCCTAGGCAATTGCCTACCATGCCTACCTGAACGCGACGGGCCTGCAGGGGAAACAGAAAAGTGCATTGGCTGCTCCACAACCTGCCAGCCACGTCTTACGGTTGAACCAGCTCCGACAAAAACTCCGTTTGTAAGATTTATCTTTCAGCTTGATTTGCTGGGAAATGCTGATTTCAGGCTTGTCGGGTCCCAGCTCCTTAACGAGAAGTTTTTCCTCCGTCGTCCGTCTCGCAAAAGGGTATATTATTAACGATTTCACCGAATTTGGTGGAAGCTGCTCTTGAACTCCAGTTGTCACCGCCATCGCCATCATCTCTCTTCGTCGTCGCGCATATTTTTTCCCCACGTAGCATAGGACAGAGTTTGGGAGTCGCACTACGAAAAAAAACTATCGCTGGCTCCTTATGTAGCTACAGCAATCCTAAACCTTCACGCATTTTACGTAGCAGTACGTAGCAAAAAATATTTTTTCCCCTCAACAGCTGGTGGGGCAGAGCCCCAGCGCCCCCTATGGGCCAGCCGCCTCTGGTAAATATGAATATGCTATAAAAATGTATAACCAATTGGGACAGTTTTATAAATATAATGAGTCACTATGACTTATTTGAAAAGTTAGTCACTGGTCATCAAGCTGGGTGTGTGCGTGGAAGAGGGGGATCTTTCAATTATGATATCTAAACATCAAAAATAGACCTGATTGGGAAAAAAAAACTAAACAAGGGGAAGCAAGTATTATAATCCAAAAAACATAATAGTTGATTTATATAATGATGCTGTATTCAGAAATCCAGTTGTGACATTTCACATTGTGTCAAGACTGATAAACGTTTTAACACCACAACACTGCAATAGATTAGCCATACTTATTAATGATTACATGAAGAACATGACAGGAAAACAGAGGGAAGCCCCGCCTTATTGCTACAGCCATTACAGATCTGTATAATCTTAATTATGGTGGAGCATATTATAATTCCTGGCAGGTTGCTGTCTGGTGGGTGCTTCATTTTTATTTCCCAATTACACTGTAGAAGGTAAAATATATTTCTGCTAGTTCATTTAAAGCGACAGTCACAGAATCAGCACTTCAGGAACAGGGCTGAAATAGAGCGGGATGAGGCATGCTACAATGGGGGATCTGTTTGGTATTTTGAGCAAAACACTTCACTGACAAGTTTTGTATAGATATGGCCCTACAATATGTTGTTCAAATATAGCATAATAGGAGACCTTTGAATCAGTTTTGCAGTATGTCATAGCTCTACTTCCACAACAGCTACCAGTGTTCTGGATCGTTATTCATTGGTTTAGCATGTTTACATGAGAGCAACAGCTGTGCAGCAGACATGTAGATTTTATGTTGGCGGTTTTATGTCACCCTGAGAGTCATAACTGCTGCTGTGTCATTCCTCTCCATGAGTCGACAGATAACTGTGAAAGGAGAGGGGAGACAGGTGTGGAAATATTATAATGAGTAACTGGCTTTGAAATCTATGCAGGAACGTGACATGGCTGGCAATGGGTCACCACCATCAGATGAATATTCATGTGAGTTGAAACCCTGTTCCTCAGCTAATTGGTGCTGAGTCATGTTTATTCATCCGCCTATCTGGCTGTGACAGTTCATCATGCTTCAACAGTTCTTTGATCCAAGAAAAATGGGCCATTCCTAATGCATATTTTTGCAGTTTCTTTACAATGCCATTTTAAATCAGAGTTTAGAAATACTAGGTGTTGGAAGTAACAGTTTCTTTACTGTTGTAGACGGAGTTTAACACTGAGTCCATAAATGCATCCATAAATCCCAAATTGTCAGTCCTTCCAGTGTTCTTGGATGTTCAGAAAAACCTAAATTCTGACATCAAAAACCCTTTGTGTTCCATTTATTAAAATATTAAAGGAATGACACCATGTCTACAATTTACACTCGTCAGATATATGATGAAAAATAATGAATACTACTTAACACACATAAACATATGTAAAAAAAGATTTGTTTATGTTTTTACTTAAGATTTTCACAAAAGATTGATGAAATTAAATAACGATAATTATCTTTATTCATAAAGCTAACAAACTAAATACAATTACAAAGTGCTTTCCAATAAAAGCACAATTCACTGATAAATAAATACACAGAATGTAAAAAACAAAAAATAAATAACAGAAAATAAGTGATTCCTGACGGTGTGCAGCCCTGATCTCCCCAGCCAGGTTGTTCCAAACCCACCCTCACATCCAGGGGAAGGGACAATAAGAGGTCTGATGTATAACTCAGGTGAGGCCTCGGAGTAATCTCTCCAGCGTGTCCTGGGTCTACCTGGTGGAGGTGCCCAGACAACTTCAATCATCCAGGATAATAATAACAATAAAAATATAGCACTTTGAGCTGCACCTAGTGAATGAAAAGTGCTATACAAATAAAGCTTTAGTACCTTTATTATAATCCTGGGGGATTGAGGTTTTCTGGATGCACATCTTAAATCACATGACTCAAGATGAGAAATTCACTTCAGGTCAAACATTAAACCTTTTTGCAAAAACTACAGCATACAAACACAATATCAAATTCAAGGAACACAGAATTAGATCAGGACAGGTAACGCTCTCAGTAAAACAAATGACGATGTAAGACAAAAGGAATAAATACAGTAAAATATAAAAAACCCACAACTATTTCCCACCTGTGTGATTGTCTGATTGTGTTCACCGGCTGCCCTCGTGTTTTACCTGCATTCTCCATTTGTGTCTTTGTGATGAGTCTTGTCTGTATATATACCTTCACCAGCTTTATTTGAATATAGCTCGCTTTTTGTTATTTAAACCTGCCTCCCTCTTTTTACAGCGTTTTGGGTCCAACCTCTAGACAAACCGTGACATAAACCGTATTATGATTATTTATATTCCTGCAAACTTTGGTTGTGTTTTTATCTGGTTGCTGTAAAAGCTTTAGGCTAATACTGAAGTTGCTGTGGTGGTTAACCCCCGAGGATGACTTGGCTGACGCGCTTTACTGTGTTGATACGATACCGGTTGTGTTATTGTTTTAATGATGAATTGGTAGGCTTATATTCAGGTGCGGAATAATACAATCCGTTTATTGAATTGTTGCTGTGCATAATAAATTCCATTTCCATTCATTGCCTTAACAAACAATCCTTTGCAGTATTCACCCTCGCTGTACTGTGGTTAAAAATGTTTGCGCTACAGGGGTCAGACACCCAATCAGGTAACAAAACACACCTTAAATACCTGGGAATCTGACAGCGAAACCCTATGGCACACACAGTGAGTAACACACAATTGGGAAACCCTCAACCCAAACATGACTTTCATTAAAATGACTCTTACAGCTGCTCTCCTGAATTATTGTATAATCTGAGTACACTCAACAGGTGCTGCTAATTCTGTTTAAGCATTCAGAACTGACTTTGGTCATATTGGTATTTTGTTTACAACTGGGCCATGTCCTCAGAGTGAGTGCGTACTTGTTCGCCTCCAACTGGCAGTGACTTTTGGCACCTATACTTCACCTTTATGAAGAACCTATTTAGTAACACTTTGTCTGTCTGACAGGGTTCTGTTTTCATCTTCACAAAGTGTTGTCGGTCAAAAAATGTATTTACAAAGTGCTCTAACAAATGCACTTTAAAGAATGAAGTGGTGGAATAGCTTTTACATCACCGCCATGGCAAAAATAATAAGCTTTTAAGAGGACTTTCATTTATACACAACTTGTGTGAGTGTTGTGAGACCTCCTCATACTGCCATAGAAAAGGCATTAATGTTTTTAAGTGGCTGTATAAAACAGCATTGAGGACTCAAAGTTCACAAAGATTTGATCACCTTATTAAATAATGACAAATGATGCAGCTGCTTCCTCCTCAGAGAAGTGGGAGTTCAGCCCTGGGGTAGACGCCTGTGAATTTGAATCATGCTACTATGGTGAATTACTCATGACAAAATAAGCACATATTTCCTTTTTTTTGTTTATATTTGCATCTCTCTGATGAACAGAATATTGAATACTGAGATTATAACTAAGACTACACCATTGCTTCTTCATTGGGTAACCATTAGTTTGTTTATTTCTCATTTAATTTCCTTCAACACTAGTTTTGATTTTGCATAAAGTGGTAAATAACTGTTCGTCTAAAAAAACGTTTGTCAAGAAGCAGTCGGATTTTCCCAATTTTATTTTGGTACATTGCAGAAAATAAGATCTGTCGGAGAACAATATGTGAAAATCTCTTGCCTTATGTTAAACCACAGAGCTTATTTCAGGCTTCTAACCAAAAACACAACCTCTTGACTTTGAGACGAGCGAACAGGTGTCCCAAACACCTGTTTATACAGCATCGGCTCACCTAACCTGTTAAGGAATTAAGTTATACTGTGTGTCTTGCATGTATAGTTGCACTTAAGGTGTGTTTTTGTATACTATGTGCACATGGTTTACTAAGGAAGTGTTATTGATTATTCAATCATCCATGAATGCACAGGGACAAAGGGGAGCATTGATCCTCAGGCTAGCCAACACGAGGCTTTTATAAATCAATGAGCCAATAATCATGATTATTTATGGCTTTTAATGTTCGATGAAGACTCTGTAAGTCTTCATTCAGAAGCTCGACTCATACATACAGTTCATCAGATCCAGTCATAACCGTTAAGTTTTTATCGCTCTGTCAATAATTTTAGCATTGTAATTAATTGCTGAGATTTGAAGGACAGGTTTGAAGCAAGTAGACAGAGGTTATCCAGATGAACTAAAGTCCTTTATTTGGAGGGGATACGGAAAGTGAGTACACATGCACATGAACCATATGTGCATAAATCAGCTGTCAGGCAGTGGAGTTGCTCATGTTGAGATTTTAAATAAAATCTGCTTTCTGCTAAAAGTATAATCCATATTATAATGTGCTTGCTCATTAGGAAGTGTTTATGTATCTGTAACAACAATTAGAGAAGGTTTCAAGTGCTCTAAGTTCCTGGGTCAGATGAACATATATGAAGATAAAACAGACAGACATAGAAGTGGATCGAAGTAGCATCTAACTAAACTAGAAGTGTGTGTGTAATGATAATTAACCTGTGTGTGGAGACGGAGAAAGGTGTCATGGAAAATGATTGTAGAATAACAGGGAAAAGATGGGAAGTTGAAGGAGTCAGTAGAGTACAGGGCAGTCCCTCAAGGTCACGCACACACACAATTCAGCTAAAGATTCAACACATAACTATTGGAAAAAACAATGCAACAACTCAAGTGTCGGATGCTGATTGGATGGTTCGTGTTGCCAATGTGCATAGAAATGCCCGTGCACCAACAAGGAACCAATGAATATTAGACTCATACAGATCCCACCTAGCTGTAGGCCAATACGAAAAGACTACAACAATGTGACAGAAGTATAAAAGTGTATTGTGAACAAGGTTCTGAGTTCTAAAGGGAAACTGGTTACAGTTTACTGCTTGCAGCCTGTGATTTGTGGAAGCTTTAGATCCCTCAGCTGAGTTACCTGTTATTTCACTGCCTTTTGAATAAACATCTTAAACGAGAGAAGTTGTTTGATTTTATTCTGGAATAAAAGAACATGACACTCACAGGCTGAAGATCAGCAGTATCAATAGAGTTCCGGCACTGCATCTCTTTCAATGCCAAACATGTACGGCACAAATGATACTTTATGGTGCCCAGGTAAGAACGATGGGGGTCCAATTCCTTGCTCAAGCGCAGCTAAACAGTGTACAGGAGGCCAAAGGGCAGCTCTAGGTACTATTCCACACGCCGTACTTGGACTTGAACTGGAGACCCTCCTTTCTGTTTTTGTTTTTTTTTAAGTGATTTTTGGGGACTTTTTGCCTTTAATCGGATAGGAGAGTGACAGGAAATTCGGAGAGAGAGTCGGGGTGGGATCCGGGTCGGGAATCGAACCCGGGTCGCCGGCGTAGGGTGCAGGTGCCCCAGCCAATTGCGCCACGGCTGGGGCCGACCCTCCTTTCTTGAATTAAAACTGTGCTAGCGCTGACCCACACTGCAAAAACCTGAATATCGCAAAGTATATTTGTCAAACTTCCAGTCAAAACATGTCTTTACACTTGATTTAAGACATAAGAACATGAGAAGTAACAATACAGTGAGATACATCTCAAGTATCTTGTTAAATCAAAGTGTCTTGAAAACAACTTTGAGTTGTAAGACCCTACCAATATGGTTAAATAATCCACCAGGATACAAAGTAACTGGTTGTCAACGTATGTTGGATTGAGATTACTCACTAGGTCTATCCCAACAAGTTTGAGAGGCTCCCTATACTGTGTAACACTCCTGCTAGTCTTTAATATTGGCTATCTTGAAGTGGAGCTGTGGATACTGATTATCTAACCAGGCAGCATTTCAAAACTATGAATATCTTAGAGCAAAGCACTCATTTTGAAATAGAATTCTAGGTTTTTGCAGTAGTTGTATCAGCATTTTTCCAAAATACAATCTACTTTCCCCCTGTGCGCCACTATTCAACCTGAATTTGTATTCCAATACCAAATGTCCTCCTCCGCCAACAGTTTTTTTGTTTTTTTGGGCAACCAGTGCCTTTAATACAGTGTAGTTCAGAAACGGGGAGACAGAGGGGAAGAGGCGCGGCAAAGAGACTCAGGCCAGATTTGAACCTGGGTCCACCGCATGGCAGCCTGCTCTATCCACTGAGCTATACGACGGCCCAGGCCAACAGTTTTGATGTATAAAGGCACTGTTGGTTTTTCCTCGACCCCAGTTACACTCTAAAAGTCTGGAATGCAACCCTTAGAAGACCCAGGAATACTTCTTCTGCAATGTGTTCATATCGCTTCCTTTTGAACACGCAGAGGCAGTCTCCATCCGCTCTCATATCAGATCTATTGGGATTTGTGTTAAAGCAAAAGATGGCATGCATCCCCAAGAAGGGGTGTGCACGTGTATGAAAGCAATAATTCAGTGGATTGATGTCTGAAGTTACAAAGCGAAAACGCATTGTGTGTGTGTGTGTGTGTGTGTGTGTGTGTGTGTGTGTGTGTGTGTGTGTGTGTGTGTGTGCGCGTGTGTGTGTGTTTGTGTGCGTGTGCGTGTGTGTGCGCGCCATTTGGATAAATACAATAAATTCAAACATTGAAGGCCTTTTTCTCTCGGTAACCATCGTTATTTAATATATTGTTTAATATTTGAAAAACAAAAACATTACAGATATTATTGGAAAGCTAAGAAAACAACTCCAAAGGTGGACTAACAGAGTAAGACACATATAAGATGCTTACAGTATTTGGATGTACTGCCTTTATTTGACCAACCTGGAGGTTTGTTTCATAGTTTTTAAAGCAATGACAAGGATGACCTATGTATACAAATGTGAAACTCTTTAAGTTAGATATGTCTGCATTTTCGTCAAACTACGTATTTCAATTCAATTATTACCAAAAAACGTCTCAAACAGGGAGGATATTTGCACCTAATCATCCACATTCTGCTCTCTGACGTTAAAGGGGCCATATTTCTTTTGGGTGTGTTATATATGTATAAAACCCCCTAGACTGCAGACCTTTGTTTACTTCCGCGACATCACTACGTCACACTCGCACTTCTATAGGCTGGCGCTACGACATATAATTAAGAGGCTTACGGGCGGGACATCTCTATGAACACTGGGCTCTGGTTTCAGACAGAGGGTAAAAAGAGGTGCTGCAGCACAGGCAGTATGAGAAAAATAAAGAGCCTTTAAACATTAAAGCATGGAGACATGTCCCAGGAGAGACACTACATACTAATATGAACCTGAAATTGAACATAATAGGGCCCCTTTAAACTGAGAGAAAAACATGCTTGTTACACCTGGTTTTACAGAACATTATACAATGTCATCTTTGTTACGATTATTTCAGAGTGTTCTAAGAATGCAATTGGATGCTGGTAAATAATGTTTTTGTCCTACAGGTAAAGGTTGGAAATTGCTTTGAGGATTATAATACCACGATTCTCAGAACAGAGTATGAGATTATCTGGATACAGTGAAAACAGATGAAATGTTTCGTACAGAAAAACAGAATACAATGGAATAGTTGGCACAACACACCGAGCAAGCTGGACTCATTTCCTCTGCAGGTGTTGGGTTTCACTCCAATGCCATATTATACTCTGCATTATTTGCTGCCTTTCATCCATCTGAAACACTTGTGCATGTAATGGATGAAGGGATGTTAGGTACACAAATGAACTCTGTGACCCGGCAGTTGTGATGCTGCTACTGAACCAAGACATCCTGCAGAGTGCGTCTCTGACAGCTGGATTACTCTGAATATATAACATGTCCCCAGAGACACACAGAGAGATTAGAGTCAGTTATTTATGAGGATCTATTGGCAGAAAAACAAAGCAGAACATGTTTTAACTGCTATAAATACTGCACTAAGTTTAACCAACAGACCTGTAACGTATGCTTCGATAACATCAGACCAGCAGGGCTATGAGACTGGTTATAACTAGATTTGGGTCATGAATATGTCTAAGTTTAAACCAATAATTCATTTAAACAGGGACTTTTTAAAAGGAAACACCATTATAATTAGCCTTATGAATTCCAAATAGTTAAAACAATGATTTCAGTCAGCGAAATGTGGCTGTAAGTTACACGTTTATATTGAGATAGCAACATGACAGAAAGATCACATTGTAGATTGAATACTGAAGGGATAGTCATAAAATGTGGAGGCATCATCCATTATCTCAAGCTGCCACCCACACGTTTTATCTCAGTAAGTATGTAGTAAACAGAAATTTGATGCATATAAAAATAGAAAAATGCATGAAAATTAAAATACATGAGGAAACTTCTTGTTATGATAAACAAATACATTATATTTAAGGGTGCACCACTGCATCGGCTGTATATCGGTATTGGCCTTATTTACTTGCATCTGCAAATGAGGTGATAGCAGAAGCTGATGTCCATCCGTTTTGTTTGGCTATGTGACTGAGGTCTGTCGGCAGAGGTCGTGTTTGCCTTCATTTTTTAAAGTGATGTCGTATACAATCTGAACGCCGTCCGTCAATTTGAAGGAACACATTACAACATTCCTGAGGGCAATCTGCAGAATGACCTCCCTATAGGGAGTTTTTTCAAGGATTGATAAATGAAATCTAAAAATGTGACTTGCTGACTTCTGATCAGTTTTCTGGGAAAAATATTTCCTAAGTTTCGTGTTGCTGCTGATTCAATCTGCAGTGTGGCAGCATAGCGCCGCAGGTTCAGCCTAAAAAGGCCCGGGAAATCAGCTGTCTGAGGCAAAGACACAAAAACCAATTTGCACTGATCATATTTGGCTGTAAAGGCAAAACAGTCACAGTGTTTCTTTAGCAGCCTTTTATCTCCTTGATTGCTCAGTGTGTGTGTGACCCAAAACATTTACTGCCTATTCGTCTTTATTCTTCATGCCCTTATAAAAATATATTTGAAAAAGTTTATCTGAATATTTTAAATGTAAAATAAATGAATGAATGCAATTAAATATGTCTTATATTATAGTTTATAATTTTAAGTTGGATTCAGCTTATTTGATAATGTCAGTACGTCAGGTATACTTCAGGTCAATCTGTATTTTTTAACCATGCAAAGAAAACCAGAAAATAATCAGACAAGGAAATATTTTGAAAAAATATGTACTATTGTGGTACGTTTGGGAACGCTAAGTTTTTAACACACAGTCCTTGTGGTACAGTACATTAGATTTAGGAATTAGAATGGCCTTGGTGCAGTAGCCAGATGCCCGTTTGGCCATGTTATGCAGGCATGTGGAAACAGTGTGGCTCTGCAGACACTGAACTGAGTTGCAGAGAAGCAGAAAATCCTTCAATAGCTGCCAGCGGGTATAAATATCCTGTTGAAATATGCATGTGACCCTTCTGAATAACATAAGCCTAATGTATTGTTATTCCTAGTCTGCCCCTGAAAGTTTTATATTCAAAAGTCCAAAGATGGATGAAGTGGCATCTGTCAAAGCAGCTTGAATCTGTCTCTCTTCCTGAATGTGGATACAGCAGTTCAGGTGATCTGAAAGAGATTTCAGAGAATATAAGAATTAGTTGGATTCAAAACGTCTTAATGTTCATCAACTCTTGTTGCTGGGAAGAAGGGTCGTATGTAGGTACTGTAATAAGTTAAATGAGACCATCTGCTGTAAATGGCCAATTTGCTGATATGGGTTTCTCTGACTGAAATGTATGTTATGATGTGTGTTTGTACCTACTTTGTAAATTATGGGAAGAACTTGTAGGAAATCCTTTTTATGTTTTACAAATACACAAAGAATTTCAATATTCTCGATAATATTCCACGGATCATTGGATTAACCTCCTGTTTTTGCTTGATCTTCTATTTTTACAAATATTAACTGTTTCTTGAAGTCTTTTAAGATGCCAACAAACTCTGTCTCAAATAAAACTCTAAACTCGTATTTTTAAACTTTACATCGTCAACATTTACTTAGCTTTTTCTATTTCTGTGTATAAAAAGGTGTGTGTTACATCTACTATAGCAAGTTGGTGTGTAACTCTGTCTGCCTTCACAACTTCTGACCAACGTCTTTTCTCTTCCCCAGGACTTTCCATTTAAGGTCGTTAACTGTTCAGCTTTAATCCTTAGGTTGTGTTTAACTCGTGGTTTAGTAAAGCAAAATCTCGATAGATTTAGCGTTACTAGTTTTTTTTACCTTTTTATTATTATTTCAGTAATTAGGAAACACTTACTTATCCATGCTGCTTGACATTCTAACACAAACTTAATCAAACATTTATACTTGTTACTGGTTCCTTAATATGTGTGCTAAATTCTCATGCATATTCATTGTTCATCTTATGTTTCACCTGCTCTAGTGCAGTTCCACATTGCCTTATTTTGTGTTGTTACTTTCGGTTAGAGCTTTAGCGCTGTTATTTTGCACAGCATCACCAGCTTTATCAACCTTTACTTGACGGAAAAATTGTGTTTAAGCGTTTGAATAAACTGTTAGGAGGGAAACTAACCATTTACATTACCAATGAGTTTATCCAAATAACACATAATTGGGTTATTGGAAAAAGTTGTAATTTACGATGATATTTTGAGCTGTGATGAGCTGCTGTCTGTATGAGAGTGGCCGTTCGGCTTAAAAGAAAACCTCAACAAAGTTTATAATTACTCTCACTGCCAGAATGTAGATACAGATCCACTCTGCTAATAAATCAAATTTGGTCATTAGATAGACCAGGCAGCTAAAGCAAGCTAGCTAACTACTGTAGATAGAAGAGTGAACTACAGCTATCTTGTCAAGTTGATACATTTTCACTTGCTAGTTTGTTAGGAAAATAGCTAATGCTCGCTAGCTAATTTGAGATACATAGCTAATGATCGCTAGCCAGCTTGTTAGATTAGACAGATAGATAGAAAGATAGATAGGTAAATAGATATAGAAATGTAACGTTTGCTAGCCAGCTTCTTAGATGAATTGCTACATGGATGAACCCAAATAAAATGCATTGTTTAAAACCCTGCAAGTGCTAAACCTGAAGAACTAACACATGTGCATTTGAACTGGTGGTGGGCAAAGGTATTTGCATTGGGTGAATAAGCAGAAAGGAAGTCTTAACTCACTTGACCTTACCTGACAGGATATGATGTTTGTTATCCATATTAAACACCATACCCATTGTATAACTGTTATTATTAAATATTCTTTATAAAAGGATGAAAACTGATTTAAAAATCACAAACTCTTGCTTAATATTTCAGTGTACAGACACTGAAAACCAAGGGCAATCAATATCACCTATTCAAAGTGCAGCACTTTGCAGAAAACAAAAGACAGGATGCAGACCCCTGTAAGGAAGACACTAATGTATTCTCCCCTGTCTTTTGTAACTGCTTTTGTTAAAAGTTTGTATAAAAAGTTAGTGTAAAAAGGGCTGTGTGAAATCAAAAATAAAAATCTTTCAGCACAAGAAAAGTGACCTTGACGTGGAGGTGTTTCATGTTTTTATCCGCAACGTGCTAGCGTGCAATAATGGCTTTCACCTCATTTATGTGGTGGAGTCCTCTACAGGCATTTGGACTCATGTGAGTACAAGGAATGAGCTAAGGTACAACATGTTCTATCAGTGTCTTGACAGGATGATAGACGAGCTACGGATCAATGGCATCAGAGCTTGCCATACAGTAGCAGATATTTTTCTAATTGAAGACCCTACAGCTCATCGCTTAACAAAACAAGATGAAAGTCTGTAAAGAAGCGATTGCTGTCATCAAACAGATCCTAATCTGAAGGAGAAAAGAAGGTGCCACATTATATTTGGAAGCTATACAGCCCTGACATGTGATTAAAGTCTGAGTTAGGGCTTTCAACCTGCAAAAACAGAATTCCTGTTGGCCGCTGCAGTTGAAAAGATCATTCAGTGCACTCTACTGGCTGCACACATGGTTAGGAAGAACCATGGGCCAAGACAGGCTCAAAAACCTGGCAGTGATGTCGATTGAGAGGGGGCTTGTGTGTGCCACAGGCTGTGTCACTTTTGTAGACCTATTTTCTAACCAGAGAGTACTCTTAATGATTCTATCTCCTTGTTTATAATAGAGAAATCATCAGAAAGATTGAAAGAGAGTCAAACGCAAAGACTGACAGACACACATTTGGCTTTGATATTGTGGAATGTCAAGAATGAGATGTTTTATTAACCGGCTTTTAAGTGGACCCTAGGAAGGATTGTTGTTACTGCACTTTTAGGGATCCTTAATAAAGAATAAAGTCTAAGGGACGGACAGAAAAAGAGACAGCAGCAAGTGGTGGGGGAGACAGCAGCAAGAGATAAGAGAAAACAGCTTGAAAACAGAGAAAATCTCAGTGCTCATCTTTTTTCCTCTATCAGGGGTTTTTTATTGCATAGAGAGCTAGTGAAATTAGGCAGGAAATTGATACATGCTATGGTGATGATAACTGCTCCCCTCAGGACTTTTTTTAAAGCACCAAACTGTTTCACCCAGCTAAATATGCTGAATACTAGCATTAGCTTGACTAATAGAGGAAGAAGCCAAACATGCTTTTGACTGTGAGGAGTTGTTTTGTGGTGCAATGACACTGTTCACCTGTTAATTACATTACATTTAATTTGACACTTTTTTAATTTCATCCAAAGTGACTTACCACAAGTGCAATCAACCATGAAGATACAAATTCTGAGCATTGGATATGAGATGCACAGGGACGGATATATAGGGGCATAGTCGACAGGAAAGAGGAGGCACAGGTAGAGGGAGCACACAGACCCTGAGAGACAGATGCACCCTGTCACAAAACAACGCTCACTGGCAGAATTGAAAAACCGGAGGCCTATACGAAGGAGGATTTGCATTTAGAAAGGTAACTTCAGGGTGAATTCTAAGTTTTCGGTCCCAAGACGCTGGTTCAGTTCTTACATAGATAGCCATGGTAACTTACGCTGAAGTTACCTAACATGCTCCAGAGCAGTTTATGCTCCAGATAAGAGATTAAATTGAGTGAAAACACCTCCTGCTGACCGATCAGTGCTTGGTGCACTGAGTTTAAAGCCATGAAGTCATTCCAGGCTGAATGAAACACAGTTTAAACTGCCGTTTGCAGGAAAGACTGCAGGCAAAAAAATCACTGACTGTGAACATGAAAATTAAGAGAATATCACTGGCCATCTTAAGAGCAATTTGACTATTATTACATTTGGGGTAAGCAATTCTAATTAAACAAAACATAAGTACCCGAAGCAAAGTAACTCAGAGCATTGCAACAGTCGGAGCAGTGTTAGTGCTAACACTGACGCATCGCACAAGATACACAAAGTTTTTGATTTAGGCTATTTTGCCTGTATCCTGGATTAAGTGTGATTCATGGATGTTTAAAGTTTAACTTCTTATTTGTCTAACATGATTGTTTACTCTTCATTCATGAAGTATGACGCTCCTCTGTCAGTTCGTTTATCCATGTTTGTGATTGGACAAATGTTGCTAACCCCTTTCATTCCCGTGAATGCGCTCATAGCCGAACTGAGAATTCATGGGTGGACTTACCGAGTTGATAACCAGCAATGTAGGGCCGCTTAGCAAGATCTTGTTTGTTAGGTTTAGTTAAACCAGATAACTCAAACATATCCAGGGTCTGTTGAACTGGGTTCGTAGTACAGGCCTCTGGTAACTTCAAAAACGTCAAACTAAACTATATATAACGACTGGAATATCTTTAGTATTGTGTGTGGATCACTACCAGCTACCTGCAATTGTTGAATTTAATATATGTGCAGGGTGCGATTTGTAGGGGGGGATGGTGAGGATTTCCCCCCCTCTGGTTTTCCTATCCCTACCTCTGCTAAATTATTTTTATCTCCTTTGGGGACAAGGATTTCCCCCCCTTGATAGCGATGAATGCAACTTAACTGCTAGCCTACTTAAACTCTTGAAATCTAACGATCTTCAGTGTCTTTACATCAGAGTAGGCTATTCAGCAGCCTTCTGGCAGACGGTGCATATTTCTGAACGTCATCGAACACAAAAACATTGTAACATTTTTGTGCGGGAACTTCACAGGAAAAACAGCGCTGAACCAAACATGAAACGCGTTCAGAGCAGCATATCATCTTACTTTACAGGACCAGTGGCGGCTGGTGAACATTTTTTTGGGGGGGGCGCAGTTGGGCGGCACGGTTTAAATAGCACTTTTTTAGAGGTTTAGCTTAAGACAGTTGGTTAGGTGGCTGCGGCCACATTCGTGCTTCTTACATTTTTGTGTGAAGTGCTTTAGATCCTTCATCCCGGTTGTAGTCCAAAGTGTTTCAGTCCCAGGACTTTGAAATAACAGACAAGGGAAACAAAAAAAGGCATTGCTCACTCACTGTACAACCAGCTAACCAATTCCGCTTAGCATACAAGTTTGAGGAGAAAGTCCGAGTGTAGGTTCTCCCGCGATCAGTGGTCGTCTGTTGAATGTTTAAATCCGGACGCTCGGGTCCCAAGTCTTTCAATTTCTTCTTTTCGACATCTGATAGTCGATGAAACGGTGTTTTAAGTAGAGCTTGCACGGAGTTCTCAGCCATCGATGTCGCCATATTCACTCAATCTAAGTTTCAGCTAGCTACGGTGCTGCTCTTTACGCTTGTGGTTAGGGAATGATAACGATGCTGATTCGCCGAAATAGTCCAATCGCGTATCTAAGAATGTCACATTGAACTAAGAAACAATGCCATTGGCTGTGGGCGCAAAGATTTGCGCCCACAGATCTAAGTTTCATCCTCCAATGAAAAGCTATCCTTGCTAAAATGACTGAGAAAAGTATAAGCTCTCCTATAGACTCCCATGTTATCGGCGCCCACGGACGGTAGCCGACCTGCCTATTCTCAGAAAAGGCGAATGGCAATATATTATGTCCGGACACATTTTAGCGGTTCTTGACAGTGGTCTCCCATACACATTTAACCCATAAACACGGTACATTTCTTATTTCAATTATGTTGTATATATAACGTTTTTTAACTCAAAAAGTCAGGGTGGGCGGCGCCCAAGCGCCCACTATTGACGCACCGCCACTGTACAGGACCCATTTGCAGAATTGTGGATAGAAGAGGGCCGAAATGCATTGATGCTGTTCTATGGTGCTTTCTGCCTGTTAGTGCGTACGCATGTTTTTGTGACGTTGAATAGAAACATGTATGGGTTATTAAAAGTTTTGCCATGTTGTGATGGGGACTAATCCACAGACCCGAAAAAAGGGCCTGTCTACTTTTTGCGTTTTTTTCTCCCTAGTTATGCAAGTTAAAAGTCCAATGTTCTTGTCTATGAATAAATTAAAAAAAACATCCCCCCCTCTGTTTTTTTGTCAAATCGCACCCTGTATATGTGGATATGCCTCAAACCTGGGTTTTTCCAATGGACTCAACTTGTTGCAAAAAGACTTCGTCCAGTTGTTGTAAACAGTTGAGACTTATTTAAATTAGCACTACATTACAAACAATGTGGTAGAGTGGTGCAGAGATGATTTTTGTAGGCCGACCTTGAAGCAATGGGATTTTTCATTCGAGTTCGGAACATTGTAGAAAAAAAGTTCTGTGGCAAACAAACACATGATACTTAACAGGGTTAGTTCAACAGGATACTCTCCACATATAAACACCACTTTGTGATAATTGATGATTAAATGCAAACGCCAGGTCACGCTAACATTAGGCTACAAGCGAGTTCACAGTCACATGGCTGCACTTCACCAATGCTAAGCTAAAGGCGGCTAGTGTTCATGTTTAGCAGTCTCATTTGGTCACTTGTTTGTAACCAGGGTTTTTATGACACATTGAAGCTTTGCACATGACGTACAAATCTCTTCAGCTTGTGTTACCTACAGACATATTTCAGGCTTTTAACTGTTAACACGTTCTCAATACCGTTGACGAGATAAGGGAAGTGGAATTTGTAAAATGCTTACTCATTTCCGCGATGTAGGACTAATTCCTGCAGCAGTCTAAATGACAACTTCAGAGATTTTTTCTTTAAATGTAGCCAGGGAAGTAGAACTGTTCAGGGGTCATTAGTGTCCATTACGGAGGATTCCCAGCACCTGTTCTTCTCCTTCCACACTGGTCGCAGCGCTGTGACCTGTCAGTGTGTGCCAGATCCTAGGGCGTGATGAACCCTGACAAGTGCTAAAGAGGATAAATGCTGCCTCGGCTCACTGCTGTCATTATGAGGCATGGCATGTAGTTTTGGTGCCTTCTCCCTCTGCTCCTGCAGTATTGCTCATCACTGTGCCTCGCTTCACTTCTCAAATGAGTTAAGTCTATTCAGTTGTCTGAATCACGCCAGGTCTTTTTTTGTTTCCTCTGCAGATCAACGATCCACGGCAGACAAAGGATGTACAGTTCTGCTTCACGGGCCAAGAGGACAGATAGAGGGGGTGTCTGCTGTTCTAATGAGAATATGCTTTGAGATTAGTTAAATACTGTGCTTTTCTGTTCCAGTGGAAGTAGCTAATCCCTTCTTTTCAGAGCTAATTAATTTGCACTTTGCCTCACTATATCACCTACTGTCTTTTTTCCTCCCTATTGAAAGACTTTACACAAGAGAGAGAAAAGGGTGAAAACTTTCAAACTAACTAAACTTTTTAAACCACTTCAGCAAAGCTGTGGAATAACTTCAGGAGAATACACAAGACAACCTTGAACAAATAATCATCATCATATTCGTGCTACAGTATGTTATCTTAGCCCTATATACATGATGCACCCGATATACTTTATTCATAAATAAATGATCATGTTCTCATTATTCTTCATTATATCTGTTGATTCTAAAAGGAAATGTTATAGAGCAGTGAGCAGCTTTCCTGTATCGCAGAGCTCCTTACGTTTATCCTTTCCACATATGCAAGATTATTTCTAATGAGTGTTCAATTTGGCACAAAATTCAGATAAGAATTTCAGCATGAAGAATAATATAGTCCGCCAACTGAAGAGTAAGTACTTTAACATTTAATAAAATAAGACATCCTTTTCCTCAAAATGATCGTTTTAAAGCTTTAAGTTAAATAGGACTTTTTATATCACACATATTAACACCACTTTGTGATTTGTGAAGCATAAATGCAATGGGCAGGAATAAAAAGCTAACGTTAGGCTATAAACAAATTACATCACCGTTGCCTGGCTGCTTATCCCCACCGCTAAGCTAAAGGCTAACTGGTGTTGGCATGATGACGTTGTAGCAGGACAGGGGGAACATCCTAAAACAATCTTTCAGATTCGCTGAAAAAAGGGGGAGTGGCTAATCAAGCCACCCCTGAGAGAAGCTGGGGGAAACAATTAAGTGAATGATTGGCACCTGTATGCTGTTAAAAAAAGGAGACAGCATGTCATTCAGGAGAGGAGGGAACAGAAGATGGAGCCGATCTAACCAGACAAAAAAGTGGATTATTAAGGGACTCTTCAGGGAAACAAGGCTATTTTTGGAGGTTTTCTTCACTTGTTGAGAACCCATTCATCCCACTGTGGCCTGAGTCACCCTCAGATAAGCCTACTCGCCAAACATAGATATCATACCTGCAAACTAGTCACCTTTCGGCGAAATTCGCCGTTTTCAACTCAAAATATGTCATTGACGTGAATCGTGTAGATCCGAAGAGTTTTTTTTTTATGGGGGGGGGGGGGCTGACCGACGACTGACCGACCAACCATAGACTGTATAACGGACTGTATAATGAGCAAGAAACAAGTTTGCTATCTTCACAATAAATAAAATCTTTGTTCAAATGACTCGTTCCACGACCACCGACCAATCATAAGCAAGATAAACCACAGCGCGCTTTTTTTACCCATCGGTCCCTCTTGGAGTGGAGTGCTCAGTCGTCAGCAGTGGTTCTTCTGGACAATTTTCGGGATAGGCTACGTTACAGATACAAGTTTTGAGGTAAGTCTAGTTGCAGCTAATCTGGCAAACACATTGTATGCTGTATCATTTTAATGTTGCTGAAGTAAAATTATTTTAGCCAAATAAAGTGTATTAACATGCTTCAGTTTATCAGCTTGTTAGGTTGCTAGCTAACCTCAGTGAATTGTGTTAAAGTTAGCCTAGCTAGACCAGTTCTACGTCACCTCGTTCAATGCGAACAGAATACGTTTGTGAAGGCTGATCTCCACAGCATCCGTCCTGTTATCTGATATTACTGGCGACTATGTCATTGTGGTCAGATATGAGAGGGATGAAAACGAACACGTAATGAACAAATACACATCCGTGTGTGGTTTAGTGAGTAGCTAGTAGTGGTGCAACAGATCATCTTTGATCCGTGATTCTACATGTTGAATGATGATAGCGTAATAAAAATATAGGCTATACATACAATGACAAAACTGCCGTGGGCTATATGTTATCCGTATCCTTTGTTAAAATTAATGTTCAATAGCTCTATGCCAATGGGAACAACAGAACAATAGAACGTGCGCATTACATATGGACCAATGCGACACGTTCATTACGGCCGTGGACCGATAAACACTCAGTACCGTACGCACACCAACCGGCATTTGCGTGTTTAACACCTTGTTTAACACTGGCGTTACCGCCGCTTCACTTAAATAATGAAGAACTGCTTTTAATGACGACTTGGCCGAGATCTTAACGAGCTGTTCATGCGTTTCCCATGAATAGCCTACTACTATAACTCGGAGCGGAGCAGGATATAATGCGCATGCGCGGCGTTGCTAGGCAACGTGTACAAAGCGAGAGTACAGGTCGTTTTGGTCGGAGCTATGAAGAGAATATATTTGAGGAAGCTCATACATATGATGGGTCACCTGCTGCCACCAGATGCTGACACAGACCAAGAAATTCTGCGTTTCAATGTTGACCAGGCGCTTCCCAGTTTTCAGCATGGAGAGGATGTTGTCAGGTGGGCCGTCGTCTTCAATACAGGGAAGTACCCTGCACTGTGTCAGGCAGTCAAGGCTGCCCTCTCAATTTTCCATGGTGCCCTGGTTGAGTCTTCCTTCAGTGTCATGGGGACCATCATTGATCAACGATCAACGTCAATGAAGATCTCCACCCTCAGTGCTGTGCAGACTGTTAATACACTTTGCAGACCAGGAACCAGACTGGGGTGGAAATGTTCAGAAGGGATGATTTGAAGTTTGGGGAGGTAGATAGGAGGTTGTGTTCTAACATTAGTGCAGCTGGAACTAGGGACAAAGCCCAACGACAGGAAAATCAGCTTGTAATCAGAGAAAGGAGGGTTGAGTTTGGCTGCCAGCCATCTACCAGTGCTGCTAGTAATAGGGCAGAGGTGGTGGAGAACGATAGTGTGGCCCGAAAGAGGCACATTGCCAAGCAGCGAAAACGGGCCCTTGAAAGGCTGGTCCAGGCCAAAAGGATGAAAAAATGAAAATAATATTATGTTGATATGTTGCCAAATTTGGCCAATGGGATTTACTGTTGACCTGTCCTGAATGCTTTTCACATTCAAAATGTTTTTAACTGACCAGTTTATGGGTCAATAAATGTGCCATTGTTACCATAAGAAAAGGTTGTCTTTTCCCTTTATTTTCTTATGGGAGTACACCAGAATGCTTAATTTACATGTTAAAATAGCCAAATTTGGCTGGGGCGGGATGCCCCCAGACCCCCCTACAATGGTTTAGTTTGTCACCTTTTTCAGCCCTTCTGAGTTTGCAGGTATGGATATAAGTACACCCCCCCTTGAACTTTACACTTGTACCTGCCCCATACACCACACTCTGGACTATTAAACAGAACTTTACTTTCTAACATCCCTATTCCCTGGATTACACCCTTTTTTATACTCTTTATCTCCAGAGTGACACAGGACAAAAAGGACTGCTCCCCTCCCCCAGACAAACATTCACAGTCACTCACCTTGTTGAACACCTTTATCTCTCTGAGTGAAATAATGAATAACTGTTTTGTGATTTAAATTGCCTTATTGGTGGTTTTGTTGCATTTACTGGATTTGAGTTTCTTTGGTAAAAGGTCTGTGACATGATTAGTTTGTTTTGATACACCGATTATGATTTGAGCTTAAAAGTACAGACATTTTATGATGAAAGCCAATTGTTTGATTATTGGTTTTCTTTTGTTACTTCCGTAGATAGGTCACCGAGCTATCCCTCTGTTTCTTTATTTAGACATATCATTTTAGAGCTGGCATATAAAGTATACGTCTGTCTGGAGCCCAAATTGAATTTACTTATTCAGGTATAAGACCTACGCTACAACGTATAGAGGTTATTTTATTCAATTGTTAGCAACCGCTGTTTTTATGACAAAAACACAAACTGCACTTATTACATATGAAAAAAGATATTCATAAAACTGAATTAAAGATTCAAAATATACAGTATGCTCTTTACAGAACAGACATTTGGAAGTGGATTATTTACTGATATTTTTCAAATCTCTTAAGGCAGAGGTCTTCAACAGGGGGGTCGCGACCCCCAGGGGGTCCGCGGAGGTACTGCAGGGGGGTCGCGAAATCTTTGGTTGATTAGACAATTTTTTATATATATTTTTTTTTTTTACAAACCGTTTTTTCCCACAAATTGCAATGTCTTTAAATGCACAACACAAATCCAAAATATTATAGCGAAGGGAAAAATGGAGGCAGACGTGCCAATCACGAGGCCGTGTGACACACGCTGGCTCATAGACATAATATTATGTCTATGCGCTGGCTCTGTCAGGTTCCCCGTGATTGGACGAGAGCCTATTCAGGCCCCAGTTTACTGAAGACCCAGACACAGGGATGCACGCAGCGACATTATTGAGAAGACCATACATATAAAATGGATCGTTTTGTAACTCGAGCGAAAAAATCAACAAGCACAAGCGAGATACCATCCACCAGTGAACATGCAAGTGACGAGGCAGAACCTGCTGCGCCTGCAGATGTTGCAGCTAATAAGGGTAAGCGCAAAAGGGAGAAGACACGAAAATATTCAGATCATTATCTGAAGTTCGGGTTTACCTTTAAGGAGACAGATGGCATTGAGTTTCCAATGTGTGTCATTTGCTCTACTGTTTTTTCAAATGAATCTATGAAGCCATCAAAGCTGCAGCGTCACTTGGAGACAACACACAGCCACTTAAAAGACAAACCTGTTGAATACTTCCAAGCTAGCCTCAAATCCCTCCAAGGTCAACAGACATTGATCAGAAAATCAGCCAAAGTTGGGGAGCTAGCTTTGAAATGCTCTTCGGATTGCCCAGAAGAAACAGCCATACACACTTGCAGAGGATTTAATATTGCCTTCAGCAACCGATATGTGTAAAACCATGTATGGAAATGATATTGACATTAATAAACTGAAAACCATTCCAGTGTCGGACACAACCATAGCTCGCCGTATAGACGAGATGGCATCTGATGTGAGGATGCAACTGATAGAGAAGCTGAGGTTGGCAGATGCATTTGCGTTACAATTAGACGAGTCAACAGATGTGTCGAAGGACGCCCAGCTTCTGGCGTTTGTGCGCTTTGTCGATGATAAGGAAATGCAGGAGGAATTTTGTTTGTGCCTCCCTCAACGCACAACTAGTTCTGAAATCTTCAAAGTGATCGATGTTTTTTTCAGAGAGAATGACATTCCGTGGACAAAATGTATTGCGCTGTGCACTGACGGTGCAAGAGCCATGGCTGGTTTAAAAAGTGGACTAATCGCGCTTGTAAAGGAATGTGTCTCCGCAAGTGATTTGGACGCACTGCATGCTACACAGGGGGTCACTTGTTGCCAAAGATATGAGCGCTGAATTGGCAGATGTCATGGACTCGGTAGTGAAAGTAGTCAACCTAGTCAAGAAGGGCGCATTGCAAACACGTCTCTTCTCGAATCTCTGTGCTGCTGAGGGAGAAGAACACACTGCGCTACTCTACCATTCCGAGGTTCGGTGGCTTTCACGTGGAACAGTGTTGTCACGTGTGCTGGAATTGCGCAAGTCTATTCGGGAGTTTTTACTTCTCCAAAAGCGCACAGAGCTGGCTGCACCTTTCAGTGACAATGTTTGGGTCACCAAACTTGCCTATCTTGCTGATGTTTTCGCTGAGCTGAACAAACTGAACAGTTCAATGCAAGGCCGCAATACCCATGCCATTCAACTGTATGACAAAATGGAAGGCTTTCTAAAAAAAATCAAAAGGTGGAGGGAGCGCATCGGGGAGGAAATATTTTCCATGTTTCCATCAGTGGATGAGCTGGGAGATTCTGCTGTGCTCTCGCCCCCCATTACACGAGCAATTCTTGCGCATTTGGAGGCGCTCGAGGGACAATTTGGGCACTACTTTTCTGAGGCTGACTCCTGGCGCAGGGACAAGACATGGATACTGTTTCCATTCACAGACAACGCAGCAGACGGCACACACCTGACAGTGACGGAGGAGGATCAGCTAATCGAACTATCCACTGACAGTACGTTCAGACACATATATGACACAAAACCACTCACCCAGTTCTGGATCTCTTGCCAGAAAGACTTTCCGCAATTGGCAGGAAAAGCCATGATGAGCCTTTTGCCCTTTGCCACAACCTATCTTTGCGAAAGTGGATTTTCCTCACTGACTTACTTGAAAAACAAATACAGGTCAAGGCTGCAGCCTGAGGCTGATATGACCCTCTGCCTGACAACCTCCATCCGTCCAAGGCTGGATCAGCTGTGTGCTGCTCATCAGGGTCAGACATCTCACTGATGTGAGAGTACGTGTGCCATCCACAGATGGTTTGAGGATTCATTGTCCCATCTACATGCATGTTTAGTGTTAAAATCTCATAGCTCAGTGTTTGTTTATAAATGACAGTGGCACAGCCACTCTGCACCTTGCACTTGTTTAAAGTTCAAACTTTTATTGTGATTTATTTTAATAGCCCTGTGTTGTGTGCAAGATATATGTTCATAAATGGCAGTGGTACGGCCACACTGTACCTTGCACTTGTTTAAAATAAAAACATGAATATATTAACCTGTGTATTATTTGAATAGCTTAGTATTGAATGTACAATAACAGTATCTATGTTTACACACTGCACTAGGCCCCGTTTAATATAAAACACAATTGTATGCCATATTAATAGTAGGGGGTCCCTGCTCCAACTCTCCATCAGTTTGGGGGTCCCTGGCCTGAAAAACGTTGAAGACCCCTGTCTTAAGGAGTATTTTCAGAGTTTTAGGTCTCATTCCTGCACCACTCTATTGTCCACAAACATGTGTAAACCACTGCCCAGTCAGGATGTCTTTAATTTATTAAGTTCCAGAAGCAAACTGTGACTTTAACCTGTACGCAGAAAATCCAAGGTGAGGCCATTGCTGCTGTAGGCAAGAAAACCAAGAGTTTGAAAACTCAGCTTTGCTTTCATGTATTGTGTCAACCCAGTGCTGCTGTAGCCACCATCATTTCGCCATTCAACGTTTTATGCCTGGGGTGATAAAATGCTTTGCATGGTTCTACGATGGTGTCCGGAAATGGTTTTCGTTGGAACACACGGTCGTGAACTGGTGTCCCATCCTTTCCGTCATTGTCAACATCCTTGTCAGGATTGCTTATGTGGATATTCAAGGATATCCCCCAGTCCTGTGGCATGACATTTGCTTGAAAATGGCACACAGAAAATGTTGTTCTTTTCCGGTTAATCCTGAATGTCACACAGCTTGTCAAGTGCAACGTAGAAGGTCAGCCCCACGGAATTCCTGGATGTTGATATCAGACCATGTATATTGTTTTTGCCTTTCGCAACTTTTTTTTCAGCCACTTCTTCATTTGTATTGCTGCAAAGGTTTTGAGCTGCACACTGATGCAAAACAGCTTTAAAAGGTCCAGGGAAGTATATGATCCAAGAGGGTCACGCCGGGAGGAACCATTTTGGCACTGGACATGCATCAGGTTCTGAAGGTTTGAAATATGCGATTATATATCAGATCAGTGTTTTTACAAGATATAAAGTCAGTGGCTGGGATTGCTTCTTACATAAAAAATCCTATGTTTTTCACACCTTTAGTTTGGACTGGTGGAAGAAAGCTGCTTTAAGGCGGATAATTGTATGAATAACATCTGCTACATGAAAACATTGTAAAACAATCCCTCTGCTGAAATGACCACCAAATGTATAATCAAAAAACTTTAAATGTCAGGTACCTCAGATCCAAAAAGCACACATCATACATTTGCCTCAGGGGGATCTTTACAGCAAACATCACATATTTTCTCAGTTCAGCCAGAAGGGTACAACAACAACAACAACAACAACAACAAGTTATTTAATTTCAAATGTACTTAAAATAAATGTTGTCACTTACCTCAACTGGTTCAACCCACAAGTGAATTACACTTTCCAAAAATATTTAATAAAAAACACACGAGATGCACTATTACATATAAAAGACCTTATTCAGAAACAATATACCATATGCTCTTTGCAGAACAGTTAAGCAGCTGTATTTATATTCAAAACACTGCAAGTCCAAGACAAATATGGTTTATAATGAGGAAAACACAAGAAACTGTCACACACAATGTCAACCTGTAGACGGTTGTCTTTTTTGACAAGTGATCAAACCCAGGTGTTGCAAAGAAGAGACGGTGTTGTGAGGCATCAGACAGCACAGAGCGAATCGTTCTGACAGAGGATGTCCTCACTGTCATGTAGAGCTTCTTCACCACACCAGCGTACATATCTCTGAATAAACGTATCACTGTTGCTGCTGGTTGGTAGTTTGATTACAAAGTGTTCTTCTTTTACTTCTTTAAAAAGCAGTACGAGGCACATTGCATAAACTTTCGATAGCGTGGTGAAGGAATGAGTCATCATGAACATCATGAGTCCGCTTCAAGACACTGGTACTGTCCTATACCGTGCTGTCAATGGATCAGCCCCTTCCTACATCCGGGCCTTGGTTAAACCATACACTCCAGCAGGTTCACTTCCCTCTGCACCAGCCAATCGGCTTGCTACTTCTTCACTGCGAATTGGACCCCGGTACCCCTCAACAAAAACACGCGTTTGCTGTCCTGGCTCTTAAATGGTGGAATGAGCTCCATTTATATCAGGGCATCAGAGACTGATAGAACTGAAATGTTGACTTTAGTTAAATCTTTTATGTAAAAAAAATCACATGACTTTATGAGGTTAGTTGAAGGCCATAATATTGAGTTTAAATAAAAACTATTAGGTTCAACTTAATATTATTACTTTCAACTAACCTAATACAGGGATGTGAAATTTGATGACATAATACATTTAAATAAAGTCAATGTTTCAGTGTTTTCAGTGTGAAATGTAATGTAATGTTATATGGTAATGATTTGGCATTTAACCACTTCTGGTTCCCTTGTCTTGAAATTTTTTTTTGGGATGAGTGTGTATAATACAAGCTGAACATATTTTACGTTTTATTCTGTAACATTAAAAACTACTACAGTAAATACCCCACATGTGAATGTCAGAAGATTTTATTTAAAGATTTTTTTGTGGATGTATTTTTGTTGATTGATTGATTGATTGATTGATTGATTGATTGATTGACGGACAAGTGAAAACAGCACCATGCAAACATCTGGGGCCATGATGAGAAACATGAAATCAGATAAAAGTTCCTTTGACACTTGAATGTGTAAACAGACCTTTGAAATTGCTTTTGTGTTCAGTGGGTAGGTAATGTGATTCTCCACTTGACAGCATTCGCAAATGTCGCATTGACACTTTTTTATTATGGAAGTAGTCAGACGTCTG
Source organism: Eleginops maclovinus (assembly GCF_036324505.1). Taxonomy (NCBI): domain Eukaryota; kingdom Metazoa; phylum Chordata; class Actinopteri; order Perciformes; family Eleginopidae; genus Eleginops; species Eleginops maclovinus. Next base: position 18,935,301 of record NC_086363.1, on the reverse strand, counting down.
GCAGCATGTGCTATCTCTTCCAATAAATGAATTTCATGTGAGTGTTTTTGATGTGTGCTTAATTTGTGGTTAGGGGGAGATAGAAAGAACGTTTGTCATCGATTTTTTTTTCGCAACTGGCTCACAATCATTCCTCATGATTAAATATTGGTTATATTGGTTACCATTTGAAACCCTTCCACATAAACAGTATTCGTATGGTAGCACAAACGTAGCACACATATGAGACTGTGCACTAATGTTCAAAATACTTCAGTTTAGTAAGTGTTGGAGCCATTAACAGCCTTTGGATTTATGATGGAAATATCTGACAGATATATTTGAGTTATAGCATTATTTATTAAATATATATGTGTTTAAGTAAAATGGTCTGTTTACATTAGCAAGCATCGCTAACACTGTACTGGAGAGAATATGTGTCATATAAAAGGTACTTTCCTTGTGGTAAACCCCGAGACAGAGAAACATTTGTGCTGCATACTGTTTCAGAAGTAATTCTTGATGTAGTTTGAAACATAATATGGCGTTTAATCACGGCAGCGCTTAGCTGAGTATGTCCTGGGAGAAACTTCTTTCTTCTCAGAGGAGAGATCATGCACGACGCTCCAAGAGGATATGGAGCGTCGTGCATGATCTGTTTTGTATTTTGAGCGAAACACTTCAGAGACATGTTTTTATATATCTGAGACCTATAATATATTCCTAAAAAGAGTGTAATAGGAGCGACCACACTATTAATCACATAGTCTTAAGCATTATTCTATAGTAGATTTGGCACTTTGTTTGTACTTTTGGCGCGCCATTTAGCGCATGATTTTTGTCAGCTTATTTCGACAATTGCCTGATCAGAATAATGATATTTGCATTTGTTTTTTATGTCATGTCAACCAGAGTTTACTGTTTAATAAATCATATTTTTTGGAGCGGAACCAAACAATATCTCTGAGCGTGCTTTTTGGAAATGTGTGTTGGACGCTGTCACCTTCATTAGAAACTTCATTAAGAAAGAAACAGATTCGGAAAAAGCTGGCATTAATGAGAGTGTGACTACTGCAGAATAATGGAGCCAATAAAGGTTTAATATAGATTGTAATGGCTTATAACATCCCTACCAATCTGAGAATTATCGTCCCTCATGGAGAGAGTGTTGACGGCACTGCGGGGGTGTACAAAGCTCTGACTGTGTAACTGTTCTTTGTGTCTTTATCTCTCAATCTGATTGGAACTGCCGAGCAGTGTTTATGAGTCAGCACGGTCTTATCACTGCCTCGCAGCATCGACGTACTAGATCTAAATCGATAAATAGAGATGGTGTTGAGGTGAGGGGGCTAAAGCTTCTATTCGTGGTGGCAGTGCACTGAAATAATTGAAAAAAAACACATTGATCCCTTTTGTGTGGCTCGGTTCATGGCTGAGGAGAGCCATGCCGCCTTGGCCAAGTTTGATTGGGATGGTGGATTGTCTGCATTGGCTTTTGGGAGTCGGGATCTTAGATTAGGAACTTTGCGATTGCTTGGGAGAGTTTCATGACCTGCACAACGACGGATGCTCGAAAATTGCAATGTGTAATTAGTGGGAAAGGAAATCCTCAAATGTGTAAACATTTTCTGAACAGAAATGGAAAATGAGGACATCGCAGCAAAGTCAATCCTCTTTTCCCATCGACATTCATATTGTTCCCAAAACGGAACTTACATATAATGCAATATTTCAAATGCAGTCTTATAGATGATTGATAAGAGGGAGAAGGAATGCTACTGCTTTTAATGGAGAGTGGAACTAACACAGACTAATATTAGAGAAATGTTAATATTAGATATGTTTTACAAGTCTGGTACACAATGGTATGTTTTAATTTACAACTTATTATGTAAATCATTACAAGATGTTTTTGCACTGCGTTGGCTGTTTCAAGAATGCAGGTGTTTTCAACAGCTCCAGATACAACACAATCACTTTTCATTGAGACTTGGCTGACTCTTACTGTTGGCATGTTATTCTGTAATGTTTTAATACTTTTCTTGCTGCAGAAAAAGATATTACATCATCAAAGATATCTCTTTGCCATAAGAGTGCATCACTTCAGACTGTCACCTAATTAGAGACAAAATTGCTCAGCAGTAGACCTGACTCACTGTGATAGTAGTTAGCTAACTAGTTCCTGTGTCCTGGCATCAACATGCAAGGTGTGTGTGTAAGATGGAAGTTTGGAAACAGAGAAATGGAAATGATGGGCCACCGGATTTCTCACCTGGGTAGAGCTGGATGCCCATTGACTCCAGCCTGGAACTCAATCCCAGGAACAATAACAGAACAAGCTCCTTTATTTAAAACTAATTTAAAATCAATCAGATCTGTCAACACCAAAACCGTTTATTGCACTGTGCAGCCTCTGAATCCGTGTACCTACAGACCTTTTTTTTTTTTTTCTTGGACCACTAAACGGTTGGTAAATGGTTCAAGAAAGAAAAACAAATGGTCCGTAGGTACATAGATTCCTCTGCCTTTCTGTGTTTTTAGCATTGTTTTATTAGCCTTTCCAGTATTGAAAGCCTCTATGGTGCATTTTTCTACTCATTGTACCCACTTGTTATTTTAAATATAAATTGAATTTGTTTATAGGGTGAGCTCACTACCTTTGTCCTGGGATTTTAGATGAAAAAACACCTTGTGGCTAACTGGCACATTTACAGAAATGTCTATTGATGTGTGTCTGTAAAATAAATTCATAAAATAAATTACTTTGTGTCATTCTCTCTCATATTTATCCTTCTATTTCATAGCCATTTCTACACTGTAGCTCGTGTGCAATAAAGCCTTCGAATATTCGAATGTTAAGTAAAAACTGATCAAAGAAAAAGAAACATTTCAGTAAATAAATATTGGATTATTTGTATGACATGTTATAAATGTGTTTTTGATTCAACATGGTATCGTACTGGTAAATGGGAACGTCCATTATCCTCTCCTTGCTGGATTTTAATGAACTAAGATGAGTTGTAGCTCAACTCTGAACCCTTCCGATGAGTCTCACTGTCTGTCGCTCCTTGCTTCTTCTTTACCATGTTTCTTTTGTGATGGCAACTATTTCCTGCTCTGTAGTTTTTATTTCATCCAGAAGGAAGGAAGTTACCGCCCTCCCGGTGGGTGGCTGGTTGATTTGGAGTGATTCAACAGAAAATAGAGCCAACAGTGTTCCTGTTGTTGTCACTGTTGAGTGGTGATTTGTGCTGTTAGAAGACTGTTGAATTGACATTTAATAGCGAAGCTGATATTAAGGGTGCCGTGCCCAACTCAAACTCATCCATCCAACCAAATTCGGATTTAGAAAGCATTACAACTGAATACTTTATTTGACTGACCTAAGAGATTTACAGCACAAGCATGTTGTGTTTTCAATTGACATTGGTCATTGAGATATCTTTTTAGTGTAAAATGCTTAAAATTAAAGCTAAAGCATAACATTACTGATACTGATCTGTAGGACAATATTCTCCTGGTATCAACTTTCATCATTCAGTCGCACTTATTGCCACCACCCAAACCGAATACCAGAGAGGACTTGGGAATAACAGATTATATGTAGCAGGATTACGTCATCAGGATACAAAGCAAACGTCACTATATTCTCTTAAAGTTACATAAAAAAGGCCTTTTCAGATTACTGTTACTTTTTTTAATATTGGGGATAACTAGCACTATTACAGCATTAGTCTCACTTGTGGCAGTGATTGGATTGTTTTTTAACTGCTGTTGCCAGGCGAATCCCTTAACTACTGTATGTGGCATGTGCAGATTCAAAGGTCTGGCCTGGGAATACTGCGACTGATTCATATTTCAAATTTTAAATTCAAAATGGAATATCTGACACTTTTTCCAGTCATGCTGTAAAACCAATAACCGTTGGATTCGACCCAAACAGGCTCAATAATAACGCTGTGAGCTGACATCCTTCAAACTGATCATGAGATACAGTGACATTGGATGTTATTGGCTCTTGCCATTTGAGATACAGCAGGGCTTCAAGAAACTGCTGACCTAAGACTTTGGGGATTGAAAATACTTTTCATTATCCTGTAAAGTTCTGTGAGTGCTTTGTAAAAATCCTGGCTTCTGTCCTGGTTGTCCTTCAACTCAGATAAACCTTGGGTGCATTAAAGGGTTGATCGTTTCTTGTCAGGAATGTCATTGATACATACTGTAAAGTCAAGGTGCTGTCATACATTGGTTGTGTTGATTTAAATGAGAGTATGTGCAGTTATGTTCTGCATGTTTTACATGTTGATATACCGCTTTCTGCTACTAATGCCAGTGGCCTTCAAAGTTCAACAGATTAAGCTTTCAGTTAATGGTTATTACAAATATTCTTTCTTTTGCTGTCTTGGAAAATGTCTGTATACATTTCTAAAAAAAAAGACTAAAAGAAAAGATATTTAGCTCCAATTTTTAAAGCAGGAGTTGGTTCGTGTTTCTATTGTGACCTCACAGAAACAAAGCCCTCACTACTGTCAGTATTTCATCGTGGTACCTCAAGCTTTTATTACAGGATAATGACATAGGATTAAATGCAATCATTTACAATGATGTGGCATTCACAACAGTGAGTTCAGTAAATAGTGTCATTATTCCCGTCATTATAATGCCTACTGTTGCGTACAGTATACAGCATACAGTAGATGTTGTTTTTTTCAAGAAAATAAGAAGTTTCTTAATTTAAATGAATAGGGAACTAAAGAGCGACTTAACTCATGAACTCTATGAAGAAAAGGTAGATGTTATAAATTCAGCCTTTCCGAGAACCAGCACCCTATCGTGGTGGACAGGTTTGTGTGCCCGATGAACCTGGGGGCTGTGTTGTCTGGAACCTTGTGTTCCTGGTAGGGTCTCCCATGGCAAATTGGTCAGGTAAAGGGGCCAGACTAAGATTGGTTCAAAAGACCTCATGGAAAACATACATGAAAGCGAGGATACCCGGCCCGGAAGAAGCCCGGGGTCCCCTTCTGGAGCCAGGCCCAGAAGGAGGACTCGTCGGTGAGCGTCTGGTGGCCAGGCATGCCATGGAGCCCGGCCGGGCACAGCCCGAATAAGCAACGTGGGCAACACCTCCGCTTCTCCGTCCCGGGTGCGCTGCCAGAAGGGTGGCAGTGAAAGCACAGGGTCTCGACGGCCCAGACCCGGGCGGCAGAAGCTGGCTTTGGGGACGTGGAACGTCACCTCTCTGGGGGGGAAGGAGCCGCAGCTTGTGCGGGAGGTGGAGCGTTTACCAGTTGGATCTGGTGGGGCTCACCTCTCCACACAGCGTCGACTGTGGAACTTTACTTTTTGATAAGGGTTGGACTCTATTCTTCTCCGGAGTTGCCCAAGGTGTGACGCGCCGAGCGGGTGTGGGGATACTCACAAGCCCCCGGTTGAGTGCCGCTTTGTTGGAGTTTACCCCAGTGGACGAGAGGGTCGCCTCCCTACTCCTGCAGGTCATGGGGGGGAAAACTCTTGACTGTTGTGTGTGCTTATGCACCAGACAGCAGTTCAGAGTATTCAGCCTTCTTGGACACCTTGAAAAGAGTCCTGTATGGGGCTCCTGAAGGGGACTCCTTAGTCTTGCTGGGAGACTTCAATGCACACGTTGGCAATGATGGAGACACTTGGATGGGCGTGATTGGGAGGAACGGCTCCCCCGATCTGAACCGGACTGGTGGTTTGTTACTGGACTTCTGTGCTAGTCATGGACTGACCATAACAAACACCATGTTCGAACATAAGGATGCTCATAAGTGTACGTGGTACCAGAGCAACCTAGGCAGAAGGTCCATGATCGATTTTGTTATCGGATCATCGGACCTGAGGCCGCATGTTTTGGACACTCGGGTGAAGAGAGGGGCGGAGTTGTCAACTGATCACCATCTGGTGGTGAGTTGGGTCGAGTGGCAGGGGAAACCTATGGACAGACCTGGTAAGCCCAAACGTGTATTGCGGGTGAGCTGGGAACGTCTGGAGGAATCCCAAGTCCAGGAGGCCTTCAACTCACCTCTATTGCTGAAGCTGCGGCGGGGAGCTGCGGTCTCAATGTCTTGCCTCAAGGGCCGGTAACCCTCGAACCTCCTGGTGGACACCAGTGGTCAGGGAAGCCGTCCGACTGAAGAAGGAGGCCTTCCGGGATATGTTATCCCTGGGTACTCCTGACGTAGTTGCAAGGTATCGACAGGCCCGAAGGGCAGCAACCTCAGCCATGGCCGAGGCAAAGCAGCGGGTGTGGGAGAAGTTCGGAGAAGCCATGGAGAAGGACTTTCGGTCGGCACCAAAGTTGTTCTGGAAAACCTTATGCAGTAAGTAGTGCTCCTGAATGCAGCTCAAGTCCTGATAACTCCTCCCCCTGCCACTCCCCTAATTACAGCAGGTTATAAAATGCACCTGCTAGCTTTGGTTCTTTGCTTTGGCTCTGCTGTCATGGTCGGTGGTACAGGTTGGCTGTCTCTCTGTAAAAGTTATATTTGTAGTGATGGCGAGATGAAGCCTTATGAATCTTTGAAGCTTTCCAGCCAATTGGTTCTCAAAAGGGTTCATCTCATGAGGCTTCATTTGAACACAAACCCCCCCGTTGGTCAAAGTTTGTAAAACAGGCAGATATGACATCTCCACAGTGTGATATCTTTAGTTCCCAATGGCGGAAGCTCTAACCCTTAAAAATGAAGATGAAATCATGTTTTCATGTAATCAATTCGTATCAATATAGAATATATTCCTGTTGAATGGTTGTGATTGAAAAGCCTAAGGAGGCTGGCAAACATTGCAAAGAGGGATTTTTATTCCTAAATAATATTCGTAAACGGTATCCATGTTATAGCCTCAGTAAAGGTAAACAACATCAAGAATACATGTATTAACTACATTAGGACATTAAACTTACGCTTTTATAAACATGTATCATCCGGGCGTTGATCCTGCGACCCTGCAGTTGATAGTCAGCTGCTTTCCAGCTGAGCCACAGCCTACATGTTGAAATACTCTGAAAACTCTTTAAATTCCAGTTAATTTACTTTGTTGATTCTGCCAATCAACACGTTCCTGCATTTCTATTTCTCACTCATCGCATCCCGTCTGTAGAGGGCTTCAATGGGGATGTGTCATTTGGTGCAAAACCTTTATTCAAAACCAGGAAAGATAAGCAGGTTAGGAAACAACACGCAACCAAAGTTATTGGTTGCGTGTTGTGACTATCTAGTTCGTTGCACTTCGCTTCAGCTCCGTAACTGCACACACACCCCCAGGCCGACACAGTACATCAATAAGTGAAACCAACAATCCTCAGAGAGGTTTAAGTGAGGGTTTGAGTCCTCATAATCCCATCGGGGCACTGGGGCCGGGTACAGGAGGGGGAATATGAGTGTTATAAAATTGTAAAGTGTCAGTGGTTCAACCGATCTGAAGCACTATCTGAAGCAGTCACGTGGTATTGACGGGCAGCGAGGCTTCGTTTGTCATCGATGACGTCACTGGCCTCAAACGATACAATTAGCATCTGGTCTCAGTCTCTTCTAGCATGTGTTGCTTTTTGCTGATTCCTTGCAGTTTGTCCTGCTTTCCATTTCCTACACACGAGGAGTGTGGCCAAACCGCTTCCTGTGGTGTGTAGGCAGCACCTGAAATGTTTGTATGCCACATAGTGAGCCATTTTTAACCATCATTTAAACATTGCCTTTAGGTTCACGTTTGTTTGGGTTGTTTTAGTTGTTTAGTTTAGGGTGTCTTGTTTATCTCTTTTGCTTAGTGCTGTTTGATTGCTTATGTTTGACTAGTTTAGCTTGTTTTGCATTTGGCTTTATTATAGTTCTAGCTTCTGCTTATTTTGTGTAATACTGTTGTTTTTTCTGTTGCGTTTATTTCTTGGGGTGCAAGTCCAAATGTCGGTCCTTTATCCCTGTATTATACCTCCAATCTTAGTTTAACTCACAATTAAACGTACCACCCTGCCACATCTAGAACAGACAAGGAGTTGGTTTCTATAATTTCAAAGTTGCAAACATAAATACATGAACATCACATTATTTTACCTGGACAATGTTTTGATCTCTTTCATTTTTTATTTTGAATGCCAGGCAAGAAAGCTATAAAAGTAGTGGAGCACGGTGGACTGTTGCATGACATACAACGACATACAAGGATCAGACAAAGATGAACAGAAAACCAGGACTTAATACTACCTGAAACAGCTGCAGGTGTACAGCAGGTTGGCAGGATGATGTGGAACAGGTGAAACTAAGGTCAGGGCAGACAATCAAACATGCTGGAAACCACAAGGAATTACTGTTGTACTCGAGACCGGTCTTTTTAAAGGTCTTGGTCTTGTCTCGGTCTCGGACCTATAGGACTTGAGATTTTATGTCAAGACTGATTATGACCATGGCTGTGGCTGGGGATGTGATTGGATGTAAAACCTGTTTAAAATGCAATCAATTACGTGACTTCCCTGACTCACTTTTAAGCACTCATTAGACTCCCTAACCCATTCACACACACTCAAACGCTCTTGAAGTGAAGATGACTGAAAACTCAATGATAATTACATTTGCCTACACAAACAACAAAAAACTGCCCACAAACACTCAAGAAAAATCACTCTGCAGTGTGTAAATTTATATTATGGTGTTTTGTATCAAGATATTACTAATTTACTGTTTTGAAATGAAAATAATCACTTGGATTTATATCTTGCTGTTTGTATGTGGGTCTTTCTATGATGATGTGGATCTTTCAGATCATATGACTATGGTATCTTCCACATTTTATTCGCAATTGTATTATCTATTCACACTAGTTTGGTTCCGGTCTTGAGTCAGTCTCGCCCCGCCGAGGGTTGCGGTAGAATTGTCAGTTTAGCTCAGAAAGGTTCTACGGAGTGAAATGACCCGTACAGTAAGTACCTCAGTGGCAGCCATGATAAGAGCTGTTCGAATGATCTAAATGATAGGATAGGAGCCTTCAAACTTCCTTTAGCTTAGGGAACGGTGGACCTTCCTTTACGAAAGTAAAGGAGAACATGCTCTCCTTTCCACTATTCCTTAACCCTGTGACGTTTCACACAGGGGTCAAGGAATAGTAGATAGGAGCTGATTTTTGGAAAATTCGACCGCACCCCTGGTCTTGGTCTTGACTCAGTCTCGCCCTGCCTTGGTCTTGGTCTTGACTTGGTCTCAACCTCTTAGAGTCTTGGTCTTGGTACATTCCGGTCTTGGTCATGACTTCGTCTCGGTTGAGGTGGTCTCGACTACAACACTACAAGGAGCATAAACAGACATGATAATAATTGGAAAAAAACGTTTAAAATAAGCTAAAAGAATGATCATAACAGCACAGCTTGGAAGCGCTAGACTTGGAAGGTTCGAACTGCATGGTGCCCATACAGGGTACTAAAGGTACATGTCACAATAACTTGAACTTTTAAGCTGTCAATGCTACATAATGACTTTAAAATCAGTCGTTCACCTCACACAGAGGGTCTAGCTTAATGGGGGCCTTGATCTCTTAGGTCTCTAAGCCAGAGCTCATTTTAGGAGCCAATTCAGTTTGTCTAATAAAGCTCTGCCCCATCTCTCTACAACAGCAGTCATCCCTTCAGACCTTTGCCCTAAATCAGAATGTGTTTTAGTCAGTTTTCCTAGTTAAACAAGAATTAAAAGTGTATTTCGACATGAGCGTGGCCCAGCAGCATTGGTAAAAGGGAACAACAGACTTATCGTGGAGCCTCACTGAACATGCTAAAACCTACTGCATAAATGTGCCAGAGAGCATCATCTATATTCATTACAGAGTTATAGTAGTTGGCTGGCTGACAACATCGCATTTATATCTTTTCCCTGAAGTATCCGATGTTACTCACAATGAATATGGATTGATGTAATAAATTGCATTTTTATGTAAATGAGCAGTGTAGCCCACCAGGGCTACAGGTGGAAAGCCAATTTGGAATGTCGACGCTTCAGATGTGTGCACACCTGGCACATTAAGAAGTTTTCAATCAAAGGGTCCAAACTTTAGGAAATATTCATGTTTTAACAACACTTTGTCAGTGTCAATTTGTTGAGACTCTGACATTACCAGCACCATGTTCTTCGTGGGCTGCTTTACAGTTTCAGTATGGAGTGTTCTTTAAATTGATAATCAAAAGCCGGGGGTTGCTTAAGACATGTATTCTTTACAATGACTGATTACCTGTATACATGTTTTATCAGTGACCTGATCTCAGTATTACAATATAAAAATAAATGTAACCTGATTACTTTCCGTTGCTAGAAAATAATATCAATAATATGTATTTTCAGTCTATTATGTAAGACAGAACAACGTAAACTTAGAAAATAAAAAAAACTAGATATTTACGATCAATAAGGATTTCATTTATCGCAAAACCTGCCTTTCATGAAGCATATTCAGGCAGTAGCTTTACACCAACAATGAACACATGAGCACATACTAACATAAAAGCATAAAGCATAAAGCAGCATAAAATCCTTGAGACATATTTTAAAAAGTAAGTACTGAAACAAATACTGTAGAGGACGATATTCATAATGAATATGTGAGCTGGGGTCAAAGGTGGAGATGAAATAAAATGTGTTTTTATCTGGATTTTAAGGTCAGAGTCAGAGCATATCTAAATATATTTACCTGATGACATACAGCCTTAACCCTAACCACCTTGTGTTCGCAAGTTGCAACACTTATTAATTTTCATGTGGAGCCAAAACAATGACCATGTATGACTTTGTGTCATCCAATCCAGTGGGAGAACTTATGTGTGCACGCTTTGTTTTTTTTAGGAACCAATAAACAGGAACTCTTTTTGTTATAGAAAGCTGATTCTTGGAACTTTGGATTTGGTTATAACGTGGAACCGGGTTCCCAACCTTAAATAGCTTAACCAGCTTTATTTCTGAAGCAGGGCTAGGATTAATGAAATAAGTGATGATAAAGTTTTTCCGTACAACTCAACCTTATCTAGAGAGGTTGGATTTTCAGCAATCGGAAGCCCTCTACCTTCATTATTAATAAAGCTTTGTTATTTTGCCATTCCTGTTAAAGATGTCATATTTTTTATTCAGAGAAGGTTATCTGAGGACGAATGTAGAGTTATTCATCAAACCCAGCAGCTCTGAATGTCACTGTCTGCATCAGATTATTTTATTTCTTATCCTGTTATCCATGAAGTTCACACAAAATCCTTAAATTATCAGGGAAATTGAGGACAAATGACGCCTAAACATAGAAAACTAGAAAGAGTATGGCTATGTAGTGTCATGTTATCTCCGGATATCAAACATCACATTTGGTATTCACATAATCGTGCTTTATTATTCATAAACAGAACAACATTTTGGGGAATACTCTTATTAGCTTTTTGTTCTTTATAATGTGAGTGTGAAAATTGGAGCTGGAGGAAGAATTAACTTAGCTTAGCATAAAGTCTGAAAGCCGGGGAATCTGCAAGGTTTGTTCTGTGCAAATTAAAAATGGATATTTGTTGTGTTGCGCAGATATTTTAAAAGTGTAGTGATCATCTGACTGAGGATGGTGTTAGCTGGTTAGTTGGACTGTGATTAAAGGATTCCACCATGGGGCCGGATCTGAGCCAAAGATGAATTGCAAGGGCCACAATTCTCCATGCTTCCACTGCATGGAACTGATAGTCAACTTGAGGCACTTACTCGCTGTTTTATTTTCTACTGTAGAATCTTTAAATAAAAAGGTGGGATTGCCAGTGGTAAACCATTGCGCAAGCTCATTTAACTACCACCATCTTCAACACCACAAAATCCTTTCATCTGCACTTAGGAATGAGTGTATTTCCTGTTTTCTCTACACCTTCTTATATCGACTCAGATCACTTGGAACCTTGACCAAGGTGGCACCAATAAAAAAACGAACCAGGGGCTAACCCTAACAGTGGAGGGGGAAAAAAATACATGAGGTTGACCTACACATGAATCCGGAATTGTAATACAATCTTGAGGCTTTTCTGTTTTGGTCTTAGTTGTAATTCTAACTTAAATAATTATGAAACACTCAAAAGCTAATGATGGTAACTAAGACACGAGATGCCCTTGAGGAAAAAGGTACAAAAAGCACAGATTGTGGAAAAGATTGAAAGGCTTTTATTATCATATGCACAATAACTAAAGTGCAGTGGTTGGCAATGAAAATCTGAAGTCTCAGCAACAGCGCAAAATGAATTAACACAGAGATAAAACAAATAAGGAAGTCAAACAGTGCTTTAAAATAGTGCAAGTGAAACAATGGTACAAGCAAAATGCAGGAATAAGAGACATTAGTGGGTTATTTTTGCTCACAGCCCCTTGGTATTTTATCTTGCTATGATCCCTAAGAAAACATGTTCAGTGCGGATAGAACGCAAAAGGCAAAAGAGTAGACTTAAATAAATAATAAAAAAAGGCAGGCACACAGTTTGAAAATATATATTATACACAAATGAGCCAAAAACTAAAACACCATGTTAAAAATGAAGTAGCAGTATTTTAAAACTTAAGTGAATATATCAAAGTATTTAAGGAGTCTGTGTTTATTGCACATGAGCAATGGTATACACAATAGCTTTATATTGTTATTGCACATGAGTGATATTACAGTCATTGGTGTGGTGGTCTACCAGAGGGGATCTTGTTCCACCATCATGATGATCATTGCAGAGTGTAATTAACCCTGCAGCCTCTAGATGCTGCTGTTGAGTCTCCTATTGTCCTCACCTGCTATTACAGGCAGAAATATTCTCATTCTTTTTCTGTTTTTTCAGCTTGGTCAGCCCATTTTTACTGAACTGCACGGCAGTTGACAACATTGGTTTTTCATGAGAATTATGTAATGTTCCTTGAGCTCCTGTGATCTTTCTGTTATCACTGCTCATACCTGCGCTCTGCATTCAACCAGGAGAAAGGGGCTGACAGACAGCACGGTGTTTTATACGGATAGTTGCCCCTGACTCCAGATGTGAGGCGATTAAAGCAGCTGTAAATCATTGTGTGGATGAAACAAACAGACAAACGCTGCTGCTTCCCACACACTGTCGGGCCTAGTTGGACATCTACTATTGATAGTATGAAGGCTTGCTGTGAGTCAAATAATTGTTATTATCACCTTCAAAATGTTCTTCCAATGTAAGGGATGGAGCTTGTTTGTGTCTCAATAGTCAATGTGTCAGAACTGACAACTTTCTCTGTACTAAGGCTTTGATTTAAGCATCAACACACTTATTCCATCCAGGGAAATCCACATGTGTATGTGTTGTGGTGTTGAGACTGATGTTGTGTACAAGCCCAGGAAACATGAAACGGCTATCAGGGCTAAGAGTAGAATATACTGTAGCTACATATCTCACTATCTGTCCTACGTGACTTGTTTGACTAAAATCCCTCAAAGATCTGTCACCCTGAAATGTCAGTCTGAAGTCATTTTATATGCAAAACCATTTCCCAAATGATAAGCTTGAAAGCGGTGTGTCAGGTTTGGCATGAAAAGTGAGAGATATGGCTGCACTGGCAGGGCCTGCCTGTGTGTATGAGTTCTATAACGCCTGATACCTGGGAAGTCTTTTTATGACACATTCAGCTCTATCGACAATGGACGCCTTATTGAATAAGCTAGCTTTCTAATTCAATGTAAGCACTCTTTTTTCCTTTTTCTGTGTATCTCAGCCTTCTGTCAGTTTTCCATCTGTCTGAACTGACGACCTGTGTCCACAAAGCACCTTTCTCTGAGTGGCTGCAACCAAAGAATGTTTTTATAGCAGCCTCTTTGAGCAGTTCAGAATATTTCATCTTTTCAGAATGTGCTGGTGACGGTGCTTCTTTTCATGTAACTAATCATCTAGCGGGACTCATTATGGTAACCAAGCAAACGATGAGATTAATGTGAGATTGAATAAATAACAGAACATGCTGAGTATGGCGGAGTGTACAAAGTTGTTACAGAAGCAGTAGCGCTGAGAGTGACTAGAACGCGATTACACTATACAGCCGCGGAAGAAATTAAGAGAGCACTTCAGTATTATCATTTTCTCTTGTTTTACTATTTATAAGTATGTCTTTGAGTTAAATGTTTTTAAATTGTTTTTATTTTATTGTATTCTATAAACTACAGACAATGTTTCTCTGTGTTGGAATTCAACTGACACTGGAATGGCTGCCATACATGCAGATGGCAAAAATTTAAAGATTTGGAGTGGTCCCTTTTTCCAGGGCTGTATAAAGTCATGCAGAGCTTACCTGTGTGATATACAATTTTTTTCTTCGTAAGAATAAAGCAACGTGCTAAAATAAATTGTTATTGTTGTGAGAATTCCCGTGGTTGGTTGTTATGGGGAAAAACCAATGTCAAACATTTACATAGAAAAAAGTTAACAACTAATAAAATCCATGGGTGTGATGATAGTCCGTTTTACAACCAGATACTCTGTTGAGATATTGTTGTCATAGAACCCCCTCTCAGAAAAAAAAAGGTGTTATGTGGACACAGGGCCTTAGAATGGGATTTGAGCTCTGCCGCTGCTGAAGCATCATGCACATTACTGTCCCGCTGCCAGTGGATCCATGGCTTACCTAAGGCCAATGAATGCTACCTTGTTAAATCTTTAAAATAACTTCAGTATTCAGTGGCAACACATACTTTCATAAATATGTCACTGCACATTGTTTCCTCTCCTTTACCTTCGCCTGGTTTGCCGATATTCATCCTGAGACAGAGCAGTAGAGGTCATTGCGCAGCTTTGAACAGGTCAACAGCATTGGAGGATGTTACAGCTCATTGTAAAAGAACACTGCTTTCATTCCTGTAATCTCTGAAAGGGCACACCACAATGGTTATGAGGCGATGGCTTAACTTTTCCTGTCATTGCACGCAGGGACAACCTCTGTTCCATAACATAACTCGCAACCACTCAGATGTAAAACAAACTGCAAACAGAGCCTGAAAAACAAAACAGGAAATCCTTATAATGTTATAAGAGTTAGTACTAGTTTACATAAATCCCTTTCTTTAAGCCCAGTAATGTTGGGCCTATTGATCGACACTAGAATGTTAATTGACATGGAAACTGTCCTAATTTGTACAAGCACTGTATATGTTTTTATATTTAATATACCTGTATTTTTTCTGATTGTATGTTCTTGTGCATTCCCAGCTTTTGTATTTAGTAGTTAAATGTATGGATACAGTGATTAAAGCTCACACAGGCACAGTGGGCAACTCAGGGGTCCTAAACGCAAAAAAGATAAAGGCATCACCAGAGAACTTTTAATATTGACGAGAACGTTCACTCTCAAAACCGTTCCGGTATGGTACTGCACCTGGGGGGCGCTGGTGGGCCAGTGCAGAATGAATGTGGTCCTATGGAGCCCCACCCATAGATTCCTACATTTCTTTGGATATAATTTTTTTTTAAATCACTGCTATAGTTTTTTAAACATGGAATGGATAATCCTCACAAACGACACATAGCTAGTATTTTATATTTGCTTGATTTTGACTAAAATTAGGTTTTTGTAAATCGGATGACGTCATGCGTGATAAATTGCTTTACGGCACCTTGTGTCTCTCCTTCCCTTTCCTTTCCCTCGCAGCAACAGCTGCATACGATCGCAGCTGATTTGGCTCCGTGGGACTGATTTGAACTCACCTCCTTTAGCATTTGACAAATTATTCGCAGACCTGTGTTTATGAAGTAATTGAGCAAAGTACAATCAGTGATGTCTCTAGTCACATTTGTCAACTTCCTTCAGGCATTGACAATTGCGCAGATTTTCCCTCCAAATTTTTAAATACCGGCTTTCTTGCGAAGCCGAGCGCAGATAGGCTGCATATAGTACAGATATAACTGAATATAGAAGGAAAACATGTTACCTTTCATCATCCTTGGGGAAGCTGAAATAGGACAGTCCTTTTTGAGAATTTTTGCAATTAATTGCAGCACACTGACGCGGCATCTTTATCTTAATCAACTTTTTTTTACGGAATGTTTAATGTTTAATGTTCTAGAAAGCGGGATTTATCCTTAAGGTAGCAATATAGCAATATCGAACATACGCTCAAGGTAAGAAAACAAACACATGCTCGTAATCAGTTAACTTTCAAATTTATTTTTACAATACAATGTATGTGTGTGGTAGGATCAGTACATCCAAAGTTGACCATAATCAAATAAAAAAGTTCGATTGTAATGTCCTTTCAGAGTCCTCCTTAAGAGCTTTCTTCTTCTTCTCTTTTAACGGCGGTTGGCACCTTAAGAGCGTTGTTGATGTTCTGTGGACAGGTACCACAAAGCGTATTCTTCGGTCGTAACCAGTCGTGAGTTCTTCATTGACCAATCGGCTTTCATTAGCCAGATGCTAGCAGAACCTGGGTCGCAACTGCCCAACCTGTAAGAAAACAAAAGGCTATGACCCCCAGATTATTCCACTTTTGACGAAAAATCCCTGTCGACCTCTCGGAAACCACAGTAGTATTTTGGATTTTGTAGACGATATGCTAGGAGAATGATGTAGCTAGCCGCCTAGCTCCATAGGGGTCCATGTATTCTGCACTCGCCCGCGATCGCCCCCTAGGTGAACTGCAGCCAAATTCGGTACAATGGGGGTGAATAGAGAGTGAAGGGGCTTTCCGTAGACGGGCTTTGGCATCACCTAGCCAGCAGTTAGCATCTACATTGCAGTTATGGGCTTGTGTTTCTCTATTTCAAGTAAGCTAAAGTAATGAAAATATGTGTAATGCCCTACTAATTTCTGTTTACATTTTCATTTATAAAGAAATGAAAAGGGTTATACATATGTGTATACACCGATTCGGTGAGCGATTTGTGTATGTCGCCATCTAGCGACGGGGCCATTGCTGCAGGTGTGCGTGCTCAATCATTACACTCATTATCCATTCAACAGTCATTGATGCTATCAATAATAGCAAGATAACCATAACCCCAAATGAATAAAGTTACTTGGTTGGACGATGTCAGACAGTGGCCTCCAGTTACTGATGAAGGTATCTGAAATTACTGATATTAATTCATGAATTAATATAATTAAATATTAGTAAACGGAAAGTA
This sequence comes from Eleginops maclovinus, assembly GCF_036324505.1. Taxonomy (NCBI): domain Eukaryota; kingdom Metazoa; phylum Chordata; class Actinopteri; order Perciformes; family Eleginopidae; genus Eleginops; species Eleginops maclovinus. The sequence continues at coordinate 18,918,203 of NC_086363.1, read as the reverse complement.
GAAGGAGATGTAAACACAGCTAGCTTCCGTTGAATTGACTTACTGACCTTAGCATGCTAACTAGCATTTAATCTTTAAGGACAGCCCACGTGATTAAAAAATAATGTAATTATTAATGTTGGAATTAAATACTTGTTTCAGCAATAAGTATGACATATTAAAATAGGATACAGCAAGAAAATAGACTGTCAACACACATCGCTATGTGTTGACGTTTGTTGTAGCTAACATGCTAACGCAAGCTTACATGACATTTCATTAACATGATATGGCTGCGACGTGATCAAAAACAAAAACACTTTTTTGCTTCGTTTTAGATATTCAGGAGTATTTTATTCTTCGGCTGGCCAGTGATGACCAACAAAACAAAACCTACAGGTCACTGATAGAAGGTCAAAACTACCTGAGCTCTGGATGGGTCGGGCAAATACTACATTGCTTTTTGGACGACCATGTCATACTGAAAGGATCGGTGAGGTTTTCCCAGGCCATCCACAGCCACCACACTGTGGAAGTTACAGTGAGAGATGGGGGGCATGTTGAGAATGTGAAGTGTGACTGCATGGCTGGCAGAGGAAGCTGCTGCAGCCACGCTGCAGCACTACTGTACACCGCACGCACACCGCATCAATGGCGGCCGCTCTACTTCCGGTCACTTCGCCGAATCGGTGTATTGGCATGTTGTTTTGTTTCGTCACCACTAAGTGACAAGAGTTCACTCAGTGTCAATTATTCGTTAAGTTGTCATATTTCCTATGTTTTAGAAGTCCTTGAACTTCACATTTGTATTGGTTGATAGAGGTGTCAGTTATATAGCGAACCAATCAGAGTTCAGTGTTCCAACCTACCGGGTTTGAGAAGAGGGGGGACTTTGGTCAGAGAAGCGCGAAACGGAGAGGGAGGCAAAGTATGGAGAAGTTAATACCGGAGGAAAACGTCTTTATTTATTTTGGGTTACCAATGTTAAAATAAGCTAGAACTGCTGTTGTGTGTTCGAGTGCCTGGGAGAAGAGCGTGAAACCCATTTGGTGACAAATTCACAAGATTATGCAAAACTGCGAGACTGTATGCTAACTGTAGCAACGGCTAAGTTAGCCTCATGTTTAGCTGCTTTGTCCGGGTTTATTGTTTTAGTAGTTGAACAGCATAGACGTAATCATAAGAGACTCGTGTGCCTGCCTGCTGCCAGTTGACATAAGAAGGACATCGGGCCAACAGGAGGACTACGCAGATTGTTTCATTGAGGAGATACGTCTATGGATCGGCCGTGTGGAGGGAATATGAGCCCGATTTTGCGCGCCAACAAGGGTACCATAACTGACTAAAATCCCGGGTACTTTTATTTCTTTTGTTTTGAACCGAGTCGTGGAATATGTGTTGTTGTTATTAAGTTGACATGTTAAGAAAGATTCAATTCAAGATTCAAGAAGCTTTATTTATCCCGAGGGAAATTGAGGTAAAGTAAAGTGTATACAGATTGACAATCATTTCAGGTACAGTTCGGGTATTTCTGTTAATGGAATATTTCTGATGGTAATCAGAGTGGGGGCTCTAGAGCTGATATTTGGAGTTGCGTGGGAGATTTATTATGTTGCAGTATAGCTACGGTCTATAGCTGTGCTACCTGAGGGCTTTTAGCAGAGTTGTGGACTTGAGTCAGTCTCGAGTCATGAATTTGATGACTTTCAAATGCAATTTATGTGTGGCTATAAGGGACTTTCTGACATCTGTTTTATATGCTTACCTGTTACAGATTTGAAGAATACCAGATGAGTAGAAGCATCATAGATGAACCACAACAGCCGTCAATCTCACAATTCTTGGACAGTCGTGTAGCGCATTACAGCATGAGTCATCCACAGCAGAAGGCTATCACCAACGCAATACTGTCCGACTTGATTATTGATTGCAACCTTCCCCTGTCTATTGTGGAACACAAGAGTTTTCGGCACTTTCTGACAGTAATTGACAGTAAGTACAGCCCAGTGTGTTGCAGAAGGTCGACATCAAAAACAGAGAGCCTGGCTGGGGAGAGACGTTCAACATTAAAAACTCAATTGAGCAACACTGAGCATGTTTCAGTCACTGTGGACATTTGGTCTGACCGAAAGATGAGGGGATTCCTCGATGTCACTGTCCACTGGATAGAGAAAGAGACAGCTAAAGAGAGGTTACAGCTAAATACAAATCTCTTGGCCTGCAATCGCTCCAAAGGCTCACACACAGCTGAATGAATCTGTGACCAATTTGAGTCAATATGCGATGAATACAACATCAAAGATAAATTGGACTACATTATTACTGACAATGCTGCTAACATGCGAAAGGCATTCACTGTGTGCTTCCCCAGTGAACAAGAGGATGATGACGGAGATCATCTTGATGACCCTGGTCTCTGGTGTGACTTAACCCTGGAAGAACAGCAAACGGTACATGCTGCTATGGCAAAGAAACAGCGCCTGGAGTGTTTTGCGCATACTCTTCAGCTGGTGGTGGGAGACGGTTTGAAAGAAACAAAAGTGGCATGTCCTTCTCTTTCCAAGGTATCAAAACTTAGCTCATTGCTGCACACAAGCACAACATTCAAAGATGTGTTTGATAGTGAATTAGGGGAAGAGAAAGGCTTCCCTGCTGCAGTCAACACAAGATGGAACTCAACACTGAGGCAAGTAAAGGCAGTTCTCCAGTGTGATCATCTAAAGCTCTGTGCCATTCTAGAAAAGGCTGGGCATAAGGAGTTGTCATTCACACCACGAGAGTGGAATCTGTTGAAGGAGTTGGTGGACATCTTGAAGCCGTTTGGAGAATCAACTGATTTGACACAGGGAGAGAAGGTCCTCACAATCAGTGCAGTTGTTCCATCCGTCTTGTCCCTCAATCATCACCTTGAGAAGCTGAAGCCTCAAGTTCGTTTCCTGAGCGGCCTGGTCGGAAGTCTCCAGGCATCCCTGAACAAAAGATTTCTTGGGATCTTCATTAACGTGAAAATGTCCGGGACTCAAGATGGGATCACTGCCCCCTTTTCAGACCCAGTCTACCTCAAAGCAGCCTTGGATCCAGCCTTTTCTCTGCGGTGGGTGGAGCACCATTTACTGGTCAATCGTGACATCAAGGCAGAGGTGGCACAACAAGTTGAAGGTAAATATTATTGACTTCAATGCAACTTTTTCTCTCGTAGTCTGATCTTATTGACAGCATCAATAATTGCATTTTTCAGTCTAACACTGTATCACCAACACCAATGTTAATAAGGGCTCTTTTGTTTCTGCTGTTAAATGTTTTTCCAGAATTGATCCTGCAAGATGCTGCAGAGACTGAGCAACCTGTGCCTCTGGTTGATGAAGAAGAGCAAGAGGACCTTGGACAAGGAGAAGGGCTGTTTGCTGCATACCATAAGAGGCAGAAGAAGGATGTTGGGACCACTCCAGCACTACAGCTAAGTCACTACCTAGACATAGCCGAAGGACAGAACGCCCTTTTGTTCTGGGCACTGAACATGAAGTCTCTTCCTTCACTCTTCCGAGTGGCCACCAGAGTCTTGGCAGTGCCTGCCTCTAGTGCTCCAGTGGAGCGAGTTTTCAGCCATGGTGGCATCATACTACGTCCCCATCGTGCACAAATGACTGACAGACTTTTGGCCAATTTGATCTTTTGCAAATGCAATGCAGCATAGGGCCCTGACATAGAAAAGCACAACTCTGTTCATTGTCATGTTCATGACACTTCACATCTAGTCCCCTTCCACACACACACACACACACTTTTTTGGGAGTGAGGATATCTTGTATAAAGTGGTGACATGTTTGAAAAGGTTAAGGTTACACTTAGGTTTTGAAATGAGTAAAGTGGTAACACATTTGGAAAAGTTACATTCAACTGTTTCTGTGATCCTCCAAATACCTGTTTGAGGGTGAAGACATGTTTTTTAGTTCAAGGCTAGATTTAAGTTTTAAGGTGAAGAGTATTTTGCAAAAATGAGGATCTTTTGAGACAGTTATAGTTCAATAAGCAATGGAAATACAATGTCAGCACGTTCTGTGGAAATTATATTTGCCATTGTTTATTTCAAATGTGTTTGAACAATATTCTTGGTTTGATAAATATATACAGATCTTAAAAGCAAACATGATTTGTGTAAATATTATTTCTCCGTTGTTAAAAGGACTCAAAGACTTGAAACTCAAACAGTAGGACTTGGGACTTGACTTGAGACTTGTCGGTCTTGACTTGGGACTTGACTCGGGACTTGCTTGTCTTGACTCAGGACTTGACTCAGGACTTGAAAGCAAAGACTTGAGACTAACTTGTGACTTGCAAAACAATGACTTGGTCCCACCTCTGGCTTTTAGTGACCAAAGTGAGAACCCTAGATAGGAGAGCTTATAGTAGATCCCACCACAGCGCCTCCCATGCTTGTAGTACTGTCCTGGTTTACTTAACCTGTCCTGAGATAAGTGGTTGGGAGGGCTACATATGTATACAACTAGTCACACAGATGTATAATGAATGTGTAAATGCAACAGACTGGCAAAAATGCAAATTTGATTTATGTCCCATATTTACACAATGCGCTACCTGCTAGACCTGGGGTCACCAACCTTTTTAAAACCGAGAGCTACTTCACGTACTGAGTCATAGGAAGGGCTACCAGTTTGTTACGCTCTTCTGAAATAACACATTTGCTCAGTTTGCCTTTAGTTATACATTATTAATAATGATTAATGATACTCATCTATGTAAAGACACTGATCAGGTTAATGATTTTTCACAATAATTATCAACAATGACAACAAGGTGGGAAACATATCAATATTCAGCACGCTATCTCTGTTCATCTCAATAATTGTTACATTTTCAGATGATCACTTACATCACTACATTTCATAGGAGAAATGTCCCATTTTCACTAGCCACTGACAAACCCTTTTAACAAATGAAGAGCTCTTTTCCAAAACGCTATAGATCCATTGTGATTGTTTTGAGATTAAGGACAATTATTTACCCAGACCTACATATTTTGGAAGTATTTAATTTATATAGTTAAGAATAATTTTTGGGTCAGTCTGAACACCATCAGCAATAATTGACAAATCAAACTAGAATGTTAATGATTATACATCCAAAGTTTATTATATTTCTTTTCAAAACGCTATATATCCACTCTCCACTACATATCCACCATGTGTTCTTTGCTCAAAATGTTATAAAGCCATTCATTTTTTTCAGTCTGTTTTTAAAACAAGATAATATACAATATCATGAGCTCACAGTGTACAGTGTGTAATAAAATCAAGTAATGAAAATTCATTTATGTTTAAATCTAACGTTTTAAGATTATCCACCAGAGAAACAGTACAAAAATAACACAAATGGTCAATTAGTGCAATCTTCAGTGCAAAACATTGAACGTGCCATCTTAAATAGTATAACAAGTAATCAAATCATATTAACATTGATAAAAAAACATTCAGTAGTCGGTAGTTACCCCCTTCTAACCGATTAAATGTAATACTCCATTACATTTACTAAACTAAAGCATGCTAACACACACACACGCACATGCACACACAAACAGTTCATTAAGATTGTTCACAAGAGACACAGTAAAAACTAACACACATACAAATGGCCAATTAGTGCAATATTCAGTGCAAAACCATTTAAAATGTCACCTTGATGACAAATAATGAAATAACAATATCAACATTGACAATACATTAAATAGTCCATTCAAAAGTACTGAACCTGTAAAAGTTGCAACGTTGCTTGAAGTGTATAACCTTTATAAGAAAACAAGACAGATAAAATGTAATACTGCATTACATTCATTCACTACATTATAGGAATTTATTCTGGGTCTTCGTCACTCTGGTGAGCGTTTTCATTCACATCAGATAGTGCAGCACTATAAAAAGCGCTCACTGCCTCAGACACACCTATTGCTTTCAGGAGAGCAACCACATCTTTCTTCTTTGCTTCCTTCACTGTGGTTTGGCTTGCAAGAATGGCAGGTTTCAGGTCAGCCCACCGTTTGCCACGTTTCGGCGCACTGTGGAAGCAGTACTCCCCATTGTATGCCACCTTCATGCCAACCTTGTTGGTACTCAAATCCAGCATGCGTGCTTCACTGATCTTGAAGCTTCTCTGCGCCTTCACGCACTCTTTTGTAGCCGACTTGTAATCAAAAGCCTTCCAGTCTGTGCCGTAAACGTACACATTTCCAAACTGCTGCAGGAGGGCATGGTATTCTTGTGGCAGGAGAATTGTGTCGATCGTTCTGAGTTTCTGCTCAATCCTGCCAAAAACTCTGTCTGCGGGGAGATAGCTGTGCCCCCTGACTGGAAATGTGTGCTCGATGCAAAGGTTGGGGAAGGTTTGCCTTAGCTCCATGAGCATGGAGACCATGGTCATATTTTTGTTTTGTCCATAGCACGAGTCACTGAAGAGCCGAAGCCCCTTGGATCAGCGAATTTGACTGGCAAGGCGAACTGTGAAGCAGTCATTCAATGCAGATGCAATCATATTGCTGTCCTTGGGACTCTGATTTTCCTGCCACACATACAGATGGACATTCTCCTTTGGCTGGTGACTATTCTCTCCATGGTGTCTAATAACACCAAATAGATAGAGATACAGCTGACGAGAGTAGTAGGCCTGCCCTATTGGAGTTCTTGGAAGGATCAGGTTCTGCATCATATCAAAGCAGACGGATACAGAATCATTCGCAACTCTGCCTAGTAGGTCATAGAAAACACGAGCTCTACGACGATGCAAGATGAATGATGCAGATTCTATCTGCCTCTCTGCTTCGGTCATATTCGGATCTTTGATTCTGAATTTGTATTTGGCACAATCAGAACATACATCTGTTGCCGGGTGGCCGAAGCCAAGATTGAAATTATTGGCAAAAACAGAGTAGTAGAGGGAGTAGCTTGTGTGTGCGTGGTTTACAGCCTCAAAGAGCTCGTGCATCTTGCGCACACTCAGGTCAGTTGGCAGATACCTGCGCCCAGGTGCTCCCCTCCGCCCGGCTGGCCCTGCACGTGAAGGTCTTGATGTGATCTATGATCAGTTGCCTTCTATTGTCGTTCCCCTCGATGTTTCTCGCACCACCTCTTCTCTCCGGACGAGCCTCTGCAGTCTCAGCATAATACCGGGCAACCCGGGAGGCCCGGTCTTATGCTGATTCCTGTGGTAAAGTGAGGGTAAATTAATGAATTAGATCGACTTCAATGTAAAACCAACATACATACACATCATTACACACACTATAAACATAGCCCAGTACACAATCAACTTAAAACACTTATCTTTTTTTTTTCCCAAATATTTTTTATTGGATTTTAACATTCATATAATTACACATGAAACACAGAAATTGAAGGATAGTACAGCACAGTATAAAAAGTACAATCCAAACATACACCAAATTAAAATTACAACAATATAACAGAAAGAACAAAAATAAAAAGCCTCTCAGTCGGTATCAGTATTACTTATATTTGGCATCCCATTACCTCCACCCTCTTCCAGAAAGGATAGGAATGGTAACCATATCTCCTCAAATTTATTGCGTTTACCTTTCACTATATAAGTTATTTTTTCCATGACCATGTTAGTCGCCATTTCTTTCAGCCAGTCATTTACATGCGGTGCTTGGATTTTTTTCCAAGATAAAGCTATTAAACGCTTTGCTTGCAACAAACACATGTCAAGGAAAGCATATTCCCTTCTTCTCAAAGGCATTTCAAGAGGGTATAAGTGCAGAATAAATGTTTTTGCTGATAATGTTAGATTGATACTTGTCATTTTATTGATCATATCCCTCACCCCTTTCCAGAAAAACATTATTTTTTCACACTCCCATATGCAATGATAAAAATCACCTTTAAGTTTGCTGCATTTTGTACAGGTATCAGGAATATTTCCGTTGTACTTGTGTAGAATAGCTGGAGTTGTGTAAGTCCGCATCAACCATTTATATTGCAATAATTTCAATCTTACACTTATTGTTTGTGTCTGAGCTTCCTTACATGCCTCTGACCAATCATCCATACTCAGATCTTCTTTTAGGTCTTTCTTCCAGGCTTCTAATTTATTAATTGACGATTCTTGTGATCCTGATGTTATAGTTCTGTATAGATGTGAAATTAAACCTCTTGCATAGCAGTCTTTTCCCATTACTGTCTCTAAGCTGTTTAGTACTGGCATGTCTAAAGAGTTCTTTTGAGCTACAAAAATAAAGTTTCTTATTTGTAAATATTTAAAGAAATGATTTTTAGGTATATTAAATGTATTAACTAGTTCCTCAAAAGACATTAATTTGCTTGAAGAATATAAATCTTTAATAGACCTTATCCCTTTATCTGCCCAGCTTTTAAAACCTCAGGGTTTCCCACAGCGCTTTCCTGTTAAGGCGGCCGCCTTAACAACACGGGGTTGCCGCCTTGACTAACGTCACGTCTCCAGAAAAAAAAAAAAAATTATATAGATATAGGCCTATAGCGATATTTGCCGTTTTACTCTTTCATGTTTTCTACCTTTCATTCCAAACCGTGACTGACAGTCTATCTTCTCTGCAGAACGCATTTTAAAATAAAAAACAAAAAACAAATAAAAGAAACGTTTTAAAATGTGGGGCTATGCCTCCAAATATGCCTCTGAATCGCGTGATGCGTCCGAACAGCGGCATCTAGTGGTATATGTCATTGTGCTATCATCGTTCGACCAACATCCTTCAAAACCAGCATTTTTCGGAAAGACTACTAGATGGCTGACAACCTGTCGTATCAAGGTAAGATTATTATTGAATTCTATACTAGTCTAATAATAGTCTGTCAACTGTTCACTAGTAGGCTACCTGGATAAGCGTAATGTTTTCTTATCAAGGCTAATTGTGTTTAACGTTTACACGTGGCTATATTATTATAGCCTAGCCTGCCTTTGCCCCCCCCCCCCCCCCCCCCCGGAGATGAGTACGTCATCAGAACATCATCGCAGAGCTGCCAACATACACGATTTTGGCGTAGCAGATACGATTTCCAGGCCCTAATTACGCCGCTACGCTTGACTTGAATATCCTACGCATTACCCAACAAATCGAAAAATGAATCGTGTAGCTGGCAGCCTCGTGCCTGTGTTGACATCCAACCAGCCCTAAAGCTCACATATAAGCCGTTTTATGATTCGTCCCTTGCGTTGACAAAGAGCCAATAGGATCGGCTGTACTTCTTTTTTGTAATACCCTCACTACTGTTACCAGGATGCTATGCTGTTTTGGCTCCCGCTGTTGATGAAGAATTCTATTCATGTAGACCAGTGCCGTGCGGTGAGCTCGTAGCTGGCTTTCAGAGTCAGATATGTGAAAAATATGTGAAGTCAATAGAGTTTATTAAAACATAATTCAATTGGCAGCTTGCACATTGACTACTGGTTGTTTTTCATATTTTATCTCAGCATTCTTCACACACACCTATGATAGGTACAACGAGTTGGCAGTTGGTAGCTAGAGAACTCGTGTTAATAACTGGTAGGCTAATATATTATTTCATGCGAAGATGCACAGGCACCCTGAGGATTTTTACCTTTACCCATTGAAATACAATGAGTTAAATCGGGGAAACTATAACATCAGCTCGATAACTAGCTATCATTACATGCGAATTGAACGCTTCCATTTAAATCGTTTAGGTTATTTAAGTCTCTTGAGCTAGCTAGCATAGCAACTAGATAACTATAGCAACCAAAAAACACAACTTTAGCTGCACAGTTTAATTTCTCAAACTCAGCTCACCAATACATTAAAAAAAAAGATCGTTGGGTTCAAAGTGATCACAACGACGTTGTATGATGTTAAATGGATGACAGACATTAAACAATCCCCTCGGAAACACTCGGATATCAATGTAATCTTGGCTAATAATTAAACGTACTGGTGGCTTTCCATTCGTCTGCATTTGCATTGTTGTATTTTGTGGCAGATTCATCGGGGTAAATCATTATGGTTACATACTGTTACATATATATATCGGGGTAAAATCCATCAAGCATCTTTGTAACACAGCAGGGAGGCATTATACAGGAGGGAATATTTCCTCACTTGCATCTTTGTTACAGAGCAGGGAGGCATTATACAGGAGGTGCTAATTTCTCACTAGCTCCGCTTTGTGAGGGATTGCTCAATCTGACGTGAGGCGCCGCTCTTTGCCTTACCCCGCTTGTCTCCTCTGCTCAGGTCACGAGCAAATTCAGCTATTTTGGTTATAAAATTATTTAAGATCATTGGAATCATACAAAAATTACATTTATAGCACAGATAAGTAGAACATTGTGGAGATCGTAATGAAACGCAGGAGACGTTCATTACAGTTCAGCACACGAATGCGTGTCTCGTTTAATCACAGTCAAAGTTAACAAAACAAGATGGCGCTGTCCTGACCAACAAGCATGGGGCTCCACGTCATCGTAAACACAGATTAATTAAAGGGACCACGATCCCTTTTTACAGTTGTACTTTCAAGCATAAACCAACGGTCATACTTACAGGCATGAAACAACAGTGTGTAGAACCACACTTTAGAAGGAGGTGAATTATGTGTATTACAGTCACTACAACATATTAATATCTGGGTTTTTTTCATTATATAATTTAACATATGTGTTGTGTTTTTATTATCTTAATTTCTAATGGACCAATGATAATTCGTGAATACACTATGCCCGCGAAATCGCGGAGCGAGCTGTCAGTTGAAGTCTATCAAAAATGGATGGTGAACGTACTTGTCCTCCGCTGAAAAAGCGGCGAATTTCTGAACAGCGCTTCAAGCTAGAATATAACGCAGAATGGCCGACCATCACCCGGTCGAAGCTGGACGACTTCCACGCTTACTGTATGTTGTGTAAGACAGATTTTAGCGTGAGGCATGGGGGCCGACACGACGTTGAAAAGCACATCAGGACTGCTAAACACACGTCATACAAGGCGGCAGTGGAAGCTACAAGGCCCATCGCGGGCTTCTTTACGGTTGACAGTGACACCAGTGTCATAAATGCCGAAGTGCTCGCTGTGGACTTTCTGGTGGAACACAACATCCCGATCGCGGTGGCCGACCACATCGGGCCACTGGTGAAAAAGAGGTTTCCGGACTCGAAAATCGCTGGTAAGGCTCAAATGACAAATAGCCTCAATTCATCTCAAGCATTCATAGGCATAGATTTATATCTGTATACTGTCACAATACACTCTACAATCTGTACAGACTATATAAAACAGTTACAGTACTGCCCTGGTTGATAATCTGATTTAAATCTTGCAAATTAATCATTGCTAATTTATAGCCTACTGATACTGTATCATTCTAATAAACATTTTTCATTTTATGTAAAGGTGAAAAAAAAATAGCCTAGGCCAACTTACTCTACAGAGGATTAATATCATGATTGTAATTCTGCAATTCTGTGTAATCTAGAGTATAATCATGATAATCCAATGCAATATTTTTGTGATTGCAATTGCAGGAAAGTATGGGTCTGGTCGCACAAAGAGCAGCGCCATTGTTGGAGCTCTTGCCAAGGAGGATGCGTCTGTGATCACGGAGGCAATGAGGACAGCTCCATACTCCCTAGCCACGGATGGGAGCACTGACTATGGAGACTGTAAGCTGTATCCTCTTGTTGTGAAGTACTTTGATCGAGGACTTGGGCGTGTTCTGACAGTACTCCTATCTTTGCCAGAGTGTCATGAGGCATCTACTGGGCAGAACATATTCAAACTCATTGACAATGAACTTGAGAAACGTAGCATATCCTGGGACAACTGCATGAGTTTTGGGGCAGACAATGCCATGGTGATGCAGGGACTCAAAGCTGGCACGGCAGGCTACATCAACAAAAAAAACAGTGCAGTATATGTGCTGGGATGCCCGTGCCATCTAATTCATCTAGCTGCAGAAAAAGCTGCTGCTCAGCTTCCAGTGTCCATTGAAGAGCTGCTGGTGGACATATACTTCTACCTAGACAAATCCAGCAAGAGGAAACAGGGACTGAAGAAATTTCAGGATCTGTGTGGAGTGGAAATGAGAAAGATTGTTAAACATGTAAGTACGAGGTGGCTCTCTTTAGATAAATGCATCGCCAGGTTGTTGCAGCAGTGGCCTGCATTGCTGCAATACTTTGAGTCAGAACAGTCTGGGCACAGCAGCAAGGACAAGACCACGCAGAGCAGCAGCAAGGACAAGACCACGCAGAGCAGCAGCAAGGACAAGACCACGCAGAGCAGCAGCAAGGACAAGTCCACCCACAGTGTTAGCAAGGACACATCAACCCACAGTAGCGGCAGCAAGGACAATTCTCAGTTTGATTTGGCAGGCTATCTCTTTCGCCAACAAAACCTAGCCAAATTCTGTCAGGGAAAGAAAACACCAGCAGCTGCAACCACACAGCCCAAGACTGCAACGGCAAAGCCCAACACATCTAGCGCTGCACCCACTCGGCCCAAGACATCTAGCACTGCACCCACTCAGCCCAAGACATCTACCACTACACCCACTCAGCCCAAAACATCTAGCACTGCACCCACTCAGCCCAAGACATCTAGCACTGCACCCACTCAGCCCAATACATCTAGCACTGCACCCACTCAGCCCAATACATCTAGCACTGGAGCCACTCAGCCCAAGACAGGGGCACAACAGAGAGTGCAGAGGGCATGTCAACATCTGCAGGACCCAACATTCCATCTTTACTGCTACTTTCTAAGTGCGGTCCTGCCGATATTTGATGAGGCCAACACTCTGCTGCAGCTAGACAAACCCTGCATACAAATACTACACAGGACTTTGACCACACAGCTGAAGAATCTCTTGAACCGATTTGTGAAGCCTCAGGTGATCAATGCAGCTGCTAAGGTTCACCAGGTACCATTCAGGGAACCAAGCAACCAGAAGAGCAATGAGACCTTGTTCATTGGGCAAAACACCAGAGACTTCATAAGAGATCACCCTGAGCTTGAGGAGCTGCAGCTTGCCCAGGTCTTCAGCGCTGTGCGGGCATTCTACATGAAGGCTGTTGAGTACATGGTGAAGAAGTTTCCCTATGATGACCCAGTGATAAGGAATGCTTCTGTGGCTGACATGTCTGCACGGGACAGCGCAGACTTCAATTCTGTGAGGTACTTCACAGGCAGATTCCCCTGCTTGAAGATGAGTGCTGAGGAGATGGACAAGCTTGAGGGTCAATTCATGACCTACCAAACCGATGCTCTGCCAGAAAGCATCACCAGCTGTGACAGACCAGACACACAGTGGCACCTGATGAGTCAGCTGAAGGATGGAAATGGCCATCTCAAGTACCCTTTACTCTGCAAGGTAATGCTGGCCATCCTCTGCATCTTCCATTCCAATGCAGACTGCGAACGCATCTTCAGTCTTGTCACAAAAAACAGAACGGAGTTCAGACCTAGTAGGGGGAATGGAGACCCTGAGTAACCTCATTACCCACAAACAATTCATGGTGGCAAAGGGGTCTGTCTGCTACAAGCAGGCGTACTCCAAGACAACTCTTGCCAAGGCCAAGTCAGCAACCTATGACCATCTAAAGTGAGAGGTTGATGAGATGGTCATGTCACAGCCAAAGGTTCCCTTGAGTTGAACTCTGTTCTAAAAAAAGGCTGTGTAAAGGTTTTTCATGTGTTATTGTTCAGTATTGTTTCATGATGAATTCTGTTCGGTTAATAAAAATATTTTTTTGGGTATGTTGGTGTTTAATTGTGTGCAACAGTACAGGGAAAAGGAGAAATTATACACGAAAAACATGTCCTAATATGACCTAGATTGCATCTCAGAGCATGTAAAGTCTCTGGCTTCTGATAAGATAAGATAACTTTTATTAATCCTGTAAGGGAATTGAACATGTTATAGCAGCAGGGTGATAGGAAAAGGAATAGGGAACTATATATACATACAATTTACAGTAAAATAATAACAGTTGAATACAAAAGATAAATAGAAATAAGTAAAGTAAAAATGAAATAAGGGGGCATTCAGGGGGCTTCGGCGGACCTCGGACCCCCGGCTTTGAAAAAAAATTTGCTACTATTTTCTAAAACACAATGTTGGCAGCTCTGTCATCGGCAAACAAAGCAATTTTGTGTTCTACCTGACCAACTTTAACTCCAGCAATGTCCATATGTTTTCTAACTGCAATGGCTAAGGGTTCTATAGAAATTACAAAGAGGAGAGGAGAGAGAGGCGATCCCTGTTGACATCCCCTAGATATATTGAAAGGTTTCGACACTGTATTGTTCGTAAGTACCTCAGCTACTAGGTCATTACAGAGAATTTTAACCCATTTGCAAAATTTCTCCCCAAAGCCAAATTTAGCCAAAAGATCAAAGAGGTAGGGCCACGTTACACGGTCGAAGGCCTTCTCTGCATCCAGTGACAAGATTGCAGTGTCTTGCGCATTCCGCTGGTTATGAAGGATGTTGAGAAGCCTTCTTACGTTGTGAAATCCTTGTCTGCGTTGTATAAAACCATTTTGGTCCTCTCCTATTAAATTAGGTAATACTGCTTCCAATCTCCGTGCCAACACTTTACAAATTATTTTAGTATCTGAATTAAGAAGACTTATTGGGCGCATGTTTTCACATTTTGTGTTACTTTTTCCTGGTTTTGGTAACAGTGTGATTAGTGCTCCTCTCATTGATGCTGGAAGAAGGCCGAATTCAAATGCCTCTACTGCCATGTCTAAAAAAGGACTTATCAATTTGTCTTTAAATTTCTTATAAATATCTATTGGTAGACCATCCGGACCTGACGCTTTTCCTGATGTCATTGCATCAATAGCTAATGCTATCTCTTCTACAGTAATCCCCTCTTCAAGATTCAGCTGATCTTCCTCTGAGATCTGAGGCAAATCAAGGTCTTCTAAAAATTGTGTTCGTAGCTCATCATTAGGAGAAATATCTGGACTATATAGATTATTATAGTAGTCTCTGAAAGCTTCATTTATCTTAATTGGATCTATAATATTTCCAGATGGTGTTTCAATTGTAACAATAGCCCGTTCCTCTTGGCTTTTTTTAATTTGCCAAGCAAGTAGTTTTCCTGATTTATCTCCATGCTCGTAGAAATTCTGTTTTAGTTTACTTATTTTTGCTGCCGCTTTTACTGCTGATTTTCCATTATATTGTGCCCTTAAAAGAAGTAATTTATCATGTTCATCTTTATTTGCTACTCTATTCTGATATATAGTCCTTTCCAATTCACTGATCTGTCTCTCCAGCTGCCTCATGTCTCTTCTAGATTGTTTGACTTTTGAGCTACAATATCCAATAATTTGGCCCCTAATGTAGGCTTTGAAAGCTTCCCATCTTATACAAGCGGATGTTTCAGATGTATTTATTTCAAAATAAAAGTCAATTTGTTTACCCAGAAATTCTACAAATAAAGGGTCTTGTAGCCATCCTGCCTGCAATCGCCATTTAGGAGGCGTGTTGGACATCCTTTTATCAGCATATGTTAGTGATACAGCAGCATGGTCAGATATTACCACAGTATGATATGTACAATCTGCTATCTTTGAAAGCAGTGTTGCTGATACCAAAAAGTAGTCAATGCGTGAGTAAGTTTTGTGTGTACCAGAATAACATGAGTAAACCAAAGAGCTAGGATTAAAGTGTCTCCAAATATCCAACATATTTAAATCTCTCGTAAATTGTTTTATAATTTTTCTAGATTTGGTATGTGTAATATCTAAGCCAGTTGAGCGATCTTTCACTGGATCCAATGTGCAGTTCATATCGCCTGCCATAATATGTTGGCCTCTCAAACCTGATATTGAAAGGAACAAATCACTAAAGAAAGCAGGACTATCATCATTAGGGCCGTACACGTTAATTAAGTTAACTTTATCTCCAAACAAAAATCCCTCAACTATAATAAATCTACCAGCTGTATCCTTCGTTACTTTTTCAATTTGCAAGGGGATGGTTTTGTGAACGAGTATCATCACCCCTCTGGCATTTGAGAACATGAGAAGACCCGACCCTGCCATCTCCTCTGTATTCTAATAGTTTCCCCTGTTGACATATGTGTTTCTTGCAAAAATATAATTTTGGCCTGAAGTAATTTGATTCTGTCCATTACTTGTTTAACTTTTTTAAGACTACCCATTCCCCTACAATTCCAAGTTATGAATTTCACCTTTTCAAATTCAGACATTTTTTACTGCAATTACTCACCATATGCACCCCTTTCATATCATGAGACAGACCTACCACCGAGAAGTTAAAACTAAAAACAAAAAACACACACAATAACACAATAAGCACCACACAAACCAAGACTCTCAAGCTAAACCTTGTAAGTCCCTTCACACAAACCCTTACATTCTGTATCCCCCCTCCCCCCTCTGTGTTTGCTCCCTGTATGGGTACATTAGATCCACACATCTGTGAGGAGCTAACTACTGATTGGCTCTCTCACTTACCTACTTTCACACAACCCTTTACCTTTTACTATTCTACTCAAATTTTCACCAGATAAAACTTCAAATTTCACACACCTTAAAATGTAGATAGCATAATTTAAATCATATTTTCTCAATCTGAGAGTAATTCAGAGCTTTGTTCAGAATAGCTACACTATGTTAATCAAACTAGGCTTCAGTCTTATTATCCCCTTTTGGATAAACACAACAAAAAAAGGCCATCTATCAGACAACCATTGAAAAAAGATCAAAGACTGAAAGAAGAAAAACGAAAACAAAATCGGCTGATATTCCAAACTAGAAAAAAAAAAAAAAAAAAAAAAAATCCTCGACTATCAGAAGTGATCAGTCCGTCTGCATTAACTATTCTTAACTAAGCATACTTTTAACATAGCCTACACAACTGCAGACAAAAGTCAGGATATAGCAAAAATCGGTTTTAAACGACACCTCTCTTTCTCAGTTATCCAGTCCTTCCATGAAACGCTCCACCTCGGCAGGAGTGTCATACAGCTTGGTTTTCCCGTCGTAGGTGAGGAGCAGTCGCGCAGGAAAGATGACACGATGTTTATCAATTCCCCTCTGCCGTAGCTTCTGTCTCACTCCATCGAAAGCCCTCTGTTTCTTGTGTGTTTCAGCGGTGACGTCGGGGAAGAATCGGATTGCTTGATCCTTATACTTTACTGTCCCTTTAGCTTTGGCCGCCCGCAACACTTCTTCCTTCTGCCTGTAGTTAAGAAACTTCATAATGAGAGTTCTCGGTCGAGGTGGAGTGGCATTGACGTCGTTCTTCTCTGCCTCAGGCCGTGGACCGATTCTGTGTGCTCGTTCCAATGCTAGCGCGGTATCCTTCATTTCTAGGTTTGACGGAATCCAACTTTCTAAAAACTTACACGCATCTCGTCCTTCTTCGTTCTCCGGCAAGCCTACTAGTCTCACATTGTTTCTCCGACTCCGATTTTCCGTTTCGTCCACTTTCTCTAGCAGCAACTTCACTTGGGATTCTAGAGTATTAATGCGAGTTTTCAGTTGGTTTACTTCATCCTCTGCCCCCGAGATGCGTTCTTCCGCCTCTTCAACTCTTTCAGTTATTTCTTTGACCCTTTCCAGTACTCCATCTATCTTATCTGTAATTCGCTTTTCCATTCCTTGTATAGCTTTCATGACATCCGAAGTACTGGGGCTACTTGTGGGGTTATCGTCATGAGTTTCAGATTCGCTCTCGCCATCTTCAACGTCCTCATGTTCAGATTCAGAAAGCCTTCTTTCGGTGTCTTTCTCTCGCTTTTGCTGTTGTTGGACAGCCGCCTTCGTCCTCGTTTGTGACATTGTCACTAATTTGTTGAAATCAGAAATAATATTTTACTGATGAGTAGAATTTTAAAGTTTTAAGGAATTATAGTCAGGAGGGTTGGTCTCTCGCAGCCTCTCAGCACCCCGCCATTACCGGAACACTTATGTTGATGTTCCAAGTAGCCTAGTTTTAGCCAAGTAATCTAGAGCATTGTCTCGAAATCTTTTTTGAGTAACGGCACCCAATAATGTAGATTTCGCACACACACATGCGTGCGCACACTCACCACACACACCACACACACACACACACACACACACACACACACACACACACACACACACACACACACACACACACACACACACACACACACACACACACACAGCCGTTTTTTTTTTCATGGGTTGAGGTAGCACCAGTAAGACATGAAAACTTCCACCCCTGGAGCTTACACACAGTTAGCACCGTTTTGTCTAGAAATGGCTTCAGCCATCCACTACACAAATAAAGGGTTGTGTACAGGGGTGAAAGTAGTTTTTGTTTCTTACCGGTGCTACCCCCCAACCCCCCACCCACAAACAAGCAATAAACAAACAAAATAAACATGTGCACTACAGATCTATGTCGCTGCATGATTATTTTGGGTGTCTCTTCATATGAGGACACTTGTCTCAATTGGCATTGTGTGGTTGTATGTGTTTTCTACTTAGCAGACCTTAACATTAAAACTAGCATTAAAATTAGCATTAAACCTATTGTTTTATCGGTACTGCGCACCAGCTGTACATTTTTCCCGTCAGTGTAACTACAAAGGAAACCGCATACAAAACGGATTTCAATTATTCCAAAAATGAAAACTGTACTCACCCAAAACTGACAGGAATGTGGCCTTGCAAACTGGCACTTTGTTGGGGTGCTCATCACACAGCAGGCTGTATTTTACGGTGACATTCCTCTCCTTCTGTCGGTTTTCGTCGTTCTGACGGTGTCGTTTTGCCTCAGATACTGACATCAGGTGAAGAAGTGCCCCGTCCTGTTCCACTTTATTAGGTTTGTCATGAAACTTCTCAAAATTCATGACAAGGTCATCGGGTGTCAATCTATGTGCTTGGCAAAAGCATTTAGCTGAGGTGTGTGTACATCCAATGGTGGGAATTCGTCCCTCACCAGAGTAGCGCATTTTCTTAGTTCGTTGGCGTTCATGACTGTCTATGTTTAAACGCCGTCGTCTTCCACCAGGTGTGGGCTTAACGGCTACTTCGGAACCATCAAAAGTGTTAACCACATTCAAAACATCCATTTGTCCGATGTATTTCTTTTACACCAACAAGATTTACCTCAAGCCTCAGTGCGCCGCCATGATACTTGACAGGGACGCTCACTGAACTCTACTGTTGCTATGGTTTCTCTCTGCTCACCGAACACTCTGATTGGCCGAGAGGATATGTCGCACTGTGACTCGAAACTAGTGTAGCGCCTATCGCGTTTTGAAATGAAATGACACCTTTCGGTACAGTTTAAACAGGGATATGTAGCGATTTGGTTAGAAACATTTATGTAGCAGTGAGTAGGCTCGGTATACAGCAGAATGACGTGACAAAGTCGGTTTTTTAAATTTGGCGTTTATCGCGTTTTGGAAAAGAGCTCTTCAAATCATGAACTATGTTGCACCATGTTTCAGAAAGTTATCAATGATGTAATGTTAAAGAAAAATCAACTTTCATATTTTTAAATAAAACTTGTCACATTTTGAACTAATGACCAAATCTGCAGTATTTTTAACAAAATGATTACTGTTACATGTCATGAACACACTTTCAAATTGAACACAATTCTTCAATATTTTAATTCAACTTTGCCATGGCACTGCCATGTTGCCACTGACAACATCTGGTATCTGTTTATTTGTTAGTGGGAAGACTGGCATTGCATGCTGTTCACCAGTGTATTGTAATCTGGTGTGTAACTTGACACTGCAACTGTGAGGGAGTCTTTCAGGTGTGCATCAGGGAGGCGTGTTCTGTGTTTGTTCTTGATGAAGTTCATGTCAGAAAACGCTGATTCACAGATAGGTTGAACCAAACAGGCTGGCAACCTTCATAGCTGCTGTGCATACACCACTGTACTTCTCTGTATCCCCAAGGCACTAAGAGTTTGGTGCAGCCTGGTAGGCTTTGAGGTGGAGGTCATTTTGCAATGTTATGATTTCAATCTCCACCTGTCCATCATCCAATTTGAATGTTGCACTTATTGCTCAGCAAAGCATGTTGTATCCACATTCATGAAAGGATTGGAAATGAATGACACACATGGCTCGAGCTGACCAAGCTCACAAAACCTATTCTCAAACTCTTGCCCAAGTCTGTTTATGACTTCACAGTACTTTTCTGCAATTTTGTCAAATGTCTCAGATGCAGAAGCATTGTCTTTCAGCACCAACTGCACAGAGGGAAAGTGCAGCACCTTTTTTCTCTGTAAATCCACAGAAAAAATGTTCATCTTGGCTTTAAATGCATTTAAAGCACTTATCATATCAACAACAGTCTTACCTTTGCCTTGCAGCTCGCAGTGCAAGTGGTTTAGTTTCCCAGTAATGTCCGTCAAAAATGCAAGGTCAAGTGTCCATTCAGTGTCCTCTAGCAGTGAGACGTCTTCGCCTTTGGACTGCATGAACTCTTTGATTTCACCCTAAAGTGACAAAAAACTAAGTAAAACTCGTCCTCTGCTGAGCCATCGGATTTCTGTGTAGCAGGAGGTCACCATATTCAGCTGACATCTCCTCCAATAGCACCTTGAAAATCCTGTGCTGTTTTGCTTTGGAGTGGATGTTGTTTATGATTTTCACAACGGGATTCATCACGTACCCAAAGCCAAATTACTTTTGCATATAACGCCTGCTGGTGAATGATGCAGTGGTAATGTAGAAATTTTGGGAAGTCTGGGTCACCTTTACAGTGAGCGATGAAACCTGTATGTCTGCAGATCATAGCAGCTGCCCCGTCTGTAGTCACCGCTACCAGCTTTTCCAATGGTACCTTTTTCTGCACGAAAAACTCCTTCACCGTGTTATAAATGTCAACTCCCCTCGCTGTTGTCTGTAAGGGCAGTAGTGTCAGGAGTTCTCTTGTGGAGAAATCTTCAAACACCATGCGGATAAAAACCAACAGCTGCGCTGTACTGCTGCTGTCCACGGGCTCGTCGCACTGGATGCTAAACCAGCTGCACTTCGCCAGATCCCGGTCCAGCTGATAAGCCAAGTTACCAGATATAGCTGACACTCGTCTAGCCATCGTAGATGCCCCCAGTTAGAGGTCTGAGAGAGTGGAGATTAGATCGGTTCCATTTTTCTCGTCTTTAAGTACAGTGTTAGCAATTCTAATCATTGCTTCTTTGACAACTTGTCCGTCTGAAAATGCCTTCTTCTTCTTGATCAGATGATGTGTTGCTTTAAACGAGGCTTCGGTTGTTTTTTGTGACTTTTTCACCGGCCTCGTGAAAAAAGAAATTGTCTACCCAAAGCTGCCTTTAGCTCGCGGGCTACTTCTGCCCGTAGTGCCCTTCCCGGTGGGTAGTTAGCATGGTAGCTTTTGAGACACGTAGTGAAGTGTCTCTCCACATTGTGCCGCTTTGCTGTCGCCCCGCAATAGGCTACGAGCACAATGGAACTTCCGGCTAACTTCCGTGTGTTGCGTGTACGCTCGACAACTTCCGGTAGGTCGTGTTGTTGTGGTGATTTCCCGAGAGGCTAGTTTCAAGTTGCTGAGTAATAGAGTAAAATGTAGCACAATGAGCGGATTTCGGATAAAAGAGAGAAGGATATCGTATCAACAAGTCAAAAAGTCGGCTCTACATTGTTGTGTACCCCTTTGTACAAATTCGTCTCGGTACAATAGTACTATTAGCTTCCATAGCTTTCCGGTTGATGTGTCTGTGCGAGCCGAATGGATGGTGAAGGTACGGCGGGACGACTTCATACCAAGCAAGGTTACTCGTGTTTGCAGCAGGCATTTCATAAAGGACGATTTTGTTGTCAATCCGGGGAAATTGAGGAGGTTGAAGAAAGGGACCGTCCCTGCTCTTTTTGCTTGGAATAACTTTCAAGTACCAACACCGAGGGCGAGCGTATGGGAGCGGAGACCCAGAGCTGAGAGCCCTCCTCTTGTCGACCCAGAAGAAGAGATGGAGGTGGCTCCCCTCGCACCGGATCATGATTATTGTTTAACTCAAACAACAGCTATGATCGCAGATCAGTGGGTCGAGGAGAATGAAAGTCTTCGCCAGAAAATGAAGGAGATGGAGCTGCAAATTGAGGCTCTCCAGCTGCGGAGTTGTTTCGGATTGAGGCGATATGCCGGGTCGGACGAGGACATCCGATTTTATACCAGGTACGTCGTAATTAAGGTTGTTTTGGATTGCAGAAAGCTGATACTGATATTATCATATGACACAGCACTTAAATACATGTCTTGTACCATATTAACTAGCCTGCTAATACCAGACTCTTTGAATCATGTAGCTGGTAGATGCTACTAGATGGTAGCCTACATTTTAACATTGATAGACTAAAAATCACACAAGTCCTATACTTGAGTGAAAGTAAAGATGGGCTACACATGGTTAAATATGTCTCCGGTAAAAGACCACCTTACAAGAGTATTTTAATTTAACCACAGTGCCACAAGAGTATTTTTCTTCAAGTGTCAAATATCAAAAGTAACATTTCTGTCATTTATGATTAATGATATGATTAGGCCGGAAAATGTACTACCTACAGCACTCAGTCAGATGTTTAGGCTCAGCCATTCGTTAAGTCTTCTCTTCATGTAAATTAGTAGTAGTAAAAAGTAAGATAATTGACCTTGTGTAACTAAATTAGTCCACCATGACTAACAATGTTATTTTTTTGTATTTTGTTTAAAAGATTCCATTCTTATGACCACCTGATGGCATTCTGGAGGCTCATCGAGCCAGCAACATCAAGGATGATCCGTGTGACAAGTGCCAAAGAAACATCGGTCTGTGTGGCAGAGAAGAAAACATCCCACAAATCAACCAAGTTGCTGCCAATAGATGAGCTATTTCTTTTTCTAAGTTATTTATCAACTGGATGCACACAGAGAGAGCTTGGCCACCAATTTCACATCCATCGAACAACAGCCAGCAGGATCATCACAACCTGGGCCAACTTTCTATACTGCATACTGGGAGCTGTGTGTATCTGGATGACCCCTGAGGAGATAAAAGCCAACTTACCTCCTGAGTTCAAGGAATATGCAGACACTCAGGTCATTGTTGACTGCACAGAGCTGCGGTGCCAAACTCCATCCTCACTTGTGCTACAGAGTGAGGTGTATTCACATTACAAATCGCACTGTACCTTCAAGGCCATGATTGGCATGGCACCACATGGTCCTTCTGCGCTCTATGGGGGCTCTATCAGTGACCGGGAGCTCTTTAGACTGTCAGGCATCATACCTCTCCTCTCCCCTGACATGGCTGTGATGGTGGACAAGGGCTTCAGGGTGGACAATCTTGTGGCAGGAAAACTGCACAGGCCTGCCTTCCGCTCCAACAAGGAGCAAATGGCAGCACAGGACGTCCTGGAGACACAGTCAATCGCACGGCTGCGAGTTCACGTCGAGAGGCTAATAAGGCGGGTCAAACTTTTTGATTTTTATACTGTAATCCCTTTGTCGATTTGTGGGAGCATTAACCAGCTTTTCACCGTAGCTTGCATCTTGTGCAATTACCAAAATGGACCTCTGGTTAAAGAATGGAGAAAACATAATTGCCAGGTAGAAATTTGACTGTTTGCTTCATGGCTGTCTGCTCCTCTTTTATTTATTTGACAAACAATATACTGATTCACACCACAATTTAGTTTTGCCTTACATATACTGACTTGTATTTTAATCAAATTATTTATTTGAAATCTATATCAACTTTATTTCCCTTCCTTTCCCTCAAGTGGTCCTCACACATATTGAATATTGGTTTAAAATATAGCAATACATTGGTGTGTACACTTTAAGTGAAGTGGTCAATCCTAAACATTTTACAACTCCATAAATAAACTTAAAACAACCCACTTGAAGGCCTCACATTATAATGAGAAATCAACCAGAACAAGACATTTCTAAGAATTCATTGTTTACTGATCATACAACAGATATTTATGTAGGTATGTGTAGAAAAAAAAGAAGTCTGCTCTCTCTTATTTTTTGTATCACATCACTGTCCCTGTATATTCTTTGAATCAGGGTGTCTTCCTCCGCAAACACCACAAAATCGCACCACTCCATCCCCGTTAGGAGCAGCTGACCCTACACCTGCCAGTAGTAGCCATGACCTGGCTTCAATTCCAGGTTGCCGTCTTTCATTTTCAGGTGTGGATAATCCACATAGCTTTTAATGTTTGGACATTTTATTTCCACAAGGCCGAATTCAGAACCCTCTGTTGGGTCAAAGACAACCCCATCTGGGGATGTGCCTAACCAGGGTGTGTCAGGGTGTATAACAAAACCACAAGGGTAGTGGTTCACCCTGTTGAGCTGGCAATACTCCTCGATGGCATCATCTTCCATTTCGAGACCCCTCTTCATTGCTGCTGTCTGACGGACCCCTTTGAGCAACCGGTCAGCTATCTTTTCTAAGGTGCAAGGTTTTGCATGGCATATTTCCCCAAAATGTGATGAGGTGAGTCTAGGTTTTCTCAGCCTAGGCCAGTCTGTAGATGCACTTTGGCCCCTAGTTGCACCCTCTTTGTTCTTAGCCATTTCCCAGGTAACCTCAAGTGACTTGAAGTGCAGCTGTTGATGCTCAGAGAAAACAGACATAAAGCACGATGTTTCCAGTCTGCAGCCAGCCAATGGCAAATCTGGACGTGGTGGAGCATCAGGGTGAGCAACAGAGCGACTTCTTGCCATGGGTTGTTGATATGAAAGAGGACTACCTACTTGTACCAAACCCAGTGCACAGTTCACCAGTGGCACCTCACAGGTGATACCAATTGTACAAATGGTTGGTGCAGAAACAGGGGTGAACTCTTTGTAGATCTCTGACACTTTGAGAACAGACAGGTCCAGCAACTCTCCACTGGTGGCTTTGTACAGTGTGGACCTATATGAAAATTGGATAAACATCAGTAAGATACATCATGTAATAACTAAACATAACAAAACTACAGTTTTCTGGATTGGTTGAGAAAAGTAGGCCTAACAAATTAATTAAAAGGCTACTAACTAGAAAACAAATTCTCACCTTACTCCCTCGGCCATGGTCCTCTGCTTTGGTTTGGTTTCAAGGTTTCAATGTTTTATTTGTCATATGCACAGCAGATACAGCGTATATGTTGGCAATGAAAATCTTATGTCGCGTGCTCCTCCAACAACTCCACATACATGGTGCAAATAAGATAAATATTATAAATAAGATGATATGTTTGGCAGACATCACAGCCATCTTTTCGATGGGACCTGGTTTAATACCCTGTGAATATAGGTCACAAATAGCAGGGATGAGCTTATGATGTCGGTGGGTAGATGTAGTATTGTAATTATAGTTACATTATTCCGAGACTTGCCATGGTTCTTGGCTCAGCACTGCTGGAACAACTGGAATGTCAAGCTGTGAATAATGTGCAGACTGAAAATTAGAGCCACACAATGGTTACTGTTCTGGCTCTGCCAGCAGTTATTTTAGACTAAACGATGTGGAGACTTTTATTTTGATACTCGATGCACTGTAGCTACAGGAAGTAGGCAGAAAGCAGAAGAAGAAAGTAGACAGCATGGTTAAGAGCAGCATGGACGTTCATTATGCTTTTCCTGCGTAGTTGTTCTAGGCATTCTCTGTAAGTACATGTTGTTATGACATTTGTGCCTAAAACTAATTACATTAAGAATAATGCCTTATAATTTCCAACCAGAGTTTTACAGTTTATTTGCCCTGCTAGCTTTGAATAGCCTTGTATTGATCGCATCTGTCTGAGCCATTTATGTGTAACTCATATTGTCATATATTTACTGGTGTATGTACTGTGTGTATTTCAGTTTCACAATTTCCCATATAAGAGTCTCTTCACCCTCGGTGTCCGGATCTCATTGTGGGAAGGTGTTTAGCTAGTTGGATAGCAGAATAAGGACATAAAAAAAAAAGGGATTAATAATATTTTTCTTTAGATTTGTTCTGTGTTGATTTTGTCAGTGATACAGTCTATTTGATTTGCAGGTACGCATATTATCCCCACTTAAAAATTGCAGTATACCTAGCTAGACTCCACAGGTTCAAATAAACTTTTAGACATATCTTATGTATTTTACCTAGCTGGGATGTTCAGCATACATGGGAAAGCAAACTATACTACACCACTGGTTGCTATCAGTGAAAACACAGTAGTAACGTCAGCATACACTGGTAGATTATAACGTGAATTGGTTAACCTAGAGAGCAAAGAACCAAAATAACACGGTTAACCCAGGAACATGGGTAACTATCTTAACGCTACATTCATCCTACACTCAAACTGTGAGGTGGTTTTGACTCGTCCATTGACGGATGACATAACGCCCTCACACACACTACTCCTGTCACTGGATCTTTCCTGGACACTGAGGGGAAATACAACACCGAAATTAAAATACACACAACCAGTTGCTAATCGTATCAACATAACAACGTATTGAATAACACTTAAAGTATTTAGTACATTTACACGATTTGATTTAGAAGTATTTAGCTGCTAGATATTCAATGCAGCTCGCTAACGTTAACAGCTGAGCAGACAGCTGAGACGTTAGGTAACGCAAACAGCTTGACTTACCTTCAAAGTTGTGGATGTAACTTGATATGTACAGTTTAAATCCCTTTTCACGCTTACAACCGGGTGCAGGTGAACAGTGGTCGACAATCCTGTGGACGTCATTCACGTCAATCTTTGGGAGACCTTGTAGACACCGGGTGAAATATGCCATCTTTTCACGATCAAAACCAAAAACTGCAGTGAACCGGAAATGGTTACGCGTACACTCAAGGCGCCGGAAGTAGAACTCCTTAGTTACGTGCATGTAGCCTATTGAGACACACGCAGGTTTCTTTCACAGTCGTAAAAAATAACTCCTCGCATTCGTTGTGAAAGTACGATGGCGCATTGCATTCACTCAATAATAAAAAAATTCACCAAGCTATCTCGTAATTACGAGATCATTATCTCATAATTATGAGATATTATCTCATAATTATGAGATAATATCTCATAATTATGAGATAATGATCTCATAATTACGAGATAATATCTATAACTGTCTGCATGATCTGTCCTCTAATTGACTCAGCAGCTTTAGTTCGTCTAGTGACTTCTGACTGAATAAGGCAATAATGGACGTCTCTCGCGGAATTTGTTTTGGAATTTGTTTTTATTTCCTTCTTGGCATGAGGCACTGGGAAATATAAACATTTCTCAGGATGGATGGGATTAAAATAAGCATGTCAACGTTGCGAAGGCGACTGAAATCGTTGGGGTTGTACAGGAGGAAAGCCCAATCTGACCTGCTGGAAGTTGCGTTGTTCGTGCAAGAGCAACTAAACCAATATGGTATGTTGCATGGCTACAAATTCATGCATTTGAAATGCATCCAGGCTGGCTTAGTAGTTAGTCAGAACACTGTTTGGGTTCTGCTGAAGATTCTCGACCCCCAAGGAGTACAGCTGCGGTCAAGACGACGTCTACGGCGACGTCTGTACAGAAACCCCGGCCCGAACTTCTTGTGGCATGTAGACTCCTATGACAAGCTGAAACCTTACGGTATATGCATCAATGGAGCAGTGGATGGATTTTCGCGTGTGGTCATATGGCTTCACGCATACTCCACCAGTAGCAACCCCAAAGTTATTGCTGGGTATTTCATTGATGAGGTTGAGAGTAGAGGTGGCACTCCTTCTCGTATCCGGTCAGATTTGGGCACCGAGAATTGTGTAGTGGGGCAAATGCAACGGTTTCTAAGAGATACTCATCATGATGAGTTTTCCAGCAGATGCTACATAACTGGGTCAAGTAACCACAATCAAAGAATTGAACAATGGTGGGGATTTCTCAGAACGCACCATGCACAGTTCTGGATGAACACGTTTCAAGATCTCAAAGACCAGGACCATTTCTCTGGAGATTTTCTGGACAAAAGTCTTATTCAGTTCACTTGCCTGGAAATAATAGAGGTAGGTACATGGCAACTTTTATAAGCTTTATAAAACCTGGGTTCTGGCAGAGACATGGTGTTCTAATGCTGTTTCCTGTTCGCCGTCACAGTTCAACTGTAATAGCCAAATAAATTAACAAAAGTAATTCACAAATGCAAAGATGTTTGATAGCCACATGCTGTAGCGGATATTTCTTTGAGAGACGCAACAGAACCTTGTAAAAAAAAGAGGCCCGTGCGTAAATGATGATAATTGTTTTGTGCGCAAACATTAGGGGCTATGTTTACGCACAATATATTATCCCTGAGCCACTCATAATCTGATTAGAAAACCTATTACCCATTAATTATTACGTTATTTTCATTAAATATGGCCAATGAACATTTGGCCTGAATTGAGATAATGAATAATCTTATTTGTATCCCTCCAGAGAGAGCTGCAGGAAGTGGCTCAGTTATGGAACTGCCACAGAATTCAACCCAGCAGGAATGCCGTTACTCCAAGTGGACGACCACTGCTGATGTATAACATTCCTCAACTGTTTGGCAGAACAGACCACATAAAAGCGGTACATCCTCAACAAGTACAACTTTGCAGAGAAGAATGCCTGGCAAGAGGACCACTCCCCTGTGACCAGACTGTTTTTGACATTTGCTGTCTGATAATGTCAGAAAATCATCTGCACCCTCCCACTACTGTTGAGGAAGCCATCGAACTGTACCTTTTTTTACGAGCTAGGATCCACACTATGCTGTAATCCACTGGAAGCAAGATGGCGCCGAGGATGGCTGCCGTGTCTCGAGCTCCTCAACAACTCCACATTTTAGTGTTTTTATTGTTTTACTTTGTTGGTTGTTTTTAACTTCTTTTGCAACATGCAAACCGCCCAAGCGAGCCCTATCATCCAATATGATAGAGAACAACTTTTACACATCAGGTCGCTGGTGGACAGCAATAATCCACGACGACCTGCAAACAATGGAGAGTCTCCGTGTTTACCTGCTGGAGCTCTACCTGTGGAGCGCAGGAGGAAGAGACCACGA